>NC_134456.1:55165530-55902479 GCF_047948215.1 Lycorma delicatula
AATAATTGGGCAAAATTTGTAGAAAATAGGTTCGGTCTATCCTGAGATATAAGGTCAAAAGCGGTGCAAAACACACATATATTAGCAAAACATTTGACACCCAATTTTTGGGACATCATATTTTGTCATGCAAGTCTGTCACAAGGAGAGCCATTTGTCCCTTACAAGAGCCATCAACTTTTTTTACTACTTTCACTGGATCTATAAAAAATATAACATTAGATACATACGATCTAAATAAAATATTTTTATTTTTTATTAATAAAAATTAAAACAATAATTAACAGTGATAATTAACAATAATTAACAATAATTAAACAATAATTAAGCAGTGTTTAATTCGTAACACAGCAACGTCATGTAATTTAAATATTTAATTCTATTCAAATATCTAATAAAAGTGCATGGGTCGGTTAAAAACTGTCGGTTAAAAATGTCGGGTAAAAACTAAAATAATAACAAATTACATAAATTAAAAAAAATAATTTTATAATAAGTAAAGAAAACAAAAGCTTCAAATAAGGTAAAGGCGTGATACAGAAGACCTGGAAAAGACAAGTGGTACACATTTACAACATTTATAATGGGTGTTTGTTTTAGAGTGATAGAATTTTGAATTGAAATAAAACACATAAAAAGGTAAGTTTGAAAACAATTTTGTTTTTATCAAAGATAATTTTTCCGTTTATTTTTGAAAATAATTTCAACCACGATTAACTTAGATCAACAGGACTAGACAATTCCAATTTTGAACCAATTTAAATGTAATTCGGGACCTATGTTGTTAATAACAAGAGTTATGTTTCCTTCCAAAGCGTGAATTGTTGTTGGTTTATCAGCATAAACAAAGAGCAAAACATCCCCAAAGAAAATAATCTACTGGTGTTAAGTCACATGATCTTGGAGGACAATTCACTAGAATATTACGTCAAATAATTCGATCGCAAAATTGATTAAATGAATGGAATAATTTGGTAGCAGGATGTGGTTTAGATACTTCCGATCTTCTTGAACTATCACTGACAATACCGATATTTTCGTCTGTACTTACAGGTCTTGTTGGTTTTTCATGAAGTAGAATTAATGTTTTTCAAAAATTATCAACATTCGGACGAATAAGTTGCTCTGATGGACGATAAGGTGCACCATAAAAATTACTAAATACTCTACAAGTTTGGCTAACAGAACATTGATTTTTTTAATTATAAATGGTGTAATTAGAAACATATAATATTTGTTGCGGCCTCATTTTCTCCATGCTAATTTTCCAATGCTCATTATTACGAAAATTCATGAATAAAGAAGTGAACAATAACACAGATATGGATAAATGACATGTTTATTCTGGGGTGGAGATAAGAGTGGTGGTGAAGAGGGCCCCCACCTCAAAAACTTTACAATAATTCTAAATCAAGAAGTGAACAGTCACACAGAAACGGATGAATAACATGGTTATTCTGGGGTGGTGATAAAGTGAGGTAGGGAGGAGGGCCCCCACCTCTAAAAATTTCCAATAATTCATAAATCAAGAAGTGAACAGTCACACAGAAACGGATGAATAACATGGTTATTCTGGGGTGATGATAAAGTGACGTGGGGAGGAGGGCCCCCACCTCTAAAAATTTCCAATAATTCATAAATCAAGAAGTGAACAGTCACACAGAAACGGATGAATAACATGGTTATTCTGGGGTGGCGATAAAGTGTGGTGGGGAGGAGGGCCCCCACGTCTAAAAATTTCCAATAATTCATAAATCAAGAAGTGAAGTCGCACAGAAACGGATGAACAACATGGTTATTCTGGGGTGGTGATAAAGTGAGGTGAGGAGGAGGGCCCCCACCTCTAAAAATTTCCAATAATTCATAAATAAAGAAGTGAAGTCACACAGAAACGGATGAATAACATGGTTATTCTGGGGTGGTGATAAAGTGAGGTGGGGAGGAGGGCCCCCACCTCTAAAAATTTCCAATAATTCATAAATCAAGAAGTGAAGTCACACAGAAACGGATGAATAACATGGTTATTCTGGGGTGGTGATAAAGTGAGGTGGGGAGGAGGGCCCCCACTATAAAAATTTCCAATAATTAATAAATCAAGAAGTGAAGTCACACAGAAACGGATGAATAACAAGGTTATTCTGGGGTGGCGATAAAGTGAGGTGGGGAGGAGGGCCGCCACTTCTAAAAATTTCCAATAATTCATAAATCAAGAAGTGAAGTCACACAGAAACGGATGAATAACATGGTTATTCTGGGGTGGCGATAATGTGAGGTGGGGAGGAGGGCCCCCACCTCTAAAAATTTCCAATAATTCATAAATCAAGAAGTGAAGTCACACAGAAACGGATGAATAACATGGTTATTCTGGGGTGGCGATAAAGTGAGGTGGGGAGAAGGGCCCCCACCTCTAAAAATTTCCAATAATTCATAAATCAAGAAGTGAAGTCACACAGAAACAGATGAATAACATGGTTATTCTGGGGTGGCGATAAAGTGTGGTGGGGAGAAGGGCCCCCACCTCTAAAAATTTCCAATAATTCACAAATCAAGAAGTGAAGTCACACAAAAACGGATGAATAACATGGTTATTCTGGGGTGGTGATAGAGTGAGGTGGGGAGGAGGGTCCCCACCTCTAAAAATTTCCAATAATTCACAAATCAAGAAGTGAAGTCACACAGAAACGGATGAATAACATGGTTATTCTGGGGTGGTGATAAAGTGAGGTGGGGAGGAGGGCCCCCACCTCTAAAAATTTCCAATAATTCATAAATCAAGAAGTGAAGTCACACAGAAACGGATGAATAACATGGTTATTCTGGGGTGGTGATAAAGTGAGGTGGGGAGGAGGGCCCCCACCTCTAAAAATTTCCAATAATTCATAAATAAAGAAGTGAAGTCACACAGAAACGGATGAATAACATGGTTATTCTGGGGTGGCGATAAAGTGAGGTGGGGAGGAGGGCCCCCACCTCTAAAAATTTCCAATAATTCATAAATCAAGAAGTGAAGTCACACAGAAACGGATGAATAACATGGTTATTCTGGGGTGGCGATAAAGTGTGGTGGGGAGGAGGGCCCCCACCTCTATAAATTTCCAATAATTCATAAATCAAGAAGTGAAGTCACACAGAAACGAATGAATAACATGGTTATTCTGGGGTGGCGATAAAGTGAGGTGGGGAGGAGGGCCCTCACCTCTAAAAATTTCCAATAATTCATAAATCAAGAAGTGAAGTCACACAGAAACGGATGAATAACATGGTTATTCTGGGGTGGCGATAAAGTGAGGTGGGGAGGAGGGCCCCCACCTCTAAAAATTTCCAATAATTCATAAATCAAGAAGTGAAGTCACACAGAAACGGATGAATAACATGGTTATTCTGGGGTGGCGATAAAGTGAGGTGGGGAGGAGGGCCCCCACCTCTAAAAATTTCCAATAATTCATAAATAAAGAAGTGAAGTCACACAGAAACGGATGAATAACATGGTTATTCTGGGGTGGCGATAAAGTGAGGTGGGGAGGAGGGCCCCCACCTCTAAAAATTTCCAATAATTCATAAATCAAGAAGTGAAGTCACACAGAAACGGATGAATAACATGGTTATTCTGGGGTGGCGATAAAGTGTGGTGGGGAGGAGGGCCCCCACCTCTAAAAATTTCCAATAATTCATAAATCAAGAAGTGAAGTCACACAGAAACGGATGAATAACATGGTTATTCTGGGGTGATGATAAAGTGAGGTGGGGAGGAGGGCCCTCACCTCTAAAAATTTCCACTAATTCATAAATCAAGAAGTGAAGTCACACAGAAACGGATGAATAACATGGTTATTCTGGGGTGAAGATAAAGTGAGGTGGGGATGAGGGCCCCCACCTCTAAAAATTTACAATAATTCATAAATCAAGAAGTGAAGTCACACAGAAACGGATGAATAACATGGTTATTCTTGGGTGGTGATAAAGTGAGGTGGGGAGGAGGGCCCCCACCTCTAAAAATTTCCAATAATTCATAAATAAAGAAGTGAAGTCACACAGAAACGGATGAATAACATGGTTATTCTGGGGTGGCGATAAAGTGAGGTGAGGAGGAGGGCCCCCACCTCTAAAAATTTCCAATAATTCATAAATCAAGAAGTGAAGTCACACAGAAACGGATGAATAACATGGTTATTCTGGGGTGGCGATAAAGTGAGGTGGGGAGGAGGGCCCCCACCTCTAAAAATTTCCAATAATTCATAAATCAAGAAGTGAAGTCACACAGAAACGGATGAATAACATGGTTATTCTGGGGTGGCGATAAAGTGAGGTGGGGAGGAGGGCCCTCACCTCTAAAAATTTCCAATAATTCATAAAACAAGAAGTGAAGTCACACAGAAACGGATGAATAACATGGTTATTCTGGGGTGATGATAAAGTGAGGTGGGGAGGAGGGCCCTCACCTCTAACAATTTCCAATAATTCATAAATCAAGAAGTGAAGTCACACAGAAACGGATGAATAACATGGTTATTCTGGGGTGGCGATAAAGTGTGGTGGGGAGGAGGGCCCCCACCGCTAAAAGTTTTCAATAATTCTAAATCAAGAAATGAAGAGGAAACAGAAGTGGATGAATAACATGGTTATTCTGGGGTGGTGATGAAGTGGGGTGGAGGGCCCCCACATCAAAAATATCGACAATATTTCAGAAATAAAGAAGTGAAGAGTAAAGCAGAAATACAACAATATAGAACTTATGTAATAGGTTAGAGACTAAAACCCAAAGGAAAAAATTATTAATCGGAAAGAAACCAGTTAACACTAATAATGTAAGAAGAAAGCTATCTAAGTAATAAATAAAAAATAAACAGAAATAAAACCATAATGATAGTGGAGGGCCACCGTGCTGAAAATTCAAGATCTTTATGAATTATTTTTTATTGAAAGTAACTAATGGAATTGAAGACATTTATTCGAAGTTGTGAGATTATTTGTATTGAAAATATTTTACTTTTTAATAAATCTTCTTAAGTTTTGTACTAAATCTTTTAATTATTTTGCAATTTAGTTAATTTACTTTTATAAACCCAATATATTTAATAAAGAGAAAAATATTTACAGAAGTTTGATTATTCTTAATTTAAAAAAAAATCACCTCTTAAATGTTGAACCAAACGTTTAAACATCAGGGTTTAATTTCTTAAGATTTTTATTTTGTTGGTACGTCATTAATCTTCGAAAGGCTGATAGTTTTCAAACTAATTTTACTAAAATTTCATCCTTTTTTCTTCCATGTCTTGTTTTTAAATGCGTAAATAACGTTTCAGTTATTTTATATTACAAGTGGTTGGAGTCTCCCCGAGATCCGTTTTCAAGTACTACTTTTAAGTGAATAATACACTGTAGTTATGAACAAAATATTTACACAGAAACAAGACTAGTCGAAAAAGGTTGAATCAGTTAATTAGCAACACTTCAGAAAAACATTTCTGTACTTTTCTAAGAAAACCCTTTTTACTGTTCCAAAGAAAGGTTTTAAAACCTAGAGAAACAAGAAATCAGACTTGTAAATTGTAAATACATTTAAAGAACTAAAGAAATAAAAAAAAAAACAATAAATTAATGTAAAATTTATTGCCTGTATTTCTTTATCAATATTGAAAAATCACTTTGATTCATTTAAATAATATATTTATTCCAAAAAAACATCGACATCTAATATTTTTTGTAAGTGTAACAGGGATGAATGGGATTTCATGTTGGTCATTCATCTTGGTCTTAAGTCTATAGTGGGTTCTATATTTTTGTAGAGATAAAAATTATTTAGATATAATAAATTATTATAAATTAATAAATAATAATTGATCTTAATTTAAAATAATTTATATTATTATAATAATAATTATATTTTACATACGAGGTCTCTAAATAAAGTAATGAGACTGATTCAAAAAACTTTTTAAACCATCCAATTACACATGGATTCTATCACCTTTGAAATAGTTCCCATTGGTAGCAACACAACGTCCAAACGGTTTTCCCCCTCTTCATAACAGTGTTGGAACTCAGAAACCGGAATGTCCTTCATGTGGTGGCATACATTTTTTCAAAAATTTTCTAATTTTCCAGAATTGTGTCCTTCAAGTCAGGTGATAAAGGTGGTTGAGTAATTACAGGAATGTTTTTCTGTTCCAAAAACTAATTACTTGAGACTGCAGCGTGTCAAGGTGTGCATTTTCTTGATGCAGCATCCAGTTATCTTTGATGGCTGGTGTCACGCGGGCAAATCTTTTCCGTAGTCTTTGAAGAATTTCTCGGTAAACATACTGATTTACAGTCTGTCCTGTAGGCTCCTTATGGACAATGACATTACTATCAAAGAAAAATATTAGCATGGTTTTGATTTTATCATTTTTGCTTTTTTTGGGATGTGGTGAGTTTGAGGGTGCCACTCCATCTTCTGGCGTTTTGATTTCTGGGTCGTACTCAAAGTTAACCTACGCTCGTTTCGTGCGCTAACCTCGACTAATTAACAGTTGTGTTTTGATTAAATAATAAATAATTGCAATAATTACTGAATGTATTTACATATACAAAACTTTACTGTCTTAATTAGTCAAAGTTATCGAGCGTAAATTAAATTTGGTTAAATTATATTTTAAAAATAAACATAAATGGTTATAAAAATGGTAATATAATGGTTATATCGGGTGATATTAACAATCACCTAAAAGAGTTTGCAATTCAATGGTCGATAAGCTAATACGTAAGAACCTAATAATGTTATCTTAATGATTTATTATAAATTATTTAGATTTTAATTAAATAGAGATTGAGATTAAATTATTCCTAAGATCCTCGAATTGATTGAATCCAAGGTATACGACATGTTCACAGAACAGAAAGTTAATTGTATTTATACTGTTTTATATTCACTTTTATTTAGTCGCAAGCCGTTGAATGGCACTTTTTGTGGGATGGATTTTAATAACCAACTACGATATAAGTTTCCTATGTACTTAATAGCCACCTGAACTATCCTAGAACAACTCCAGTTTTTTTATAGGGAAACTAACAAAACTCCTGTCTTCTATATGGTTTGTTATTCAACATTACTGGATTAATAAAGCAGTAAATAAGTTTTAGATACGGTCATCACCATGTCCACTTTATTCTTTACAATTAGGAATGTTTAATTTTCAATTGAACTGTTTCTATAATAAGACTATTTTTTTTAACAACTAGCTTACAATAAAATAATAGGTCGTTTATTAAAGCCTTTTAGGCAAGACAAGCCTAATAAATTTCATGTTTTTATCTGCCATTATTAAAAGAATTAGCGTACTTTGTTAAACACTCTGTATATTTTACATAAAGCTACCTGTAAAGTAGACTTTTTTATTTGTTTGACGAAAAATTCGACACGTAAGCTCCAAACATGTGCATGATAAATCCCATGGCAATTTTGTAGCGATTAAAACCGTCATGTCTGACAGGGATTCGAACCGAGAAAAACGAACAGGGTAAATGAAGTATTTACTATTTATGTAAATAAACTATTTACTTACTAGTAAGTAGGCAGGAATAATAAGAATTTTCAGTTTTATCACTTGACGGAAGAGTATTAAATTTTTTAATACCCTTTACAAATTCCGGGAAGGATGACCAATATATATATACGAAGGCTGTTCAGAAAATAACAGAACATATTCAGTTACGCGCCAATGGAGATATTTAGTGACGTGCGGTTGGCAGCATTGTATTCCACATAATCTTTTCTGTAACCACATGATCTTGCATTATTGATATTTGTCTTAGTTTTCTTTTTATTGTTATTTGAGTGCAACATGTTTAAGTATTTGTAGCGATTTTCAAAAGCAACGATACAAATAACATTTTGCGTGAAACTAAAAAAAACTTTCATCACATAAACGTTTTAAATTTTGAAACAAGCTTACGGAGATGTTGCTCTGGGTCTTATGTAATGTTACGAATGGTTTTCACGATTTAAAAGCGGTCGTCAGTAGATCGAAGATGACCCTCGTCTAGGAAGGCATACATTCGACTTTCACTGATGACAACCGCGTTCAGAAAATCAACGATTGCAAATCGGCAATTGATTGCCAGATTTGCCATTTTAACTAAAAAACTGAACATGCATCGAGTTACAGCAAAGTGTGTTCCTGGTTTGACGGCCGAACAGCAGAAGAACATCGAGTGGACGTTTACCGGCAACTTCTTAAACAAGCCGATGACGATGAAACATTCGTGGAAAGGATCATGATTGTCCTCCGTCAGCCTCCCTATTTTCTTATTTCCAAAATTAAAATCGGCGATGAAAGGACGCCGTTTTAAGGCTATTGATGACATAAATAACTGTTAAAATACAATATTAAAAATCGTAAACAAAGAAAAATAATTCATAAGCGATTTAACACTACTATTGTTTCGAGCAAAATAATCGTTTAATATGACAGAGAAAAGACTTGTTCCAAGATCAACGTACTCCACCGTAAAGAATTATTTAATACCACTGTTAGGTACAATACAAGTCCCGACATTGCAAGAAAACATTCTTTCACGTTTTACCACCCTATGTCACGTCACACGACAGCCAAGTTCTAACATAAGATGAAAGAAAGTATAAGTGAATTCGATAATAATTTAACAGAATGTAATCAAGATAATCATTACTTTTACTGTATGTTTTTTAAAAAAAAAATTAAATAGCAATTTGGATTTTTTTTATCGGTCAGTTATAATCTCCATAAATCAAATTCGCGTAGACTTACAGCGGAATTAGTTTGAAAAAATAAAACATGGAAAGTACCATAAAGAAATACCCACGTGTTTTAGTACTAACGACCTCGGTCTCTTTCATTCAAAAGGAAAGTTTCCTTCATATTCGTATAAGCTGCAAAATTCATGTTGTCACCCCCAACACGCCTTAAGCTCACAATGTGAATTATCACAAAAAAATCTGATGTGGACACCAGATTTCCTTGTACGCCTATTAAATTACATATACACATATTTTTAAAATTAAAAGTATATAAAATTTTATTTCATTAATAACTTCTTGATATTTTTTTTTATTGTTATAATTGAATTATTTATCGTTATTTGAAACTCAACCACCAAAGAACACCGGTATCCCACGATCTAGTATAGAAATCCGAAACATAGCAAGGCAATATTGATGGTAGGGAGAGCCGATCTAGGTTTAAAATAATTGTTTTTTTTTTAATTTCTTTTTAAAACCTTTATTTATTTAAAATTTTCATAATAATGACAATAAATGTTAGTCATAATTCACCCCCTTCCCACCGAAAAAAATTCTTTGCTAACTTTTGGTTGTACATTTTTTCACTAGAATTTTTTTTAGTTTCCTCCATTTAATATAGTAAACGTAGAACTATAAAAAAAAAAAACATTTTGAAATGTGATTTTGGAAATGAGGGAACAGGTAAAAAATAAAAAATACCGAATATTTGAATTTTTTAAACTATTTTTTGGTTTATTTAAATTTATAATGATAATTTTACAAACCATCATCGATTACCCCAACCCCAAAAAATTATGGTTTTTTCATATACAATTATTTTTCCATTATATAAAAATAAGAAACCGATGCCAGGAAACTTCGTTGTAACCAATGTCACTTTGTCGTTGTTATATGCGTACCTCGATAACAACGCATACGTAAATTAATTGTTTGCAATTCTTCGTAAAATGTCGACGGTCAGAAGTAGGCATAATAAAGAGTACATTTCATATTAATGGTTTCTATTTAATTTTACAAATTCAATTAGTTCAATTCAATTCGAAACATTCAAAATTAAAAAAAAAAACTAGTTTAAAAAATTCTTGTTTTTTTTTTCTTACCTTAATTTTTATTGATAAAATTTACTTTATATTACATTTTCTAAATTCAATAGCCCGTTTGTACGAAAAAAGCTGCATCTAGATAAAAATAAGAAAAGGAACGCCGAAATAAACTATTAAAGCGATTAATATGAGAACGTAGGCTAAGGATGTGTAAAGAAAGCGAGAATATTTATCGGGAAAATTAACGTAACTAATTTTAATTAGAAAATCAAACAAACAAATTTGTTTGAGATGATCAGGCCGGCCGTATATCTCGATGTTAAGCAACGATGAAAAGAATAAAATGAAAAATATTTTCAAATAGTTTACGCGGATGAAGTATTTTTTCGTTTAAAATATCTACCAAAAATACATAGAACGGGATTACCACTAGAAAATAGAGTAAGCGTTATCAACCAGAAACGACCCGGTTTGTGAAGAAAATAACAAATTGAACATACAAATGTATATAAACAAAACATTAATAATATGTGGGAGCGTTTAAATAACTTTTTAACTGTTCTGCTTGGAAACGATCTATTTTTTTACGGTTATCAGAAAAATATAACGTTATGAGGTAATTAAGTGTAACTTTGATGTCTTTAAGTATATCACACAAAAATAATTTTATTATGTTGTTCAAGTTTTACCGTTTAGACAAACACAGCAAACAACATTCAAGGTTATGACTTTTAAAAAGAGCATCATTAAATAAGATTATCATCGATTGAATGCTGTAACCGATCTAACAATGTCTACAGTATTATCGTTAATACTTTTCATTCATTCACAATTTTTTAAGCATTCTTTATATAGAGTTTTATAATAACCTGATGAAATAAATAATTATCAAATAAATTATGTAAAATTATTACAACGAGGATAAAAGTGGATTATACTTCTTTTTTTTTTACCGAATTTATAATAAAATTACAACAAAGAACAAAAAATTGCAATAACACCTTTCAGTAATAATAATAATAATAATTTATTTTTTTTATTTATTAGTTTGTATTTTTTGTGCAATAGGACAGCCTTTGTGTATTACACAATAGTACATAAAAAAGAATATCTATATACATTAAATATAAATTAAAAATGTCAATATAAATTAAAAATACAAATTTTAATCATTAGTTCATAATAATTATTAGTCATTGGTTCATAATCATAGCTCATATAATTATTAGTTCATAAAAATAAGAGTAATACTGGTGTTTTAATTATGTTACACAATTATATTATTATATGTCTTTGCATAAATACAAGATTACAGATAAACATATACACTTAATTAAAAATACACATAATTCAGGAAACAAAATTAAATAATATAGTTTAATAACAATAATAACATTAGTTACAATTCAAAAATTTACATCTTATCTCCTTCATCCAATTACATTTAATTAGAATTTCAGTTACTTATACAGCACTGTCAATATATATATATACATACACACACACATATATATATGTGCAGGTAAAAGAGACACAAAAGAAATTTACGTCATTGTTATACAATATAATTGATTTTAATTATTAAAATATTTATTTATTTATTAATAGAAAATTGTTTTAATTTATATAACTTAACTACGGTCAAGCAGAAGAGGGTTAGTGAAGTTCTGTAGTAATCTAGTATTATGGGTTTTTATACTTTTAATATCTATATTATATCGGAGTAAAACCTACTCAGTTCAAAAACGAAATTCTTCCTCGGTTGAAAAAAGTCTATTTTATCATATTTTTTTACAGCAGTTAAAGCGCATCTTTAAGAGATAATGTGTAGAGTATGCAAGAGGACAAACGTTTTGAATATTGCTTCCGGGTGTACGTAACTGTATTTCGTTTTCGATGTATAGTCTCTTCAAGAATTCCAGGTTGAGGTTTTATATTCAAACTGGCTTCGAACAAGTGACTTGAAGAGTAAGACACAAGGTCGAGGATCAACAAAAGGTCTCGCAATCCATTTCAACAGACCAAGATTTCTCTTCGCTCGGCTCACAATCATGTCTGCGTGTTTAGAAAGGTATAGCTTGGAGTCAAGGAGTATGCCTAGGTCGGTGACGGAGTTCACAGTATTAATGGGAAGAGAGTTTATTAGAGTTTATTAGAGAGATTATACCAAGCAATGTTAGTTTTTCGGGAGAACGGAATATGTTTAATTTTTGAGAAATTTAGCGGCATGTGATTTCTCATTGCCCACTGGTAAATATGGTTAATATAGCGTTGTAACATTAGGTGATCATGTAAGCTTTTAATCTGAAGAAATATTTTAAGGTATTCGGCATACATACTCAGACCAACAGAGACGGATTCAGTAATATCATTTATAAAAAGTAGAAACAGCAACGGACCAAGGTTGGAACCCTGTGTAACTCCAGAGATTGCAGAGAATTCTCTTTGGGAAGAGCATCCAGCATACCTAACAGCAAAAGTTCTGTTATTCAAGTATGAAGAGATCCACTTGACAAGACGCTCATTGAACCCAAATTCAGCCAACTTCTTTTGGAGCAGGTAATGGGGCATTTTGTCAAATGCTTTTTGAAAACCAAAATAGATAGCATCCACCTGACCTTGAGACTCAACAACAGGACCAATTTTATTAAGGAAACAATTGAGGTTTTTTGGTTGTGGAACGGAATTGCATGAAGCCGTGTTAAGAAGCGTAGATTTTATGTTGGATGTTTTGAGGTATACGAGATGTTAGGATTGATTCAAAAATTTTAGAAAAGGAGGATAGGACGGAAATAGGGCGGAAATTAGAAATAAGGGGGACACTAGGTTTGGGAATTGGAGTAACGATCGCCTTTTTCCATAGGCTGGGGAAGGTACCTGATTTCAAGCTCCAGTTGCACAATGAGGCCAGAATAGGAGCGATCACGCTGCTGACGCATTTAATAATAAATGGTGGTATGCCATCAGGTCCACTGGGCGCCTTGTGATTAATTCCGTTAATGGTGGTTAATACTAATTCGACGCTGACATAGGGTATATCAAGCTCAGCACACTTCATCCGATCTTTGGACGTTGAAGAGGTATCCGCTTGTACATCCTCTGGAAAAGACTGAAACACAGATTGAAAGTACTCCCCAAAACGAGTACATAGCACTTGAGGATCGGTGACTGGTTCATTATCGATCAGAGGTGCAACTACTCTTTCTGGGTTAGATCTGTGTTGTGAGACGTATTTACAAAACCTTGAAGGCTTAAACGTTAGATCGCTTTCGATGAACCTTGCGTGGTTATAATTATCCCTAGAAAGCATCAGTTTAACTTTCTTTCGTAGCTCTGAAAACGAGCGATAGTCAGAAGTAAGTCTCGTTAATTTAAATCGTCGATGTGCTACTTTTTTCTTCTTAATCAGCGCTATAAGGTCGGCTGAAAACCAGAACGGAAACTTAGGCGATCGACGACGAGTGATGGAATATTCTTGGCTATAGCTTTTCTGAACACCTGATGGAAATTCGTCACAGCTTCGTCCAGGTTAGGACACAGAAGAACATTGGCCCAATCTGCGTTCGTCACGTCTATAAAGAAAGATTTAAAGTCTCCCTTTCTGAAATTATACGTGGAACGATTTGTAACATGATCATGAATGAACGAAGAGTCGTGTAAGATTATTGAGAACGGAGGATGATGTTTATCCGGGTGCACAACACCGTCCGAAGAAAGAGTTGACACAGTTACATTCGTCAATACAAAATCTAGGCTAGTTCCTTGTGCAAAGTTATGGTTATAAAAACCTAGGTTCAAAAAATCGACTAGATTGAAGATGTGGTTAGATCGACGTAAAATATGATCAATGTTATGTTACTTTACTAGCAGACCCGGCAATGCTTCGCTATTGCTAGATTTGTGTGTGTGTGTGTGTGCGTGCGTGTGTGTGTGTGTGTGTGTGTGTGTGTGTGTGTGTGTGTGTGTGTGTGTGTGTGTGTATGTGTGTGTGTGTGTGTGTGTAATATATATAAACACACAATTGAAAGTTTGATATAACATTAAAAAAATGAATATTACGGAACTTCACTAAATTTTACCTCTCACTTTATAAAAGTTAGAACGTAATTAAATCCAATGGGCAAAAAAATAGCACCACCTATTGGATGTAATTCAAACCGCTCACTAAACACAGTAATCGGTAGAAAATAACTGTTTAATAAAAAGAGATACGGCTATAAAATCATCACAGTTAATAGTGAACATAAAGAAACTTACAAAACATTACGGAACTTCACAATATTAACCTTTTACTTAATAAAAGTCAAAATGTAAATAAATCTAATTGTCAAAACAGCACTAACCATCGGATTTAATTCAAACTACTCTCTAAACATAGTACTCTGTTCAAAATACCCCTAACTTAATTTCTACTAATCAGATCGAGGATTTCAATAGCTTTAAACCTTCTACGAACAACGCGGACCACCTTGCAAAAACCTGCGCGTAAATTGGTCCAGTAGTTTTTTAGTTTATAGCAGACAATTATACAAACATTGCCATTTATGTATATAGAAGAAGAAAGTTTGTATGTTTGTTTCGTAAATATCTGGACACCCTCACCACCTAGCGGGTAAAGTTTTTGCAAAACGTTATCTTTTCTCGTAACTAATATATTCTGAAAATAAACCAAATCGGTTCATAAATACAATTTTTCTAAATATTTCAACCCGAGCGCCACCTAGCCGATCCATTTTTTGCAAAAATATTTATTTCCACCTAACTAATATATATTCTGAATATGAACCAAATCGGACCGTAAATGCAATTATTCCAAATATCTCAACTCCAACGCTATGTAGCGGGTCCATTTTTTACAGAGGTATTTATTTCCATGTAACACATATTCTGAATATGAGCTAAATCGGACATAAAATACAATTTTTTGAAATATCTCGACCCCTGCGCCACCTAGCGGATCCAAACTAATTCAGAAACGTTCGCGGGCGTACACAACAACTCGCCAAAATTTGTTCGGAATCGGATGAATGGTATAGAAACGCATACGGGACAAACAAACAAACAAACTCATTTTTACTTCTTTTTTACGACGTAAAGGAAGTATTGTGATCGCGAAAAATGTCGGTTTTCAGATTTCAACGGAAATATCCATTTTGACCATCTTTGAATCCATTTCGAATAGATTCGGCGTGACGTCTACATGTACGTACGTATGTATATCGCATAACTCAAAAATTATTAGCCGTAGAATGTTGAAATTTTGGATTTAGAACTGTTGTAACGTCTAGTTGTGCACCTCCCCTTTTGATTGCAATCGACTGGACCAAAAGTGTCCAAAAAAGTCTAATTTCAATTTTTTTTTATTTTGGAATTTTTCTTAACTGTAGTAATAAAGCCCCCATTGGAGAAATTTTCAACGTTAAATCATAAGTAGTACTTATTTTCATTGGTTCCAGAGTTATAGCTAAATAAAATATTAATTATTGAAATATTTGGCTCTTTCAAGAGGAAGCCAGGCACATCAGTTCAAATCCCAGTTTCCCCTTTTTTTTTAACTATATTAATTTAATAATAATTATTAATCTCTGATTGTAACAAAAATTTTACTATAAGCAATAATTCAGTAATAATAATAATAATAATATATATATATTATATATATGAAAAAATAACAGAAGTTATTAATGAAATAAAATTTTATCTAATAAAATGTATATTTGTAATTTAATAGGCGTACAAGCAAGTCATGTGATGTCACATCAGATTTATATATATATTGATAACACTTCATTTCATTGCGAACAAGATTACCTTTTGTTACCGATAAATAAGAACAAAATATTTAAATGATATTAATGATTTTATAATATTTGTCAGAAATATATAATTTTAAATGCAAAGAATTTTTTTGATTTCAGAACTAATTAAAATAAATTATATTAGGTCATACAAAACTACCAAAATAGATACCGAAAAACATAGAAACCTAGGAATATAAATTAAACTGAAGATACTGAACTAAAATTACATAAGACAGGCAGAATATATATATACCCACAGACAACTGAAACACAACAGAATCAGCTTTTGTTAATTACCTCTTATATACAGGATACTCAATGGCAATAACACTACACTGCAAAATTAACTAAGATCTTAAGAGTTTAAATTTGCTAATAGAGTAAATTTGACAAAAAAATAGATGATCAAACGAAATATAATATAATATACATTATTATTCAATTATATACTTTAGGGATTTCGTAACTTTTTTGAGATGATCGCCATTAAAAACAGTGCTTTCGGAAATTTTTCTGAAAAACGTGCTGACAATTAGGTTCAGAAACTAATTTTTTCAAAGAAAAATGTTTCAATTATTTGACAACTATTAGGTTTCCTAATAATTTTTAAAAAATATTAACATCTTTGTCGTATTGCACAGAGAAAGCAAATTGAAATATGGAATAGTTATAGGTAAAATTCTAAGATTAACCGCTAATTAGATTTCAGAATATTAGAACACGTGATTAGAGAGAAATTTGAAGTACAATAAAATAGAGAGTTATTCACAGTAACATTTATTGTTAAACATAGTATAATATAATAAAAATGAATGTTGTATTAATAGAATGGAATGGAGAATACCATAAAATAGTCAAATGAATGATAACGAAAAATAAAAGATAATAAATGTGGGCTTAAATTTTCAGTTAAATAGTAAAGAAAAGAGAATTTTTATTTTAATAGCAATTATTTAATAAATGAACAATTATTAATTATTTTGAAAGTTACATTTTCATAAAAAATAACCAACCGAAATTTAATTAAATTTTGATATGCTGTATATTTTAATTTTCATGTCTATAAACATATTATTTTAATTAATTATTTTATCGGTTTTTATTCCATATTTGACTTTTAATTCACAAATCTATTGTAATTTTGACTGACTTTTGATAAAAAATATTAATTTTCTTTGTCATGTAACTTCTTTTGTCACAGGGATACGTTTAATGATGACTTAGTGTCAAAGATACCCCAATAGTTAACAACTTATTGTTAAGTACATTCCATTATTTTTGGAATACAAATATTTTTGTTTTGATATTTACTATTAAAGTTCTATTAAATTAAGAAGAAAAAGGTTTTATATCGTAAAGTATCGCATACTTACTCATATTATGTTTGCGCGGGTGAACGCACACACATCTAGTATGTAGATATAAAATGTTCAATGATTAATGAACTTTTGGGAAGCTTTTGTCCGTTTGTAGCAACATCACGCGAGAACCAATCGACTGATTAATTTCAAATTTTCAGAATACATTCATGTTATCCTAGGGATAACATGAATAACAGAGATATTTTAAGCCATAGATCAAGGCCTTAGTCCCCTTGGGGCTGAAGTTGTGAATTGTTCCTCTTGGATGACGATATAATTCTGTTTTTGATGTTTTTCTATGTAAAGATAATAGACCAACAAATTGATGTGCGTTTTATAACTCATTCGATTTTCAACTGTCTACCTTGACCTCTTCCCAAGATGTATAGGGTATCGTAGTTTAACGGAAAGGGAATCGTAAGAAGATATTTTCATCTACAGCAGTAGCGTATTAGAGCTTCTATGTCAAGAACGAGGGAAACGGTGTAGGAAAGAGAGCTTTTCGGCTTTAATCGTTATTTATCAGTATTATTCTCACAAACATGAGGATAACGCAGCGGGGTTCAAAGGGTGGAGATTCCGAGATAAATGGGAAGGGCTTGCTTTGCTCGCCCTGATAATATAATGTAACGGTTAGTGTAATATAAAACTAAAACTAACCTGTTATCATCTGACTGTTTCCTCTAATACTTTTGTAATGTACGTCTTTTACTTAACGAAAAATTAATTTTAAAAAGTATTTTTTTTTTTTGTATTTTTAAATAAATTTCAAATTTATAGGACTGGAAGATGTTAATCCGTCCGTTTTGGAAGAAGAAAAAGAATAAAAGTCGTGTGTTTTTCAGAATCATTTTATTAGGAAAGTCATTTTTTTTAATTTAAAAAAAAATATTTTTTTTTTAATATCTCGTTCTGTGGTAGTTTACCAGCTTATTTTAACCTGCTAATATTAGAATCTAAAAAATTTAAACATCGTTAAGGTGAAACTTTACATAAAATTCTTAACCGAGATTTCTTTATATATAAATGTTCTCCAAAGTTAAATTGAGAATAAATCACGTTATCTAAATATAAGCTTACTTATTATTAATTAAATTAAATTAAAAAAATATTTATTCGGCATAAAATTTGTGTTTCATCATCTACGATATGTTGTTAGAAAAGCAGATTTCTTAGAAATTAATATCATTAAGATTTTTGTAGTTAATGATAATAAAAATGGTTAGTAATTTTTTTTAGAAGCTAATTTAATTTTCTATTCTTTTAAATTTTGTGTCTGTTGCCACAAAATACATTAGAAATACATTTCTACAAATATTTTTATTTTTACATGTTAATTAGCGAAGAAGTAATAAAAATTTTTAAAAACACGCCGACGAATGCTGTTGATAATAATACTTCAAATTCATATTTTTGTTAAATAAACATTTTTTTTTTGTCTTCAGTCATTTGACTGGTTTGATGCAGCTCTCCAAGATTCCCTATCTAGTGCTAGTCGTTTCATTTCAGTATGCCCTCTACATCCTACATCCCCAACAATTTGTTTTACATACTCCAAACGTGGCCTGCCTACACAATTTTTCCCTTCTACATGTCCTTCCAATATTAAAGCGACTATTCCAGGATGCCTTAGTATGTGGCCTATAAGTCTGTCTCTTCTTTTAACTATATTTTTCCAAATGCTTCTTTCTTCATCTATTTGCCGCAATACCTCTTCATTTGTCACTTTATCCACCCATCTGATTTTTAACATTTTCCTATAGCACCACATTTCAAAAGTTTCTAATCTTTTCTTCTCAGATACTCCGATTGTCCAAGTTTCACTTCCATATAAAGCGACACTCCAAACATACACTTTCAAAAATCTTTTCCTGACATTTAAATTAATTTTTGATGTAAACAAATTATATTTCTTACTGAAGGCTCGTTTAGCTTGTGCTATTCGGCATTTTATATCGCTCCTGCTTCGTCCATCTTTAGTAATTTTACTTCCCAAATAACAAAATTCTTCTACCTCCATAATCTTTTCTCCTTCTATTTTCACATTCAGCGGTCCATCTTTGTTATTTCTACTACATTTCATTACTTTTGTTTTGTTCTTGTTTATTTTCATGCGATAGTTCATGCGTAGGACTTCATCTATGCCGTTCATTGTTTCTTCTAAATCCTTTTTACTCTCGGCTAGAATTACTATATCAACAGCAAATCGTAGCATCTTTATCTTTTCACCTTGTACTGTTACTCCGAATCTAAATTGTTCTTTAACATCATTAACTGCTAGTTCCATGTAAAGATTAAAAAGTAACGGAGATAGGGAACATCCTTGTCGGACTCCCTTTCTTATTAGGGCTTCTTTCTTATGTTCTTCAATTGTTATTGTTGCTGTTTGATTCCTGTACATGTTAGCATTTGTTCTTCTATCTCTGTATTTGTACCCTAATTTTTTTAAAATGCTGAACATTTTATTCCAGTCTACGTTATCGAAAGCCTTTTCTAGGTCTATAAACGTCAAGTATGTTGGTTTGTTTTTCTTTAATCTTCCTTCTACTATTAATCTGAGGCCTAAAATTGCTTCCCTTGTCCCTATACTTTTCCTGAAACCAAATTGGTCTTCTCCTAACACTTCTTCCACTCTCCTCTCATTCTTCTCTATAAAATTCTAGTTAAGATTTTTGATGCATGACTAGTTAAACTAATTGTTCTGTATTCTTCACATTTATCTGCCCCTGCTATCTTTGGTATCATAACTATAACACTTTTTTTGAAGTCTGATGGAAATTCCCCATTTTCATAAATATTACACACCAGTTTGTATAATCTATCAATCGCTTCCTCACCTGCACTGCGCAGTAATTCTACAGGTATTCCGTCTATTCCAGGAGCCTTTCTGCCATTTAAATCTTTTAATGCTCTCTTAAATTCAGATCTCAGTATTGTTTCTCCCATTTCATCCTCCTCAACTTCCTCTTCTTCCTCTATAACACCATTTTCTAATTCATTTCCTCCGTATAACTCTTCAATATATTCCACCCATCTATCGACTTTACCTTTCGTATTATATATTGGTGTACCATCTTTGTTTAACACATTATTAGATTTTAATTTATGTACCCCAAAATTTTCCTTAACTTTCCTGTATGCTCCGTCTATTTTACCAATGTTCATTTCTCTTTCCACTTCTGAACACTTTTCTTTAATCCACTCTTCTTTCACCAGTTTGCACTTCCTGTTTATAGCATTTCTTAATTGCCGATAGTTCCTTTTACTTTCTTCATCACTAGCATTCTTATATTTTCTACGTTCATCCATCAGCTGCAATATATCGTCTGAAACCCAAGGTTTTCTACCAGTTCTCTTTATTCCGCCTAAGTTTGTTTCTGCTGATTTAAGAATTTCCTTTTTAACATTCTCCTATTCTTCTTCTACATTTTCTACCTTATCTGTTTTACTCAGACCTCTTGCGATGTCCTCCTCAAAAATCTTCTTTACCTCCTCTTCCTCAAGCTTCTCTAAATTCCACCGATTCATCTGACACCTTTTCTTCAGGTTTTTAAACCCCAATCTACATTTCATTATCACCAAATTATGATCGCTATCAATGTCTGCTCCAGGGTAAGTTTTGCAGTCCACGAGTTGATTTCTAAATCTTTGCTTAACCATGATATAATCTATCTGATACCTTCCAGTATCGCCTGGCTTTTTCCAAGTGTATATTCTTCTATTATGATTTTTAATTTGGGTGTTGGCAATTACTAAATTATACTTCGTGCAAAATTCTATAAATCGGTCCCCTCTTTCATTCCTTTTGCCCAGCCCGTATTCACCCACTATATTTCCTTCCTTGCCTTTTCCAATGCTTGCATTCCACTCTCCAACTATTATTAAATTTTCATCTCCTTTTACGTGTTTAATTGCTTCATCAATCTCTTCGTATACACACTCTACCTCATCATCATCATGGGCGCTTGTAGGCATATAGACGTTAACAATCGTTGTCGGTTTAGGTTTTGATTTTATCCTTATTACAGTGATTCTATCGCTATGCGTTTTGAAATACTCCACTCTCCTCCCTATCTTCTTGTTCATCACGAAACCTACTCCTGCCTGCCCATTATTTGACGCTGAGTTAATTACTCTAAAATCACTAAACATATTCTATAACAATAAACATATTGTTTAAAATTAATGTACTTAATTGATCAGTGATGCATTTTTAACCGGTTTATCAGTTTATTTTCAATTTTTTTTTTGTTATAGATGAGTCTGATAAATGTCATTTTCGCATCCCCCAAAAATGGGGGAGTGTTGGACTCGCAAGGGTTCGGCTAAATGTTATTAAGAGCCTATGTGTATCCGCACCTTACCGACTAAAACTCCTATCTCACCGTTTTCCCCTTCCGAGGCCGGTCCTGTAATTAAGCATTGCACGGCGCCAGGAGATGTCTTTAGGCTCCAGGGGTCCAGAGTCCCCGCGCTGCATCACCGTCCCTCATCTGCACAAGTGCAGACGCACGACGGCTCCACACGGGGTTATCCTGCGCCCCTTCATCATCAGGTCACTTTCTTCACCCGAGTCTCATATGCAACTCTCATTCGTTGCTGGGTGATCTTCAGTCCTCTTACTGATCTGGGTCCTAAATGAGGCTCTATCCTATACTCTAGCTATTATCAATTTACATTAGACATAAAATAGATTTATGATCCCTGTAGGGATATGTGTAATATATGATATTCTTTCTTATGAAAGATATTGGTTGAAAAATAGTTTGTACGTATAGGAATGCTTAAGGATTTTGTTAGGAATAGAGTTTTACTACATGACGTCATATCTGAGTACTTTTACAAATTCAACCGTCAACGGCTGATATATAAAATAAAATGGTTAACTTATTACATACCTATATTTACTGTCTGTTGAAGTGATATATTACAGGTGCTGGTTGGAAATAAGAAAAGCAATTTATTTTAAACCCATAATCGATGTGAATAATTACCATCGAGTAAATAGGTTATAAATATCACAAAACTACTAACATTTATAGTTCTGATAATTGATCTGATTGTTTAACACAAGTGTATTTTTTGCACTAATTGTTCAATCTCGCTTTTTACTTATTCTTTTTTTGTACGATAAGACGAAGTTACTTCCGAAGTGCCTTTCTTATAGTCCAAACAAAAATAATTAATAAAAATCAACATCCACGGAGGTGGACTGTTGAAAAGGCAGATTGGGATGGATATTATAAAGCCTTCCAATCGCAGTATGACGTCGGTGCGAACATCCTTGAGCAACTTTCCTCTTTTACGCCTATAATACTCGAAACAGCCAGCAGATATGTCCCAGAAACATCGGGCAATCCTAAACGTTCTTCCATTCCGTGATGGAATGATGATTGCAAACGTGCTATTAAGAATCGACGGCGGGCACTACGCAAATTCAATAATAGACCTACAACTGAACATCTAAATTTGTACCGCAGGGCTAGAGCGGTGTGCCGTCGGGTCTTCTTGAACGCTAAGAGAAATTCATGGACGAAATATGTGAACACCATCTCACGTACTACTCCCACGTCTTCTGTGTGAAAAAAATCTATGCAATTTTCAGGTCGCCAAGGCAATCTATTCTCGGTCTCATCGATGAAGGAGAACTCCTTACATCATCTTCGGCTGTAGCAAATACTTTAGCAAAATCTTTCCGCTCGGTATCTCTCACTTCGTCATATAGTAACGACTTTCAAAGGTACAAAACACAGATGGAAATATTGGCGTTACATATTGGTGTTTCGGTTGGTGAATTGAACACTCCATTCTTACTTAAAGAATTGTTGCACGCACTTAAGAACTCACGTGACACTTCCCCTGGACCAGACAACGTTCGCCTTTGTGTGCATTCACACCTTCCTAAATCAGCACTACAACTTCTTTTGAGTATTTACAATGGTTTATTCTCCGTACAAGTCTTTCCGCCCGGCTGGTCAGGAGCATTTATTATACCACTACTAAAGCCTGGTAAAGACAAAACCTATCCCTCAAGCTACTTTAGCTAATTACCTAATAAGCTACTTATTTCTTTAACAAGCCTGTTGTGTAAAATAATGGAGAGAATGGTAAACCGTAAGCTTGCATGGTACTTTGAGAAACATGGCTTTCTTTCTTCGAAGCAGTGTGGTTTCCGACAAGGGAGATCTTCCATTGACCATTTGGTGTCAATGGAGACAGCCATACAAAACGCCTTCCTGAACCGCCAACACCTTGTTGCTATCTTCTTCGATATAAAAAAGGCGTACGACACGGCCTGGCGACATGCATTCTTAACACCCTTAGGAGGTGGAAATCAACGGCAATATGCTTGTTTTTATCCGGGAATTCTGAAATCACCAAACGTTTCGTGTTCGTGTAGACGATTCACTTTCAGACAGTGTCGTCTCGGAAAATGGAGTACCTCAAGGTAGTGTATTAATTGCCACCTTGTTTTCTGTGGCCACATACAGCCATTGCCAATTGTGTACATGCACTTTTCTCTTGTTCTCTTTTCGTTGATGATTTTGCTATTTACGTTGCGAGCCGCTCTACACCCACTGCGGAGTGACTGATGTAGAACACTATATTTCCCCTTGAGGCTTGGTCAAGAACTATTGGTTTCACATTTTTACCCGACAAGACGAATTGTGTAGACTTTTCTCGGCTACGGAACCCTTCTAATCCGCGGGGTTTTCTGAACAGAGAGCTTATTGCTGTCTCTCCTTACGTCAGGTTTCTAGGTATGCTTTTTGATAGCTATTTTACCTGGATCAAACATATAAATGAATTGAGGACAAAATGTTCCAAACATTTAGATATGATGCGGGTCCTTAGTAACACTAATTGGGGAGCCGATCGGTCATGTATGTTGCGTTTTACCTATTCCCTTTTTCGTTTCCTTTTGGATTGTGGTTGTATCGCCTATTCTTCAGCTCGTCAAACCGTGCTTAAAATGCTGGAAGGGGTACACCGAAGAAAAGCATTCTTCGGCTTGCCACCGGTGCGTTTAGATCGAGCCCTATCGCAAGCTTACTTGTAGACACTGGCGAGCCATCACTTTGTGATAGACGAGACCAGCTTCTGTTATCTTATTTTGCCTGTCTCAAAAGACAGCCAAATCACCCAGCTTTTAACCCAGTTCTTAAGAATCCTAATGTAAGGAAATATGAGGACCGTCCACATTGTACTGCGTCTGTGGGTGTCCGTACACGACGTCTGCTGCAGCGTATAAATGTTGACACTCCCTCGTTCTTTCCACCATGTCCGTGCTCGAATCCTCCGTGGAGAATAAACCTTGTAAATTTTACATTTGACCTTACAACATACGATCAACGATCAACACCACTTACTGTTTTCCGGCAGATGTTTCAGTTTATTCTCACCAAGTTGAACCCAGACACGGTGATATACACTGATGACGGTAACGTTGGTTGTGCTTTTGTTATCAGTGCAAAGACTTATATGTTTTTCCTACCCGAAATTACGAGTGTGTTCACCGCAGAACTACTCGCTGTGAATAGGGCTCTAAGTATCGTTAGCCCTAAATATAGGAGCATTCTTACTTGCAGTGACTCGTACAGTGCTCTCCAGGCGTTAGAAAACTTTTATTCCAAACATCCACATCCTGTCGTCATTGACATTTATGATAAAATCGCTGAGTTAGATAAACGCAACAGAGAGGTAGGTTTTTGCTGGATCCCTAGCCACGTTGGGATTCGAAGTAACGAGAGAGCAGATTCTGCGGCCAAAGAAGCGTGTATTCAACCTGCTTTCACCATCCGAGTTACTACCTTTTATTTTATCAGTCGTGTAAAACAATCACCGAGAGCAAGGTGGCAAAGTTACTGGGCGACTACCGTCGACAATAAACTCCGACGGCTTAAAGATTCAGTTTTGCCTTGGGGCTCCTCTGCCGGTTACGTTTAGGACATACGAGGATCACACACGAATACCTAATGTCAGGAGAAGCCCCACCCCTATGCACACGATGCAACTGCCGCATGACTGCGCATCATATTCTCGTGGACTGCATATATTATGCGGCGTTGCGACGTCAGTTTGATATACATGGAACCATCCGTGATATCTAGTGCAATAATAACGGAATTTTGGGCCGGATGTTTCTCTTTTTGCATAGTACCAGGTTACTGTAAAGAGTTTAATATTATCATGTATGTTTTTCTGTAAGAAGATTTTTTTAATAATTTTAACCTTTACTTTCAATTTTGATTTTTTTGTTTCTATGTATTTAATTTTACTATCCAGGGAGGGGACTTTTGCACAACCCATTGAAATTAGTTAAGTTTTATATAGTTTCTTTATTCGAACTTTTTATTTTAACTTTTATGTGTTAACAACTTCGTCCGTGGTATTAGTTTTGAGTTTTATTTTGCCTTCTTGGCTTGTTTTAATAAATTTTTATTATATGATTAATATTACGTTTACACCTGATATACTTTAGTATTTTGGAGTTATTTTACCCGTTTATTAATAAAATTTCGGGCGCTGATAACGCCCAGGCGTTTTTCGCCCACAAACAAAAAAAAAACAAGGCTTGAAAGATGTCTTTATATCAAGCCAGGTTCCAAACTACTTTGCCCTACCTACAGTCACAATCTCCGCTCCACCTTCTATTAAACTTATTGGAGCCAACTGCCTCCTTCTGCCATAGCCAAAACTTGGGTCTTCTCTAAGGCTAAATGAAGACCGCTCTCCTCCAACCAAGCATGTACCATCCGCATGGCCTCATTGCCCTTCCTCACCAATTCAGTCTCCGTTTTAGCAGCTATAACGAGTGACAAATCATCGGCAAAACCAGTCGGGTACACGCCCTCTGGATAATCCAGGGGGAGTACTCCAATCATAGGCTACATTCCACAAGGTTGGCCCAAACACTGAACCCTGGGGTACTCCGGCCTGCGTCTCAATCTGAATCTGGGCCCCCTCTGCACAGCCTATCACTACTACCTACACTCTTAAGTAATCTTGAATAAGGGCCGCAAATATGGGCTCACCCCTCTTCTCTTAAGTTCACTCAGGATCCACCCAAACGGCAGTGAGTTAAACGCTTTACTCACGTCCAACAAAAAACACTGCCAGGATAGACCTGATTCTCCACGTCCCATACGCAGCTTCATCAATCCATTTATCTTCATGAATCCATTTATCGCCGCCGACCAACATTTAGCCGTCCTCGCAAGTCCCGGTGAAAAAAAGACACGTCTATAAATGACACTCCATTTACGCGGACCAAGGTTGGTAACTCACCATTACTGAGTCAGATAAGTCCCAACTCCGCCATCACCTCCTCTTCTAAAAATAGACCCTGTCTATCTGTTCCCCATGCAACATTCTTGGCTTTGAAGTCATCAGATATTACCACATCCTTACACACAACATTTCTCAGCCTACTCAACTCATCCAGAGTCTCTTCAAAATCCCCTAAATCAACATTTGGGCCCCCTCTGCACAGCCCACTACACTGCAAACTTAGTGTGCATTCTAGTTTTACACTGCAAACTAGAATGTCTGCAGTCGGTAGCCACACGTGCCCCAATCCGGCAACTTGTCTTACAATAGGAGTATTACTATTGAAACTACACACAGCCGCACTGCAAGTAGCATCATGCAGCCAACTATCATCCTGCATCTTCCTATCATTAGGCTCCGACAACTAGATCCACACCTCTACACTTAACAATTTCCATTATGGCATCATGAGAGGCTAAACTTTTTTTCATGTTTACTTGTAGTAAACTTACCATTTTTCTTTGCACATTGTACTCCTCCGATTTTGTATCCAACTTCACCACACATCAAATACATAGGATTCTTCTTACATTCTTTGGCCTTATCCAGCATCCTTGCATAAAAAACATATCCTCGACCTATCAGGACCGACACATCTGGCAGCTAAATGCCCTCCCTCATGGCAACGAAAACATCTCACCTCAAAGTCACTCATTGCGATCCGGCACATTACCCATCCAACCTGCAATATATTCCGACAATATATCTCTATCAGACACGTCCAGCTCAAGATATCATGTATCAAGTCTATTTAATGAATATGGACGCCAGTTTACCTCTCATTTCTCTCGTAATTTTCACACCAGCGAGCTTCTCTTTGACCACGTTAACCTTCTCCACCGGCCCTCTTGGTCTTTTATGCAAAGCCTCACCACCTCCCTATTTAATTGATAATACTTCACTCAATTCCTCCTTACTAACCTCCTTTTTAATTTTTTTCAACAAGTCCGAATAAGAGGTAACCTGCTCCTTAAAACTATTACATTAAACCCCTCACTTCTGATCTCTTGCTCACCCTTAAGATCCATCACTCGTAACTTATTTTCCTCCATAAAAATCACCTTCTCATTTCGTCTTCTGTCCACCTACTCCAAAACCTTTTTACAATGCCAACCAGTACTGTTACTTACAGCCCCGTAAACAACATTTAATTTAAGCTGAGTGATCTTCCTTATGACCCGATATAGGTATTCAGCCACCAACCTCTCTCCCACAGATGTATCTACGACAATTGCATAGCAGGTCCCAACTTTTATTCCTCAAGCTCACCCAATAATACCTCCGTTTGGCCCTTTTCCACCACCAATTGGCCTCGCTTCAATTTATCATTTCTCAACAGTCTTTTTAACGACATAGTGCGCTCTAAAATCCTCCTCCCATACTCCGTTTTAGAGTCTTTGGCTAGATCAAAAATATCGACAAAGTCGTCATTCGACACACCAAAAACCGATTCTTTCCTCTCCTCGCACTTCTCAAAAAACGAGGTAGGCCATCTCTTAATCATCAAATCAGGAACCTCCTCTTCTAGTACTCCCTCCTCCACCTGGCCAAGCAGCCTCTTACTCTCAATCTGCGCAGTCTGGATAGCCGCGTCCACTGCACGACCACTTATAGCACCTCCACACGAATATCCAGAATCCGTCAACTCGATTATCTTTTTCAATAGCTCAGTAAGCCAGAGAGATCACTCCTTTATCTCCAACTTCGTGTTGACATTCGCACCCATTAATTTTGCCAACTTCGTGACCTGGACTACGACTTCCTCTAACGGCTGTTCATGCGAACACGCCTCACCCGATGCTACCTCTCTATCATCAGTTTCTTTCCTACGCCTTTTCATCAGCCGATCCAACGACCTACTCGTTAATTAAATTGCTCTTAGGCAATTTAATTAACACTCTAGTTGCCACAGGTTACATCACAACAAAGGATACTCCTTCTTCCTCGCGCGGCAAAAACTTCAATTGCTCTCTAACAGGTGACCTAGGCAGACTCTTCCTCGGTCTGAACCCCTGTTTCTCTTCCATGCTCTTAACACCAGCAAAATTACAATGTCGCCTTGAACTCTTCACAAAAAGTATTTTTCTTTAAATTCTGACTTCAAAAACGTGTTCAGGGCTCAATTCCGCGTAAATTGAGTACCCACTTGTCACTTTTTGAGGGGTGGTATCAGTGGATCGGAGAGACCGAAAATGTATCCACCAAAATCCGAGGTCGGATTTGGGTGACGGGGGGTCGGTATTCGTCGAGATACTGTAGGATTCGGGTACGGATCAAAGAATTCGGAAGTTATAAAAAAAGGAAATTCCCCTTATAATTCACCTCTAACACTTAGAAAATTTTCTCAAAACCCACGAAAATTTCGTGGGTTTTTTGAATTTTGCCTGGTGAGTTGAGAAAAGTTGGAGAAGTCCAACTTTTGCCTGGTGAGTTGAGAAAAGTTGGAAAAGTCCAACTTTTAGACGTAAACAACTGATGTCACTAATCTGCCTCAAATAAACAAATAACTTAGAAATTTTTTACTAAATTACCAGGTTATGTTGTCCTTTTATACACTGTTCCTTATGAAAGAATAAAATACTTTTTGAAAAATCACAATAACTAATCAATCTGTCAACGAAAATTCTTAAAATTTCGCACACGTGTCCAGTAATAGTCTGCCAACATTTGCGTAATACGCAAGACAGAAAAGACAACCAAAAAATTTATCAAAATTTGCCAAAAACGCTGATCAGTATTCAGCACGTATTACCACAGTATATTCACAAACTCGACTCCTTCTTTGGTGGTAGAGTTTCAATTAATCACACTTCTCAGGACTGGTCGACCTGAGACTGTACAAGACTCTACTTCATTCACATTGATACATATCATCCTCATTCGTTCTCTGAACTAATACCTTACGGTGGTTCCGGTGACTAAAAAAAAAAAAAGAGAAAACGGGTTTACTCTCGCTCTTTATTACTCGTAAAAAACCAAATCCAACATAAAAAGAGGTTTTCAATTCATTTTTTGCTTGTTTATTTATGTCCGTGCCTTAAAATTCAGAAAATAGAAAAATAACTGTTTCATAAAGGAATTTTCTTCAGTGTCACTAGCTAGGCTACATCGATTTTCATTAGTATTAATTAGTTTCGATTGTTATAACATAGTAATGAATAGCGTGATATTTTTCAGGTAGTTTACTTATTTTTCCAGGAAACCGTAGAAAGTTAGCTGAAGTAAAAGAATTATGCAAATTCAAACATTTCAAACGGTCTTAGCTCACATTCAGTGATAGTTATTAAATGTCATTTCATATAAAGTCCTTTTTCAGTTTTACCGACACTTAGATCTCTTATCTAACTACTTTTCTTTTGTATTTCGTTTATAATTATACGTATAATTTTTCTTCAAGCACTTTTAACATGTTTGAGAATTTTTTTTATGTCTACTTTTATTTTAAATAGAAAATAAAGTTAATAAATGGACAAAATTTAAAGAAATAATAACAATCCAAGAGTACCAAGTAAAAAGTAACCAATAACACGATCCTATTTATTTTTTTCAGTTTGTATTAATTCACCAGGTAAGCTTGAAGTGTATGAAAGAGGCTGTACTAGGCCAGGAAATTTAATCTTAACTTAAAGTGGACTTTTATGTTGGTGTTAAATTATAATCTTATGAATAGTAATATTTAAGTTAAGATTGTCTAAAAATTCAAATTCAAAGATAGTAGAGAAAGTATTAAACAATTTTTAATTTATCCTTGGTACAAAAAAATAATACCAAATTAAAGTGTAGGCGAAGAATAGTCACAGTCGCAAATTACCAATTTTATAGGAGAGTAATTTGAAAGTTTCCAAATTCTCTATCTTTCTTAACATATGTTTAAACTTTCCCATTTGTATTTTTTTTTAATTACGAGTTTATTATCTACTGATTCGAGTAATTTTCTTTTATTATAATTAGTAACACCGATGTTAAATAACTTTTTTAAATTTTGAAACAGGTTCCTACTGATTGTAAAATATTTGTTTTTCACGTACGGTTCATAAGATATGTACAATTAATATACAACTATTTCAAGTAATCAGAAACTATTAGGTCAAGTACGATATAACATCAATAAGACTTAAGTTACTCCTTGCAATGTAAATTTATACACCTCATCTTTGAGGGCGTGAAATGCAATGTGGAATACACTGGTTATTGTTGGTTTCATACAGAATGCTTCAAGGCGTCAGATGAAGCTTGTTTTATTTAAATTAATATATTTACATTTTTTAAGATAAAATAATTATAAATATTCATAAAACGAACAAGTTGCAAGTTACCACCTTGCGTAATTTAACTCTCCAAAATTCTTGGAGGACTCTCTGTCTTTGCTTTTCACCCGGAACGTTAAAGAAATTATTTCAACTTAAAATATATATATATAATGTAAATCCAAAACAGAGGTAGTAAAATACCTGGTAACATAAACTACCTTAGTAAATTACTTTATATAGTAGAAATTAAGTAAAAAAAACTGATTAATTCTTTGGAATTTCCTAATCAGTAATATTACATTTTGGTGAACGAAACTTAATCGTACCTCCCCTTTTGATTGCAATCGACTGAACCAAATGTGTCCAATAAAGCCCAAAATAAAAAAAAAAAAGATCCAAAGAAAATTGGATTTTGGAATTTTTCTTACTTGCAGTACTAAGCTCTCATTGAGAGCTATTCAACGATAAATCGTAAGTGGTATTTATTCGAGAGTTATAAGCAAATGAAATTATAATTAATGAAATATTTGGATCTTATAAGGGGAAGGTACATCAGTTCGGATCAGACTTCACCTCCTTTTTTTTTAACTTTCTTTTTATTTAAATATATTGATTTATTAATAATTAAGAGGTTAATAGAAATTAATTAATCTCTGATTATAGAAAAAAAATTAGGATAAGTAATAATTCAGTAATAACTATGAAAAAATATCAGAGGTTATTAATGAAATAAAATTTTATGTACTTTTCATTAAAAATTATATATATATATATATATATATATATATATATTATTATATATATATATATATATATATATATATTTGTGTAATTTAATAGCCGTTGGTAAAAAGGTGTCAACAAAACAAGGAAGTGATTTGGTGTCCACATCAGATTTTTTTTTACAGTATTATCTGTTTTTAAGGATGTAGTATTTTTTCCATGTTTGGCCTAGCAATTTATTATTGGTTGTCTGTAAACTTAGAAGTGTTAATTAACTGTTTTATTGTTTTATAGGAAGTAACATGTTGGATTTCTTAATTCCCTCCCTTAGATCTTAGATTTTAAAGAGAAATTATTCTCTTAGTCACATTTGGTGTTAAACAATAATTTGAACTACTAAGCCTGAGATTACAGCAATCTAGCCACAATTATTATACAATCTTTTTGGTTAAATAATTCAAATTTCACGTTAGGAACAAACTGAAAAATACTTTAGATTAGTTATGTTTTTAATTTGTCAAAATAATTGCCTTTTTATTTTACTTTCAAAGAAATCAACAATGTACGGTATCTTACTAAAAGAAAAAAAAGAAATCAAAAATATGACTACAGAAGCTGTATTGGTACATTAACTTTTATAACCTTCTTAATATAAATAATATAGCTTGTTTTTTTCAAAATATATATCATTGAGGGAACTGAACAGTATACAAACATGTAAGATTTAGGTAAAGGAAATTTTGGCACAGAGCTCAATATAGGGTGGTAGGATTTAGGTAGTTCGTGTTTGTTGGTATAACGTAAGGTGCAGAGTTTACATGGTCTCTGCTCTACGATAGAACAACAAATACTTCTCTGTGAAAAGCACCGGGGTGAAACTTCTTGTTATAAATTGACCTTACCCGGAAAGTTTTCTGTCAACAAAATTGGACAACCTCAAATTTTTTTTTTCTTGATGATTTCGCCACATGAGTTTCAAGCTCGTGGAATATGGAAATGGAATTTTGTAACGTATGAAAAATGCCATGCCGGACCGGGATTCGAAACCGGTACCTCTGGATAATTTTATGTTACTTGTCATCAGATTTGGTTTTTGTTTCTCAAAAATGGTTTTTTAAACATAAAAATAGCATTCTTAAAAAGCATAAACTGAAATGAATTTACACTTAATGATGGAAAACCCTGTCTCAAAAAATTAAAACTATTTTTTGTACTATATTTATGTACTATGTCTTTTGAAAATACGTGAATTTAAATTTCAAGAATATTAAACATTTTCCAGTAATCAAACTAAAGGATTGCACTTCATATAGTCTGTGTTTTTATGCTGTAAGATATTTACAGTTTTACCGTTTTTTATTGATTTTGTGGGTCGATGTTCCATTTATAACTTCTCATTATAAAGTTACCGTATTTATTCGAGTACCCCCCGCTACGATTAGCCCCGCACCTCGATTTTTCGGACCGAAAATCGAAAAAAATATCGAATATATACCGGTATTTTCAAGTGCAACAGATATGATAAAAAAATACGTAAATACGAAAACATTCACAAAGTAAAACATTTAATTAGTTCATTTAAATTACAATATTAATTACCGTAAGTACTAGTTTAGTTCAGAATCAGTAGGCCAGTAAAACGAAAAGAAAGTATCGTGTTGAAAAGGATTATTTCAATACACGTTTTAATATGGGATTTTATTTTTAATTAATCACTGTCACTGTCAATGTCTGTAGGAGAGTTACCACGTAGTCTCCACGTCGCTCTGCCAAACGTCTTCACCACCATCAAGTTCATTAGATATTCCGCATTTTTTAAAACTTTTCCTTACTAATTCCTTGGAAATACCTTCCCAAGCATCTTTTTAGCCAAACAGAAATCTGGGCGTTTGATTCTTCCTGTAGGCGTGAGAAAAATATGTTCATCAGCCATCCATTTACTGTACAGTTGTTTTAATGCAGATTTGAACGGTTTATTAATGCAGACATCTAGTGGTTGCACTTCTATAACCCGCAGTTTTTCATTTACTGTAAAAGATCGTAGACGCTGTCCTTTTGTACTCATTTTAATGCCGTAATTAAAATAAATCACCGTATTAAACTTTACAAGATAAACTAAACAGATAAAATGTATATAACCGTCCATATATACAAACAGTACAATGACTATGACGAATAGACAAGACGACGATGGGTAACTGATACTGTATCTGTAGTGTCATTAGTACCTGATGCAGCCTATACAGAATGAATCAGTTTTATAAAAATACTGTAACTTCATTCCTATCGATAATATGAACAGGATGTTAATAATTAAGGATGTATTCTGTATAAGCGGCATCCGGTATTGATAAACGAAAGCGTAATGTTACTACATTTTTGTGATGTTAGGTACATTTTTGTGAATTTAGGTACTTGTAAGAAAACGTTTACATTACATAAATTATCCTGGCTAAAGACTATGTTTCAAGTAAGCCCCACACCCTTATTTTTTCTCTCCAATTCCAAGAAAAATGTGCGGGGGGTACTCGAATAAGTACGGTAATCTTTACAAAAAAATAAAAAGAATTGCAACTTATTTAATATTTACAAAAATTAATTATCCTTTGCTAAACAAATAAAAGTACTAAAGCCATAATACTCAAATAATGAACGACTGATATAAATAAATAACAGATCTCACAGCTAGAAAATCCAGATTCCGTAAGAAGAATGTAACTTGAAGAATTTAAGGAGGATGTAACTGTTCACCTAAGTTCATCCTCTAAATCATTCTTAATTTTTGTATTCTACTTTTACTAAAATATAAATATTAATAATGATCCCGAAAAATTAGTAAAAAAGAAAAAAATAATCTGCCTAAATCAGAGCACCTTTGGGCCGCCATATCAAAAATGGTGTCACTTTTGTATTTATCCTTAAATTACCTATATGCATACACAGAAATCAAATGGAAATCTAAAAAAAAAATCCGTCTCATAATTTTTGTACATCCTGTTTTTGTGATTACACTAACACTAAATTTTATTTAGTATTAATTTTATTTATTTATTTTTTATTTTTGGTGTGGTAGTAGGGAAATTGTTTATTTAATTGTATGATCCCCTTCTTAATTATTTCCATATTCTCAACATATGGAGTGTGACAGATAATATTAATCGATAAAGAGGTTCTTTAAGGAATAAAATCTCTTCATTCTACAAAAATAGTAGGCTAAGAATTAATTAATGCAAACGCAGTTGTAAAAAATAAAATTTTTAATAAATAAACGTCTAAAAATAAAATATAACAATTTAAACATAAAGTTTTATGTTTATGAGATTATAGACTAATCTTACAAAAATGTCATACTTCTTATTTTAGGTTTTCATTTTCGAAAATTTAAGATATGAAAGTTTTTAAACCTTTTAATTAAGCTTAAAAAATTTTAATTTTTTTAAAAATATTTTTATTTATCTTTTTATATTTATTTTGTGAAATTCGTCTGAAAGTAAGGTGCTTTATTTTGAAGTTATTAGGTAAATACGATTATATAGTTTACGTAAATTGTCAAACTGGAAGTGGTGAAGTAAATAAGTGACAATTGTGTAACGAGTCGAGCAAAGTGGAAAATATTTTTCCAAAAAAAATTGTATAATAAGATCAAGAAGGCGCTGCAGCTCCAGCTGCGTCGTCTGTTGCTATAGAAACGAGAGAGACTGGCGCCAATTTAGTCTAGACAGACTGGAATTAATGCGAAAATGTATTGTAGTACAAAATACGGGACATACTGTAATGGAGTATACCGTTTGCTTTCGGAGTTCACTCTATTTGTTTTATTTGGTAAGGAACAGCGCACAGAAAAATAAATTATTTTTCTGCGCTGTATCGATTAACTTCACCATACATGGGTATATATTTGTAGTCCTCCGTTATTGTGGGAGAATCCAATAACCTATTGGCATTAGCTTTAGTTTTGTTCATTTCATTTAAAAACCCTTCAGAGTAATGCAATAATATTAAATGCTTTTTTTTTAGTGTTTGTGTATGTGTGAGTATCTATATCTAGGGAATCAAAACTTAGAAAAGATTAATTTCTAAAATGCATATTTGATCCAACCGTAATAAATTAAAGTAATGATCCCGAAAAATTAGTGAAAAAGAAAAAATAATTTACCTAAATAAGAGCAAGATATATTAATATTACACAGTTCAAGACATAAACATTTTTTTGTTTTATTTTATAATTAAGATTAAAATGCGTTTATTCGCATTAAAATATTATTTTGTCATGATGTGATATTGCATGATAATTATGTGATATGTGATAATTTTTTTTTTGTTTCCCTATACACACACACGCGCGGGCGCGAACGCACATACGCGAACCCATGATACGTGTATGTATTTAACCAGAGAAATCATTGACAAAATTTGTTTTTCCGAACTGTAATTTGTTAATTTTTGCTATTCTAAATTAATTATTACGGCTGGATCAAACATGCACTTGAGAAATATAATTGTAAATTAATTTGTCCAAAATTTTACATGTTAGGGCAGTAGGTACATCTGTTATTCGAAATTAAAGAACATTAATTTTAGATTTCTGTTAATGATATCTAAATATTAAACCAGAAACTGAAAATCATTCTGATTTAATAACTGTAGTGTACTAGCTCTTGTGCTGTGATGGTTCCCTCATAGGTGTGTTACCTATGGTAATACAATCTACTAATCGTAGGTAATTAAAACAAGATGACTTCAAAAAATATCTCCTATTCTTCAAGCAGGTAATAATTTATGTTATTCGAAAATTGCTGCGTATCTAAGTTATCAATTGATGTACATCCTCCTTAAATTTCTAATACATTTAAAATTTAAACATTCAAATTGATATTGATATCTGTGCTTATATGATTAAAAAAAAGAAGAAAAGTATTTTAATAGCTACAGCTTTATGGTTGATAAATGTCTGAAATATTTATATAAAATAAGTGGATTCTAAAAAATATAAATAAATATCAATATAAAAAATATAATTATGTACTTATCAATCCTAACGTGCGAAATTGCTCAGAATAATTGGTTTAGAATTAATCAGAAGTAGAGTAATTAATAAAATCTGATATTTATTTGTTTGTAGGAAGGAAATAAAAATGTTTTATGCCGGCTTTCATAATTGGGTCCTCTATTTTTTCTTTTACATCTGAATGAAATTTCAAATACAGAATATATAAATAACGGTGAGATATCCTAGAACGCAATTGGGACTTGCTTGATAGTTTCTGGCAAAATTAAAAATTATCATTAATTTTTTTGTCTATTGGTGCATGAAAAAAACAATTCACTTTCTCCTCAAAAATGTATTAAATATTAACAAAATTTATTAAATAATTTGTTTTAAAAACTAATGGTAAAATTGGATTACTTAACACTCTGCAATACATTTGATCTGAATTGAGTAACTTCATTAAAGTTTTAGGGAATAATTTTTAGTCACCTTTGGAGAATATCTTCTATTCGCTGTCTATTCCGGAAAAAACAATTGAGGTGTGAAAGAAATATTTTAAAGATGGTGAACTCTGCCTGTGATCAATTCATTTGCAAGTACGGTATAATCCTTTGGGATAATTCAATAGAATTCCAGTGAATACTGAAACTAAAAATAGGCCGTATAAAGTATGTTTAGTTTGGCTTATCGGGCCCACAGCGCAAGTTGTTTTATCCAGCTACAATCTCTAACAATCCGTACACTTTTAATATGGAACGTTGTAAAAGGTTTTTTAATAATAAATGGTGGTTTATGAATGATCTTTTTCCTCAACTAAATTTACGGAAAAGAACTGTCTAGGTCTCTCGATTTCATGTAGTCATATAGATTCTCAAAAAAAATAACTTCTTTTTATTCCGTTATATGTTTTTAACAAAAAAATTTCTTCTATCGAGGGAAATACATGAAATTCACTATGAAAAGCAATTTCTGAAAAATTTAAAAAGAAAATTTTTTCGTGTTGCTCAGTATACAATGGAAAAATTACTGGATGACTAATGGAATAGTGTTTTCTATGTTCTATCTTATTTATTACTATTTTGTAATAATAGTATTTAAATGTTTTCGTTGAAAATTGTGAACACTTCAGTCTAATAAACAAGTGCAAGAAGTTTATTATTTACGCCAATACATTCTTTCCATTATCAAATATTTTTCAGTATTGTTGCTAATATTTACGAATTTATTGGACTGACATAAGAATTTCTCGATAATCAATATTAATTAATATACACTGCTTTGAAATATCAAAAAGTAAATTCTTGTTTATTTTGCTTTATTATGGTTAATCTCTTTCAAATTTAATGTTGTCAGAGGGGTAAAAAATGTCATGAGAACTAACTATTAACCGAATCAACCGAATCATTTAATAGGTATTTTTTTATTAACATTAAAAATGATATTATAAAATTCTGTAGTTATTTACAAAAATTTTGTATAATTTACAAAAACATTATTTCTTATCTGAAATAAATATTATATTTTAATTATATTTTTAAAAATTCTTGTTTTTTATTATTTTTCATATTGTTACTTTTTTAGTTTTACTTTTAGTTTTACTTTTTTGAAAGTGTATGTTTGGAGTGTCGCTTTATATGGAAGTGAAACTTGGACAATCGGAGTATGTGAGAAGAAAAGATTAGAAGCTTTTGAAATGTGGTGCTATAGGAGAATGTTAAAAATCAGATGGGTGGATAAAGTGACAAATGAAGAGGTACTGCGGCAAATAGATGAAGAAAGAAGCATTTGGAAAAATATAGTTAAAAGAAGAGACAGACTTATAGGCCACATACTAAGGCATCCTGGAATAGTCGCTTTAATATTGGAAGCACAGGTAGAAGGGAAAAATTGTGTAGGCAGGCCACGTTTGGAATATGTAAAACAAATTGTTAGGGATGTAGGATGTAGAGGGTAAACTGAAACAACTTTTTTAGTGTTTTATTATTAAGTTCATTGAGTATATTGAAAAGAACAATATAAATTGTTGTTTGGTATTGATAAGGAGATAATTATTAAAGATGAATTTGAAATTGATGACTATGTAAGATTTAAATAAAGGTTGAAAAAGATTTTTATTGGGTTTTTTTATTCCTGGAATTGGTCTTAAGATTAGTGATCTAATTACACAAGCCTGCGATGGTTGTGTTGTTTATTTTTTGGTAATCGATTCTTATGTATTTTTTAGCGCTGAATCGGAAAATAACCTTCAATTTTTCCATCACATCAGAATTTTTTGCAAATCGCAAATTTCAAAATTTTTTAAAAGTTAAAAAATTGTGAAAATGTGATACAATAAAGTAGATATAACAACGAATATTTTGTAATAAATTAAAATAATATGTTCGCCGGCTTCCGTGGCACGAGTGGTAACGTCGTAGCCTGTCATCCCAGGTTCGAATCTCGGTCAGGCATGGCATTTTCACACACGTTACAAATCATTCATCTCATCCTCTGAAGTAATACCTAATGGTGGTCCCGGAGGTTAAACAAGAAAGAAAAAAAAATTACTTTGTTGGATTATATTTTGCATCCTTGTAGCTAAATAGTTTAATGGCCTAAAGAGAATGGCAGGGGGGTGTCATTGACTTCTTAATTTCTAATGAAAATTGCCACAAAATAAGCCTAATTCTATTATACTGCATTTTTTAATTTATTTTTATTTAATTAATTTTTATGACGTATGTCATGCTTTTGGAAACCACTGCTCCTTTTCGCCCATCCTTAATGACGAATTATGTAAAATATTACAATTTTTTTTCATGTGTCGAAATTTCTTTGAACGAATTATACTCTGTTTTACGCTTTTCCCTCTATGTTCTCTATAGGGTTCATCTCGTTTCAACATCCAGCAATAGTCTGCCATCATCATAGTAGTCCACACTTTCCTTGATACGTCCTTTTATACGTTTACTTCATGTGCTGATGAGATCTCTCACCCATCTCTTGGCTAACGTCACCCAGATTTTCGTGAAAATCTTCCACATGTGAATTTAGAAAGTGAACCTTCAAGCTTATGGAACTTTGAATTTTGTAAGCCTTGGTAAGGTTTAGAATTCTATGAAAGTTTTTTCTATCATTTAATAATTTGCTTCTTTAAATTATCATCATTAGAGGGGGTATATTATAACCTAGTAAATTAGATTGTACTTTTATCCCAATCTGCTCGGTACATTATTCTAAGCAATTGTTATGAATTTTGGAAAGTGATTCGTTTTTTCTACCGACCAAAACGAATGTTTTTTTTGTACTTTTTAAACATTTAAATAAGTACATAATTGTTAAACGCTTTTACTGTGGTGAGAAAACGTGCTAAAAATTACGATGAAGTAGAGCGGAACATGCTGAATTGTACGAACATAATTCCTAATTTTCTTTAAGTCTACAGTAGCAGGTGATGAAACAGAGTTTTTGAGCCCGACACATAACCGTTGGTCATTGATCGGAATAAAGATATTAAAAATCTACTGAGTTAAAAAAGAGACAGTTGAAAAGCAAAGCTAAAATGATGTTGAAAGAATTTTTACTGTCTTAGATTTAGAGACGCCCGTACGCTCCAGGATGTGGAACAGTCGGTAAAGGTTTTATGTCGTTTCAAATACGTTACTCGTGGGGAATGAAAAAAAGATCTATGAAAATTAGGAAATTCTTTATGAAAACACCTCTACCTATTTTTTGCACGTAATCAAGTCATTTTTAAATAGATAATCGTATATGATTTCCTTAATTCATCCCGATTACACTTCACATGGTTTCTTTAGTAACTTTCTTTTGCTGAAAATATCTGAGAGGATATGAAAATCCCAACATGGCCTAAGTTGTTGAATGACCTTCTGAAAAAACAAAAATGTTTCGAATAAAAGTAAAAGAAAGATGTGTACAGTGCATTAGTTAAATTATACTAATATTCATGTGTTTGCAGACTATGAAAAGTTTTTTCATTGTTTAGGGTAGGATGTCATGTTTGTTACACGAGGAGTGTTATGAGTTTAAGTCCGTATTCTATTATAATTTTCTGTCAGGTAGAGAATTTACGAATAAAACTGAGTTTAAATATGCCCATAGCAGGACTCATGCTTTTAGAGACGATGTTCAGTTGTCAAGTAAGTTTAGCATGGACCTTATTACATAAAAATAAACTGTTTAAGTGGCTGGCAGTCTGTTGGCATACAATTGTACTGACGGTTGTTACAGATGGTTGGTTCTTCATATCTATAGTTAGGAGGAGTAATTAAAAAGACCGTAGAACGTAATTATAATTGTCATGAAGCAATGAATTTTTTGTTTTGATTTTTTGTTGCAGGTATTAATTTTAAATTCCATTCATCGATCACTATCGTTAGTGCTTTATAGAAATGAATTTCAGACTCATACTTGATAGGGCTGAAGGTTCTATTTACAATAAGCCTAAAATTACAAGTAATTGGTTTAACGTTATACTGAAAATGCAGTGTTTCAAGGAAGAAATATGACAACTGACAACGGTCGTTATGACCAGTAGTTGGTGACTGGTAAGATAAGCTTCTTATTACCTCACAATTAAAGTATTATTATTATATACTATATATAACTAATATTATTTCTTTTAAAATAACTTTACCGTAATTACATTAGTTAAGTGTCTTTGTTTTAAGATATCGTTTTCATTTTATTAATATTACCATTATAAAAATATTAAATGAAATTTAATTAAGTAATTAAAAGATCATATTTCGAAAGGATCTGCCATATTTGTGTTCAACCTAGTATTGACTATTATACTTATCACCGCTGTTTTTAATCCATAAAAAAATATATTGCTTGAATTTTTCACTACTTTCTTGAATTTGATATAGGACTCGACATTTTCGAGAAAATTCATAATTTATTTAGATTTTTTGAATTAATTAAATTGTTCCTGTGTCACTTTGGCTATAACAGAAAAAATATGTTCTACATGTCTGCGACCAAAAAAATCGAATCACAGTTGAACTATTAAATTTAAGATCAAGCAGTTCAAAATTTATAATGAAATATACATGAAGTTCCAAAAATCATAAACCTTCGTTTTTGGTTTTACCACTGATTTGATAATAAAATAAATAAAAAATATTTTATTTTGTATGTTTTTTAAAAATTATATTTTAAATCAGTATGTCTATTATTCAAACGATTGATAACTGGATGCCACACCTTAACCTAGTCCTAGTTATGTATGTCTTTTAAGTACAATATGAAACTATCTCTGGGAACGAAAACCGATTATATTAAAGTAATTCTGTTTAAGTAAAACCTTCCATTGATCTGTTCTTTTCATGAATTCCATCTAAATAATAAATTGTCTTATTCTCTTCACAGAATTGTTTATGTACTCTTAAGTATTCCGTACGCTACGAAATAACATCTACACGTTAATCAACAAACAATTATTTTATTTAGACATGAAACAAATTCCGTGAATTTCAAGTACGATGATTTAATGTACTTCTAGAAAAATTCGGCAGTCCAGAATCTGTATTCGTGGCATTTAATATCTTGTTCAAGTTAGGAAGCTTGTTACTAAAATAAAAGGAATGAATTTTTCTCTGATAGCGGTTTTAGTAAAATTATCCAATTTTTCAATCCTTTTCACACATTTTCGAATTTTTTTAGGGCTAAAATGTTTACCATAAATTTTGTGTTTCTTTATTATATTAAAAATTGTTCTTTCGTTAACGCCTGTTGCACTACTATTTTTCCGAGCAATGCCTCTGACAAACAGTTTCAGGGTTATCTTGTTTCAGCGTGAGAGCAGCCATCAAAGATAACTGGATGCTGCATCAGGAAAATGCACACCTTGACACACTGCAGTCTCAAGTAATTAGTTTTTGGCACAGAAAAACATTCCTGTAATTCCTCAACCTGACTTGAAGGACACAATTTTGGAAAATTAGAAAATTTTTAAAAAATGTATCCGACCACGTGAAGGACATTCCGGTTTCTGAATTCCAAAACTAATATGAAGAGAGGGAAAACCATTTGAAGCGTTGCGTGGCTACCAATGGGAACTATTTCGAAGGAGATAGAATTTATGTATAATTGGATTGTTTAAAAAAATTTTTTTTATCAGTCTCATTACTTTATTTAAAGACCTCGTATGTAAAATATAATGATTATTGTTATAATATAAAATATTATTTTAAATTAAGATCAATTATTATTTATTAATTTATAATAATTTATTATATCTAAATAATTATAGTCTCTACAACAATATAGAACCGACTAAGAACAAGATGAATGACCAACATTAAATCCATTTCATATCTACCTTTCATCCCTGTTACACTTACAAAAAATCCTAAAAAAATATTAGATGTCAATCTTTTTTTGGAATAAATATATTATTTAAATGAATCAAAGTAATTTTTCAATATTGATAAAGAAATACAGGCAATAAATTTTACATTAATTTATAGTTTGGTTTTTTATTACTTTAGTTCTGGTATTTACAATTTACAAGTCTGATTTCTTGTTTTTCTAGGTTTTAAAAACTTCCTTTTGAACAGTAAAAATTGTTTTCTTAGAACAGTAGAGAAAAATTTCTAGTGTTGCTAATTAACTGATTCAACCTTTTTCGACTAGTCTTGTTTCTGTGTAAATATTTTGTTTATAACTACAGTGTATTATTCACTTAAAAGAAGAAGAAAAATGAATGAAATTTTAGTAAAATTAGTTTGAAAACTATCAGCCTTTCGAAAATGAATGACGTACCAACAAAATAAAAATCATAAGAAATTAAACCCTGATGTTTAAACGTTTGGTTCAACAGTTAAAATGTGATTTTTTTTTTAAATTAAGAATAATCAAACTTGTATAAATATTTTTCTCTTTATTAAATATATTGGGTTTATAAAAGTAAATTAACTGAATTGCAAAATAATTTACTTAACAATTTAGTACAAAAATTAAGAACTTATTAAAAATTTTATTAAAAAGTAAAATATTTTCAATACAAATAATCTCGCAGCTTGGAATAAATGTCTTCAATTTCATTAGTTACTTTCGTTTAAAAATAATTCATTAAGATCTTAAATTTTCACCATAGAGGCCCTCCATTACCATTATGGTTTTATTTCTGTTTATTTTTTTATTTATTAATTAAAAAGCTTTTTCTTCTTACATTATTAGTGTTAACTAGTTTCTTTCCGTTTAATAATTCTTTCCTTTTCCCACCTCAGAATAACCATGTTATTCATCCATTTCTGATTAGTCTTCACTTCTTGATTTATGATTTAATGTAAATTTTTAGAAGTGGGGGTCCTCCTCACCAACCTCAATTTATCCTCACCCCAGAATAACCATGTTATTCATCCATTTCTGTTTCCTGTTCACTTCCAGATTTATGAATAAGTAAAATTTTTTAGAAGTGGGAGCCGTCCTCCCCACCTCACTTTATCAACACCCCAAATAACTAAGTTATTCATTCATTTCTGTTTCTTCTTCACTTCCAGATTTCTGAATTATTGAACATTTTCAGAGGTGGGGGCCCTCCTCCCCACCTCACTTTATCACCACCCCAGAATAACTACGTTATTCATCCATTTCTGTTTCTTCTTCACTTCCAGAATTATGAATTATTGAAAATTTTTAGAGGTGGGAGCCCTCCTCCCCACCTCACTTTATTTTCACCCTAGAATAACCATGTTATTCATCCATTTCTGTTTCCTCTTCACTTCTTGATTTATGAATTATTGGTAATTTTGAGAGGTGGGGACCCTTCTCCCCACCTCACATTATCACCACCCCAGAATAACTATGTTATTCATCCATTTCTGTTTCTTCTTCACTTCCAGATTTCTGAATTATTGAAAATTTTCAAACTGGGGGGCCCTCCTCCCCACCACACTTTATCACCACCCCAGAATAACTAAGTTATTCGTCCATTTCTGTCTCTTCTTCACTTCCAGATTTATTAATTATTGAAAATTTTCAGAGGCGGGGGCCATCCTCCCCACCTCACTTTATCAACCACCCCAGAATAACTAAGTTATTCGTACATTTCTGTTTCTTCTTCACTTCCAGATTTTTTAATTATTGAAAATTTTCAGAGGTGGGGGCCCTCCTCTCCACCTCATTTTATCACCACCCCAGAATAACTATGTTATTCATCCATTTCTGTTTCTTCTTCACTTCAAGATTTATGAATTATTGAAAATTTTCAGAGGTGGGGGCCCTCCTCCCCACCACACTTTATCACCACCCCAGAATAACTAAGTTATTCATCCATTTCTGTTTCTTCTTCACTTCCAGATTTATGAATTATTGAAGATTTTCAGAGGTGGGGCCCTCCTGCCCACCTCACTTTATCATCACCCCAGAATAACTATGTTATTCATCCATTTCTGTTTCTTCTTCACTTCCAGATTTATGAATTATTGAAAATTTTCAGAGGTGGGGGCCCTCCTCCCCACCACACTTTATCGCCACCCCAGAATAACTAAGTTATTCGTACATTTCTGTTTCTTCTTCACTTCCAGATTTAAGATTTATTGGAAATTTTCAGATGTGGGGGCCCTCCTCCCTACCTCACTTTATCACCACCCCAGAATAACATGTTATTCATCCATTTCTGTTTCTTCTTCACTTCCAGATTTATGAATTATTGAAAATTTTCAGAGGTGGGGGCCCTCCTCCCAACCACACTTTATCACCACCCCAGAATAACTAAGTTATTCGTCCATTTCTGTTTCTTCTTCACTTCCAGATTTTTTAATTATTGAAAATTTTCAGAGGTGGGGGCCCTCCTCTCCACCTCATTTTATCACCACCCCAGAATAACTATGTTATTCATCCATTTCTGTTTCTTCTTCACTTCCAGATTTATGAATTATTGAAAATTTTTCGTGGTGGAGGCCCTCCTCCCCACCTCACTTTATTATCACCCCAGAATAACCATGTTATTCATCCCTTTCTGTTTTGCTGTTCACTTCTTTATTCATGAATTATTGTAATAATGAGCATTGAAAACTATCATGGAAAAATTTACGCCGCCACAAATTTTATATATTTATTATTACACCATTTATAATTTAAAACATCGATGTTGTCAGTGATAGTTCAAGAAGATCGGAAATATCTAAACCAGATACTGCTACCAAATTATTCCAGTTATTTAAACAATTTTGCGACCAAATTATTCGACGTAATGTTCTAGTGAATTGTTCTCCAAGCTCATGTGACTTAACACCAGTGGATTATTTTCTTTGGAGATGTTTTGCTCTCTGTTTATGCTGATAAACCAACAACAATTCACCCTTTGGAAGCAAACATAACTCTTGTTATTAACAGCATAGGTCCTGAATTACTTTTTATTTGGTTCAAATTTGGAATTATCGAATCTAACTCATCGTGGTTGACATATGCCGGAAATTATTTTCATAAATTTAACGGAAAAATTATCTTTGAGATAAAAACAAAATTGTCTTCTAACTTACCTTTTCATGTGTTTTATTTCAATTCAAAATTGATTACTCTAAAACAAACAACCATTATAAATGTTGTAAATGTGTACCACTTGTCTTTTCCACGTCTTCTTTATCACGTCTTTTGTTTACTCTTCTTATAAATATTTTTTTTTTAATTTATGTAACTTGTAATTATTTTTAGTTTTTAACCGAGATTATACACATGCACGTTTATTAGATATTTGAATAGAATTAAATATTTAAATTACATGACGTTGCTGTGTTACGAATTGAACACTGTTTAATAATTTATTATTTTAATTTTTATTAATAAAAAATAAAAATACTTTATTTAGTTCGTATGTAATAAAAAAATTCTAATGTAATATTTTTTATAGATCCATTGAAAGTAGTACCAGAAATGCTGCTGACTGTTGTATTGTGATCGCGATAATTTGGTTTTTCAGATTTCAACGGAAATATTCATGTTGACCATCCTTGAATCCATTTTGACTAGTTTCGGCGTGCCGTCTGTACGTACTACGTACGTACGTATATATCTCGCATAACTGAAAAACATTTAGCCGTAGGATGTTGAAATTTTGGTTATAGGACTGATATAACATCTGGTTTTGCACCTCCCGTTTTGATTGCAATCGACTGGCCAAAAGTGTACATAAAAGCCCAAAATCCAAAAATATTTGAATTTTGGGCTTTTTCTTAACTGCAGTAATAAGCCATTTTGGAGAGCTTTTCAACAATATATCATAAGTGGTACGTATTTTTATGCTTTATGAAAAAAAGTACCACTTAATGGTTAAATAAGAGTTAAATAACTCTTGACTTCAGAGTTATAACCAAGTAAAATTTTAATTAATGAAATATTTGGATCTTAATAAGGGAAGACACATCGGTCGAATCAGACTTCATTTTTTTTTTTACAGCTTACATTGTTTACTTTGTTATATAATCTGTCATTTTCAACAAAAAAAAAAAACGAATTTTGTTTTGATGGAGAAGTAATTTAATCTATTTAAATCTGTTTTAATGAAAATTGCTTTAGGTTAAGATGACAGCAATGGCGCAAAGGCTAAAATTCTTCTCTCAACGACAACACCAGTCTAAACTGGTGTTGTCTAAACGCATTGAAGAACGTTTATGTTTCTGCCACTTGTAGAGATGCATTTGCATACATGCATACGCTATTAGACTTAAGTATATTTGTTCACGCGCTCTCTTGCGCACCCCACATCCACAAACATTTGTCACACACATATCATATTTTTTACGTGAATAAGTTGTCACATGTAAAACCGTGTGCTAGTGCGCTAAATAGATGCATAAAATAAACCTCTGGTTGTTGAATTGCCTTTACAATCACTTTAAAACGTGATTGTAATGGTAAAGCAGAATGTTTTTATTGCGTGACAACATACGTTTTACCTTATTCCATGATTCAGTCAATATATTCATACTGTTTAATTACAACTGACTGGAACGAGAACAAGCCTATTCATAGTTTTTTTTTTTTTTTTTAATTTTATAATCTCTGCATTCGGAATACGATTATTTATTTATTATCAAAAGGCGTATCTTAAAAAGTTTTTTTAAAAATTTTATTCAGATTTATTTTTTCTTTCAATTTTCACCACTTATTTTATGTAAGACGTTCTGTAAAGTACCAGGTAATTTTGTTTTAAGCAGTGTTACTTGGTTTTCCTGAGTCTTTGATTATTTACACATTATTCTTTATGTCGATTGTAAATAACACTTCTTTTTTCTATATTTCAATCAATTTTCTGTAAAAGTTTTATAATTTATTCCATTCTGTTTTATTTAATAATGGATAAAGATCATCGTAATCTCAATCAGGTAGCGTTTTCTTTTTTTTATCTTGATTTCGATGACAAATATATTAATTAAAAATGTTTTCTTTGTATTTTAATTTTTTTTGAAAATGAACCGGCTTCATCGAATATACCGGTGACTACAAACTAACCTAGATAGTGTAGTGTGGCTACGTTAGATTTCAAGTGGATGGTGGAGTAGCTGTCATATTTATCATTTATCTGCTCCTACTTTGTTTAATTTTTTTATTTAATTCAGTGGACTCTTAACTAGTGTGGCTTACATAGTTTTATATTAGCTATATTTTTTCAATTGTACTTAGTTTTAAACAAAATAATTGAGATACGAGAAATTACCTAAGGTAGCGTACCGTAATATTATGTAAAAAATTTCTCTGGAGATTGCTGGTCTTATATTTTAATTGAAAAAAAAGATTAATTGTCATTACACCAGACAGAATGAAAAGATATTTTTTTTTACATGTTTATAAAAATAGTTACTTAGATTATTTTTATGCATATACCAAAAATCAAGATGATATATTTATTTTTTAAGGAGAAATTTCAAAATAGTAAATTTCATTATTACACCATTTTAGTAAAATAGGATATTTTTAGTTATGACCATGTGTTCTTTAAAAGTTGTATGATAATACTGTATATTATTAAAGTGTGTGTGTGTGTGTGTGTGTGTGTGTGTGTGTGTGTGACGGGGGAGTGTGCACGCGCAATTTATTGAAAAAAAATAATTTGTGATGAAAATTCCTATACATTACGAAGATTAATAAGTAAAATTTTTTTTCATAGCAGAGGATCGCAAATATCATTACGTAATAAACAACTGCTGTACTCAGCGATTTGGGCCTATGGATTCCAACTGTGGGGTACGACAAGCGAGAGTATCATTAAAGTCGTACAGAGATTCCAGATCGAACTCTTCTGAAATATAATAGAAGCACAGTGGTGTGCAAAAAACACTGAAATACACGATTGTCTGGGGGCTAACCGTTCGAGAGGAGATGCGGCGATTCGGTACAAGATACAAAACGAGACTGAACAGACATATGAACTGGCTTGCAGTTAACCTCCTGGATAACAGCGAGGACGTAAGGCGCCGAAAGCGATAGCATATTGGTGTGTTTGGCATGTCTACAGCCACCACCCCAACACGGTCCGACAATGTGGCTCTCGCCACATCGACTCGCCGCTTGTGAGTGGTCAGTTTTCCTCTTGATCTCAAGGTTCCAGGGTGGCCCGGTCTCTGGCACTCCCAAGAGCAGGGCAGTCAAACATCAGGTGTTCATTTGACAGGACCTCCCCGCAGACACACAGCTCATCAGCTGCCCGGCGGAACCGATACAGATAACGGTTCAAGTTGAGGTGGTTCGTGAGCATCTGGGCAGCCGTTGCCCTTAGAAACGAACTCGAAGCATACCGTCCACCCAGATCCTGTATAAACTTGTTCAAAGATCTTCCCTTAGTCATGGTGTCCAATTGCAGCTGCCATGCTTCCATCGCGTGGCTCTGCAGCCTCTTCCGCAGGCGGGAGATGGACAACTAAACGAAATTTAGATTTGGTGTGTTATGATTACCGTGTATTATTGCTCAGGAACTGCCAGGGCTCGAAACCGCATCCCAAATATCTCAGCCTCCCGGCCTCTTTGCAATCTCCACATGGCTGCCTGAACTTTCACCACTAAATCGATTGGCAGAGCCTTTCCCAATACGGTGGTAGCCTCGTAGGAGGTTGTTCTAAAAACACCATACAATTAAGGCTATGCGCTGGGCACTCCTTAAATTTTGAAGAAGTGCTCTCTTCATATCCAACCTATGCGCCAAAATGGGTGCAGCGTACCTCGGAACACCATGTACATTTGACAGCCTGATAACCCATAGTCTTTCCGACCAATCCTCCTAAGTTTGTGCATCACGGAGATGGCTTCTGCCGCTACTTGCCTAATGTGGTTCCTAAAATGCAAATTTTCATCAAACAAAACACTTATGAACTCTAAATCGGCTGATTACACAGCCTTTATATTTAATAGGATGGTTACGATTGTACGATAATTTTTCTGCACCCTTGAGAATCATAAACTTCGTGTTGGGCACAGAAATCTTTAAATTTTGTATGTCCATCCAGCTCTCTGCGGTGAATAAGGCTGCCTGCGTCCAGTATTTTAGCTAAGATCGTGAATTACCACAAACTAAATGGATACAGTTATCGGCGAAAGCCTGGTCCGTGACCCCTTCTGGAAATTTCAATCCCAGAAATCCGTCGAATACCAGGTTCCACAGAAGAGGACTGAGAACGGAACCTTGCGGGCTTCCCCTGGTAACGGAGTTTTCCACAACTAGGTGCGCATCCTTAAACAAATTATTACGGTTATACGGTTATACAAATTATCACGTACCACGGCCTGCAGGGCTACGAAAGGATTGCATATATTAAATCTGTGAGTTTTCCGGAATTTGAGATGAATCAACTACCCTAAGATGTTGTGCATTGCTTTCATTTTATTTCGCCACTTACTTTTGATGGTTTTTTGATTTTTTGTTTGTTTGATTAATGTAATAGATGTAAATTTGTGTAATTGATAATACTATTTTTTGATGTTAATGCTGTTTTTTCTGAACTTGATTAATTTTCTTTGGTCTCATCTTTGTATGTAATTATTTATGTTTATGTGTACAGTACAAGATATGTATATATACATTGTATATATACAATGTATATATACATTGTATATATACAATGTATATATACATTCTTCCAGTTATTTCAATTGAAACCCTTCTTTTCATATCATTTCTTTTTGTATTCAAATTTACTTATAATTCAGGTAATTTGGAACTGATTTAAATTAAACACTGCGCCCAAAAAATCTTCTGTTTAAGTTATCTCGAAAAAACTTCTTAATGGACCACCATATATATATCGAAGCACTACCCGGTTAGCACTGAAGTCGAACACGCGTCGAATGACTTGATGAATGGGATATTGAGGGCGAGACGACGGGCAATGCGATTAGTTGTTCGTTTCAACCACGATGCTCCGCCACCACCATCATCAGCATCACCATCTAACCATCAAGAAGAAGATGCAGAATCCGATGGGTCCGTAACGGATTTCAATCCGAACGACAACAACAGCAATAACAATGATAATCAGCCACCATCATCGCCATTACCAGATAATGAATTACAAAACATACATGAAATTATCGATGGTGTTAATGGACAGAGTAGTAGTACCAATCATTGTGTTCGTCGTGGACATCAATGTCGACGTCGACATGTTCGAGTGTGTCGTCTTCCGGAGGTCACAATCGTGAATGTTAGTTCGACACCATGTCCACGTCGATCTCATTGTAGAACTCTAAATAGAATTCTACAACAGGTCGACGCTAATTAAAGCCAGTCTGTTGAGGTCAATGATGGAAACTCATCAACCGACAGATTTCCGATCTGTTTAACAGAATCAATAACTGTCGAGTTGTTGGTTTGCAGTCATCGATACTGCGAAGGCTGTATGCGAAAATTAGCGAGGTACAGCAGAAATTGTCCCGTCTGTCGACGAGATGTATTGGGCTACCGCAGAAAAGTAATTTTTTAAAAAAATTATTCATATTATTTCATATTTTTTACATATAATTTTTTCACTTACAATAAAAGAAAGGCAATATATAGCCGCACAAAAATGAACAATAGTCGTGATCAATAATTTATTACATAATGGTTTTTTTAAATAAACGTAAGTCAATATATATTCGCATGATAAAAAAATGAACAATAGTCATGGTCGAGGACTACTAGGGTTTTGTTGGACTACAATAGTCATGTCCGTTGGCTATGAGCACTTTGTTTACGATACTTGGTCTCTTTTGTGGAGTGTTGTCGTCATTTTGCAAAGGGTTTTCCTACAGTATCCATTGCAAAAGATTTTAGACACTGTGCAAAAAAAGTCTTTTTAATGATTCCATTATGTACACAAGCGCGTACGGGATCAAAAGCACTTTGCACAATATATTTTCTATTAACAAGTCAAAATTCTTCTCCTTCTTGTTGAAATCGAGAATGCTATATATCTTAGCACGAAGTCAAACAAATTCACGAATAGCTTTTCCATTCATTTCGTCTTTGAATTTACCAAGTCGTTTCTTATTGGTATTACTAAAACATACGTGATCGCAAGGGTAATATGAAGTCGCGATCGATAATGTGAAGAATATCGTTGTAAACGTTATCGGTCACGATATGATACATCAGACTGTCCTTATCGGTCATTAGAAGATTTATATTATGACCGTACTTTTCCACCATGTAATCATAGTGGAATTCGTACATGATCATTTTGCTAATGTCCAATATGGTAAAACCGATGTAGATCGGACGATTGAGGAATATCTCCGTTTTCTTCAGACTTACCCCGACGAGATCCTTGTTATAGATGTACCAAGCCTTAACTATCGGTTTTGCAATCACCTTATCCAGCTTACGTTCGTTAGTGACCAGTTTGAAGTCTATTCTGTTTCGTACGTTTTCGAAGGACTTGCCGTACAACGCGTTGTTCATTAACTTGAAAATGTCCTTTTCAAAACTGTTTCGTGCTTGCGCACGCGTTTCAGTATTGAAGTCGATGTACGGTTTCAACCAAGGAGACTGGGAGAATTCCAGAACTCTGTAAACGTTTTTCACTTTCAGTCCTAGTCGAGTGTACAACTTTAGGTTTCTGTAATGTAAAACATATCGTGCCTTGTCGTACAATGTTGTCATTAATTTCTTTACGGGACATCTCTTTATGTCCTTCAAATAGGGGAACAACATGTCATCGGTTGGTACTAATCGTTCTGGTGCGAGAGGGTAATCTTTGTGACGATCGTGCAGTTGTTGTGGATACTCGAGATCCACTTCTAAGATGTAGCCCTTTTCGCCTAGATCGTCAACCCCGTTAATATCGATATTGTCAATCTCTTCAGTACTCAACCACCTAAAATTAGCTTGTGGTAAGGGCTCAACCATGGCTCACCCGTAAAGGTTGTTGGAATCATAATATTGAACTTAGGACGTGGGGTCGGATGGGTCATATTGATCCGGAATATTTGGGTTGTTCGCCTTTCCGTACCCGTGTGAAATCATAGCTATACCACCGTGTGTGCCTTTTTCAACAAACAGATGCATATCTATGTCTGTCAACAGTTCCAATTTTTGACAGGTAAATTTTAACATGGCATTCCACGTGAAATGGGGGGTGGAATAAAAGTGACAGGGGTCCAAACCGTAATATTGCATAGACGTACTTCGGAAATTTTCAAATACGTCCGCCAACAATAATACATCGCTAAGAAGGTAAAGATAGTGATAATCGCCTAACGTATTGCAGTCAAATATTTCCCACACGTTTTTGGTGTGGGTGTAATCTTTGGCTGTTATGTTCTCTCTTCTTAGCGTGCTGTAGAATGCCGTCTGCTGTGGAAGTTCGGTTTCGGAAAACTTGTTTACATGGGTCATGTATTCGTATGGGTAAACGCCTTTAGGGATTAAACAATCTCTTTTCTCGGGTAATGGGTAACAGTGCGTGAGACGTTTAAATACGGTGTCTTTGCCCTGACAATCTTTTACTAGATTTTCTACAAGTTTTTCGAGGTACGACGAAAGAAATTGTAAAGAGTCCAAGAACCTCAATGGACCAACGGACAGTGACTGTATCCGCTCAGACGTGTTGGCGATACAGTTAATTTTTACGTCGTCCTTGTATTTTCCCAAAGCTTGAACTATGTGATGGCTATCGTAACCGCGGAGGTTATAAAAAAATACTGGAATATGCTCGGTGCGTTTACAATTTAAATTGCACTGATAATGACATGCACCAAGAAACCGCCCTGTGGTATGCGAGTGATGACGTACACGATTGTCGTTCAACTTGCAAAGACAAAGAAAACACTCGGTAGCCCTTTGAAATGGATCCCTGTCTTCGGGCGTCATCACTATCGGTTTTCGACAATCATAATTTTGTGCAATATATCGGCGTGTTAGAGCAAATCATCCAGCATCTTTTCAACGATATTTTCACCATCAGTTCTCGCTTGGTAGACTACAGGACCTTCGGAAATCTGCCCGTCCTCATCAACGATTACATAGGCGTAACCGGATAGAAGATGATGGGCTACCTTATCGGTAAAACTAGTGTTAGAATTAGGGGTGGCAGTGTCCATCGGATGAACAAACGATTCGAAATCCGCATACACCGCATACGGAACGTAGAGTGTGGACGAGTAGACCCTAAACTTCATCACGCATTCCCATTCTTTAACAGGATCGGGTAATCTTATCCTTTGTGCACCGTGTCGCTTGCACTCGATGAAATGTTTGTTTAGGTTTTGTGTAGCGACGAGTGAACCTGATGAACTAAAACGGCGCAGACAATACGGACTATATTGACTGCTGCATCGACTCTATGTTAAACATGAATGGAGACGAGATAGCCCGTTCATACCAGGTTTGGTATTTATAAGGCAATAATGGAATTTATCTCTCGTGCGCGCTGATTCCCGACGCTGCGATTGGACAGCTTCAGACCGCGTCGGATCCACAATTCTTCAGTCGAGCGCCACGTCCCGCACTGTAAACATCTTTCTCTACGTCTGTCCGCTGACGCACGCACGCGCACACACCGCCGCCTCACAGTGCACGATCCACGACGAGATCCTCACTCTGTGACGCGCGCTTCCCGACGCCGTCGCATGGACGACCAGGATCATTCTCGAGGTACGTCGTCAAAAAACACGTCAAAATCCAAGATGGCCGTCCACCGCCATCTTGGCGGGCTACGGCGTCACTAACGTCACTATCCAAGATCACCGACCACCTCCATCTTTTCCACCATCATAGTCGCTATCTTAAATTGGCGGATAAGATGGCCGCCAAGATAACCGACGGTCGCCATCATGGATTCCAAGATGGCGGACGGCCGCCATCTTGGAAGGACGTCATTTTTGACGACGTACCCCTATTTCCGTACTACTATTGGTCTAGTGGTTGGGAGGCTCTGTCAAGAATTCTGCCAATTATTTTAAATACATATAGATTAATAACCAGTTATTCAATTATTTTCTTATTAACCAAACATTAACTTAGAAAATTTTAGGTAAGTAATCTAAATAAAATAGAGTTTATCCTTATTTTATTATTTTATCTGTTTTTATTTTATTTTTATGAACTAAGTGATGCAGTAAGCCTTCAACTTCGATCGAAGATTCTTAATATTTTTTTAATATTTAGTTAGAAAAGATTAAAAAATAAAATATTATCTGCCATCGGTCGTTCTTTACTTTGATTTTCAGCGGTATGCGTATAGAATGAATTTTAAGTATGGAATACGCTAAATGAAAGAAACGAGTATAACGATTTATTTTTAATATTCATATGTCATCCATCAATAAAAAATGTCTGCAAGGTTATCAGTAGGCGTATGGTGGATATAAATTTGAAAAGCATTATAAGTGATTAACTATTCTTGTGTAGGTTATTTTTTTAGATATAAAGTATAATCCTCAGAGAGTCGGTTCGTTCGCTGAGTTACCTCTTATGCTTTTTTCTACTACATCATTTTCAACAATAAAAGTCTTTTAATATTATTTTAAAAGAATAATTAAATTTGTCAAGCAATTGGGTGTTTCCGCAATTATCACAAATTTAATAACGTTTTTACTGTTTATCCTAAGTTAATCGTTTACCATGAACTATAATTATAAAAAAAAATAAATTTTGCGCTTATAAAATATGTATCACGATCTCGAGTTATACGACTAAAGCTAATATTCTTGCATATTATGATAACCTCACTAATTTGAGTATTGTAAAGGTAAGTCCAGATTTGGATTCATATTCAGAAGAAAATTCATTATAATAAAACGTTTCTAAAAAAAAAATATAAACACTCCTCCACCTGGATGTTTTGTTTGTCTTATTTTTAATATTATTTCAAAAAATTACTGTTGAATTGTTATTTAACATGTTATTAGATTTGCTACCTTATGCATTTTTGGTTACACAATGTTATATTCACACTTGTTGACTGCGAAAATAAGAAGACATTTTACGTTTATGATTTGCGAAACTGGATCTTACGTCATTTTTAACACTTCTATTTGTTGTATATTTTTTTAAGATATTGCCGGATTTGATAGGTTAAATATCAGATCAACTTAAAACTGTAAACTATAACTGAGACAAGAGTTTACCTAAAGTTATGTTATTAAATTTTCTCTAAAATGTCTAAACGTCTTTCTGCCTTTTTAATTAAGGTTGACGTTGTTAAAAACAAATAAAATCAAGTCGGTGCAAATTAATTGAATTACATAAGCTTAAATATTTTTATAAGAAAAATACATTTTTGCAGTTTTATTGTAGAAATAAAAAAAGGAAGGCCTCTAAAAATTTAACATTTTATTAAAATTAAGAAAAAATTTGCGTGATTAAACATAACCAAATATATCATTTAAAAAATGCTTTACGTATTTAAAAAAAAAAATTCACAACTTCACCCCCAACTGGGCTGTGTCCTCAAGCTGTTGCTTAAAAACTTCTCTGGGATAACACGAATGTCTCCTGACAGTTTGAAAGCAATCGGTTGGTAGGATTTCGTGTGATCTTGTTGCAAATAGACAGACAAAATTTCGCATGTAGCTATTATATTAGAAAAATGAACTTTTTTAAAAGAAATCCTATTTTTAACTCTTTGTAATTTTCCTCCGTGGTGAACTGATAACTTGTGAATTCTGTTTTTAACTGAATGTTCATTTTAGTTTCTTTTTTTTTTCTCTGGATTCACATATTTATTTGCTTTTTGCTAAACTGAAAAGATATTGTATCTAGACTGCATCTACAGTCTTACCGAAGATCTAAATTCTATGTTATGCAGTCTTCTGACTGTTAGAAACTAAAAGAAGAAAGAAAAAAACTTTTTCAACACTTTCGGGCTGTAAATATCTGATCACATTTGCGCTCTTTTTTCATATTGCAATTGAAACAGGAATTTTTTATTAAACAGTAACTGTTATAAGTTTTTTTTTTAATGTTTTTCTTTATGGCACATGTTGAAGTTTTATGATAACGTTAATTGGTATAGACTGGACGTAAGTCGTTATTTAAGCGATAATTAAGAGTAACATACCTTGCTACTGGTGTATAAGGCCCTTAAAATAGGCCTTAAAGATAAAGTGCGTCTTTTATCGTAAAGGTTTCGATTATTTTTTTTTCTCAAAGCCTTGCGCGTTGACTTTAAAGATGTGTATCGTGGCACTCCTTCAGATATATTAAGAACTTTATTGAGAGAGATAACGCAACAGCGTTCTTGACCTTCTTGAGACTTCTCGCATAACACGGGCTGTCATTGGAGGAATCCTGCTGAAGTTCTCTCACCCGATTAATGAATTACTGAGTCGAGTTTACGAATGTATGTATACTGTGTTTTTATCGTTAGTACTATGGAAAGTACTAACAGGTGACGTTCGTATCATCATCCAAAACTATAAATTGCAGGATGTGAAATATACAGAAAAACGTGAGAATAGGAACGCTAAAAGACATTTTGGACCACCACTAACAGAAAAAATGATTAAAACATGACGAGATCAGGACATTTTGAAAAAACTGTGCAAAGGGAAACGCAAAAACGCGGAAAACGTTCGAAGTGGCTAGAAGTAGAAAGTGAAGTGTTGAAATCGAAAAATGGCATTGCGATTTCAACAAAAATGATTCGCACATACGCGGTTAAAACAACTTGTTAACGGTCATTTCACAATTTCGAAGGGGGTATCATGGTGTTATCGATTTACTAAACTTAATGGACTCGCTATGCGTACCAAAACTAAAATTTGTTACATAATGTCAGATTAATTTTAAAATATTAATGTGGAGCAGTTGCTTAACACGATAGCACCAAGTCTTGCGACGATGATTGAAAGAATCATTGATTCAAAGATTGAGTCGACTCATCGGAGAAAACAAAGTAAAGATGAGAAGGCTCATCCCTGAACTGACGCTGTTGACATGAGACACACCAGCGCCGTTTAAAAAAACAGCTAAATCTGCGATTGTAAAGTCACCAACTTGTGTAAGAATTAAAAATCTTGATTTATCTGACAAAGAGAAACAGATCGCTCGGCCGTGTAGTCACAAATCTAAAGAAATTGTGACAAGAAAACCTGAATCTGCGGAAATGGAGGTGCAAGTTATTATAGAAAAAGCACCAGGCGCAGATGAAATAAAACCTGTACCAATAGAGCCTCCAAAAGCTCTATAGCTATCAGCTTCGGTGAGAGCATCTATTTCAGCTGGACCCAGTACTGCAGTAGAGATAGAGTCCGGCTCATCCGCCGCGGAGACATCATCGCACATTAATTTAGATTCTTTAGCAAAGATGCTAACAGCACCGGCGAAAGTTTCATCAACTGACGTCAGTCGAAGAACGTCACTGGCATCCGAAATAGAGGAAGACGATGCCATGTTTGAGGCCTCAGATACGCTGTCATCAGAGGTTGAGGCCGTCAGAAGAATGGAGAAACATAAAAAAGGATGGCCGAAAGGAAAGCCTAGAAAGTAATTTTATTGGATCAGAAGTTATAAGAAAAGTAAAATTTTGTTCATTTTTTTTTCGACATATGAAAATGTGAAATATTGAACCCTTTTTTTATTTTTTTTTGAAGTGGGATGGGGCTAATGACCAAAGTAGTCGATGCCCCTAAAAACCTCAAAAAAACAAAAAAAAAACATGTCAAATCTCAGGAATCTGTATTATTCTTTTTTAAACCTCATTTTTTCAGTGGTAAAAAAATACTCTCCCTTTATTGTAGATAGATGAGCCAAAATCCTAAAAAATAACACAAGTAGTACCTAAATGTCTTTTTTTCACCACTAACCTATAGAATTTCAAGACTTTGGTGTTACGTTACGGCGGCCATATTGGATTTCCCCCACCTCTTCACCAGGAGCCTATAAGATTGCTGGCTGCGTCCCTTTCCCTCAGGTAGACTATTTATACCAAAAAATAACGCACAATCCTGTTCTCTACACTTTCAAAACTCCCAACACGATGATTTGGATAGCATCTAGTAGGATAATGCAGTCCCTCCGAATGCACCTGTTTATCGCAATATCTAGAAGGTCTGCTCGGAAGTCATACCGTCCAAACAGTATTGCACACTGACGTCCAACATATTCGCTCCTACAAAGACGTTATGCCTTTGGCAAATATAGAGTAGTAATGAGCAGTGTAACAATTTGCAAAAAGTAAATTGCTGCAATGGGTTAATTATATACATGGGAAAAATATATAGATATTTAATTCGTTTGTAAATTGCTTGTATGGTTAATTGTATACAAGGAAAAAGATAATTAAATAAAAAATACATAGGTATGTTATTTGTGTTTGTGTGTGAAAAATTAAGCATTTTTTTATTTAAATAAACAATTATATTTAATTAAATTAAAATTAAATATATATAATTATATTTTTTTATGGTTATATCATACAAATGCGTATATGTTCCCCTCACCATTTATATCAAAAGATGATTGCACACACTCAGTCAAATTTTCATAAAAGCTTTGGAACTTGTTCATCCAGTTACGTGTTTAAACTAATTTTTGAAGAAATTTTTGATTTTTAATAAACTAGTAATATATATCGGGAGGGGGGTCTTTAGCTCACCTTTTTACCGTTTACGGGTAGGTGTAGGATTAAGCAACTCAATCTGTATGGTCTTGCTTAAGACCACTGAAAGACAGTTTAATTAGGTTAGTGGTATTACACTGACGGGAATGTCCTTCGTGGCATTTACATCGGTGGCATCCTGACTCAGGATACATTTGAGACTGAAAGATGTCTGTTGCTGAAGTATTGAAGATGACCTCCGGTAAAGAGTCTAAGAGCTAGATACGGTGATACGGTAGGTTTAGTTATTGGGCCATTAAGGTGTCAAAGGATAATTAGTAGTTTTAATTGTTTTACAATAACTTCATATTTGTATAAGAAAAAAGGACGAGGAAATTGTAATATAATCTTTTTTTTTAGAGTACAAATAAAATATTAATTTTAAAAACAAAACTTGGTAGTAAACTAATCGAATTTGTTTTGGGTAGGATTTAAAATGTAAATTTTCTACATATAGGAAGGTGTAGTTACTTTATCGTTAAACATCTAAAAAAAAAATTATTTTTAAAAAGAAACGTAAATATTCTATATTTATTTATTAGACTACGGTAATTTATCAAAGATATGTAAAGGAAAGGAATTATAATTATATTGTCACACTATATTATTTAAAATAGATAAAGTTTCCCTAAATAAAGAAATTAATCTTTATAATTATAAAGAAATTATATTATAAGAAATTATATAATAATTAAAATATTGCTCATACAAATGGATATAATACTAATACAATAAATAAATTATAACATAGAATATATAATAAAATTAATACGATGAACAGTATAAAATTATTACCAGAAAAAATACATATAAAAAATGAATACACGCCAAAAAATCAGAAGATTTTACAAAAAAATTATCATAACACCGCGTATACTACAAATAATAAACTACTTAAATATATTAATAATAATTATAAGAAAATAATAAACAACGATTCTAAATTTAATAAACAAGGCGTACATAAATTGTAAATATTGTGATATGATATATATCGGTATGACCAACAGTATATTTTCCGTACGCTCAAAAGAACATACTTTAAAGAAACTTTTAAAGATTTTTAGAAACTTGCTTTATACTTTTCAGTCATAGAATAATCAGATTATTATCATATATTGCACGAGTTTAATTAGTAGGTTAATTTAGATTTTAAACCCTGCATATTCGGTTTGCAAATTTTGTTGTTTTTATATCCGCACCCTTAATTTACTCCGGTCGGGGGGATGTTTGCAAAAATAATGCTGGAATAATGTATTGCCACCCGACCTTAGTAACTGTGAGAAATTTTATCGATCGGCGGCAATATTAGGAAGTATGTTAAATTAAGGATGCAAGATTTGAGGACACACATGAAAAAAAATTGAATAAACTTTGGGAGTTTTAATAAGGCAAGTAAAAAAAAAAAAAAAATGTTCAATTTGGGGGCTCCGTATACTCAAGGAGAAGCATTGAAGTAAAATTAATTTTCAAGGAAATAATCCCTAAGGGGAAATAATAAATTTAAATATGACTTTTTAAAATTGTTTAAAATCACATAGATACAGCCATAATTCTAAATAAACAAAATTTTATTTTTCTAGGAACGGGATGAAATTTTTGGGTTAATTTGTTTGTTTTTTCAAGAAATATTTAGGCGTAACGGTTATCAAGAAATTAAGATTTCTATATTTAAAAAAATATGAAATGTAAAACAAATTGTTAGGGATGTAGGATGTAGAGGGTATACTGAAATGAAACGACTAGCACTAGATAGGGAATCTTGGAGAGCTGCATCAAACCAGTCAAATGACTGAAGACAAAAAAAAAATATTTTAAAAGCAAAGGGTAACTTGCGAGATGGATTTAAATTTAAAATATTGTTTTTTTTTAGGTTATAAAAGATATATATTTTTTTTACCACAGACTATTGGAGTGGGATGGGCAAACCATTTCTATTATTGTTTAAACACCCACTGATTCACCCACTGTATTAGAAAATACAAATGGGGAAAAATTCCCATTAAGCCTTTTACCGAAGTATAATATATGGGTAAGAAAAAGCAAAAATATATAGTCACTTTAGGAAGGGGTAAATATTAAATAAAAATTGATGGTGATTTGTCATTTTGATAAAAAAACTTCAAATTTGAAAGAAATTTTTATTTCTAAAGTGTCCTAGTATAGATTTGAAATTTTATTTTGGTCAAAATACCCCATACCCCCGTTTTTCCAATTTTTGCAAAAATTTAATTTAATACTAGGTACCTTTCTACCAAGTTTGAAGAAAATCGATCAGCGATGTTCAGATTTATAAGACATACATACATACGTACGTACATACTGTACATACGTACAAATGTCCATCTGACAAAAATAAATGTTTTGAACTTCAGAGCATTGGAATTTTGGTGATTTTTACAATTTATTTAAAAATTTTTATCGTTAAAAAAGATTTTTCCACTTAAAGACAGAAAAGTTAAAAGAAGACCTTTTTTTAATTTTTTTGATCGATATATATTTTTTTCCTTTATAGTAGTTGCTATAGCTGCTATTTACATAGTAGCATAGTAGTTACTGATATAGTATATACTATTAAAGAGTAAAGAGCAACAATAGGCAGTGTACGCATGTATCAGTAATACGTATATAAATTTAACAATAAATACTATTGGTCAACTCAAAAAAAGGAGGTACTTACAAAAAAATAAGAAGCCCATCTCACATCCATACGTTCAACAACGGCGAACTATTCAAGTCTAATCGATTACTTAAAAGTAAATTAAAATTTTTAAGTTTATTCATTTCCAATGTCCCTAAAAGGTAGTTTGAAATCTTTTTTCTCAACATGAAGTATTTTGAAATTAGAAAATATTTACTGTTAAATTTTTATATTAGAGTTGCATGTATGCACTTCATATTATTGTTCTTTGTCTCTCTGTATTTTATCTCTTGTGGTTTTTGCATTTACCTTTTTCGTTGTAAGTACTTTTAGCTTTAGTATTCTGTTTGTAACACTAGAGGAAGATACTATTTACAGAACAGCTGTTGTGGTTTCATTAAAATAATTTTTTGAAAATCAAATAACATTTATTTATTTTTATTTGTCATGATGGATTTTCATAGTAATTGTTTCATCCATCGATTATGAGTGAATGGATATTTTACATTTCAGTTATACCTCGTATAAGCAGGTAATAAGCTACAAAAGTACATATTAAAGTAATAATTATTATAAACATAATAATTACTATATAAAGTATATATTTTTAAGACACCTGTGTGTCCAGCACAACTAGATGTTACCAAAGTCTTAAATCCAAAATTTCGAAATTCTACGGCTAATCATTTTTGATTTATGCATGATACGTACGTACAGACGTCACGCCGAAACTAGTCAAAATGGATTCAGCGATAGTCAAAATGGATATTTCTGTTGAAATCTAAACCGAGATTTTCGCGATCACAGTACTGTCTTTACTTCGTACAAGGAAATAAAAAAGAAAAGGAATCTATTAAATGTTGCTAATATTTATTTATAAAGTGTGAACTAAAAACTAATCACAAAAATTGACTTTTTTCAGTATAAAACTCTTGACGTTACCGACTACTACTTTTTAAGTCTTAACTAGGGATTTAAACTCTAATACGTAAGAAATTGTTCATATATTTTCTTGAAAAATTAAATAAAAAAAATAAAAATCAAGACACAGTTGCTATACTTTCCTTACAGTGCGAAATTTTTTTAAAACTGATTTCTTGAATGATTTTCCCTTAAAGTTTTTTTTTTAATTTTTATTTAAACTATTATTTAAAGAAAATAAATTAAGTTTATATATATATACACCAAATATTTAAGATTACCAAAAAAGGGCCGAACAACAGTTTTCTACATTTATGTACGTAATATATTCGTATATAAGATTGAGTGCCACTCCTGTCAGTATATAATTGTTGTGTTAAAATAATTAAATAAAATATACACATGTAAACGTATAAGTATGTTCTCTGAGTTATACTAAATATTGTGAAATTATGTAGTTGCATATATAACATTATAAACCTACCTTTTACGACCTGTTTTAAATTAATAATTATAATACTAAAAATATTAAATAGGTTCAGAAAATTGATGGATGCCCATTATTTTTTTAAAGCTTAAACGAAATGAGTATTTTCCAGGTAACAAGAGAACTACAAGTCATGACATAATCTAAAGTGTAGTAATAATAAATGCATGTACATTAAGAAAACGAATTTTTTTTCTTTTCTTTTTATCTGTTTAGCCTCCGGTATTTACCGTTCAGATAATACTTCACAGGATGAATCAGGATGATATGTATAAAGTGTAGTCTTGTACAGTCTCAGTTCGACCATTCCTGAGATGTGCGGTTAATTGAAACCCAACCACCAAAGAACACCGGTATCCACGATCTAGTATTCATATCCGTGTAAAAATAAGTGACTTTACTAGGACTTGAACGCTGGAACTCTCGACTTCCAAAGGAAGACGCGTTCACTACAAGTCCAACCCGGTAGGTTGAGATAACGAGTTTAATCTGTTCATACCGTAAGTAGCACAGGCGAAATGAGCTTTCAGTCAGAAATACAATTTGTTTACATCAAAAATTAATTTAAATGTCAGGAAAAGATTTTTGAAAGTATATGTTTGCAGCGTCGCTTTATATGGAAGTGAAACTTGGACGATCGGAGTACCTGAGAAGCAAAGATAAGAAGCTTTTGAAATGCGGTGCTATAAGAGAATGTTAAAAATCAGGTGGGTGGATGAAGTGACAAATGAAGAGGTGTTGCGGCAAATCGATGTAGAAAGAAGCATTTGGAAAAATGTAGTTAAAAGAAGAAACAGACTTATAGGCCACATATTAAGGCATCCTGGAATAGTCGCTTTAATATTAGCGGGTCAGGTAGAAGGAAACAATTGTGCAGGCAGGCAAGTTTGGAATATGTAAAACAAATTGTTAGGGATGTAGAATGTAGGGGGTATATCGAAATGAAACGACTAGCACTAGATAAGGAATCTTGGAGAGCTTCATCAAACCAGTCAAATGACTGAAGACAATAAAAAAAAATTGTAAGGTGAAACTACAGTCTGTACTAGTAACACTCACTACTGCCATCTGTCGTTTTATTAACAAATAAAATGTTAATTTTTTTTCTTTCAGGCTAATTGTATACGTTTATGACATCTCGGTTAACCTTTTTTTTAATATGTAAAAAAAAAATAACGACACTCAATCATTTAAATTTAAATTAAACAGGAAACTTTCCTTGTCGTATCTAGATTACCATTCCGCAAAAGAGATTTTATTTCTTACTGTTGGGTGAAGAGGGTAATAATCGTCAAATTTTGTCTGCAGGAGATGGAGATTAATCGTACCAAAATGTTGATCGACGCATTTACTGTGAGTAAAGTTTTGCCCACAATATTACAAACAATCCCTTGTAATCGGGGAGCTCGGTGAAAACTTGTTCTCACGTCAAAATCATAATATCCGAGGATCTACCTCAGCAATGAGTTTAAGCTGTATCTGCCGTGAACCTAAAGAATGTTTTCTGGTCGCTGTACAGGACAGAAGTGCAAAAACGTTACTGCCTCTCATAGCAAATTATAACCGGCCGGAACGGTAATTTTCTCAGACGAGTGGCTCGCATTTGAAACCTACCGAATAATTATAACCATCAAACGGTCAATCACTCGGAAAATTTAGTTTACCAGAAAAGAGGGGCTCGTGCTTAAACGACAGAAATTGCTTGGAGATGGGTAAAACAACGGAATAAAACAAACACCTTGTAGAACACTGCTTGAATCGTATCCCGTTTCAGTTTATTCGACGCCAGTGCTACCAAGATCGCGATTTTTTTCAACGAATCCTAAGAGATATTGCCGCTTATTGACATTCACAATGATAAATAAGGGGAGTTTTTAATTTTTTTTTTTCTTTTAAGTACATGGCAATTTAATATAATAATATTACGTAATTACTGAAAACAAACGTATTTTGACACTTAACGGAAATTATACAAAACTGGTACGAAATTAATCGACATATTCTTTTCAAATAAAAATAGGTATAAAAAAAAAAAAGGTGATATCATTTCTTCTTTTCCATTAAAATTAAACATACTGTTCATAAAGTTACTCAAATTTAAAATAGGACGATGATTATCCAAACCCCAATTTTTCGGACGATTAACTACCCGGATTGTTTACATCTGCATTGGACAGAAAAATAGTTATACTATGTAAAAAAAATTAAATTACTATTCAAATAACGCTTTTCTTTTACAGAAATTCTATGATCTTTTATTTTTACTGGGTTTTTAAATGAATTTTTTGTAATTCTTATCGCATGAAACGTAGTACATTTAGGCCTATGTTAAAGTAATTAAAATTAATTTCTGAAAATATTAATGGAAACTGGTCAAATTAACTGGTCAAGCGTGTGATGTAATTATGATAGTTGTTTTAATTCTGCTGCGCACATACATTAGATCAAAAGAAATGACATCATTATTATATTCTTTGCCAGATTTTTTTAAAAGAAATAGTGTTTTTAAAGGTAAGTTTTTATTACTGACTGTCACTAAGTTTTATTCTATCTATTAAACAACAAACAAATCCAGTTTTGTAGAAGATAGAATTTTTGTAAATTTTGATGCTTTTTTCAGCAAGTTTCTATAATTGGGAGACCTTTTACAATAGGCGGCAACATTTCTGTTTTTGTTGGAAGTTGTGTAAACGCGCCACGATATGGGATGGAATGACATCGTAGCCGCATGGCGTGACATTACCGCCGCCACCACGCAGTAATTAATTATTTATAATATTCCATTCCTCAGAAATCATACATGCGAGTTGAATCCTTCATTGATTGTTGTCATATGTTTATTTTTGCATAGTGTACGATGATTATTATTGATCATGTATTCTGCGACGTAGAGCTCCGTGAATTGCCTGCGGTTGCTTATCTATTTCCTGAATGTGTTCGGTAATGTTTGTCTTCAATTACTGCAGGATGTATGGATTGCTCCAATAAAAATTTTCTTTAAAATTACCCACAGAAAGAAGAAGTCTGAACTAGTTAGATCAGGAGATGTTCGTGACCACAATCGTTTAGAAATCATTCTTCTAACGAAAAAACCTGTAGTATCTCCATAGTAGAGCAACCTCTATGATAAGTGGCGCTGTCCTGTTACAACTAGCAGTCACACTCATCCTCTTGTAGTAACCCTATGAATAGTTGATTAATTTGTCTATGGACGGAAGCATCCTCAGTTTTTCCAAAAAACAAGGGTTCTATTATTCATCGCCTTAAAACCGCACACCATACGCCAATTTTTTTGTGGGTGGGAGAGATTCAAAGAAATTTGTGGGCTTTCAGTATTCCATGTTCGGTAGTTCTGACTATTAACATACCCACCAAGATGAAACCACTCTTAATCTGTGAAAAACACTTGATCTAAAACCCCAGTGTTACCTCTGACAAAGTTCCTGAACCGTTGACGATAATGAATCCTTTTAGCATAATCAACATTAGTTAGCTCATGGATAATCTGTATTCGATACGAATAACATTTCAACATACTCCTCGCTGCAGTGTGACTGAACCTAGTGAAATGTACTTTTCCTGACTTAGTCTTCGTAAAAAATTTATGAGGAGATCTTAATTAACTGCAGCATTAATGTCCTGTACGACCTGTACAATTAAAAGGCTGACCTGTGTCGGCATGTTTCTGATCTAACAGCAAACCTGTTTCGTGAAATATTTTAATTAATTTCTGAGTAAGATTTTTCACTTGCGCTTCCTTTTTTAATCTCTTCCTGAAATTTCGCCGACATACAACATGAGATTTCGTCTCTAAGTAAGTTTTCATCACGAATATACGTTCTTCAACAGTAACCGCGTTTTAACAAACGAAATATGATTACGCAATCTTGTTTAAATTCCACAGAGATTGGCAATACTCAAATGTGCAGGCAATAAACAGTCCTTCTCAATCCAGCTCCAATCATAACAATATCTAATAATTATTTTATACATCTCACATCAATATATGCATTTTAACAATTATATGCATTCAGTTTCTAAGAGATGAGGCCTCTTTTAACATTCTGTAATCTTATAAGTAACTCTTAAATAGCTACCTAATAGCAAAAAATAAAGAAATAGAATTTAACTAATCCTCTTACCTTCATTCAATTTTTAGATATGAAATTACTACTTGGAATATAATGTAGGTCACTTTTGAAAAAAGTTGTAAATAGTCTTAAATGACTGCCATTTTGGTTACATACCTAACATAATAGTAAGGTGTATGTAAACGGTTACGTAGCCCTTAGTAGCCTGAAGTAAAATTTTTTTTCATTGCTTCTTAAAATATCCATTTAAAATTTTTGATTTGCTCACCTCTGCGAGTCCCTGTTGGCTTTTAAGTGTGATGGTCTCATACAGAAAAATAGATCGTTTTGAGAAAGGAGAATTTGCTAAATTGTACTTTTTCTCAGTTGAAAAAGTTTCTTTTAAACATTTTCATACTTTATTCTCATTTATGAATGTGTGTGTGTGTGAATTTATATATATATACATACTAGCTTCCTGTCTCAGCTCGCGGTAAATAGTTAAATAGTTACTTGCGTTTCCCGTAGTGGTCAATATTTTTGTTTTATATTCATTAGTCAGGTAATTGGAGGCAGGTACAGCCAGTCACAAATACAGTAATGGTCACAGTGGCTGTATTCGTTGAGCCACAGCGCCGTATACTTTCACATCCCTAAAAAAAAAAACCGAAAGTGGTTTTTAAATATTTATCTGAAGAGTATTTGCAAGCCCAGATCTACTGAATATCTCGTTTACTGTAGTCGGGATTGGGAAAATTTACAATCGTTTTTCAAAAATTTTTTTACCTTTCTTCATTCCCTTTCAAGGACGAATTGCAAAAATCAAGAAATCGGTTTATTGACATGAAAATTATTCTCACCAAAAATCAGGTTGATTTCTACATTTGTTACAATGAAATTAAAAAAAATTACAGGTTTAAAAAACAATTTTAACCTTCGAAAACTCGGAATGGAACTCAAAAAATCTAGAAATTGATTTTAGATGTTCATAATCAATCAGTTCAAACCCAGCTCACACAGAAATAGACACTCACAGTTCACAATACATTAATTCAACTCATTAAAGCTTTCGCTTTAATGAAGTGAATTTAAAAAACCCTCTTCCTCTTTTACACACACATACACACACACATATATATATATATATATGTGTATATATATATATATATATATATATATATATATATATATATATATATATATATATATACATTTTTTTAATTTGTTTATATTTTTTACTTCTAAAATATATTAATTTTTTTTTTTTTAAGTTAGGACAACAATGAAGCAAGCAAATATCATTTCTTCTTCTTTATTTTTCTTTTCTCTCAATATATATTCTTTCATCCTTTCCGCGTGTTTTTATCTTTCTTTTTTCCGGCCATTTCATTTTTGTGTAATTCTTTACTTTCCTCGCCGTTATACGTACCCATGGTTGCTCTTTTTCTTCCAGAGTTTAATGAATGTTTGTTTATTTACTCTCTGTTCATCCATTCTGTGTAAATATGGCCCAGGTATCTCAGTATCCTTTTTGTTACCGCTCTTTAACAGAGCCCAGTCGGTAAGGTATAACGTTTCACCTCTATGGTATCGTTCTCATTACTGTGGCGGATTGGCTGGGTTTGAACCTTTTAAGAAGTTCTTTATATTATAGATTTCTTTGATCAGGCAACGTACAGGCGGCGCAACGAATATTCATGTTTACGGCAGCGACAGCCGCAGTTCCGTTTATTCTACTCGTGCCATGCTTTTAGCATAATATTTGCTTCATTACCTAACAACGAATAGGCCTTCTTAAGATGTGTTGTGTTGTTATTATTGAATCGCAGAACACAATTTTTTTATATTTTAATCACCTCAATGTTAATATTTCGAACATTATTACATTTTTAATTTTAATTTAATTTAATTATATATATATATATATATATATATATAGATTTTTTATGTCAAATTTAATTTCCTAACTGAAACCTTTTAATTAATATCCGACCATTTTCTTCGAAAGAAATTATTATTATGCATTTTTCAAAATGGAAAACGTGCTAAGAATTACAAAAGCGCAGCGCTTATGTGAAGCGGGAAATTGTGAAATAGAGAGCCTACTCTTAAAAGGTATAATATCAAAATCATTTTGATTCGCAATAAAATAAATCATTCTATTTTCAAACAGATATTGAAAAGTAAATGCAAGATAATGATTACAAACAGTAAATAATGGAATAATAAATTACAGCAGAAATTAATTATTTTTAAATGGTAGAACAAAACAAAACTATTTTAATAATAAAACGATGAACGCCATCCACTTTGCAAGAATTATTAGAATTTACGATGTTACTGTCATCAGAATCATCATCGTAATCATCGATGTCACTTTCATTATCTTCTAGTAAAAAAATAATAAATGATTCAATAGCATTGTCAAAAATGCGTCCTTGTGGCATAAATTCAGCTTCTGTTTCCTTAACTTTATTAAAATACAGCTTCCCGTTTTTTTTCTTTCAAACCCGCCACTTTATTTTCACATAGCTTTTGAATATCTTTGATATCAAAAGTTACAGTATGATTTGTTACGTCCGTTAACTTATGACCATCTCGATAGGATTTAAATTTGAGTGGCATGGAGGTATTTGGAGAACATCATGCCCATTATTTTTGTAAAAGTTCGTCAAACGCATAAACAGAAACGTTTTCTGTTTGCTTTTACCAGATTGTACAATTGTTGTTTCAGAAATCAAACGGCAGGAATGAATGAAGAACATAATGCTTCTGAAACCGATTATCATATCTTCTTTTATAAATTGGAAATCTGAAATTTTTCTAAAACGGCCTTGCGACAGGGTGTGTTGTAAAAAATTACAACACAATTATTGGGAAGGTTGGAATTAACAATTCTTCTGTCCATTTTAAGTAATTTTCCGCTTTTATTTGACCTCTGTAATTACCACTTTTTAAACTTGCTTGCCAAATTAGTAAGGCGTTTGGTATAAAATCCATTTCTCCTCCGACACGCACTATAATAAATTTGCTGCCTTTCGAAACAGTAACTTTTATCCATCACCTGAATCAAAACACTACGATGTAGTGAGAGAAAGATTTTTCGAGATATATTCTCGGCCTATTTTCGGTTCTAAACATTTTTACGGTAGTCACGATACTGAATACGCTTAAATCTTATGTCATGTCGCTCTGAGAACTTTTCCGACATTTTCGACTTTTTTTCAAATAAGTCTCTATTCCTGAATAACCAATGGCATCTTTAATCGCTAACCTTATCTTTTTCACCGTCGGCAGTTGTTTGTGAATTTTGTGAAATTTTTTTTGGTCCGTCCCGCCACACACTTGAATGATTCTGAGAAAGGTGATTGACTCATTTCCTGAGTTATAATGCTTGGCTTGTACGTATTATTTTTACAATAACTAAAATCACGATAGCTTATAAACTGTAGTTATATACCTTACTTAGGCCTTTAGGCCAGATCTGTGCCAATTCGGCTTGGACAAGCTATAATTTGTGTATAGGTATGAATATGAAACATTTGTGTGCTTTTGAAGACAAAAATTAATGTTAGTCATCAACTTAGATAATCGGGATGGACTTTAAATACAAATGATCTTGTATTTACGCATACAGTTGAAATAGTAAAGTTTGATAGAAAAAGCATAATCAAATGAAATTTTCTTTAAAATATTACATTCGTATGGTTGTGATTAAATTTTGGCTGTATAAAGAGAAAATTTACCGAGATAGTTCTGCGTTTAACCATCATTTTTACTCGATAATTTTTACTAAGTTATGTTCCTATACCGTAGATTGAAGGTATAACGAAGTAAAAATTTAAAACTCTTCTTTTTAAAAATTTTTAAATACTACCCATATATAGACGACCCATATAATAATTGGGCAAAATTTGTAGAAAATAGGTTCGGTCTATCCTGAGATATAAGGTCAAAAGCGGTGCAAAACACACATATATTAGCAAAACATTTGACACCCAATTTTTGGGACATCATATTTTGTCATGCAAGTCTGTCACAAGGAGAGCCATGCAGTATTTGTCCCTTACAAGAGCCATCAACTTTTTTACTACTTTCACTGGATCTATAAAAAATATAACATTAGAGCTTTTTTATTACATACGATCTAAATAAAATATTTTTATTTTTTATTAATAAAAATTAAAACAATAATTAACAGTGATAATTAACAATAATTAACAATAATTAAACAATAATTAAGCAGTGTTTAATTCGTAACACAGCAACGTCATGTAATTTAAATATTTAATTCTATTCAAATATCTAATAAAAGTGCATGGGTCGGTTAAAAACTGTCGGTTAAAAAAGTCGGGTAAAAACTAAAATAATAACAAATTACATAAATTAAAAAAAATAATTTTATAATAAGTAAAGAAAACAAAAGCTTCAAATAAGGTAAATGCGTGATACAGAAGACCTGGAAAAGACAAGTGGTACACATTTACAACATTTATAATGGGTGTTTGTTTTAGAGTGATAGAATTTTGAATTGAAATAAAACACATAAAAAGGTAAGTTTGAAAACAATTTTGTTTTTATCAAAGATAATTTTTCCGTTTATTTTTGAAAATAATTCCAACCACGATTAACTTAGATCAACAGGACTAGACAATTCCAATTTTGAACCAATTTAAATGTAATTCGGGACCTATGTTGTTAATAACAAGAGTTATGTTTCCTTCCAAAGCGTGAATTGTTGTTGGTTTATCAGCATAAACAAAGAGCAAAACATCCCCAAAGAAAATAATCTACTGGTGTTAAGTCACATGATCTTGGAGGACAATTCACTAGAATATTACGTCAAATAATTCGGTCGCAAAATTGATTAAATGAATGGAATAATTTGGTAGCAGGATGTGGTTTAGATACTTCCGATCTTCTTGAACTATCACTGACAATACCGATATTTTCGTCTGTACTTACAGGTCTTGTTGGTTTTTCATGAAGTAGAATTAATGTTTTTCAAAAATTATCAACATTCGGACGAATAAGTTGCTCTGATGGACGATAAGGTGCACCATAAAAATTACTAAATACTCTACAAGTTTGGCTAACAGAACATTGATTTTTTTAATTATAAATGGTGTAATTAGAAACATATAATATTTGTTGCGGCCTCATTTTCTCCATGCTAATTTTCCAATGCTCATTATTACGAAAATTCATGAATAAAGAAGTGAACAATAACACAGATATGGATAAATGACATGTTTATTCTGGGGTGGAGATAAGAGTGGTGGTGAAGAGGGCCCCCACCTCAAAAACTTTACAATAATTCTAAATCAAGAAGTGAACAGTCACACAGAAACGGATGAATAACATGGTTATTCTGGGGTGGCGATAAAGTGAGGTAGGGAGGAGGGCCCCACCTCTAAAAATTTCCAATAATTCATAAATCAAGAAGTGAACAGTCACACAGAAACGGATGAATAACATGGTTATTCTGGGGTGATGATAAAGTGACGTGGGGAGGAGGGCCCCCACCTCTAAAAATTTCCAATAATTCATAAATCAAGAAGTGAACAGTCACACAGAAACGGATGAATAACATGGTTATTCTGGGGTGGCGATAAAGTGTGGTGGGGAGGAGGGCCCCCACGTCTAAAAATTTCCAATAATTCATAAATCAAGAAGTGAAGTCGCACAGAAACGGATGAACAACATGGTTATTCTGGGGTGGCGATAAAGTGAGGTAGGGAGGAGGGCCCCCACCTCTAAAAATTTCCAATAATTCATAAATCAAGAAGTGAACAGTCACACAGAAACGGATGAATAACATGGTTATTCTGGGGTGATGATAAAGTGAGGTGGGGAGGAGGGCCCCCACCTCTAAAAATTTTCAATAATTCATAAATCAAGAAGTGAACAGTCACACAGAAACGGATGAATAACATGGTTATTCTGGGGTGGTGATAAAGTGAAGTGGGGAGGAGGGCCCCCACCTCTAAAAATTTCCAATAATTCATAAATCAAGAAGTGTAGTCACACAGAAACGGATGAACAACATGGTTATTCTGGGGTGGTGATAAAGTGAGGTGGGGAGGAGGGCCCCCACCTCTAAAAATTTCCAATAATTCATAAATAAAGAAGTGAAGTCACACAGAAACGGATGAATAACATGGTTATTCTGGGGTGGTGATAAAGTGAGGTGGGGAGGAGGGCCCCCACCTCTAAAAATTTCCAATAATTCATAAATCAAGAAGTGAAGTCACACAGAAACGGATGAATAACATGGTTATTCTGGGGTGGTGATAAAGTAAGGTGGGGAGGAGGGCCCCCACCTCTAAAAATTTCCAATAATTCATAAATCAAGAAGAGAAGTCACACAGAAACGGATGAATAACATGGTTATTCTGGGGTGGCGATAAAGTGAGGTGGGGAGGAGGGCCCCCACCTATAAAAATTTCCAATAATTAATAAATCAAGAAGTGAAGTCACACAGAAACGGATGAATAACATGGTTATTCTGGGGTGGCGATAAAGTGAGGTGGGGAGGAGGGCCCCCCCCCACCTCTAAAAATTTCCAATAATTCATAAATCAAGAAGTGAAGTCACACAGAAACGGATGAATAAAATGGTTATTCTGGGGTGGTGATAAAGTGAGGTGGGGAGGAGGGCCCCCACCTCTAAAAATTTCCAATAATTCATAAATCAAGAAGTGAAGTCACACAGAAACGGATGAATAACATGGTTATTCTGGGGTGGCGATAAAGTGTCATGGGGAGAAGGGCCCCCACCTCTAAAAATTTCCAATAATTCATAAATCAAGAAGTGAAGTCACACAAAAACGGATGAATAACATGGTTATTCTGGGGTGGCGATAAAGTGAGGTGGGGAGGAGGGTCCCCACCTCTAAAAATTTCCAATAATTCATAAATCAAGAAGTGAAGTCACACAGAAACGGATGAATAACATGGTTATTCTGGGGTGGCGATAAAGTGAGGTGGGGAGGAGGGCCCCCACCTCTAAAAATTTCCAATAATTCATAAATCAAGAAGTGAAGTCACACAGAAACGGATGAATAACATGGTTATTCTGGGGTGGTGATAAAGTGAGGTGGGGAGGAGGGCCCCCACCTCTAAAAATTTCCAATAATTCATAAATCAAGAAGTGAAGTCACACAGAAACGGATGAATAACATGGTTATTCTGGGGTGGCGATAAAGTGAGGTGGGGAGGAGGGCCCCCACCTCTAAAAATTTCCAATAATTCATAAATAAAGAAGTGAAGTCACACAGAAACGGATGAATAACATGGTTATTCTGGGGTGGCGATAAAGTGAGGTGGGGAGGAGGGCCCCCACCTCTAAAAATTTCCAATAATTCATAAATCAAGAAGTGAAGTCACACAGAAACGGATGAATAACATGGTTATTCTGGGGTGGCGATAAATTGTGGTGGGGAGGAGGGCCCCCACCTCTAAAAATTTCCAATAATTCATAAATCAAGAAGTGAAGTCACACAGAAACGGATGAATAACATGGTTATTCTGGGGTGGCGATAAAGTGAGGTGGGGAGGAGGGCCCTCACCTCTAACAATTTCCAATAATTCATAAATCAAGAATTGAAGTCACACAGAAACGGATGAATAACATGGTTATTCTGGGGTGGCGATAAAGTGAGGTGGGGAGGAGGGCCCCCACCGCTAAAAGTTTTCAATAATTCTAAATCAAGAAATGAAGAGGAAACAGAAGTGGATGAATAACATGGTTATTCTGGGGTGTTGATGAAGTGAGGTGGGGTGGAGGGCCTCCACATCAAAAATATCGACAATATTTCAGAAATAAAGAAGTGAAGAGTAAAGCAGAAATACAACAATATAGAACTTATGTAATAGGTTAGAGACTACCCAAAGGAAAAAATTATTAATCGGAAAGAAACCAGTTAACACTAATAATGTAAGAAGAAAGCTATCTAAGTAATAAATAAAAAATAAACAGAAATAAAACCATAATGATAGTGGAGGGCCACCGTGCTGAAAATTCAAGATCTTTATGAATTATTTTTTATTGAAAGTAACTAATGGAATTGAAGACATTTATTCGAAGTTGTGAGATTATTTGTATTGAAAATATTTTACTTTTTAATAAATCTTCTTAAGTTTTGTACTAAATCTTTTAATTATTTTGCAATTTAGTTAATTTACTTTTATAAACCCAATATATTTAATAAAGAGAAAAATATTTACAGAAGTTTGATTATTCTTAATTTAAAAAAAAAATCACCTCTTAAATGTTGAACCAAACGTTTAAACATCAGGGATTAATTTCTTAAGATTTTTATTTTGTTGGTACGTCATTAATCTTCGAAAGGCTGATAGTTTTCAAACTAATTTTACTAAAATTTCATCCTTTTTTCTTCCATGTCTTGTTTTTAAAAGCGTAAATAACGTTTCAGTTATTTTATATTACAAGTGGTTGGAGTCTCCCCGAGATCCGTTTTCAAGTACTACTTTTAAGTGAATAATACACTGTAGTTATGAACAAAATATTTACACAGAAACAAGACTAGTCGAAAAAGGTTGAATCAGTTAATTAGCAACACTTCAGAAAAACATTTCTGTACTTTTCTAAGAAAACCCTTTTTACTGTTCCAAAGAAAGGTTTTAAAACCTAGAGAAACAAGAAATCAGACTTGTAAATTGTAAATACATTTAAAGAACTAAAGAAATAAAAAAAAAACAATAAATTAATGTAAAATTTATTGCCTGTATTTCTTTATCAATATTGAAAAATCACTTTGATTCATTTAAATAATATATTTATTCCAAAAAAACATCGATATCTAATATTTTTTGTAAGTGTAACAGGGATGAATGGGATTTCATGTTGGTCATTCATCTTGGTCTTAAGTCTATAGTGGGTTCTATATTTTTGTAGAGATAAAAATTATTTAGATATAATAAATTATTATAAATTAATAAATAATAATTGATCTTAATTTAAAATAATTTATATTATTATAATAATAATTATATTTTACATACGAGGTCTCTAAATAAAGTAATGAGACTGATTCAAAAAACTTTTTAAACCATCCAATTACACATGGATTCTATCACCTTCGAAATAGTTCCCATTGGTAGCAACACAACGTCCAAACGGTTTTCCCCCTCTTCATAACAGTGTTGGAACTCAGAAACCGGAATGTCCTTCATGTGGTGGCATACATTTTTTCAAAAATTTTCTAATTTTCCAGAATTGTGTCCTTCAAGTCAGGTGATAAAGGTGGTTGAGTAATTACAGGAATGTTTTTCTGTTCCAAAAACTAATTACTTGAGACTGCAGCGTGTCAAGGTGTGCATTTTCTTGATGCAGCATCCAGTTATCTTTGATGGCTGGTGTCACGCGGGCAAATCTTTTCCGTAGTCTTTGAAGAATTTCTCGGTAAACATACTGATTTACAGTCTGTCCTGTAGGCTCCTTATGGACAATGACATTACTACTGTTTTATATTCACTTTTATTTAGTCGCAAGCCGTTGAATGGCACTTTTTGTGGGATGGATTTTAATAACCAACTACGATATAAGTTTCCTATGTACTTAATAGCCACCTGAACTATCCTAGAACAACTCCAGTTTTTTTATAGGGAAACTAACAAAACTCCTGTCTTCTATATGGTTTGTTATTCAACATTACTGGATTAATAAAGCAGTAAATAAGTTTTAGATACGGTCATCACCATGTCCACTTTATTCTTTACAATTAGGAATGTTTAATTTTCAATTCATATAAATAATCATCTCCACTCCAAACTAAAGACTGTTTTTTAATTTTTAACTGTTTCTATAATAAGACTATTTTTTTTAACAACTAGCTTACAATAAAATAATAGGTCGTTTATTAAAGCCTTTTAGGCAAGACAAGCCTAATAAATTTCATGTTTTTATCTGCCATTATTAAAAGAATTAGCGTACTTTGTTAAACACTCTGTATATTTTGCATAAAGCTACCTGTAAAGTAGACTTTTTTATTTGTTTGACGAAAAATTCGACACGTAAGCTCCAAACATGTGCATGATAAATCCCATGGCAATTTTGTAGCGATTAAAACCGCCATGTCTGACAGGGATTCGAACCGAGAAAAACGAACAGGGTAAATAAAGTATTTACTATTTATGTAAATAAACTATTTACTTACTAGTAAGTAGGCAGGAATAATAAGAATTTTCAGTTTTATCACTTGACGGGATCACAATTCCGGGAAGGATGACCAATATATATATATACGAAGGCTGTTCAGAAAATAACAGAACATATTCAGTTACGCGCCAATGGAGATATTTAGTGACGTGCGGTTGGCAGCATTGTATTCCACATAATCTTTTCTGTAACCACATGATCTTGCATTATTGATATTTGTCTTAGTTTTCTTTTTATTGTTATTTGAGTGCAACATGTTTAAGTATTTGTAGCGATTTTCAAAAGCAACGATACAAATAACATTTTGCGTGAAACTAAAAAAAACTTTCATCACATAAACGTTTTAAATTTTGAAACAAGCTTACGGAGATGTTGCTCTGGGTCTTATGTAATGTTACGAATGGTTTTCACGATTTAAAAGCGGTCGTCAGTAGATCGAAGATGACCCTCGTCTAGGAAGGCATACATTCGACTTTCACTGATGACAACCGCGTTCAGAAAATCAACGATTGCAAATCGGCAATTGATTGCCAGATTTGCCATTTTAACTAAAAAACTGAACATGCATCGAGTTACAGCAAAGTGTGTTCCTGGTTTGACGGCCGAACAGCAGAAGAACATCGAGTGGACGTTTACCGGCAACTTCTTAAACAAGCCGATGACGATGAAACATTCGTGGAAAGGATCATGATTGTCCTCCGTCAGCCTCCCTATTTTCTTATTTCCAAAATTAAAATCGGCGATGAAAGGACGCCGTTTTAAGGCTATTGATGACATAAATAACTGTTAAAATACAATATTAAAAATCGTAAACAAAGAAAAATAATTCATAAGCGATTTAACACTACTATTGTTTCGAGCAAAATAATCGTTTAATATGACAGAGAAAAGACTTGTTCCAAGATCAACGCACTCCACCGTAAAGAATTATTTAATACCACTGTTAGGTACAATACAAGTCCCGACATTGCAAGAAAACATTCTTTCACGTTTTACCACCCTATGTCACGTCACACGACAGCCAAGTTCTAACATAAGATGAAAGAAAGTATAAGTGAATTCGATAATAATTTAACAGAATGTAATCAAGATAATCATTACTTTTACTGTATGTTTTAAAAAAAAAAATTAAATAGCAATTTGGATTTTTTTTTATCGGTCAGTTATAATCTCCATAAATCAAATTCGCGTAGACTTGCAGCGGAATTAGTTTGAAACAATAAAACATGGAAAGTACCATAAAGAAATACCCACGTGTTTTAGTACTAACGACCTCGGTCTCTTTCATTCAAAAGGAAAGTTTCCTTCATATTCGTATAAGCTGCAAAATTCAGGTTGTCACCCCCAACACGCCTTAAGCTCACAATATGAATTATCACAAAAAAATCTGATGTGGACACCAGACTTCCTTGTACGCCTATTAAATTACATATACACATATTTTTAAAATTAAAAGTATATAAAATTTTATTTCATTAATAACTTCTTGATATTTTTTTTTATTGTTATAATTGAATTATTTATCGTTATTTGAAACTCAACCACCAAAGAACACCGGTATCCCACGATCTAGTATAGAAATCCGAAACATAGCAAGGCAATATTGATGGTAGGGAGAGCCGATCTAGGTTTAAAATAATTGTTTTTTTTGAATTTCTTTTTAAAACCTTTATTTATTTAAAATTTTCATAATAATGACAATAAATGTTAGTCATAATTCACCCCCTTCCCACCGAAAAAAATTCTTTGCTAACTTTTGGTTGTACATTTTTTCACTAGAATTTTTTTTAGTTTCCTCCATTTAATATAGTAAACGTAGAACTATAAAAAAAAAAAACATTTTGAAATGTGATTTTGGAAATGAGGGAACAGGTAAAAAATAAAAAATACCGAATATTTGAATTTTTTAAACTATTTTTTGGTTTATTTAAATTTATAATGATAATTTTACAAACCATCATCGATTACCCCAACCCCAAAAAATTATGGTTTTTTCATATACAATTATTTTTCCATTATATAAAAATAAGAAACCGATGCCAGGAAACTTCGTTGTAACCAATGTCACTTTGTCGTTGTTATATGCGTACCTCGATAACAACGCATACGTAAATTAATTGTTTGCAATTCTTCGTAAAATGTCGACGGTCAGAAGTAGGCATAATAAAGAGTACATTTCATATTAATGGTTTCTATTTAATTTTACAAATTCAATTAGTTCAATTCAATTCGAAACATTCAAAATTAAAAAAAAAACTAGTTTAAAAAAACATGTTTTTTTTTTTCTTACCTTAATTTTTATTGATAAAATTTACTTTATATTACATTTTCTAAATTCAATAGCCCGTTTGTACGAAAAAAGCTGCATCTAGATAAAAATAAGAAAAGGAACGCCGAAATAAACTATTAAAGCGATTAATATGAGAACGTAGGCTAAGGATGTGTAAAGAAAGCGAGAATATTTATCGGGAAAATTAACGTAACTAATTTTAATTAGAAAATCAAACAAACAAATTTGTTTGAGATGATCAGGCCGGCCGTATATCTCGATGTTAAGCAACGATGAAAAGAATAAAATGAAAAATATTTTCAAATAGTTTACGCGGATGAAGTATTTTTTCGTTTAAATTATCTACCAAAAATACATAGAACGGGATTACCACTAGAAAATAGAGTAAGCGTTATCAACCAGAAACGACCCGGTTTGTGAAGAAAATAACAAATTGAACATACAAATGTATATAAACAAAACATTAATAATATGTGGGAGCGTTTAAATAACTTTTTAACTGTTAAAAAAAATGAAGTATAACAGATGTTCCTGCTTGGAAACGATCTATTTTTTTACGGTTATCAGAAAAATATAACGTTATGAGGTAATTAAGTGTAACTTTGATGTCTTTAAGTATATCACACAAAAATAATTTTATTATGTTGTTCAAGTTTTACCGTTTAGACAAACACAGCAAACAACATTCAAGGTTATGACTTTTAAAAAGAGCATCATTAAATAAGATTATCATAGATTGTATGCTGTAACCGATCTAATAATATCTACAGTATTATCGTTAATACTTTTCATTCATTCACAATTTTTTAAGCATTCTTTATATAGAGTTTTATAATAACCTGATGAAATAAATAATTATCAAATAAATTATGTAAAATTATTACAACTAGGATAAAAGTGGATTATACTTCTTTTTTTTTTACCGAATTTATAATAAAATTACAACAAAGAACAAAAAATTGCAATAACACCTTTCAGTAATAATAATAATAATAATAATAATAATTTATTTTTTTTTTTTATTAGTTTGTATTTTTTGTGCAATAGGACAGCCTTTGTGTATTACACAATAGTACATAAAAAAGAATATCTATATACATTAAATATAAATTAAAAATGTCAATATAAATTAAAAATACAAATTTTAATCATTAGTTCATAATAATTATTAGTCATTGGTTAATAATCATAGCTCATATAATTATTAGTTCATAAAAATAAGAGTAATACTGGTGTTTTAATTATGTTACACAATTATATTATTATATGTCTTTGCATAAATACAAGATTACAGATAAACATATACACTTAATTAAAAATACACATAATTCAGGAAACAAAATTAAATAATATAGTTTAATAACAATAATAACATTAGTTACAATTCAAAAATTTACATCTTATTATCTCCTTCATCCAATTACATTTAATTAGAATTTCAGTTACTTATACAGCACTGTCAATATATATATACATACACACACATATATATATGTGCAGGTAAAAAAGACACAAAAGAAATTTACGTCATTGTTATACAATATAATTGATTTTAATTATTAAAATATTTATTTATTTATTAATAGAAAATTGTTTTAATTTATATAACTTAACTACGGTCAAGCAGAAGAGGGTTAGTGAAGTTCTGTAGTAATCTAGTATTATGGGTTTTTATACTTTTAATATCTATATTATATCGGAGTAAAACCTACTCAGTTCAAAAACAAAATTCTTCCTCGGTTGAAAAAAGTCTATTTTATCATATTTTTTTACAGCAGTTAAAGCGCATCTTTAAGAGATAATGTGTAGAGTATGCAAGAGGACAAAAGTTTTGAATATTGCTTCCGGGTGTACGTAACTGTATTTCGTTTTCGATGTATAGTCTCTTCAAGAATTCCAGGTTGAGGTTTTATATTCAAACTGGCTTCGAACAAGTGACTTGAAGAGTAAGACACAAGGTCGAGGATCAACAAAAGGTCTCGCAATCCATTTCAACAGACCAAGATTTCTCTTCGCTCGGCTCACAATCATGTCTGCGTGTTTAGAAAGGTATAGCTTGGAGTCAAGGAGTATGCCTAGGTCGGTGACGGAGTTCACAGTATTAATGGGAAGAGAGTTTATTGTATGATTATACCAAGCAATGTTAGTTTTTCGGGAGAACGGAATATGTTTAATTTTTGAGAAATTTAGCGGCATGTGATTTCTCATTGCCCACTGGTAAATATGGTTAATATAGCGTTGTAACATTAGGTGATCATGTAAGCTTTTAATCTGAAGAAATATTTTAAGGTCATCGGCATACATACTCAGACCAACAGAGACGGATTCAGTAATATCATTTATAAAAAGTAGAAACAGCAACGGACCAAGGTTGGAACCCTGTGTAACTCCAGAGATTGCAGAGAATTCTCTTTGGGAAGTGCATCCAGCATCCCTAACAGCAAAAGTTCTGTTATTCAAGTATGAAGAGATCCACTTAACAAGACGCTCATTGAACCCAAATTCAGCCAACTTCTTTTGGAGCAGGTAATGGGGCATTTTGTCAAATGCTTTTTGAAAACCAAAATAGATAGCATCCACCTGACCTTGAGATTCAACAACAGGACCAATTTTATTAAGGAAACAATTGAGGTTTTTTGGTTGTGGAACGGGATTGCATGAAGCCGTGTTAAGAAGCGTAGATTTTATGTTGGATGTTTTGAGGTATACGAGATGTTAGGATTGATTCAAAAATTTTAGAAAAGGAGGATAGGACGGAAATAGGGCGGAAATTAGAAATAAGGGGGACACTAGGTTTGGGAATTGGAGTAACGATCGCCTTTTTCCATAGGCTGGGGAAGGTACCTGATTTCAAGCTCCAGTTGCACAATGAGGCCAGAATAGGAGCGATCACGCTGCTGACGCATTTAATAATAAATGGTGGTATGCCATCAGGTCCACTGGCTGCCTTGTGATTAATTCCGTTAATGGTGGTTAATACTAATTCGACGCTGACATAGGGTATATCAAGCTCAGCACACTTCATCCGATCTTTGGACGTTGAAGAGGTATCCGCTTGTACATCCTCTGGAAAAGACTGAAACACAGATTGAAAGTACTCCCCAAAACGAGTACATAGCACTTGAGGATCGGTGACTGGTTCATTATCGATCAGAGGTGCAACTACTCTTTCTGGGTTAGATCTGTGTTGTGAGACGTATTTACAAAACCTTGAAGGCTTAAACGTTAGATCGCTTTCGATGAACCTTGCGTGGTTATAATTATCCCTAGAAAGCATCAGTTTAACTTTCTTTCGTATCTCTGAAAACGAGCGATAGTCAGAAGTAAGTCTCGTTAATTTAAATCGTCGATGTGCTACTTTTTTCTTCTTAATCAGCGCTATAAGTTCGGCTGAAAACCAGAACGGAAACTTAGGCGATCGACGACGAGTGATGGAACATTCTTGGCTATAGCTTTTCTGAACACCTGATGGAAATTCGTCACAGCTTCGTCCAGGTTAGGACACAGAAGAACATTGACCCAATCTGCGTTCGTCACGTCTATAAAGAAAGATTTAAAGTCTCCCTTTCTGAAATTATACGTGGAACGATTTGTAACATGATCATGAATGAACGAAGAGTCGTGTAAGATTATTGAGAACGGAGGATGATGTTTATCCGGGTGCACAACACCGTCCGAAGAAAGAGTTGACACAGTTACATTCGTCAATACAAAATCTAGGCTAGTTCCTTGTGCAAAGTTATGGCTATAAAAACCTAGGTTCAAAAAATCTACTAGATTGAAGATGTGGTTAGATCGACGTAAAATATGATCAATGTTATGTTACTTTACTAGCAGACCCGGCAATGCTTCGCTATTGCTAGATTTGTGTGTGTGTGTGTGTGTGTGTGTGTGTGTGTTGTGTGTGTGTGTGTGTAATATATATAAACACACAATTGAAAGTTTGAAATAACATTAAAAAAATGAATATTACGGAACTTCACTAAATTTTACCTCTTACTTTATAAAAGTTAGAACGTAATTAAATCCAATGGGCAAAAAAATAGCACCACCTATTGGATGTAATTCAAACCGCTCACTAAACACAGTAATCGGTAGAAAATAACTGTTTAATAAAAAGAGATATGGCTATAAAATCATCACAGTTAATAGTGAACATAAAGAAACTTACAAAACATTACGGAACTTCACAATATTAACCTTTTACTTAATAAAAGTCAAAATGTAAATAAATCTAATTGTCAAAACAGCACTAACCATCGGATTTAATTCAAACTACTCTCTAAACATAGTACTCTGTTCAAAATACCCCTAACTTAATTTCTACTAATCAGATCGAGGATTTCAATAGCTTTAAACCTTCTACGAACAACGCGGACCACCTTGCAAAAACCTGCGCGTAAATTGGTCCAGTAGTTTTTTAGTTTATAGCAGACAATTATACAAACATTGCCATTTATGTATATAGAAGAAGAAAGTTTGTATGTTTGTTTCGTAAATATCTGGACACCCTCACCACCTAGCGGGTAAAGTTTTTGCAAAACGTTATCTTTTCTCGTAACTAATATATTCTGAAAATAAACCAAATCGGTTCATAAATACAATTTTTCTAAATATTTCAACCCGAGCGCCACCTAGCCGATCCATTTTTTGCAAAAATATTTATTTCCACCTAACTAATATATATTCTGAATATGAACCAAATCGGACCGTAAATGCAATTATTCCAAATATCTCAACTCCAACGCTATGTAGCGGGTCCATTTTTTACAGAGGTATTTATTTCCATGTAACACATATTCTGAATATGAGCTAAATCGGACATAAAATACAATTTTTTGAAATATCTCGACCCCTGCGCCACCTAGCGGATCCAAACTAATTCAGAAACGTTCGCGGGCGTACACAACAACTCGCCAAAATTTGTTCGGAATCGGATGAATGGTATAGAAACGCATACGGGACAAACAAACAAACAAACTCATTTTTACTTCTTTTTTACGACGTAAAGGAAGTATTGTGATCGCGAAAAATGTCGGTTTTCAGATTTCAACGGAAATATCCATTTTGACCATCTTTGAATCCATTTCGAATAGATTCGGCGTGACGTCTACATGTACGTACGTATGTATATCGCATAACTCAAAAATTATTAGCCGTAGAATGTTGAAATTTTGGATTTAGAACTGTTGTAACATCTAGTTGTGCACCTCCCCTTTTGATTGCAATCGACTGGACCAAAAGTGTCCAAAAAAGTCTAATTTCAATTTTTTTTTATTTTGGAATTTTTCTTAACTGTAGTAATAAAGCCCCCATTGGAGAAATTTTCAACGTTAAATCATAAGTAGTACTTATTTTCATTGGTTCCAGAGTTATAGCTAAATAAAATATTAATTTTTGAAATATTTGGCTCTTTCAAGAGGAAGGCAGGCACATCAGTTCAAATCCCAGTTTCCCCTTTTTTTTTAACTTTTTTTAATATAAATATATTGATTTATTAATAATTATTAATCTCAGATTGTAACAAAAATTTTACTATAAGCAATAATTCAGTAATAATAATAATATATATATATTATATATATGAAAAAATAACAGAAGTTATTAATGAAATAAAATTTTATCTAATAAAATGTATATTTGTAATTTAATAGGCGTACAAGCAAGTCATGTGATGTCACATCAGATTTATATATATATATATTGATAACACTTCATTTCATTGCGAACAAGATTACCTTTTGTTACCGATAAATAAGAACAAAATATTTAAATGATATTAATGATTTTATAATATTTGTCAGAAATATATAATTTTAAATGCAAAGAATTTTTTTGATTTCAGAACTAATAAAAATAAATTATATTAGGTCATACAAAACTACCAAAATAGATACCGAAAAACATAGAAACCTAGGAATATAAATTAAACTGAAGATACTGAACTAAAATTACATAGGACAGGCAGAATATATATATACCCACAGACAACTGAAACACAACAGAATCAGCTTTTGTTAATTACCTCTTATATACAGGATACTCAATGGCAATAACACTACACTGCAAAATTAACTAAAATCTTAAGAGTTTAAATTTGCTAATAGAGTAAATTTGACAAAAAAATAGATGATCAAACAAAATATAATATAATATACATTATTATTCAATTATATACTTTAGGGATTTCGTAACTTTTTTGAGATGATCGCCATTAAAAAAAGTGCTTTCGGAAATTTTTCTGAAAAACGTGCTGACAATTAGGTTCAGAAACTAATTTTTTCAAAGAAAAATGTTTCAATTATTTGACAACTATTAGGTTTCCTAATAATTTTTAAAAAATATTAACATCTTTGTCGTATTGCACAGAGAAAGCAAATTGAAATATGGAATAGTTATAGGTAAAATTCTAAGATTAACCGCTAATTAGATTTCAGAATATTAGAACACGTGATTAGAGAGAAATTTGAAGTACAATAAAATAGAGAGTTATTCACAGTAACATTTATTGTTAAACATAGTATAATATAATAAAAATGAATGTTGTATTAATAGAATGGAATGGAGAATACCATAAAATAGTCAAATGAATGATAACGAAAAATAAAAGATAATAAATGTGGGCTTAAATTTTCAGTTAAATAGTAAAGAAAAGAGAATTTTTATTTTAATAGCAATTATTTAATAAATGAACAATTATTAATTATTTTGAAAGTTATATTTTCATAAAAAATAACCAACCGGAATTTAATTAAATTTTGATATGCTGTATATTTTAATTTTCATGTCTATAAACATATTATTTTAATTAATTATTTTATCGGTTTTTATTCCATATTTGACTTTTAATTCACAAATCTATTGTAATTTTGCCTGACTTTTGATAAAAAATATTAATTTTCTTTGTCATGTAACTTCTTTTGTCACAGGGATACGTTTAATGATGACTTAGTGTCAAAGATACCCCAATAGTTAACAACTTATTGTTAAGTACATTCCATTATTTTTGGAATACAAATATTTTTGTTTTGATATTTACTATTAAAGTTCTATTAAATTAAGAAGAAAAAGGTTTTATATCGTAAAGTATCGCATACTTACTCATATTATGTTTGCGCGGGTGAACGCACACACATCTAGTATGTAGATATAAAATGTTCAATGATTAATGAACTTTTGGGAAGCTTTTGTCCGTTTGTAGCAACATCAGGCGAGAACCAATCGACTGATTAATTTCAAATTTTCAGAATACATTCATGTTATCCTAGGGATAACATGAATAACAGAGATATTTTAAGCCATAGATCAAGGCCCTAGTCCCCTTGGGGCTGAAGTTGTGAATTGTTCCTCTTGGATGACGATATAATTCTGTTTTTGATGTTTTTCTATGTAAAGATAATAGACCAACAAATTGATGTGCGTTTTATAACTCATTCGATTTTCAACTGTCTACCTTGACCTCTTCCCAAGATGTATAGGGTATCGTAGTTTAACGGAAAGGGAATCGTAAGAAGATATTTTCATCTACAGCAGTAGCGTATTAGAGCTTCTATGTCAAGAACGAGGGAAACGGTGTAGGAAAGAGAGCTTTTCGGCTTTAATCGTTATTTATCAGTATTATTCTCACAAACATGAGGATAACGCAGCGGGGTTCAAAGGGTGGAGATTCCGAGATAAATGGGAAGGGCTTGCTTTGCTCGCCCTGATAATATAATGTAACGGTTAGTGTAATATAAAACTAAAACTAACCTGTTATCATCTGACTGTTTCCTCTAATACTTTTGTAATGTACGTCTTTTACTTAACGAAAAATTAATTTTAAAAAGTCTTTTTTTTTTTTGTATTTTTAAATAAATTTCAAATTTATAGGACTGGAAGATGTTAATCCGTCCGTTTTGGAAGAAGAAAAAGAATAAAAGTCGTGTGTTTTTCAGAATCATTTTATTAGGAAAGTAATTTTTTTTAATTTAAAAAAAATATTTTTTTTTTAATATCTCGTTCTGTGGTAGTTTACCAGCTTATTTTAACCTGCTAATATTAGAATCTAAAAAATTTAAACATCGTTAAGGTGAAACTTTACATAAAATTCTTAACCGAGATTTCTTTATATATAAATGTTCTCCAAAGTTAAATTGAAAATAAATCACGTTTCTAAATATAAGCTTACTTATTATTAATTAAATTAAATTAAAAAAATATTTATTCGGCATAAAATTTGTGTTTCATCATCTACGATATGTTGTTAGAAAAGCAGATTTCTTAGAAATTAATATCATTAAGATTTTTGTAGTTAATGATAATAAAAATGGTTAGTAATTTTTTTTAGAAGCTAATTTAATTTTCTATTCTTTTAAATTTTGTGTCTGTTGCCACAAAATACATTAGAAATACATGTCTACAAATATTTATATTTTTACATGTTAATTAGCGAAGAAGTAATAAAAATTTTTAAAAACACGCCGACGAATGCTGTTGATAATAATACTTCAAATTCATATTTTTGTTAAATAAACATTTTTTTTTTTTGTCTTCAGTCATTTGACTGGTTTGATGCAGCTCTCCAAGATTCCCTATCTAGTGCTAGTCGTTTCATTTCAGTATGCCCTCTACATCCTACATCCCCAACAATTTGTTTTACATACTCCAAACGTGGCCTGCCTACACAATTTTTCCCTTCTACATGTCCTTCCAATATTAAAGCGACTATTCCAGGATGCCTTAGTATGTGGCCTATAAGTCTGTCTCTTCTTTTAACTATATTTTTCCAAATGCTTCTTTCTTCATCTATTTGCCGCAATACCTCTTCATTTGTCACTTTATCCACCCATCTGATTTTTAACATTTTCCTATAGCACCACATTTCAAAAGCTTCTAATCTTTTCTTCTCAGATACTCCGATTGTCCAAGTTTCACTTCCGTATAAAGCGACACTCCAAACATACACTTTCAAAAATCTTTTCCTGACATTTAAATTAATTTTTGATGTAAACAAATTATATTTCTTACTGAAGGCTCGTTTAGCTTGTGCTATTCGGCATTTTATATCGCTCCTGCTTCGTCCATCTTTAGTAATTTTACTTCCCAAATAACAAAATTCTTCTACCTCCATAATCTTTTCTCCTTCTATTTTCACATTCAGCGGTCCATCTTTGTTATTTCTACTACATTTCATTACTTTTGTTTTGTTCTTGTTTATTTTCATGCGATAGTTCATGCGTAGGACTTCATCTATGCCGTTCATTGTTTCTTCTAAATCCTTTTTACTCTCGGCTAGAATTACTATATCATCAGCAAATCGTAGCATCTTTATCTTTTCACCTTGTACTGTTACTCCGAATCTAAATTGTTCTTTAACATCATTAACTGCTAGTTCCATGTAAAGATTAAAAAGTAACGGAGATAGGGAACATCCTTGTCGGACTCCCTTTCTTATTAGGGCTTCTTTCTTATGTTCTTCAATTGTTATTGTTGCTGTTTGATTCCTGTACATGTTAGCATTTGTTCTTCTATCTCTGTATTTGAACCCTAATTTTTTTAAAATGCTGAACATTTTATTCCAGTCTACGTTATCGAAAGCCTTTTCTAGGTCTATAAACGTCAAGTATGTTGGTTTGTTTTTCTTTAATCTTCCTTCTACTATTAATCTGAGGCCTAAAATTGCTTCCCTTGTCCCTATACTTTTCCTGAAACCAAATTGGTCTTCTCCTAACACTTCTTCCACTCTCCTCTCAATTCTTCTGTATAAAATTCTAGTTAAGATTTTTGATGCATGACTAGTTAAACTAATTGTTCTGTATTCTTCACATTTATCTGCCCCTGCTATCTTTGGTATCATAACTATAACACTTTTTTTGAAGTCTGATGGAAATTCCCCATTTTCATAAATATTACACACCAGTTTGTATAATCTATCAATCGCTTCCTCACCTGCACTGCGCAGTAATTCTACAGGTATTCCGTCTATTCCAGGAGCCTTTCTGCCATTTAAATCTTTTAATGCTCTCTTAAATTCAGATCTCAGTATTGTTTCTCCCATTTCATCCTCCTCAACTTCCTCTTCTTCCTCTATAACACCATTTTCTAATTCATTTCCTCCGTATAACTCTTCAATATATTCCACCCATCTATCGACTTTACCTTTCGTATTATATATTGGTGTACCATCTTTGTTTAACACATTATTAGATTTTAATTTATGTACCCCAAAATTTTCCTTAACTTTCCTGTATGCTCCGTCTATTTTACCAATGTTCATTTCTCTTTCCACTTCTGAACACTTTTCTTTAATCCACTCTTCTTTCACCAGTTTGCACTTCCTGTTTATAGCATTTCTTAATTGCCGATAGTTCCTTTTACTTTCTTCATCACTAGCATTCTTATATTTTCTACGTTCATCCATCAGCTGCAATATATCGTCTGAAACCCAAGGTTTTCTACCAGTTCTCTTTATTCCGCCTAAGTTTGCTTCTGCTGATTTAAGAATTTCCTTTTTAACATTCTCCTATTCTTCTTCTACATTTTCTACCTTATCTGTTTTACTCAGACCTCTTGCGATGTCCTCCTCAAATATCTTCTTTACCTCCTCTTCCTCAAGCTTCTCTAAATTCCACCGATTCATCTGACACCTTTTCTTCAGGTTTTTAAACCCCAATCTACATTTCATTATCACCAAATTATGATCGCTATCAATGTCTGCTCCAGGGTAAGTTTTGCAGTCCACGAGTTGATTTCTAAATCTTTGCTTAACCATGATATAATCTATCTGATACCTTCCAGTATCGCCTGGCTTTTTCCAAGTGTATATTCTTCTATTATGATTTTTAATTTGGGTGTTGGCAATTACTAAATTATACTTCGTGCAAAATTCTATAAATCGGTCCCCTCTTTCATTCCTTTTGCCCAGCCCGTATTCACCCACTATATTTCCTTCCTTGCCTTTTCCAATGCTTGCATTCCAATCTCCAACTATTATTAAATTTTCATCTCCTTTTACGTGTTTAATTGCTTCATCAATCTCTTCGTATACACACTCTACCTCATCATCATCATGGGCGCTTGTAGGCATATAGACGTTAACAATCGTTGTCGGTTTAGGTTTTGATTTTATCCTTATTACAGTGATTCTATCGCTATGCGTTTTGAAATACTCCACTCTCCTCCCTATCTTCTTGTTCATCACGAAACCTACTCCTGCCTGCCCATTATTTGACGCTGAGTTAATTACTCTAAAATCACTAAACATATTCTATAACAATAAACATATTGTTTAAAATTAATGTACTTAATTGATCAGTGATGCATTTTTAACCGGTTTATCAGTTTATTTTCAATTTTTTTTTTGTTATAGATGAGTCTGATAAATGTCATTTTCGCATCCCACAAAAATGGGGGAGTGTTGGACTCGCACGGGTTCGGCTAGATGTTATTAAGAGCCTATGTGTATCCGCACCTTACCGACTAAAACTCCTATCTCACCGTTTTCCCCTTCCGAGGCCGGTCCTGTAATTAAGCATTGCACGGCGCCAGGAGATGTCTTTAGGCTCCAGGGGTCCAGAGTCCCCGCGCTGCATCACCGTCGCTCATCTGCACAAGTGCAGACGCACGACGGCTCCACACGGGGTTATCCTTCTCCCCTTCACCATCAGGTCACTTTCTTCACCCGAGTCTCATATGCAACTCTCATTCGTTGCTGGGTGATCTTCAGTCCTCTTACTGATCTGGGTCCTAAATGAGGCTCTATCCTATACTCTAGCTATTATCAATTTGCATTAGACATAAAATAGATTTATGATCCCTGTAGGGATATGTGTAATATATGATATTCTTTCTTATGAAAGATATTGGTTGAAAAATAGTTTGTACGTATAGGAATGCTTAAGGATTTTGTTAGGAATAGAGTTTTACTACATGACGTCATATCTAAGTACTTTTACAAATTCAACCGTCAACGGCTGATATATAAAATAAAATGGTAATGAAATCATAAAGTTTTCATTAACTTATTACATACCTATATTTACTGTCTGTTGAAGTGATATATTACAGGTGCTGGTTGGAAATAAGAAAAGCAATTTATTTTAAACCCATAATCGATGTGAATAATTACCATCGAGTAAATAGGTTATAAATATCACAAAACTACTAACATTTATAGTTCTGATAATTGATCTGATTGTTTAACACAAGTGTATTTTTTGCACTAATTGTTCAATCTCGCTTTTTACTTATTCTTTTTTTGTACGATAAGACGAAGTTACTTCCGAAGTGCCTTTCTTATAGTCCAAACAAAAATAATTAATAAAAATCAACATCCACGGAGGTGGACTGTTGAAAAGGCAGATTGGGATGGATATTATAAAGCCTTCCAATCGCAGTATGACGTCGGTGCGAACATCCTTGAGCAACTTTCCTCTTTTACGCCTATAATACTCGAAACAGCCAGCAGATATGTCCCAGAAACATCGGGCAATCCTAAACGTTCTTCCATTCCGTGATGGAATGATGATTGCAAACGTGCTATTAAGAATCGACGGCGGGCACTACGCAAATTCAATAATAGACCTACAACTGAACATCTAAATTTGTACCGCAGGGCTAGAGCGGTGTGCCGTCGGGTCTTCTTGAACGCTAAGAGAAATTCATGGACGAAATATGTGAACACCATCTCACGTACTACTCCCACGTCTACTGTGTGAAAAAAATCTATGCAATTTTCAGGTCGCCAAGGCAATCTATTCTCGGTCTCATCGATGAAGGAGAACTCCTTACATCATCTTCGGCTGTAGCAAATACTTTAGCAAAATCTTTCCGCTCGGTATCTCTCACTTCGTCATATAGTAACGACTTTCAAAGGTACAAAACACAGATGGAAATATTGGCGTTACATATTGGTGTTTCGGTTGGTGAATTGAACACTCCATTCTTACTTAAAGAATTGTTGCACGCACTTAAGAACTCACGTGACACTTCCCCTGGACCAGACAACGTTCGCCTTTGTGTGCATTCACACCTTCCTAAATCAGCACTACAACTTCTTTTGAGTATTTACAATGGTTTATTCTCCGTACAAGTCTTTCCGCCCGGCTGGTCAGGAGCATTTATTATACCACTACTAAAGCCTGGTAAAGACAAAACTTATCCCTCAAGCTACTTTAGTTAATTACCTAATAAGCTACTTATTTCTTTAACAAGCCTGTTATGTAAAATAATGGAGAGAATGGTAAACCGTAAGCTTGCATGGTACTTGGAGAAACATGGCTTTCTTTCTTCGAAGCAGTGTGGTTTCCGACAAGGGAGATCTTCCATTGACCATTTGGTGTCAATGGAGACAGCCATACAAAACGCCTTCCTGAACCGCCAATACCTTGTTGCTATCTTCTTCGATATAAAAAAGGCGTACGACACCTTAACAATTTCCATTATGGCATCATGAAAGGCTAAACCTTTTTTCATGTTTACTTGTAGTAAACTTACCATTTTTCTTTGCACATTGTACTCCTCCGATTTTGTATCCAACTTCACCACACATCAAATACATAGGATTCTTCTTACATTCTTTGGCCTTATCCAGCATCCTTGCATAAAAAACATATCCTCGACCTATCAGGACCGACACATCTTGCCGCTAAATGCCCTCCCTCATGGCAACGAAAACATCTCACCTCAAAGTCACTCATTGCGATCCGGCACATTACCCATCCAACCTGCAATATATTCCGACAATATATCTCTATCAGACACGTCCAGCTCAAGATATCATGTATCAAGTCTATTTAATGAATATGGACGCCAGTTTACCTCTCATTTCTCTCGTAATTTTCACACCAGCGAGCTTCTCTTTGACCACGTTAACCTTCTCCACCGGCCCTCTTGGTCTTTTATGCAAAGCCTCACCACCTCCCTATTTAATTGATAATACTTCACTCAATTCCTCCTTACTAACTTCCTTTTTAATTTTTTTCAACAAGTCCGAATAAGAGGTAACCTGCTCCTTAAAACTATTACATTAAACCCCTCACTTCTGATCTCTTGCTCACCCTTAAGATCCATCACTCGTAACTTATTTTCCTCCATAAAAATCACCTTCTCATTTCGTCTTCTGTCCACCTACTCCAAAACCTTTTTACAATGCTAACCAGTATTGTTACTTACAGCCCCGTAAACAACATTTAATTTAAGCTGAGTGATCTTCTTTATCACCCGATATAGGTATTCAGCCACCAACCTCTCTCCCACAGATGTATCTACGACAATTGCATAGCAGGCCCCAACTTTTCTTCCTCAAGCTCACCCAATAATACCTCCGTTTGGCCCTTTTCCACCACCAATTGGCCTCGCTTCAATTTATCATTTCTCAACAGCCTTCTTAACGACATAGTGAAAAATCCTCCACCCATACTCCGTTTTAGAGTCTTTGGCTAGATTAAAAATATCGACAAAGTCGTCATTCGACACACCAAAAACCGATTCTTTCCTCTCCTCGCACTTCTCAAAAAACGAGGTAGGCCATCTCTTAATCATCAAATCAGGAACCTCCTCTTCTAGTACTCCCTCCTCCACCTGGCCAAGCAGCCTCTTACTCTCAATCTGCGCAGTCTGGATAGCCGCGTCCACTGCACGACCACTTATAGCACCTCCACACGAATATCCAGAATCCGTCAACTCGATTATCTTTTTCAATAGCTCAGTAAGCCAGAGAGATCACTCCTTTATCTCCAACTTCGTGTTGACATTCGCACCCATTAATTTTGCCAACTTCGTGATCTGGACTACGACTTCCTCTAACGGCTGTTCATGCGAACACGCCTCACCCGATGCTACCTCTCTATCATCAGTTTCTTTCCTACGCCTTTTCATCAGCCGATCCAACGACCTACTCGTTAATTAAATTGCTCTTAGGCAATTTAATTAACACTCTAGTTGCCACAGGTTACATCACAACAAAGGATACTCCTTCTTCCTCGCGCGGCAAAAACTTCAATTGCTCTCTAACAGGTGACCTAGGCAGGCTCTTCCTCGGTCTGAACCCCTGTTTCTCTTCCATGCTCTTAACACCAGCAAAATTACAATGTCACCTTGAACTCTTCACAAAAAGTATTTTTATTTAAATTCTGACTTCAAAAACGTGTTCAGGGCTCAATTCCGCGTAAATTGAGTACCCACTTGTCACTTTTTGAGGGGTGGTATCAGTGGATCGGAGAGACCGAAAATGTATCCACCAAAATCCGAGGTCGGATTTGGGTGACGGGGGGTCGGTATTCGTCGAGATACTGTAGGATTCGGGTACGGATCAAAGAATTCGGAAGTTATAAAAAAAGGAAATTCCCCTTATAATTCACCTCTAACACTTAGAAAATTTTGCCTGGTGAGTTGAGAAAAGTTGGAAAAGTCCAACTTTTGCCTGGTGAGTTGAGAAAAGTTGGAAAAGTCCAACTTTTAGACGTAAACAACTGATGTCACTGATCTGCCTCAAATAAACAAATAACTTAGAAATTTTTTACTAAATTACCAGGTTATGTTGTCCTTTTATACACTGTTCCTTATGAAAGAATAAAATACTTTTTGAAAAATCACAATAACTAATCAATCTGTCAACGAAAATTCTTAAAATTTCGCACACGTGTCCAGTAATAGTCTGCCAACATTTGCGTAATACGCAAGACAGAAAAGACAACCAAAAAATTTATCAAAATTAGCCAAAAACGCTGATCAGTATTCAGCACGTGTTACCACAGTATATTCACAAACTCGACTCCTTCTTTGGTGGTAGAGTTTCAATTAATCACACTTCTCAGGACTGGTCGACCTGAGACTGTACAAGACTCTACTTCATTCACATTGATACATATCATCCTCATTCGTTCTCTGAACTAATACCTTACGGTGGTTCCGGTGACTAAAAAAAAAAAAAGAGAAAACGGGTTTACTCTCGCTCTTTATTACTCGTAAAAAACCAAATCTAACAAAAAAAGAGGTTTTCAATTCATTTTTTGCTTGTTTATTTATGTCCGTGCCTTAAAATTCAGAAAATAGAAAAATAACTGTTTCATAAAGGAATTTTCTTCAGTGTCACTAGCTAGGCTACATCGATTTTCATTACTATTAATTAGTTTCGATTGTTATAACATAGTAATGAATAGCGTGATATTTTTCAGGTAGTTTACTTATTTTTCCAGGAAACCGTAGAAAGTTAGCTGAAGTAAAAAAATTATGCAAATTCAAACATTTCAAACGGTCTTAGCTCACATTCAGTGATAGTTATTAAATGTCATTTCATATAAAGTCCTTTTTCAGATTTACCGACACTTAGATCTCTTATCTTACTACTTTTCTTTTGTATTTCGTTTATAATTATACGTATAATTTTTCTTCAAGCACTTTTAACATGTTTGAGAATTTTTTTTATGTCTACTTTTATTTTAAATAGAAAATAAAGTTAATAAATGCACAAAATTTAAAGAAATAATAACAATCCAAGAGTACCAAGTAAAAAGTAACCAATAACACGATCCTATTTATTTTTTTCAGTTTGTATTAATTCACCAGGTAAGCTTGAAGTGTATGAAAGAGGCTGTGATAGGCCAGGAAATTTAATCTTAACTTAAAGTGGACTTCTATGTTGGTGTTAAATTATAATCTTATGAATAGTAATATTTAAGTTAAGATTGTCTAAAAATTCAAATTCAAAGATAGTAGAGAAAGTATTAAACAATTTTTAATTTATCCTTGGTACAAAAAAATAATACCAAATTAAAGTGTAGGCGAAGAATAGTCACAGTCGCAAATTACCAATTTTATAGGAGAGTAATTTGAAAGTTTCCAAATTCTCTATCTTTCTTAACATATGTTTAAACTTTCCCATTTGTATTTTTTTTTAATTACGAGTTTATTATCTACTGATTCGAGTAATTTTCTTTTATTATAATTAGTAACACCGATGTTAAATAACTTTTTTAAATTTTGAAACAGGTTCCTACTGATTGTAAAATATTTGTTTTCCACGTACGGTTCATAAGATATGTACAATTAATGTACAACTATTTCAAGTAATCAGAAACTATTAGGTCAAGTACGATATAACATCAATAAGACTTAAGTTACTCCTTGCAATGTAAATTTATACACCTCATCTTTGAGGGCGTGAAATGCAATGTGGAATACACTGGTTATTGTTGGTTTCATACAGAATGCTTCAAGGCGTCAGATGAAGCTTGATTTATTTAAATTAATATATTTACATTTTTTAAGATAAAATAATTATAAATATTCATAAAACAAACAAGTTGCAAGTTACCACCTTGCGTAATTTAACTCTCCAAAATTCTTGGAGGACTCTCTGTCTTTGCCTTTCACCCGGAACGTTAAAGAAATTATTTCAACTTAAAATATATATATAATGTAAATCCAAAACAGAGGTAGTAAAATACCTGGTAACATAAACTACCTTAGTAAATTACAATATATAGTAGAATATATATATACATACATCAGTTCGGATCAGACTTCACCTCCTTTTTTTTAACTTTCTTTTTATTTAAATATATTGATTTATTAATAATTAAGAGGTTAATAGAAATTAATTAACCTCTGATTATAGAAAAAAAATTAGGATAAGTAATAATTCAGTAATAACAATAAAAAAAAATTATGAAAAAATATCAGAGGTTATTAATGAAATAAAATTTTATGTACTTTTCATTAAAAATAATATATATATATATATATATATATATATATATATTTGTGTAATTTAATAGCCGTTGGTAAAAAGGTGTCAACAAAACAAGGAAGTGATTTGGTGTCCACATCAGATTTTTTTTTACAGTATTATCTGTTTTTAAGGATGTAGTATTTTTTCCATGTTTGGCCTAGCAATTTATTATTGGTTGTCTGTAAACTTAGAAGTGTTAATTAACTGTTTTATAGGAAGTAACATGTTGGATTTCTTAATTCCCTCCCTTAGATCTTAGATTTTAAAGAGAAATTATTCTCTTAGTCACATTTTGTGTTAAAAAATAATTTGAATTACTAAGCCTGAGATTACAGCAATCTAGCCACAATTATTATACAATCTTTTTGGTTAAATAATTCAAATTTCACTTTAGGAACAAACTGAAAAATACTTGAGATTAGTTATGTTTTTAATTTGTCAAAAAATTGCCTTTTTATTTTACTTTCAAAGAAAGCAACAATGTACGGTATCTTACTAAAAGAAAAAAACAAATCAAAAATATGACTACAGAAGCTGTATTGGTACATTAACTTTTTCAACCTTCTTAATATAAATAATATAGCTTGTTTTTTTTCAAAATATATATCATTGAGGGGACAGAACAGTATACAAACATGTAAGATTTAGGTAAAGGAAATTTTGGCACAGAGCTCAATATAGGGTGGTAGGATTTAGGTACTTCGTGTTTGTTGGTATAACGTAAGGTGCAGAGTTTACATGGTCTCTGCTCTACGATAGAACAACAAATACTTCTCTGTGAAAAGCACCGGGGTGAAACTTCTTGTTATAAATTGACCTTACCCGGAAAGTTTTCTGTCAACAAAATTGGACAACCTCAAATTTTTTTTTTCTTGATGATTTCGCCACATGAGTTTCAAGCTCGTGGAATATGGAAATGGAATTTTGTAACGTATGAAAAATGCCATGCCGGACCGGGATTCGAAACCGGTACCTCTGGATAATTTTATGTTACTTGTCATCAGATTTGGTTTTTGTTTCTCAAAAATGGTTTTTTAAACACAAAAATAGCATTCTTAAAAAGCATAAACTGAAATGAATTTACACTTAATGATGGAAAACCCTGTCTCAAAAAATTAAAACTATTTTTTGTACTATATTTATGTACTATGTCTTTTGAAAATACGTGAATTTAAATTTCAAGAATATTAAACATTTTCCAGTAATCAAACTAAAGGATTGCACTTCATATAGTCTGTGTTTTTATGCTGTAAGATATTTACAGTTTTACCGTTTTTTATTGATTTTGTGGGTCGATGTTCCATTTATAACTTCTCATTATAAAGTTACCGTATTTATTCGAGTACCCCCCGCTACGATTAGCCCCGCACCACGATTTTTCGGACCGAAAATCGAAAAAAATATCGAATATATACCGGTATTTTCAAGTGCAACAGATATGATAAAAAAATACGTAAATACGAAAACATTCACAAAGTAAAACATTTAATTAGTTCATTTAAATTACAATATTAATTACCGTAAGTACTAGTTTAGTTCAGAATCAGTAGGCCAGTAAAACGAAAAGAAAGTATCGTGTTGAAAAGGATTATTTCAATACACGTTTTAATATGGGATTTTATTTTTAATTAATCACTGTCACTGTCAATGTCTGTAGGAGAGTTACCACGTAGTCTCCACGTCGCTCTGCCAAACGTCTTCACCACCATCAAGTTCATTAGATATTCCGCATTTTTTAAAACTTTTCCTTACTAATTCCTTGGAAATCCATTCCCAAGCATCTTTTTAGCCAAACAGAAATCTGGGCGTTTGATTCTTCCTGTAGGCGTGAGAAAAATATGTTCATCAGCCATCCATTTACTGTACAGTTGTTTTAATGCAGATTTGAACGGTTTATTAATGCAGACATCTAGTGGTTGCACTTCTATAACCCGCAGTTTTTCATTTACTGTAAAAGATCGTAGACGCTGTCCTTTTGTACTCATTTTAATGCCGTAATTAAAATAAATCACCGTATTAAACTTTACAAGATAAACTAAACAGATAAAATGTATATAACCGTCCATATATACAAACAGTACAATGACTATGACGAATAGACAAGACGACGATGGGTAACTGATACTGTATCTGTAGTGTCATTAGTACCTGATGCAGCCTATACAGAATGAATCAGTTTTATAAAAATACTGTAACTTCATTCCTATCGATAATATGAACAGGATGTTAATAATTAAGGATGTATTCTGTATAAGCGGCATCCGGTATTGATAAACGAAAGCGTAATGTTACTACATTTTTGTGATGTTAGGTACATTTTTGTGAATTTAGGTACTTGTAAGAAAACGTTTACATTACATAAATTATCCTGGCTAAAGACTATGTTTCAAGTAAGCCCCACACCCTTATTTTTTCTCTCCAATTCCAAGAAAAATGTGCGGGGGGTACTCGAATAAGTACGGTAATCTTTACAAAAAAATAAAAAGAATTGCAACTTATTTAATATTTACAAAAATTAATTATCCTTTGCTAAACAAATAAAAGTACTAAAGCCATAATACTCAAATAATGAACGACTGATATAAATAAATAACAGATCTCACAGCTAGAAAATCCAGATTCCGTAAGAAGAATGTAACTTGAAGAATTTAAGGAGGATGTAACTGTTCACCTAAGTTCATTCTCTAAATCATTCTTAATTTTTGTATTCTACTTTTACTAAAATATAAATATTAATAATGATCCCGAAAAATTAGTAAAAAAGAAAAAATAATCTGCCTAAATCAGAGCACCTTTGGGCCGCCATATCAAAAATCGTGTCACTTTTGTATTTATCCTTAAATTACCTATGTGCATACACAGAAATCAAATGGAAATCTAAAAAAAAAAATCCGTCTCATAATTTGTGTACATCCTGTTTTTGTGATTACACTAACACTAAATTTTATTTAGTATTAATTTTATTTATTTATTTTTTATTTTTTGCTGTGGTAGTAGGGGAATTGTTTATTTAATTGTATGATCCCCTTCTTAATTATTTCCATATTCTCAACATATGGAGTGTGACAGATAATATTAATCGATAAAGAGGTTCTTTAAGGAATAAAATCTCTTCATTCTACAAAAATAGTAGGCTAAGAATTAATTAATGCAAACACAGTTGTAAAAAATAAAATTTTTAATAAATAAACGTCTAAAAATAAAATATAACAATTTAAACATAAAGTTTTATGTTTATGAGATTATAGACTAATCTTACAAAAATGTCATACGTCTTATTTTAGGTTTTCATTTTTGAAAATTTAAGATATGAAAGTTTTTAAACCTTTTAATTAAGCTTAAAAAATTATAATTTTTTAAAAAATATTTTTATTTATCTTTTTATATTTATTTTGTGAAATTCGTCTGAAAGTAAGTGCTTTATTTTGAAGTTATTAGGTAAATACGATTATATAGTTTACGTAAATTGTCATAAACTGGAAGTGGTGAAGTAAATAAGTGACAATTGTGTAACGAGTCGAGCAAAGTGGAAAATATTTTTCAAAAAAAAAATTGTATAATAAGATCAACAAGGCGCTGCAGCTGCAGCTGCGTCGTCTGTTGCTATAGAAACGAGAGAGACTGGCGCCAATTTAGTCTAGACAGACTGGAATTAATGCGAAAATGTATTGTAGTACAAAATACGGGACATACTGTAATGGAGTATACCGTTTGCTTTCGGAGTTCACTCTATTTGTTTTATTTGGTAAGGAAATAAAAAAAAAGCGCACAGAAAAAGAAATTATTTTTCTGCGCTGTATCGATTAACTTCACCATACATGGGTATATATTTGTAGTCCTCCGTTATTGTGGGAGAATCCAATAACCTATTGGCATTAGCTTTAGTTTTGTTCATTTCATTTAAAAACCCTTCAGAATAATGCAATAATATTAAATGCTTTTTTTTTTTAGTGTTTGTGTATGTGTGAGTATCTATATCTAGGGAATCAAAACTTAGAAAAGATTAATTTCTAAAATGCATATTTGATCCAACCGTAATAAATTAAAGTAATGATCCCGACAAATTAGTGAAAAAGAAAAAATAATTTACCTAAAAAAATAATTTACCTAAATAAGAGCAAGATATATTATTACACAGTTCAAGACATAAACATTTTTTTGTTTTATTTTATAATTAAGATTAAAATGCGTGTTTTTTATTGCATGTTTTTTTTGTTTCCCTATACACACACACGCGCGGGCGCGAACGCACATACGCGAACCCGTGATACGTGTATGTATCTTGCCATGTATTTAACCAGAGAAATTATTGACAAAATTTGTTTTTCCGAACTGTAATTTGTTAATTTTTGCTATTCTAAATTAATTATTACGGCTGGATCAAACATGCATTTGAGAAATATAATTGTAAATTAATTTGTCCAAAATTTTACATGTTAGGGCAGTAGGTACATCTGTTATTCGAAATTAATGAACATTAATTTTAGATTTCTGTTAATGATATCTGAATATTAAACCAGAAACTGAAAATCATTCTGATTTAATAACTGTAATGTACTAGCTCTTGTGCTGTGATGGTTCCCTCATAGGTGTGTTACCTATGGTAATACAATCTACTAATCGTAGGTAATTAAAACAAGATGACTTCAAAAAATATCTCCTATTCTTCAAGCAGGTAATAATTTATGTTATTCGAAAATTGCTGCGTATCTAAGTTATCAATTGATGTACATCCTCCTTAAATTTCTAATACATTTAAAATTTAAACATTCAAATTGATATTGATATCTGTGCTTATATGATTAAAAAAAAGAAGAAAAGTATTTTAATAGCTACAGCTTTATGGTTGATAAATGTCTGAAATATTTATATAAAATAAGTAAATTCTAAAAAATATAAATAAATATCAATATAAAAAATATAATTATGTACTTATCAATCCTAACGTGCGAAATTGCTCAGAATAATTGGTTTAGAATTAATCAGAAGTAGAGTAATTAATAAAATCTGATATTTATTTGTTTGTAGGAAGGAAATAAAAATGTTTTATGCCGGCTTTCATAATTGGGTCCTCTATTTTTTCTTTTACATCTGAATGATATTTCAAATACAGAATATATAAATAACGGTGAGATATCCTAGAACGCAATTGGGACTTGCTTGATAGTTTCTGGCAAAATTAAAAATTATCATTAATTTTTTGTCTATTGGTGCATGAAAAAAACAATTCACTTTCTCCTCAAAAATGTATTAAATATTAACAAAATTTATTAAATAATTTGTTTTAAAAACTAATGGTAAAATTGGATTACTTAACACTCTGCAATACATTTGATCTGAATAGAGTAACTTCATTAAAGTTTTAGGGAATAATTTTTAGTCACCTTTGTAAAAATGGAAGGAGAATATCTTCTATTCGCTGTCTATTCCGTAAAAAACAATTGAGGTGTGAAAGAAACATTTTAAAGATGGTGAACTCTGCCTGTGATCAATTCATTTGCAAGTACGGTATAATCCTTTGGGATAATTCAATAGAATTCCAGTGAATACTGAAACTAAAAATAGGCCGTATAAAGTATGTTTAGTTTGGCTTATCGGGCCCACAGCGCAAGTTGTTTTATCCAGCTACAATCTCTAACAATCCGTACACTTTTAATATGGAACGTTGTAAAAGGTTTTTTAATAATAAATGGTGGTTTATGAATGATCTTTTTCCTCAACTAAATTTACGGAAAAGAACTGTCTAGGTCTCTCGATTTCATGTAGTCATATATATTCTCAAAAAAAATAACTTCTTTTTATTCCGTTATATGTTTTTGACAAAAAACATATAACATATATTCCCTATAAACATTCCCTATAAACATATATTCCCTCTATCGAGGGAAATACATGAAATTCACTATGAAAAGCAATTTCTGAAAAATTTAAAAAGAAAATTTTTTCGTGTTGCTCAGTATACAATGGAAAAATTACTGGATGACTAATGGAATAGTGTTTTCTATGTTCTATCTTATTTATTACTATTTTGTAATAATAGTATTTAAATGTTTTCGTTGAAACTTGTGAACACTTCAGCCTAATAAACAAGTTCAAGAAGTTTATTATTTACGCCAATAGATTCTTTCCATTATCAAATATTTTTCAGTATTGTTGCTAATATTTACGAATTTATTGGACTGACATAAGAATTTCTCGATAATTAATATTAATTAATATACACTGCTTTGAAATATCAAAAAGTAAATTCTTGTTTATTTTGCTTTATTATGGTTAATCTCTTTCAAATTTAATGTTGTCAGAGGGGTAAAAAATGTCATGAGAACTAACTATTAACCGAATCAATCGAATCATTTAATAGTTATTTTTTTATTAACATTAAAATGATATTATAAAATTCTGTAGTTATTTACAAAATTTTTTTATAATTTACAAAAACATTATTTCTTATCTGAAATAAATATTATATTTTAATTATATTTTTAAAAATTCTTGTTTTTTATTATTTTTCATATTGTTACTTAGTTTTACTTTTTTGAAAGTGTATGTTTGGAGTGTCGCTTAACATTAAAGTGTCGCTTTAACATTCTCCTATAGCACCACATTTCTAAAGCTTCTAATCTTTTCTTCTCACATACTCCGATTGTCCAAGTTTCACTTCCATATACAATCGGAGTATGTGAGAAGAAAAGATTAGAAGCTTTAGAAATGTGGTGCTATAGGAGAATGTTAAAAATCAGATGGGTGGATAAAGTGACAAATGAAGAGGTATTGCGGCAAATAGATGAAGAAAGAAGCATTTGGAAAAATATAGTTAAAAGAAGAGACAGACTTATAGGCCACATACTAAGGCATCCTGGAATAGTCGCTTTAATATTGGAAGCACAGGTAGAAGGGAAAAATTGTGTAGGCAGGCCACGTTTGGAATATGTAAAACAAATTGTTAGGGATGTAGGATGTAGAGGATATACTGAAATGAAACGACTAGCACTATATAGGGAATCTTGGAGAGCTGCATCAAACCAGTCAAATAACTGAAGACAAAAAAAACAACTTTTTTAGTGTTTTATTATTAAGTTCATTGAGTATATTGAAAAGAACAATATAAATTGTTGTTTGGTATTGATAAGGAGATAATTATTAAAGATGAATTTGAAATTGATGACTATGTAAGATTTAAATAAAGATTGAAAAAGATTTTTATTGGGTTTTTTTATTCCTGGAATTGGTCTTAAGATTAGTGATCTAATTACACAAGCCTGCGATGGTTGTGTTGTTTATTTTTTGGTAATCGATTCTTATGTATTTTTTAGCGCTGAATCGGAAAATAACCTTCAATTTTTCCATCACATCAGAATTTTTTGCAAATCGCAAATTTCAAAATTTTTTAAAAGTTAAAAAATTGTGAAAATGTGATACAATAAAGTAGATATAACAACGAATATTTTGTAATAAATTAAAATAATATGTTCGCCGGCTTCCGTGGCACGAGTGGTAACGTCGTAGCCTGTCATCCCAGGTTCGAATCCCGGTCAGGCATGGCATTTTCACACACGTTACAAATAATTCATCTCATCCTCTGAAGTAATACCTAATGGTGGTCCCGGAGGTTAAACAAGAAAGAAAAAAAAATTACTTTGTTGGATTATATTGTGCATCCTTGTAGCTAAATAGTTTAATGGCCTAAAGAGAATGGCAGGGGGGTGTCATTGACTTCTTAATTTCTAATGAAAATTGCCACAAAATAAGCCTAATTCTATTATACTGCATTTTTTAATTTATTTTTATTTAATTAATTTTTATGACGTATGTCATGCTTTTGGAAACCACTCCTCCTTTTCGCCCATCCTTAATGACGAATTATGTAAAATATTACAATTTTGTTTCATGTGTCGAAATTTCTTTGAACGAATTATACTCTGTTTTACGCTTTTCCCTCTATGTTCTCTATAGGGTTCATCTCGTTTCAACATCCAGCAATAGTCTGCCATCATCATAGTAGTCCACACTTTCCTTGATACGTCCTTTCATACGTTTACTTCATGTGCTGATGAGATCTCTCACCCATCTCTTGGCTAACGTCACCCAGATTTTCGTGAAAATCTTCCACATGTGAATTTAGAAAGTGAACCTTCAAGCTTATGGAACTTTGAATTTTGTAAGCCTTAGTAAGGTTTAGAATTCTAAGAAAGTTTTTTCTATCATTTAATAATTTGCTTCTTTAAATTATCATCATTATAGGGGGTATATTATAACCTAGTAAATTAGATTGTACTTTTATCCCAATCTGCTCGGTACATTATTCTAAGCAATTGTTATGAATTTTGGAAAGTGATTCGTTTTTTCTACCGACAAAAACGAATGTTTTTTTTGTACTTTTTAAACATTTAAATAAGTACATAATTGTTAAACGCTTTTACTGTGGTGAGAAAACGTGCTAAAAATTTCGATGAAGTAGAGCGGAACATGCTGAATTGTACGAACATAATTCCTAATTTTCTTTAAGTCTACAGTAGCAGGTGGTGAAACAGAGTTTTTGAGCACATAACCGTTGGTCATTGATCGGAATAAAGATATTAAAAATCTACTGAGTTAAAAAAGAGACAGTTGAAAAGCAAAGCTAAAATGATGTTGAAAGAATTTTTACTGTCTTGGATTTAGAGACGCCCGTACGCTCCAGGATGTGGAACAGTCGGTAAAGGTTTTATGTCGTTTCAAATACGTTACTCGTGGGGAATGAAAAAAAGATCTATGAAAATTAGGAAATTCTTTATGAAAACACCTCTACCTATTTTTTGCACGTAATCAAGTCATTTTTAAATAGATAATCGTATATAATTTCCTTAATTCATCCCGATTACACTTCACATGGTTTCTTTTGTAACTTTCTTTTGCTAAAAATATCTGAGAGGATATGAAAATCCCAACATGGCCTAAGTTGTTGAATGACCTTCTGAAAAAACAAAAATGTTTCGAACAAAAGTAAAAGAATGAGATGTGTACAGTGCATTAGTTAAATTATACTAATATTCATGTGTTTGCAGACTATGAAAAGTTTTTTCATTGTTTAGGGTAGGATGTCATGTTTGTTACACGAGGAGTGTTATGAGTTTAAGTCCGTATTCTATTATAATTTTCTGTCAGGTAGAGAATTTACGAATAAAACTGAGTTTAAATATGCCCATAGCAGGACTCATACTATTAGAGACGATGTTCAGTTGTCAAGTAAGTTTAGCATGGACCTTATTACATAACAATAAACTGTTTAAGTGGCTGGCAGTCTGTTGGCATACAATTGTACTGACGGTTGTTACAGATGGTTGGTTCTTCATATCTATAGTTAGGAGGAGTAATTAAAAAGACCGTAGAACGTAATTATAATTGTCATGAAGCAATGAATTTTTTGTTTTGATTTTTTGTTGCAGGTATTAATTTTAAATTCCATTCATCGATCACTATCGTTAGTGCTTTATAGAAATGAATTTCAGACTCATACTTGATAGGGCTGAAGGTTCTATTTACAATAAGCCTAAAATTACAAGTAATTGGTTTAACGTTATACAGAAAATGCAGTGTTTCAAGGAAGAAATATGACAACTGACAACGGTCGTTATGACCAATAGTTGGTGACTGGTAAGATAAGCTTCTTATTACCTCACAATTAAAGTATTATTATTATATACTATATATAACTAATATTATTTCTTTTAAAATAACTTTACCGTAATTACATTAGTTAAGTGTCTTTGTTTTAAGATATCGTTTTCATTTTATTAATATTACCATTATAAAAATATTAAATGAAATTTAATTAAGTAATTAAAAGATCATATTTCGAAAGGATCTGCCATATTTGTGTTCAACCTAGTATTGACTATTATACTTATCACCGCTGTTTTTAATCCATAAAAAAATATATTGCTTGAATTTTTCACTACTTTCTTGAATTTGATATAGGACTCGACATTTTCGAGAAAATTCATAATTTATTTAGATTTTTTGAATTAATTAAATTGTTCCTGTGTCACTTTGGCTATAACAGAAAAAATATGTTCTACATGTCTGCGACCAAAAAAATCGAATCACAGTTGAACTATTAAATTTAAGATCAAGCAGTTCAAAATTTATAATGAAATATACATGAAGTTCCAAAAATCATAAACCTTCGTTTTTGGTTTTACCACTGATTTGATAATAAAATAAATAAAAAATATTTTATTTTGTATGTTTTTTAAAAATTATATTTTAAATCAGTTTGTCTATTATTCAAACGATTGATAACTGGATGCCACACCTTAACCTAGTCCTAGTTATGTATGTCTTTTAAGTACAATATGAAACTATCTCTGGGAACGAAAACCGATTATATTAAAGTAATTCTGTTTAAGTAAAACCTTCCATTGATCTGTTCTTTTCATGAATATTAGAAACTAATTTTATACTAAATTTAACAAAATGATGTCCAAAGTGAAATAGAATTAGTATTGTGAAGACTTTTAAACTTTACAGCGCAAAAGGGAATTTCCGATCGTAATAGACTGTGGAAAGTGTAGATAGACCAAAAATAATGTTATTTTTTTAGTCATATATGAAACGCTATTTAATGTACAAGAGATGCAACTGAATTATGAATATCAAAGCTGTTTTTAGGGATTCGTATTTTTTTTTTTTAATAAGAAAATATAAGTATTTAAATATAATAATAATAATAATATTACAGTATAATATATACTTTATACTAGTATAGTATAATGTAATATACTACTAGCGCTAGCGCTGGATCTCGCTTTACGAGATTTTTCTTCACTTTTTTCGTTCATTTTAATTTTTTTAATTTGATATTTATTTTCTTTTATTTATTCATTTGTTTTATTTCAAAAGTATTGAAGTTAACTATTGATATACCAGTTTTAAAGGATGATGCAATACTATATCAGATTATTTATTCGATATCTCTCAAAAATGAGGTGGGCAGGCGATCATTGATAACATATATAGGGGTCATTAGCTTTCATATAAACAAAAATTTGGCGAAATTGGTCTGGCGGTTGGAGCTAGGGGACTCACTCAAGGTTTTACTTTGATTTCCCCGCAAGGAATAAACAGTAAATTGGGTTTTTGTAATATATATATATATCAAAAATGATGAAGTGGAGGGGGCAGGCGGCTCATTTTTTTAAATTTTGCTATATAATAAAAATATTTTTGTTCATCTGATTTTACTAATCTTATAAGTTCTATTTTTAACATTCCTTCGGTGTACTTGATTTTAACTATTCGGCAGTTTTCAATTTCGGGTTGAACCGTTTGGAATTTTTTTGTTTTCAATGGTACGGCTCATTATTACTATGACGGATCCTTCAACAACAATTTCGTACATGTCCCGCATTTACCCATTTCATCTAAATAATAAATTGTCTTACTCTCTTCAGAGAATTGTTTATGTACTCTTAATTATTCCGTAGGCTACGAAATAACATCTACACGTTAATCAATAAACAATTATTTTATTTAGACATGAAACAAAAATTCCGTGAATTTCAAGTACGATGATTTAATGTACTTCTAGAAAAATTCGGCAGTCCAGAATCTGTATTCATGGCAATTAATATCTTGTTCAAGTTAGGAAGCTTGTTACTAAAATAAAAGGAATGAATTTTTCTCTGATTGCGGTTTTAGTAAAATCGTCCAATTTTTCAATCCTTTTCACACATTTTCGAATTTTTTTAGGGCTAAAATATTTACCATAAATTTTGTGTTTCTTTATTATATTAAAAATTGTTCTTTCGTTAACGCCTGTTGCACTACTATTTTTCCGAGCAATGCCTCTGACAAACAGTTTCAGGGTTATCTTGTTTCAGCGTGAGAGCAGCCATCAAAGATAACTGGATGCTGCATCAAGAAAATGCACACCTTGACACGCTGCAGTCTCAAGTAATTAGTTTTTGACACAGAAAAACATTCCTGTAATTCCTCAATCTGACTTGAAGGACACAATTTTGGAAAATTAGAAAATTAAAAAAAAAATGTATCCGACCACGTGAAGGACATTCCGGTTTCTGAATTCCAAAACTAATATGAAGAGGGGGAAAACCATTTGAAGCGTTGCGTGGCTACCAATGGGAACTATTTCGAAGGAGATAGAATTTATGTATAATTGGATTGTTTAAAAAAATTTTTTGAATCAGTCTCATTACTTTATTTAAAGACCTCGTATGTAAAATATAATGATTATTGTTATAATATAAAATATTATTTTAAATTAAGATCAATTATTATTTATTAATTTATAATAATTTATTATATCTAAATAATTATAGTCTCTACAACAATATAGAACCGACTAAGAACAAGATGAATGACCAACATGAAATCCATTTCATATCTACCTTTCATCCCTGTTACACTTACAAAAAATCCTAAAAAAATATTAGATGTCAATCTTTTTTTGGAATAAATATATTATTTAATGAATCAAAGTAATTTTTCAATATTGATAAAGAAATACAGGCAATAAATTTTACATTAATTTATAGTTTGGTTTTTTATTACTTTAGTTCTGGTATTTACAATTTACAAGTCTGATTTCTTGTTTCTCTAGGTTTTAAAAACTTCCTTTTGAACAGTAAAAATTGTTTTCTTAGAACAGTAGAGAAAAATTTCTAGTGTTGCTAATTAACTGATTCAACCTTTTTCGACTAGTCTTGTTTCTGTGTAAATATTTTGTTTATAACTACAGTGTATTATTCACTTAAAAGAAGAAGAAAAATGAATGAAATTTTAGTAAAATTAGTTTGAAAACTATCAGCCTTTCGAAAATGAATGACGTACCAACAAAATAAAAATCATAAGAAATTAAACCCTGATGTTTAAACGTTTGGTTCAACAGTTAAAATGTGATTTTTTTTTTTAAATTAAGAATAATCAAACTTGTATAAATATTTTTCTCTTTATTAAATATATTGGGTTTATAAAAGTAAATTAACTGAATTGCAAAATAATTTACTTAACAATTTAGTACAAAAATTAAGAACTTATTAAAAATTTTATTAAAAAGTAAAATATTTTCAATACAAATAATCTCGCAGCTTGGAATAAATGTCTTCAATTTCATTAGTTACTTTCGTTTAAAAATAATTCATTAAGATCTTAAATTTTCACCATAGAGGCCCTCCATTACCATTATGGTTTTATTTCTGTTTATTCTTTTATTTATTAATTAAAAAGCTTTTTCTTCTTACATTATTAGTGTTAACTAGTTTCTTTCCGTTTAATAATTCTTTCCTTTTCCCACCTCAGAATAACCATGTTATTCATCCATTTCTGATTATTCACGTATTGATTTATGATTTAATGTAAATTTTTAGAAGTGGGGGCCCTCCTCACCAACCTCAATTTATCCTCACCCCAGAATAACCATGTTATTCATCCATTTCTGTTTCCTGTTCACTTCTTGATTTATGAATTATTGGAAATTTTTAGAGGTGGGGGCCCTCCTCCCCACCACACTTTATCACCACCCCAGAATAACTAAGTTATTCGACCATTTCTGTTTCTTCTTCACTTCCAGATTTATGAATAATTAAAAATTTTTAGAAGTGGGAGCCGTCCTCCCAACCTCACTTTATCAACACCCCAAATAACTAAGTTATTCATTCATTTCTGTTTCTTCTTTACTTCCAGATTTATAAATTATTGAAAATTTTCAGAGGTGGGGGCCCTCCTCCCCACCTCACTTTATCACCACCCCAGAATAACTAAGTTATTCATCCATTTCTGTTTCATCTTCACTTCCAGATTTATGAATAATTATTAAAAATTTTTAGAGGTGGGAGCCCTCCTCCCCACCTCACTTTATTTTCACCCTAGAATAACCATGTTATTCATCCATTTCTGTTTCCTCTTCACTTCCTGATTTATGAATTATTGGTAATTTTGAGAGGTGGGGGCCCTCCTCCCCACCTCACATTATCACCACCCCAGAATAACTATGTTATTCATCCATTTCTGTTTCTTCTTCACTTCCAGATTTTTGAATTATTGAAAATTTTCAAAGTGGGGGGCCCTCCTCCCCACCACACTTTATCACCACCCCAGAATAACTAAGTTATTCGTACATTTCTGTTTCTTTTTCAGTTCCAGATTTATGAATTATTGAAAATTATCAGAGGCGGGGGCCCTCCTCCCCACCACACTTTATTACCACCCCACAATAACTATGTTATTCATCCATTTCTGTTTTTTCTTCACTTCCAGATTTATGAATTATTGAAAATTTTCAGAGGTGGGGGCCCTCCTTCCCACCACACTTTATTACCACCCCAGAATAACTATGTTATTCATCCATTTCTGTTTCTTCTTCACTTCAAGATTTATGAATTATTGAAAATTTTCAGAGGTGGGGACCCTCCTCCTCACCACACTTTATTACCACCCCAGAATAACTAAGTTATTCATCCATTTCTGTTTCTTCTCACTTCCAGATTTATTAATTATTGAAAATTTTCAGAGGCGGGGGCCCTCCTCCCCACCACACATTATCACCACCCTAGAATAACTAAGTTATTCATCCATTTCTGTTTCTTCTTCACTTCCAGATTTATGAATTATTGAAAATTTTCTGTGGTGGGGGCCCTCCTCCCCACCTCACCTTATCACCACCCCAGAATAACTAAGTTATTAATCGATTTCTGTTTCTTCTTCACTTCCAGATTTAAGATTTATTGGAAATTTTCAGAGGTGGGGGCCCTCCTCCCCACCTCACTTTATCGCCACCCCAGAATAACTATGTTATTCATCCATTTCTGTTTCTTCTTCACTTCCAGATTTATGAATTATTGAAAATTTTTAGAGGTGGAGGCCCTCCTCCCCACCACACTTTATCATCACCCCAGAATAACCATGTTATTCATCCCTTTCTGTTTTGCTGTTCACTTCTTTATTCATGAATTATTGTAATAATGAGCATTGAAAACTATCATGGAAAAAATTACGCCGCCACAAATTTTATATATTTATTATTTATTATAATTTAAAACATCGATGTTGTCGGTGATAGTAAAAGAAGATCGGAAATATATAAACCAGATACTGCTACCAAATTATTCCAGTTATTTAAACAATTTTGCGACCAAATTATTCGACGTAATGTTCTAGTGAATTGTTCTCCAAGCTCATGTGACTTAACACCAGTGGATTATTTTCTTTGGAGATGTTTTGCTCTCTGTTTATGCTGACAAACCAACAACAATTCACCCTTTGGAAGCAAACATAACTCTTGTTATTAACAGCATAGGTCCTGAATTACTTTTTATTTGGTTCAAATTTGGAATTATCGAATCTAACTCATCGTGGTTGACATATGCCGGAAATTATTTTCATAAATTTAACGGAAAAATTATCTTTGAGATAAAAACAAAATTGTCTTCTAACTTACCTTTTCATGTGTTTTATTTCAATTCAAAATTGATCACTCTAAAACAAACAACCATTATAAATGTTGTAAATGTGTACCACTTGTCTTTTCCACGTCTTCTTTATCACGTCTTTTGTTTACTCTAAAATATTTTTTTTTTAATTTATGTAACTTGTAATTATTTTTAGTTTTTAACCGAGATTATACACATGCACGTTTATTAGATATTTGAATAGAATTAAATATTTAAATTACATGACGTTGCTGTGTTACGAATTGAACACAGTTTAATAATTTATTATTTTAATTTTTATTAATAAAAAATAAAAATACTTTATTTAGTTCGTATGTAATAAAAAAATTCTAATGTAATATTTTTTATAGATCCATTGAAAGTAGTACCAGAAATGCTGCTGACTGTTGTATTGTGATCGCGATAATTTGGTTTTTCAGATTTCAACGGAAATATTCATGTTGACCATCCTTGAATCCATTTTGACTAGTTTCGGCGTGCCGTCTGTACGTACTACGTACGTACGTATATATCTCGCATAACTGAAAAACATTTAGCCGTAGGATGTTGAAATTTTGGTTATAGGACTGATATAACATCTGGTTTTGCACCTCTCGTTTTGATTGCAATTGACTGGCCAAAAGTGTACATAAAAGCCCAAAATCCAAAAATATTTGAATTTTGGGCTTTTTCTTAACTGCAGTAATAAGCCATTTTGGAGAGCTTTTCAACAATATATCATAAGTGGTACGTATTTTTATGCTTTATGAAAAAAAGTACCACTTAATGGTTAAATAAGAGTTAAATAACTCTTGACTTCAGAGTTATAACCAAATAAAATTTTAATTGATGAAATATTTGGATCTTAATAAGGGAAGACACATCGGTCGAATCAGACTTCATTTTTTTTTTACAGCTTACATTGTTTACTTTGTTATATAATCTGTCATTTTCAACAAAAAAAAAAACGAATTTTGTTTTGATGGAGAAGTAATTTAATCTATTTAAATCTGTTTTAATGAAAATTGCTTTAGGTTAAGATGACAGCAATGGCGCAAAGGCTAAAATTCTTCTCTCAACGACAACACCAGTCTAAACTGGTGTTGTCTAAACGCATTGAAGAACGTTTATGTTTCTGCCACTTGTAGAGATGCATTTGCATACATGCATACGCTATTAGACTTAAGTATATTTGTTCACGCGCTCTCTTGCGCACCCCACATCGACAAACATTTGTCTTTTAATTTTTAAAGCACAAAATATCATATTTTTTACGTGAATAAGTTGTCACATGTAAAACCGTGTGCTAGTGCGCTAAATAGATGCATAAAATAAACCTCTGGTTGTTGAATTGCCTTTACAATCACTTTAAAACGTGATTGTAATGGTAAAGCAGAATGTTTTTATTGCGTGACAACATACGTTTTACCTTATTCCATGATTCAGTCAATATATTCATACTGTTTAATTACAACTGACTGGAACGAGAACAAGCCTATTCATAGTTTTTTTTTTTTTAATTTTATAATCTCTGCGTTCGGAATACGATTATTTATTTATTATCAAAAGGCGTATCTTAAAAAGTTTTTTTAAAATTTTATTCAGATTTATTTATTCTTTCAATTTTCACCACTTATTTTATGTAAGACGTTCTGTAAAGTACCAGGTAATTTTGTTTTAAGTAGTGTTACTTGGTTTTCCTGAGTCTTTGATTATTTACACATTATTCTTTATGTCGATTGTAAATAACACTTCTTTTTTCTATATTTCAATCAATTTTCTGTAAAAGTTTTATAATTTATTCCATTCTGTTTTATTTAATAATGTATAAAGATCATCGTAATCTCAATCACGTAGCGTTTTCTTTTTTTTATCTTGATTTCGATGACAAATATATTAATTAAAAATGTTTTCTTTGTATTTTAATTTTTTGTGAAAATGAATCGGCTTCATCGAATATACCGGTGACTACAAACTAACCTAGATAGTGTAGTGTGGCTACGTTAGATTTCAAGTGGATGGTGGAGTAGCTGTCATATTTATCATTTATCTGCTCCTACTTTGTTTAATTTTTTTATTTAATTCAGTGGACTCTTAACTAGTGTGGCTTACATAGTTTATATTAGCTATATTTTTTCAATTGTACTTAGTTTTAAACAAAATAATTGAGATACGAGAAATTACCCTAAGGTAGCGTACCGTAATATTATGTAAAAAATTTCTCTGGAGATTGCTGGTCTTATATTTTAATTGAAAAAAAAGATTAATTGTCATTACACCAGACAGAATGAAAAGATATTTTTTTTACATGTTTATAAAAATAGTTACTTAGATTATTTTTATGCATATACCAAAAATCAAGATGATATATTTATTTTTTAAGGAGAAATTTCAAAATAGTAAATTTCATTATTACACCATTTTAGTAAAATAGGATATTTTTAGTTATGACCATGTGTTCTTTAAAGGTTGTATGATAATACTGTATATTATTAAAGTGTGTGTGTGTGTGTGTGTATGAGGGGGGAGTGTGCACGCGCAATTTATTGAAAAAAATTAATTTGTGATGAAAATTCCTATACATTACGAAGATTAATAAGTAAATTTTTTTTCAAAGCGGAGGATCGAAAATATCATTACGTAATAAACAACTGCTGTACTCAGCGATTTGGACCAATGGATTCCAACTGTGGGGTACGACAAGCGAGAGTATCATTAAAGTCGTACAGAGATTCCAGATCGAACTCTTCTGAAATATAATAGAAGCACAGTGGTGTGCAAAAAACACTGAAATACACGATTGTCTGGGGGCTAACCGTTCGAGAGGAGATGCGGCGATTCGGTACAAGATACAAAACGAGACTGAACAGACATATGAACTGGCTTCCAGTTAACCTCCTGGATAACAGCGAGGACGTAAGGCGCCGAAAGCGATAGCATATTGGTGTGTTTGGCATGTCTCCAGCCACCACCCCAACACGGTCCGATAATGTGGCTCTCGCCACATCGACTCGCCGCTTGTGAGTGGTCAATTTTCCTCTTGATCTCAAGGTTCCAGGGTGGCCCGGTCTCTGGCACTCCCAAGAGCAGGGCAGTCAAACATCAGGTGTTCATTTGACAGGACCTCCCCGCAGACACACAGCTCATCAGCTGCCCGGCGGAACCGATACAGATAACGGTTCAAGTTGAGGTGGTTCGTGAGCATCTGGGCAGCCGTTGCCCTTAGAAACGAACTCGAAGCATACCGTCCACCCAGATCCTGTATAAACTTGTTCAAAGATCTTCCCTTAGTCATGGTGTCCAATTTGACAGCCTGATAACCCATAGTCTTTCCGACCAATCCTCCTAAGTTTGTGCATCACGGAGATGGCTTCTGCCGCTACTTGCCTAATGTGGTTCCTAAAATGCAAATTTTCATCAAACAAAACACTTATGAACTCTAAATCGGCTGATTACACAGCCTTTATATTTAATAGGATGGTTACGATTGTACGATAATTTTTCTGCACCCTTGAGAATCATAAACTTCGTGTTGGGCACAGAAATCTTTAAATTTTGTATGTCCATCCAGCTCTCTGCGGTGAATAAGGCTGCCTGCGTCCAGTATTTTAGCTAAGATCGTGAATTACCACAAACTAAATGGATACAGTTATCGTCGAAAGCCTGGTCCGTGACCCCTTCTGGAAATTTCAATCCCAGAAATCCGTCGAATACCAGGTTCCACAGAAGAGGACTGAGAACGGAACCTTGCGGGCTTCCCCTGGTAACGGAGTTTTCCACAACTAGGTGCGCATCCTTAAACAAATTATCACGGTTATACGGTTATACAAATTATCACGTACCACGGCCTGCAGGGCTACGAAAGGATTGCATATATTAAATCTGTGAGTTTTCCGGAATTTGAGATGAATCAACTACCCTAAGATGTTGTGCATTGCTTTCATTTTATTTCGCCACTTACTTTTGATGGTTTTTTGATTTTTTCTTTGTTTGATTAATGTAATAGATGTAAATTTGTGTAATTGATAATACTATTTTTTGATGTTAATGCTGTTATGTTCTGAACTTGATTAATTTTCTTTGGTCTCATCTTTGTTTGTAATTATTTATGTTTATGTGTACAGTACAAGATATGTTTACATTTTTCCAGTTATTTCAATTGAAACCCTTCTTTTCATATCATTTCTTTTTGTATTCAAATTTACTTATAATTCGGAACTGATTTAAATTAAACACTGCGCCCAAAAAATCTTCTGTTTAAGTTATCTCGAAAAAACTTCTTAATGGACCACCATAGAAATTTGTTCGCTAATAAAAAAAGATTCATTGAATACAGAATAAAATCCCGAATTGAGAACCTCTGTACGTTATAATTAATTATCAATTATATTATCACGCAGCAAAAATGTGAAAATCTATATATATAAAAGGCAATGTTCGTATGTGTATCGCTATAGAGTAAAAACTACTGGAATGATTTATGCAAAATGCACGACTTTTGCAAAATGGTTCGAAGAAGGTTTAAAGTTACAGAAATCCTCGATATGAACAGTAAAAAGAAGGTTAGGGGTATTTTGAACAAACTACTGTGTTTAGGGAGTAGATTGAATTAAATCTGATAGGTAGTGCTGTTCTGACAATTGCATTTTTTTACGTTGTGATTAGAAAGTGGAAGGTTAAATTTTGTGAAGTTCCGTAATGTTCAGTTTTTTAATGTTTTATCAGACTTTCATTTACGTTCATTTAATTTTTATATATATATATATATATATATATATATCGAAGCACTACCGGGTTAGCACTGAAGTCGAACACGCGTCGAATGACTTGATGAATGGGATATTCAGGGCGAGACGACGGGCAATGCGATTAGTTGTTCGTTTCAACCACGATGCTCCGCCACCACCATCATCAGCATCACCATCTAACCATCAAGAAGAAGATGCAGAATCCGATGGGTCCGTAACGGATTTCAGTCCGAACGACAACAACAGCAATAACAATGATAATCAGCCACCATCATCGCCATTACCAGATAATGAATTACAAAACATACATGAAATTATCGATGGTGTTAATGGACAGAGTAGTAGTACCAATCATTGTGTTCGTCGTGGACATCAATGTCGACGTCGACATGTTCGAGTGTGTCGTCTTCCGGAGGTCACAGTCGTGAATGTTAGTTCGACACCATGTCCACGTCGATCTCATTGTAGAACTCTAAATAGAATTCTACAACAGGTCGACGCTAATTCAAGCCAGTCTGTTGAGGTCAATGATGGAAATTCATCAACCGACAGATTTCCGATCTGTTTAACAGAATCAATAACTGTCGAGTTGTTGGTTTGCAGTCATCGATACTGCGAAGGCTGTATGCGAAAATTAGCGAGGTACAGCAGAAATTGTCCCGTCTGTCGACGAGATGTATTGGGCTACCGCAGAAAAGTAATTTTTTAAAAAAATTATTCATATTATTTCATATTTTTTACATATAATTTTTTCACTTACAATAAAAGAAAGGCAATATATAGCCGCACAAAAATGAACAATAGTCGTGATCAATAATTTATTACATAATGGTTTTTTTAAATAAACGTAAGTCAATATATATCCGCATGATAAAAAAATGAACAATAGTCATGGTCGAGGACTACTAGGGTTTTGTTGGACTACAATAGTCATGTCCGTTGGCTATGAGCACTTTGTTTACGATACTTGGTCTCTTTTGTGGAGTGTTGTCGTCATTTTGCAAAGGGTTGCAATAATTTTGCAAAGGGTTTTCCTACAGTATCCATTGCAAAAGATTTTAGACACGATCTGTACAAAAAAAGTCTTTTTAATGATTCCATTATGTACACAAGCGCGTACGGGATCATAAGCACTTTGCACAATATATTTTCTATTAACAAGTCAAAATTCTTCTCCTTCTTGTTGAAATCGAGAATGCTATATATCTTAGCACGAAGTCAAACAAATTCACGAATAGCTTTTCCATTCATTTCGTCTTTGAATTTACCAAGTTGTTTCTTATTGGTATTACTAAAACATACGTGATCGCAAGGGTAATATGAAGTCGCGATCGATAATGTGAAGAATATCGTTGTAAACGTTATCGGTCACGATATGATACATCAGACTGTCTTTATCGGTCATTAGAAGATTTATATTATGACCGTACTTTTCCACCATGTAGTCATAGTGGAATTCGTACATGATCATTTTGCTAATGTCCAATACGGTAAAACCGATGTAGATCGGACGATTGAGGAATATCTCCGTTTTCTTCAGACTTACCCCGACGAGATCCTTGTTATAGATGTACCGAGCCTTAACTATCGGTTTTGCAATCACCTTATCCAGCTTACGTTCGTTAGTGACCAGTTTGAAGTCTATTCTGTTTCGTACGTTTTCGAAGGACTTGCCGTACACCGCGTTGTTCATTAACTTGAAAATGTCCTTTTCAAAACTGTTTCGTGCTTGCGCACGCGTTTCAGTATTGAAGTCGATGTACGGTTTCAACCAAGGAGACTGGGAGAATTCCAGAGCTCTGTAAACGTTTTTCACTTTCAGTCCTAGTCGAGTGTATAACTTTAGGTTTCTGTAATGTAAAACATATCGTGCCTTGTCGTACAATGTTGTCATTAATTTCTTTACGGGACATCTCTTTATGTCCTTCAAATAGGGGAACAACATGTCATCGATTACATAGACGTAACCGGATAGAAGATGATGGGCTACCTTATCGGTAAAACTAGCGTTAGAATTAGGGGTGGCAGTGTCCATCGGATGAACAAAAGATTCGAAATCCGCATACACCGCATACGGAACGTAGAGTGTGGACGAGTAGACCCTAAACTTCATCACGCATTCCCATTCTTTAACAGGATCGGGTAATCTTATCCTTTGTGCACCGTGTCGCTTACACTCGATGAAATGTTTGTTTAGGTTTTGTGTAGCGACGAGTGAACCTGATGAACTAAAACGGCGCAGACAATACGGACTATATTGACTGCTGCATCGACTCTATGTTAAACATGAATGGAGACGAGATAGCCCGTTCATACCAGGTTTGGTATTTATAAGGCAATAATGGAATTTATCTCTCGTGCGAGCTGATTCCCGACGCTGCGATTGGACAGCTTCAGACCGCGTCGGATCCACAATTCTTCAGTCGAGCGCCACGTCCCGCACTGTAAACATCTTTCTCTACGTCTGTCCGCTGACGCACGCACGCGCACACACCGCCGCCTCACAGTGCACGATCCACGACGAGATCCTCACTCTGTGACGCGCGCCTCCCGACGCTGTCGCATGGACGACCAGGATCATTCTCGAGGTACGTCGTCAAAAAACACGTCACAATCCAAGATGGCCGTCCACCGCCATCTTGGCGGGCTACGGCGTCACTGACGTCACTATCCAAGATGACCGACCACCTCCATCTTGTCCACCATCATAGTCGCTATCTTAAATTGGCGGACAAGATGGCCGCCAAGATAACCGACGGTCGCCATCATGGATTCCAAGATGGCGGCCGTCCGCCATCTTGGAAGGACGTCATTTTTGACGACGTACCCCTATTTCCGTACTACTATCGGTCTAGTGGTTGGGAGGCTCTGTCAAGATTTCTGCCAATTATTTTAAATACATATAGATTAATAACCAGTTATTCAATTATTTTCTTATTAACCAAATATTAACTTAGAATATATATTTTTAGGTAAGTAATCTAAATAAAATAGTGTTTATCCTTATTTTATTATTTTATCTGTTTTTATTTTATTTTTATGAACTAAGTGATGCAGTAAGCCTTCAACTTCGATCGAAGATTCTTAATATTTTTTTAATATTTAGTTAGAAAAGATTAAAAAATAAAATATTATCTGCCATCGGTCGTTCTTTACTTTGATTTTCAGCGGTATGCGTATAGAATTAATTTTAAGTATGAAATACGCTAAATGAAAGAAACGAGTATAACGATTTATTTTTAATATTCATAAGTCATCCGTCAATAAAAAATGTCTGCAAGGTTATCAGTAGGCGTATGGTGGATATAAATTTGAAAAGCATTATAAGTGATTAACTATTCTTGTGTAGGTTATTTTTTTAGATATAAAGTATAATCCTCAGAGAGTCGGTTCGTTCGCTGAGTTACCTCTTATGCTTTTTTCTACTACATCATTTTCAACAATAAAAGTCTTTTAATATTATTTTAAAAGAATAATAAAATTTGTCAAGCAATTGGGTGTTTCCGCAATTATCACAAATTTAATAACGTTTTTACTGTTTATCCTAAGTTAATCGTTTACCATGAACTATAATTATAAAAAAAATAAATTTTGCGCTTATAAAATATGTATCACGATCTCGAGTTATACGACTAAAGCTAATATTCTTGCATATTATGATAACCTCACTAATTTGAGTATTGTAAAGGTAAGTCCAGATTTGGATTCATATTCTGAAGGAAATTCATTATAATAAAACGTTTTTAAAAAAATATATATAAACACTCCTCCACCTGGATGTTTTGTTTGTCTTATTTTTAATATTATTTCAAAAAATTACTGTTGAATTGTTATTTAACATGTTATTAGATTTGCTACCTTATGCATTTTTGGTTACACAATGTTATATTCACACTTGTTGACTGCGAAAATAAGAAGACATTTTACGTTTATGATTTGCGAAACTGGATCTTACGTCATTTTTAACACTTCTATTTGTTGTATATTTTTTAAAGATATTGCCGGATTTGATACGGTTAAATATCAGATCAACTTAAAACTGTAAACTATAACTGAGACAAGAGTTTACCTAAAGTTATGTTATTAAATTTTCTCTAAAATGTCTAAACGTCTTTCTGCCTTTTTAATTAAGGTTGACGTTGTTAAAAACAAATAAAATCAAGTCGGTGCAAATTAATTGAATTACATAAGCTTAAATATTTTTATAAGAAAAATACATTTTTTCAGTTTTATTGTAGAAATAAAAAAAGTAAAGCCTCTAAAAATTTAACATTTTATTAAAATTAAGAAAAAATTATGCGTGATTAAACATAACCAAATATATCATTTAAAAAATGCTTTACGTATTTAAAAAAAAAAAATTCACAACTTCACCCCCAACTGGGCTGTGTCCTCAAGCTGTTGCTTAAAAACTTCTCTGGGATAACACGAATGTCTCCTGACAGTTTGAAAGCAATCGGTTGGTAGGATTTCGTGTGATCTTGTTGCAAATAGACAGACAAAATTTCGCATGTAGCTATTATATTAGAAAAATGAACTTTTTTAAAAGAAATCCTATTTTTAACTCTTTGTAATTTTCCTCCGTGGTGAACTGATAACTTGTGAATTCTGTTTTTAACTGAATGTTCATTTTAGTTTCTTTTTTTTTTTCTCTGGATTCACATATTTATTTGCTTTTTGCTAAACTGAAAAGATATTGTATCTAGACTGCATCTACAGTCTTACCGAAGATCTAAATTCTATGTTATGCAGTCTTCTGACTGTTAGAAACTAAAAGAAGAAAGAAAAAAACTTTTTCAACACTTTCGGGCTGTAAATATCTGATCACATTTGCGCTCTTTTTTCATATTGCAATTGAAACAGGAATTTTTTATTAAACAGTAACTGTTATAAGTTTTTTTTTAATGTTTTTCTTTATGGCACATGTTGAAGTTTTATGATAACGTTAATTGGTATAGACTGGACGTAAGTCGTTATTTAAGCGATAATTAAGAGTAACATACCTTGCTACTGGTGTATAAGGCCCTTAAAATAGGCCTTAAAGATAAAGTGCGTCTTTTATCGTAAAGGTTTCGATTATTTTTTTTTTCTCAAAGCCTTGCGCGTTGACTTTAAAGATGTGTATCGTGGCACTCCTTCAGATATATTAAGAACTTTATTGAGAGAGATAACGCAACAGCGTTCTTGACCTTCTTGAAACTTCTCGCATAACACGGGCTGTCATTGGAGGAATCCTGCTGAAGTTCTCTCACCCGATTAATGAATTACTGAGTCGAGTTTACGAATGTATGTATACTGTGTTTTTATCGTTAGTACAATGGAAAGTACTAACAGATGACGTTCGTATCATCATCCAAAACTATAAATTGCAGGATGTGAAATATACAGAAAAACGTGAGAATAGGAACGCGAAAAGACATTTTGGACCACCACTAACAGAAAAAATGATTAAAACATGACGAGATCAGGACATTTTGAAAAAACTGTGCAAAGGGAAACGCAAAAACGCGGAAAACGTTCGAAGTGGCTAGAAGTAGAAAGTGAAATGTTGAAATCGAAAAATGGCATTGCGATTTCAACAAAAATGATTCGCACATACGCGGTTAAAACAACTTGTTAACGGTAATTTCACAATTTCGAAGGGGGTATCATGGTGTTATCGATTTACTAAACTTAATGGACTCGCTATGCGTACCAAAACTAAAATTTGTTACAAAATGTCAGATTAATTTAAAAATATTAATGTGGAGCAGTTGCTTAACACGATAGCACCAAGTCTTGCGACGATGATTGAAAGAATCATTGATTCAAAGATTGAGTCGACTCATCGGAGAAAACAAAGTAAAGATGAGAAGGCTCATCCCCGAACTGACGCTGTTGACATGAGACACACCAGCGCCGTTTAAAAAAACACCTAAATCTGCGATTGTAAAGTCACCAACTTGTGTAAGAATTAAAAATCTTGATTTATCTGACAAAGAGAAACAGATCGCTCCGTCGTGTAGTCACAAATCTAAAGAAATTGTGACAAGAAAACCTGAATCTGCGGAAATGGAGGTGCAAGTTATTATAGAAAAAGCACCAGGCGCAGATGAAATAAAACCTGTACCAATAGAGCCTCCAAAAGCGCAAAGATCAGCTTCGGTGAGAGCATCTATTTCAGCTGGACCCAGTACTGCAGTAGAGATAGAGTCCGGCTCATCCGCCGCGGAGACATCATCGCACATTAATTTAGATTCTTTAGCAAAGATGCTAACAGCACCGGCGAAAGTTTCATCAACTGACATCAGTCGAAGAACGTCACTGGCATCCGAAATAGAGGAAGACGATGCCATGTTTGAGGCCTCAGATACGCTGTCATCAGAGGTTGAGGCCGTCAGAAGAATGGAGAAACATAAAAAAGGATGGCCGAAAGGAAAGCCTAGAAAGTAATTTTATTGGATCAGAAGTTATAAGAAAAGTAAAATTTTGTTCATTTTTTTTTCGACACATGAAAATGTGAAATATTGAACCCTTTTTTTATTTTTTTTTGAAGTGGGATGGGGCTAATGACCAAAGTAGTCGATGCCCCTAAAAACCTCAAAAAAAACAAAAAAAAACATGTCAAATCTCAGGAATCTGTATTATTCTTTTTTAAACCTCATTTTTTCAGTGGTAAAAAAATACTCTCCCTTTATTGTAGATAGATGAGCCAAAATCCTAAAAAATAACACAAGTAGTACCTTAATGTCTTTTTTTCACCACTAACCTACAGAATTTCAAGACTTTGGTGTTACGTTACGGCGGCCATATTGGATGTCCCCCACCTCTTCACCAGGAGCCTATAAGATTGCTGGCTGCGTCCCTTTCCCTCAGGTAGACTATTTATACCAAAAAATAACGCACAATCCTGTTCTCTACACTTTCAAAACTCCCAACACGATGATTTGGATAGCATCTAGTAGGATAATGCAGTCCCTCCGAATGCACCTGTTTATCGCAATATCTAGAAGGTCTGCTCGGAAGTCATACCGTCCAAAGAGTATTGCACACTGACGTCCAACACATTCGCTCATTCGCAAGATGACCTCCGGTAAAGAGTCTAAGAGCTAGATACGGAGATACGGTAGGTTTAGTTATTGGGCCATTAAGGTGTCAAAGGATAATTAGTAATTTTAATTGTTTTACAATAACTTCATATTTGTATAAGAAAAAAGGACGAGGAAATTGTAATATAATCTATTTTTTTAGAGTACAAATAAAATATTAATTTTAAAAACAAAACTTGGTAGTAAACTAATCGAATTTGTTTTGGGTAGGATTTAAAATGTAAATTTTCTACATATAGGAAGGTGTAGTTACTTTATCGTTAAACATCTAAAAAAAAAATTATTTTTAAAAAGAAACGTAAATATTCTATATTTATTTATTAGACTACGGTAATTTATCAAAGATATGTAAAGGAAAGGAATTATAATTATATTGTCACACTATATTATTTAAAATAGATAAAGTTTCCCTAAATAAAGAAATTAACCTTTATAATTATAAAGAAATTATATTATAAGAAATTATATAATAATTAAAATATTGCTCATACAAATGGATATAATACAAATACAATAAATAAATTGTAACATAGAATATATAATAAAATTAATACGATGAACAGTATAAAATTATTACCAGAAAAAATACATATAAAAAATGAATACACGCCAAAAAATCAGAAGATTTTACAAAAAAATTATCATAACACCGCGTATACTACAAATAATAAACTACTTAAATATATTAATAATAATTATAAGAAAATAATATACAACGATTCTAAATTTAATAAACAAGGCGTACATAAATTGTAAATATTGTGATATGATATATATCTGTATGACCAACAGTATATTTTCCGTACGCTCAAAAGAACATACTTTAAAGAAACTTTTAAAGATTTTTAAAAACTTGCTTTATACTTTTCAGTCATAGAATAATCAGATTATTATCATATATTGCACGAGTTTAATTAGTAGGTTAATTTGGATTTTAAACCCTGCATATTCGGTTTGCAGATTTTGTTGTTTTTATATCCGCACCCTTAATTTACTCCGGTCGGGGGGATGTTTGCAAAAATAATGCTGGAATAATGTATTGCCACCCGACCTTAGTAACTGTGAGAAATTTTATCGATCGGCGGCAATATTAGGAAGTATGTTAAATTAAGGATGCAAGATTTGAGGACACACATGAAAAAAAATTGAATAAACTTTGGGAGTTTTAATAAGGCAAGTAAAAAAAAAAAAAAAAATGTTCAATTTGGGGGCTCCGTATACTCAAGGAGAAGCATTCAAGTAAAATTAATTTTCAAGGAAATAATCCCTAAGGGGAAATAATAAATTTAAATATGACTTTTTAAAATCACATAGATACAGCCATAATTCTAAATAAACAAAATTGTATTTTTCTAGGAACGGGATGAAATTTTTGGGCTAATTTGTTTGTTTTTTCAAGAAATATTTAGGCGTAAGGGTTATCAAGAAATTAAGATTTCTATATTTAAAAAAATATGAAATGTAAAACAAATTGTTAGGGATGTAGGATGTAGAGGGTATACTGAAATGAAACGACTAGCACTAGATAGGGAATCTTGGAGAGCTGCATCAAACCAGTCAAATGACTGAAGACAAAAAAAAAATATTTTAAAAGCAAAGGGTAACTTGCGAGATGGATTTAAATTTAAAATTTTTAAGTTATTTTAGGTTATAAAAGATATATATTTTTTTTACCACAGACTATTGGAGTGGGATGGGCAAACCATTTCTATTATTGTTTAAACACTCACTGATTCACCCACTGTATTAGAAAATACAAATGGGGAAAAATTCCCATTAAGCCTTTTACCGAAGCATAATATATGGGTAAGAAAAAGCAAAAATATATAGTCACTTTAGGAAGGGGTAAATATTAAATAAAAATTGATGGTAATTTGTCATTTTGATAAAAAAACTTCAAATTTGAAAGAAATTTTTATTTCTAAAGTGTCCTAGTATAGATTTGAAATTTTATTTTGGTCAAAATACCCCATACCCCCGTTTTTCCAATTTTTGCAAAAATTTAATTTAATACTAGGTACCTTTCTACCAAGTTTGAAGAAAATCGATCAGCGGGGTTCAGATTTATAAGACATACATACATACGTACGTACATACTGTACATACGTACAAATGTCCATCTGACAAAAATAAATGTTTTGAACTTGAGAGCATTGGAAAAAGAAATTTTTTGGTGATTTTTACAATTTATTTAAAAATTTTTATCGTTAAAAAAGATTTTTCCACTTAAAGTCAGAAAAGTTAAAAGAAGACCTTTTTTTAATTTTTTTGATCGATATATATTTTTTTCCTTTATAGTAGTAGCTATAGCTGCTATTTACATAGTAGCATAGTAGTTACTGATATAGTATATACTAGTAAAGAGTAAAGAGCAACAATAGGCAGTGTACGCATGTATCAGTAATACGTATATAAATTTAACAATAAATACTATTGGTCAACTCAAAAAAAGGAGGTACTTACAAAAAAATAAGAAGCCCATCTCACATCCATAAGTTCAACAACGGCGAACTATTCAAGTCTAATCGATTACTTAAAAGTAAATTAAAATTTTTAAGTTTATTCATTTCCAATGTCCCTAAGAGGTAGTGTGAAATCTTTTTTCTCAACATGAAGTATTTTGAAATTAGAAAATATTTACTGTTAAATTGTATTTACTGTTAAATTTTTATATTAGAGTTGCATGTATGCACTTCATATTATTCTTCTTTGTCTCTGTGCATTTTATCGCTTGTGGTTTTTGCATTTACCTTTTTCGTTGTAAGTACTTTTAGCTTTAGTATTCTGTTTGTAACACTAGAGGAAGATACTATTTACAGAACAGCTGTTGTGGTTTCATTAAAATAATTTTTTGAAAATCAAATAACATTTATTTATTTTTATTTGTCATGATGGATTTTCATCAAGTAATTGTTTCATCCATCGATTATGTGTGAATGCATATTTTACATTTCAGTTATACCTCGTATAAGCAGGTAAGAAGCTACAAAAGTACATATTAAAGTAATAATTATTATAAATATAATAATTACTATATAAAGTATATATTTTTAAGACACCTGTGTGTCCAGCACAACTAGATGTTACCAAAGTCTTAAATCCAAAATTTCGAAATTCTACGGCTAATCATTTTTGATTTATGCATGATACGTACGTACAGACGTCACGCCGAAACTAGTCAAAATGGATTCAGCTATAGTCAAAATGGATATTTCTGTTGAAATCTAAACCGAGATTTTCGCGATCACAGTACTGTCTTTACTTCGTACAAGGAAATAAAAAAGAAAAGGAATCTATTAAATGTTGCTAATATTTATTTATAAAGTGTGAACTAAAAACTAATCACAAAAATTGACTTTTTTCAGTATTAAACTCTTGACGTTACCGACTACTACTTTTTAAGTCTTAACTAGGGATTTAAACTCTAATACGTAAGAAATTTTTCATATATTTTCTTGAAAAATTAAATAAAAAAAAAAAAAATGAAGACACAGTTGCTATACTTTCCTTACAGTGCGAAATTTTTTTAAAACTGATTTCTTGAATGATTTTCCCTTAAAGTTTTTTTTTTTAATTTTTATTTTACTATTATTTAAAGAAAATAAATTAAGTTTATATATATATATATATATACACCAAATATTTAAGATTACCAAAAAAGGGCCGAACAACAGTTTTCTACATTTATGTACGTAATATATTCGTATATAAGATTGAGTGCCACTCCTGTCAGTATATAATTGTTGTGTTAAAAAAAATTAAATAAAATATACACATGTAAACGTATAAGTATGTTCTCTGAAATAAATAATGTGAAATTATGTAGTTGCATATATAACATTATAAACCTACCTTTTACGACCTGTTTTAAATGAATAATTATAATACTAAAAATATTAAATAGGTTCAGTAAATTGATGGATGCCCATTATTTTTTTAAAGCTTAAACGAAATGAGTATTTTCCAGGTAACAAGAGAACTACAAGTCATGACATAATCTAAAGTGTAGTAATAATAAATGCATGTACATTAAGAAAACGAATTTTTTTTCTTTTCTTTTTATCTGTTTAGCCTCCGGTATTTACCGTTCAGATAATACTTCACAGGATGAATCAGGATGATATGTATAAAGTGTAGTCTTGTACAGTCTCAGTTCGACCATTCCTGAGATGTGCGGTTAATTGAAACCCAACCACCAAAGAACACCGGTATCCACGATCTAGTATTCATATCCGTGTAAAAATAAGTGACTTTACTAGGACTTGAACGCTGAATCTCTCAACTTCCAAATCAGCTGATTTGGGAAGACGCGTTCACTACAAGTCCAACCCGGTAGGTTGAGATAACGAGTTTAATCTGTTCATACCGTAAGTAGCACAGGCGAAACGAGCTTTCAGTCAGAAATACAATTTGTTTACATCAAAAATTAATTTAAATGTCAGGAAAAGATTTTTGAAAGTATATGTTTGCAGCGTCGCTTTATATGGAAGTGAAACTTGGACGATCGGAGTACCTGAGAAGCAAAGATAAGAAGCTTTTGAAATGCGGTGCTATAAGAGAATGTTAAAAATCAGGTGGGTGGATGAAGTGACAAATGAAGAGGTGTTGCGGCAAATCGATGTAGAAAGAAGCATTTGGAAAAATGTAGTTAAAAGAAGAGACAGACTTATAGGCCACATATTAAGGCATCCTGGAATAGTCGCTTTAATATTAGCGGGTCAGGTAGAAGGAAACAATTGTGCAGGCAGGCAAGTTTGGAATATGTAAAACAATTTGTTAGGGATGTAGAATGTAGGGGGTATATCGAAATGAAACGACTAGCACTAGATAAGGAATCTTGGAGAGCTTCATCAAACCAGTCAAATGACTGAAGACTATAAAAAAAAAAATTGTAAGGTGAAACTACAGTCTGTACTAGTAACACTCACTACTGCCATCTGTCGTTTTATTAACAAATAAAATGTTAATTTTTTTCTTTCAGGCTAATCGTATACGTTCATGACATATCTCGGTTAACCTTTTTTTTAATATGTAAAAAAAAAATAACGACACTCAATCATTTAAATTTAAATTAAACAGGAAACTTTCCTTGTCGTATCTAGATTACCATTCCGCAAAAGAGATTTTATTTCTTACTGTTGGGTGAAGAGGGTAATAATCGTCAAATTTTGTCTGCAGGAGATGGAGATTAATCGTACCAAAATGTTGATCGACGCATTTACTGTGAGTAAAGTTTTGCCCACAATATTACAAACAATCCCTTGTAATCGGGGAGCTCGGTGAAAACTTGTTCTCACGTCAAAATCATAATATCCGAGGATATACCTCAGCAATGAGTTTAAGCTGTATCTGCCGTGAACCTAAAGAATGTTTTCTGGTCGCTGTACAGGACAGAAGTGCAGAAACGTTACTGCCTCTCATAGCAAATTATAACCGGCCGGAACGGTAATTTTCTCAGACGAGTGGCTCGCATTTGAAACCTACCGAATAATTATAACCATCAAACGGTCAATCACTCGGAAAATTTAGTTTACCAGAAAAGAGGGGCTCGTGCTTAAACGACAGAAATTGCTTGGAGATGGGTAAAACAACGGAATAAAACAAACACCTTGTAGAACACTGCTTGAATCGTATCCCGTTTCAGTTTATTCGACGCCAGTGCTACCAAGATCGCGATTTTTTTCAACGAATCCTAAGAGATATTGCCGCTTATTGACATTCACAATGATAAATAAGGGGAGTTTTTAATTTTTTTTTTCTGTTAAGTACATGGCAATTTAATATAATAATATTACGTAATTACTCAAAACAAACGTATTTTGACACTTAACGGAAATTATACAAAACTGGTACGAAATTAATCGACATATTCTTTTCAAATAAAAATAGGTATAAAAAAAAAAAAAAGGTGATATCATTTCTTCTTTTCCATTAAAATTAAACATACTGTTCATAAAGTTACTCAAATTTAAAATAGGACGATGATTATCCAAACCCCAATTTTTCGGACGATTAACTACCCGGATTGTTTACATCTGCATTGGACAGAAAAAATAGTTACACTATGTAAAAAAAATTAAATTACTATTCAAATAACGCTTTTCTTTTACCGAAATTCTATGATCTTTTATTTTTACTGGGTTTTTAAATGAATTTTTTGTAATTCTTATCGCATGAAACGTAGTACATTTAGGCCTATATTAAAGTAATTAAAATTAATTTCTGAAAATATTAATGGAAACTGGTCAAATTAACTGGTCAAGCGTGTGATGTAATTATGATAGTTGTTTTAATTCTGCTGCGCACATACATTAGATCAAAAGAAATGACATCATTATTACATTCTTTGCCAGATTTTTTTAAAAGAAATAGTGTTTTTAAAGGTAAGTTTTTATTACTGACTGTCACTAAGTTTTATTCTATCTATTAAACAACAAACAAATCCAGTTTTGTAGAAGATAGAATTTTTGTAAATTTTGATGCTTTTTTCAGCAAGTTTCTATAATTGGGAGACCTTTTACAATAGGCGGCAACATTTCTGTTTTTGTTGGAAGTTGTGTAAACGCGCCACGATATGGGATGGAATGACATCGTAGCCGCATGGCGTGACATTACCGCCGCCACCACGCAGTAATTAATTATTTATAATATTCCATTCCTCAGAAATCATACATGCGAGTTGAATCCTTCATTGATTGTTGTCATATGTTTATTTTTGCATAGTGTACGATGATTATTATTGATCATGTATTCTGCGACGTAGAGCTCCGTGAATTGCCTGCGGTTGCTTATCTATTTCCTGAATGTGTTCGGTAATTTTTGTCTTCAATTACTGCAGGATGTATGGATTGCTCCAATAAAAATTTTCTTTAAAATTACCCACAGAAAGAAGAAGTCTGAACTAGTTAGATCAGGAGATGTTCGTGACCACAATCGTTTAGAAATCATTCTTCTAACGAAAAAACCTGTAGTATCTCCATAGTAGAGCAACCTCTATGATAAGTGGCGCTGTCCTGTTACAACTAGCAGTCACACTCATCCTCTTGTAGTAACCCTATGAATAGTTGATTAATTTGTCTATGGACGGAAGCATCCTCAGTTTTTCCAAAAAACAAGGGTTCTATTATTCATCGCCTTAAAACCGCACACCATACGCCAATTTTTTTGTGGGTGGGGGAGATTCAAAGAAATTTGTGGGCTTTCAGTATTCCATGTTCGGTAGTTCTGACTATTAACATACCCACCAAGATGAAACCACTCTTAATCTGTGAAAAACACTTGATCTAAAACCCCAGTGTTACCTCTGACAAAGTTCCTGAACCGTTGACGATAATGAATCCTTTTAGCATAATCAACATTAGTTAGCTCATGGATAATCTGTATTCGATACGAATAACATTTCAACATACTCCTCGCTGCAGTGTGACTGAACCTAGTGAAATGTACTTTTCCTGACTTAGTCTTCGTAAAAAATTTATGAGGAGATCTTAATTAACTGCAGCATTAATGTCCTGTACGACCTGTACAATTAAAAGGCTGACCTGTGTCGGCATGTTTCTGATCTAACAGCAAACCTGTTTCGTGAAATATTTTAATTAATTTCTGAGTAAGATTTTTCACTTGCGCTTCCTTTTTTAATCTCTTCCTGAAATTTCGCCGACATACAACATGAGATTTCGTCTCTAAGTAAGTTTTCATCACGAATATACGTTCTTCAACAGTAACCGCGTTTTAACAAACGAAATATGATTACGCAATCTTGTTTAAATTCCACAGAGATTGGCAATACTCAAATGTGCAGGCAATAAACAGTCCTTCTCACTCCAGCTCCAATCATAACAATATCTAATAATTATTTTATACATCTCACATCAATATATGCATTTTAACAAATATATGCATTCAGTTTCTAAGAGATGAGGCCTCTTTTAACATTCTGTAATCTTATAAGTAACTCTCAAATAGCTACCTAATAGCAAAAAATAAAGAAATAGAATTTAACTAATCCTCTTACCTTCATTCAATTTTTAGATATGAGATTACTACTTGGAATATAATGTAGGTCACTTTTGAAAAAAGTTGTAAATAGTCTTAAATGACTGCCATTTTAGTTACATACCTAACATAATAGTAAGGTGTATGTAAACGGTTACGTAGCCCTTAGTAGCTTGAAGTAAAATTTTTTTTCATTGCTTCTTAAAATATCCATTTAAAATTTTTGATTTGCTCACCTATGCGAGTCCCTGTTGGCTTTTAAGTGTGATGGTCTCATACAGAAAAATAGATCGTTTTGAGAAAGGAGAATTTGCTAAATTGTACTTTTTCTCAGTTGAAAAAGTTTCTTTTAAACATTTTCATACTTTATTCTCATTTATGAATGTGTGTGTGTGTGAATTTATATATATATACATACTAGCTTCCTGTCTCAGCTCGCGGTAAATAGTTAAATAGTTACTTGCGTTTCCCGTAGTGGTCAATATTTTTGTTTTATATTCATTAGTCAGGTAATTGGAGGCAGGTACAGCCAGTCACAAATACAGTAATGGTCACAGTGGCTGTATTCGTTGAGCCACAGCGCCGTATACTTTCACATCCCTAAAAAAAAAACCGAAACTGGTTTTTAAATATTTATCTGAAGAGTATTTGCAAGCCCAGATCTACTGATTATCTCGTTTACTGTAGTCGGGATTGGGAAAATTTACAATCGTTTTTCAAAAATTTTTTTACCTTTCTTCATTCCCTTTCAAGGACGAATTGCAAAAATCAAGAAATCGGTTTATTGACATGAAAATTATTCTCACCAAAAATCAGGTTGATTTCTACATTTGTTACAATGAAATTAAAAAAAATTACAGGTTTAAAAAACAATTTTAACCTTCGAAAACTCGGAATGGAACTCAAAAAATCTAGAAATTGATTTTAGATGTTCATAATCAATCAGTTCAAACCCAGCTCACACAGAAATAGACACTCACAGTTCACAATACATTAATTCAACTCATTAAAGTTTTCGCTTTAATGAAGTGAATTTAAAAAACCCTCTTCCTCTTTTACACACACATACACACACACATATATAAATATATATATATGTGTATATATATATATGTGTATATATGTATATATATATATATATATATATATATATACATTTTTTTAATTTGTTTATATTTTTTACTTCTAAAATATATTAATTTTATTTTTTTTAAGTTAGGACAACAATGAAGCAAGCAAATATCATTTCTTCTTCTTTATTTTTATTTTCTCTCAATATATATTCTTTCATCCTTTCCGCGTGTTTTTATCTTTCTTTTTTCCGGCCATTTCATTTTTGTGTAATTCTTTACTTTCCTCGCCGTTATACGTACCCATGGTTGCTCTTTTTTTTCCAGAGTTTAATGAATGTTTGTTTATTTACTCTCTGTTAATCCATTCTGTGTAAATATGGCCCAGGTATCTCAGTATCCTTTTTCTTACCGCTCTTTAACAGAGCCCAGTCGGTAAGGTATAACGTTTCACCTCTATGGTATCGTTCTCATTACTGTGGCGGATTGGCTGGGTTTGAACCTTTTAAGAAGTTCTTTATATTATAGATTTCTTTGATCAGGCAACGTACAGGCGGCGCAACGAATATTCATGTTTACGGCAGCGACAGCCGCAGTTCCGATTATTCTACTCGTGCCATGCTTTTAGCATAATATTTGCTTCATTACCTAACAACGAATAGGCCTTCTTAAGATGTGTTGTGTTGTTATTATTGGATCGCAGAACACAATTTTTTTATATTTTAATCACCTCAATGTTAATATTTCGAACATTATTACATTTTTAATTTTAATTTAATTTAATTATATATATATATATATATATATATATATAGATTTTTTATGTCAAATTTAATTTCCTAACTGAAACCTTTTAATTAATATCCGACCATTTTCTTCGAAAGAAATTATTATTATGCATTTTTCAAAATGGAAAACGTGCTAAGAATTACAAAAGCGCAGCGCTTATGTGAAGCGGGAAATTGTGAAATAGAGAGCCTACTCTTAAAAGGTATAATATCAAAATCATTTTGATTCGCAATAAAATAAATCATTCTATTTTCAAACAGATATTGAAAAGTAAATGCAAGATAATGATTACAAACAGTAAATAATGGAATAATAAATTACAGCAGAAATTAATTATTTTTAAATGGTAGAACAAAACAAAACTATTTTAATAATAAAACGATGAACGCCATCCACTTTGCAAGAATTATTAGAATTTACGATGTTACTGTCATCAGAATCATCATCGTAATCATCGATGTCACTTTCATTATCTTCTAGTAAAAAAATAATAAATGATTCAATAGCATTGTCAAAAATGCGTCCTTGTGGCATAAATTCAGCTTCTGTTTCCTTAACTTTATTAAAATACAGCTTCCCGTTTTTTTTTCTTTCAAACCCGCCACTTTATTTTCACATAGCTTTTGAATATCTTTGATATCAAAAGTTACAGTATGATTTGTTACGTCCGTTAACTTATGACCATCTCGATAGGATTTAAATTTGAGTGGCATGGAGGTATTTGGAGAACATCATGCCCATTATTTTTGTAAAAGTTCGTCAAACGCATAAACAGAAACGTTTTCTGTTTGCTTTTACCAGATTGTACAATTGTTGTTTCAGAAATCAAACGGCAGGAATGAATGAAGAACATAATGCTTCTGAAACCGATTATCATATCTTCTTTTATAAATTGGAAATCTGAAATTTTTCTAAAACGGCCTTGCGACAGGGTGTGTTGTAAAAAATTACAACACAATTATTGGGAAGGTTGGAATTAACAATTCTTCTGTCCATTTTAAGTAATTTTCCGCTTTTATTTGACCTCTGTAATTACCACTTTTTAAACTTGCTTGCCAAATTAGTAAGGCGTTTGGTATAAAATCCATTTCTCCTCCGACACGCACTATAATAAATTTGCTGCCTTTCGAAACAGTAACTTTTATCCATCACCTGAATCAAAACACTACGATGTAGTGAGAGAAAGATTTTTCGAGATATATTCTCGGCCTATTTTCGGTTCTAACATTTTTACGGTAGTCACGATACTGAATACGCTTAAATCTTATGTCATGTCGCTCTGAGAACTATTCCGACATTTTCGACTTTTTTTCAAATAAGTCTCTATTCCCGAATAACCAATGGCATCTTTAATCGCTAACCTTATCTTTTTCACCGTCGGCAGTTGTTTGTGAATTTTGTGAAATTTTTTTTGGTCCGTCCCGCCACACACTTGAATGATTCTGAGAAAGGTGATTGACTCATTTCCTGAGTTATAATGCTTGGCTTGTACGTATTATTTTTACAATAACTAAAATCACGATAGCTTATAAACTGTAGTTATATACCTTACTTAGGCCTTTAGGCCAGATCTGTGCCAATTCGGCTTGGACAAGCTATAATTTGTGTATAGGTATGAATATGAAACATTTGTGTGCTTTTGAAGACAAAAATTAATGTTAGTCATCAACTTAGATAATCGGGATGGACTTTAAATACAAATGATCTTGTATTTACGCATACAGTTGAAATAGTAAAGTTTGATAGAAAAAGCATAATCAAATGAAATTTTCTTTAAAATATTACATTCGTATGGTTGTGATTAAATTTTGGCTGTATAAAGAGAAAATTTACCGAGATAGTTCTGCGTTTAACCATCATTTTTACTCGATAATTTTTACTAAGTTATGTTCCTATACCGTAGATTGAAGGTATAACGAAGTAAAAATTTAAAACTCTTCTTTTTAAAAATTTTTAAATACTACCCATATATAGACGACCCATATAATAATTGGGCAAAATTTGTAGAAAATAGGTTCGGTCTATCCTGAGATATAAGGTCAAAAGCGGTGCAAAACACACATATATTAGCAAAACATTTGACACCCAATTTTTGGGACATCATATTTTGTCATGCAAGTCTGTCACAAGGAGAGCCATGCAGTATTTGTCCCTTACAAGAGCCATCAACTTTTTTTACTACTTTCACTGGATCTATAAAAAATATAACATTAGAGCTTTTTTATTACATACGATCTAAATAAAATATTTTTATTTTTTATTAATAAAAATTAAAACAATAATTAATAAAGCAGTGTTTAATTCGTAACACAGCAACCTCATGTAATTTAAATATTTAATTCTATTCAAATATCTAATAAAAGTGCATGGGTCGGTTAAAAACTGTCGGTTAAAAAAGTCGGGTAAAAACTAAAATAATAACAAATTACATAAATTAAAAAAAATAATTTTATAATAAGTAAAGAAAACAAAAGCTTCAAATAAGGTAAAGGCGTGATACAGAAGACCTGGAAAAGACAAGTGGTACACATTTACAACATTTATAATGGGTGTTTGTTTTAGAGTGATAGAATTTTGAATTGAAATAAAACACATAAAAAGGTAAGTTTGAAAACAATTTTGTTTTTATCAAAGATAATTTTTCCGTTTATTTTTGAAAATAATTTCAACCACGATTAACTTAGATCAACAGGACTAGACAATTCCAATTTTGAACCAATTTAAATGTAATTCGGGACCTATGTTGTTAATAACAAGAGTTATGTTTCCTTCCAAAGCGTGAATTGTTGTTGGTTTATCAGCATAAACAAAGAGCAAAACATCCCCAAAGAAAATAATCTACTGGTGTTAAGTCACATGATCTTGGAGGACAATTCACTAGAATATTACGTCAAATAATTCGATCGCAAAATTGATTAAATGAATGGAATAATTTGGTAGCAGGATGTGGTTTAGATACTTCCGATCTTCTTGAACTATCACTGACAATACCGATATTTTCGTCTGTACTTACAGGTCTTGTTGGTTTTTCATGAAGTAGAATTAATGTTTTTCAAAAATTATCAACATTCGGACGAATAAGTTGCTCTGAAGGACGATAAGGTGCACCATAAAAATTACTAAATACTCTACAAGTTTGGCTAACAGAACATTGATTTTTTTAATTATAAATGGTGTAATTAGAAACATATAATATTTGTTGCGGCCTCATTTTCTCCATGCTAATTTTCCAATGCTCATTATTACGAAAATTCATGAATAAAGAAGTGAACAATAACACAGATATGGATAAATGACATGTTTATTCTAGGGTGGAGATAAGAGTGGTGGTGAAGAGGGCCCCCACCTCAAAAACTTTACAATAATTCTAAATCAAGAAGTGAACAGTCACACAGAAACGGATGAATAACATGGTTATTCTGGGGTGGTGATAAAGTGAGGTAGGGAGTAGGGCCCCCACCTCTAAAAATTTCCAATAATTCATAAATCAAGAAGTGAACAGTCACACAGAAACGGATGAATAACATGGTTATTCTGGGGTGATGATAAAGTGACGTGGGGAGGAGGGCCCCCACCTCTAAAAATTTCCAATAATTCATAAATCAAGAAGTGAACAGTCACACAGAAACGGATGAATAACATGGTTATTCTGGGGTGGCGATAAAGTGAGGTGGGGAGGAGGGCCCCCACGTCTAAAAATTTCCAATAATTCATAAATCAAGAAGTGAAGTCGCACAGAAACGGATGAACAACATGGTTATTCTGGGGTGGTGATAAAGTGAGGTGAGGAGGAGGGCCCCCACCTCTAAAAATTTCCAATAATTCATAAATAAAGAAGTGAAGTCACACAGAAACGGATGAATAACATGGTTATTCTGGGGTGGCGATAAAGTGAGGTGGGGAGGAGGGCCCCCACCTCTAAAAATTTCCAATAATTCATAAATCAAGAAGTGAAGTCACACAGAAACGGATGAATAACATGGTTATTCTGGGGTGGTGATAAAGTGAGGTGGGGAGGAGGGCCCCCACTATAAAAATTTCCAATAATTAATAAATCAAGAAGTGAAGTCACACAGAAACGGATGAATAACATGGTTATTCTGGGGTGATGATAAAGTGAGGTGGGGAGGAGGGCTACCAATTCTAAAAATTTCCAATAATTCATAAATCAAGAAGTGAAGTCACACAGAAACGGATGAATAACATGGTTATTCTGGGGTGGCGATAAAGTGAGGTGGGGAGGAGGGCCCCCACCTCTAAAAATTTCCAATAATTCATAAATCAAGAAGTGAAGTCACACAGAAACGGATGAATAACATGGTTATTCTGGGGTGGCGATAAAGTGAGGTGGGGAGAAGGGCCCCCACCTCTAAAAATTTCCAATAATTCATAAATCAAGAAGTGAAGTCACACAGAAACAGATGAATAACATGGTTATTCTGGGGTGGCGATAAAGTGTGGTGGGGAGAAGGGCCCCCACCTCTAAAAATTTCCAATAATTCACAAATCAAGAAGTGAAGTCACACAAAAACGGATGAATAACATGGTTATTCTGGGGTGGTGATAAAGTGAGGTGGGGAGGAGGGTCCCCACCTCTAAAAATTTCCAATAATTCACAAATCAAGAAGTGAAGTCACACAGAAACGGATGAATAACATGGTTATTCTGGGGTGGTGATAAAGTGAGGTGGGGAGGAGGGCCCCCACCTCTAAAAATTTCCAATAATTCATAAATCAAGAAGTGAAGTCACACAGAAACGGATGAATAACATGGTTATTCTGGGGTGGTGATAAAGTGAGGTGGGGAGGAGGGCCCCCACCTCTAAAAATTTCCAATAATTCATAAATAAAGAAGTGAAGTCACACAGAAACGGATGAATAACATGGTTATTCTGGGATGGTGATAAAGTGAGGTGGGGAGGAGGGCCCCCACCTCTAAAAATTTCCAATAATTCATAAATCAAGAAGTGAAGTCACACAGAAACGGATGAATAACATGGTTATTCTGGGGTGGCGATAAAGTGTGGTGGGGAGGAGGGCCCCCACCTCTATAAATTTCCAATAATTCATAAATCAAGAAGTGAAGTCACACAGAAACGAATGAATAACATGGTTATTCTGGGGTGGCGATAAAGTGTGGTGGGGAGGAGGGCCCTCACCTCTAAAAATTTCCAATAATTCATAAATCAAGAAGTGAAGTCACACAGAAACGGATGAATAACATGGCTATTCTGGGGTGGTGATAAAGTGAGGTGGGGAGGAGGGCCCCCACCTCTAAAAATTTCCAATAATTCATAAATCAAGAAGTGAAGTCACACAGAAACGGATGAACAACATGGTTATTCTGGGGTTGTGATAAAGTGAGGTGGGGAGGAGGGCCCCCACCTCTAAAAATTTCCAATAATTCATAAATAAAGAAGTGAAGTCACACAGAAACGGATGGATAACATGGTTATTCTGGGGTGGTGATAAAGTGAGGTGGGGAGGAGGGCCCCCACCACTAAAAATTTCCAATAATTCATAAATCAAGAAGTGAAGTCACACAGAAACGGATGAATAACATGGTTATTCTGGGGTGGTGATAAAGTGAGGTGGGGAGGAGGGCCCCCACCTCTAAAAATTTCCAATAATTCATAAATCAAGAAGAGAAGTCACACAGAAACGGATGAATAACATGGTTATTCTGGGGTGGCGATAAAGTGAGGTGGGGAGGAGGGCCCCCACCTCTAAAAATTTCCAATAATTCATAAATCAAGAAGTGAAGTCACACAGAAACGGATGAATAACATGGTTATTCTGGGGTGGCGATAAAGTGTGGTGGGGAGAAGGGCCCCCACCTCTAAAAATTTCCAATAATTCATAAATCAAGAAGTGAAGTCACACAAAAACGGATGAATAACATGGTTATTCTGGGGTGGCGATAAAGTGAGGTGGTGAGGAGGGTCCCCACCTCTAAAAATTTCCAATAATTCATAAATCAAGAAGTGAAGTCACACAGAAACGGATGAATAACATGGTTATTCTGGGGTGGTGATAAAGTGAGGTGGGGAGGAGGGCCCCCACCTCTAAAAATTTCCAATAATTCATAAATCAAGAAGTGAAGTCACACAGAAACGAATGAATAACATGGTTATTCTGGGGTGGCGATAAAGTGAGGTGGGGAGGAGGGCCCCCACCTCTAAAAATTTCCAATAATTCATAAATAAAGAAGTGAAGTCACACAGAAACGGATGAATAACATGGTTATTCTGGGGTGGTGATAAAGTGAGGTGGGGAGGAGGGCCCCCACCTCTAAAAATTTCCAATAATTCATAAATCAAGAAGTGAAGTCACACAGAAACGGATGAATAACATGGTTATTCTGGGGTGGCGATAAAGTGTGGTGGGGAGGAGGGCCCCCACCTCTAAAAATTTCCAATAATTCATAAATCAAGAAGTGAAGTCACACAGAAACGGATGAATAACATGGTTATTCTGGGGTGGCGATAAAGTGAGGTGGGGAGGAGGGCCCTCACCTCTAAAAATTTCCAATAATTTATAAATCAAGAAGTGAAGTCACACAGAAACGGATGAATAACATGGTTATTCTGGGGTGGTGATAAAGTGTGGTGGGGAGGAGGGCCCCCACCGCTAAAAGTTTTCAATAATTCTAAATCAAGAAATGAAGAGGAAACTGAAGTGGATGAATAACATGGTTATTCTGGGGTGTTGATGAAGTGAGGTGGGGTGGAGGGCCCCCACATCAAAAATATCGACAATATTTCAGAAATAAAGAAGTGAAGAGTAAAGCAGAAATACAACAATATAGAACTTATGTAATAGGTTAGAGACTAAAACCCAAAGGAAAAAAATTATTAATCGGAAAGAAACCAGTTAACACTAATAATGTAAGGAGAAAGCTATCTAAGTAATAAATAAAAAATAAACAGAAATAAAACCATAATGATAGTGGAGGGCCACCGTGCTGAAAATTCAAGATCATTATGAATTATTTTTTATTGAAAGTAACTAATGGAATTGAAGACATTTATTCGAAGTTGTGAGATTATTTGTATTGAAAATATTTTACTTTTTAATAAATCTTCTTAAGTTTTCTACTAAATCTTTTAATTATTTTGCAATTTAGTTAATTTACTTTTATAAACCCAATATATTTAATAAAGAGAAAAATATTTACAGAAGTTTGATTATTCTTAATTTAAAAAAAAAATCACCTCTTAAATGTTGAACCAAACGTTTAAACATCAGGGTTTAATTTCTTAAGATTTTATTTTGTTGGTACGTCATTAATCTTCGAAAGGCTGATAGTTTTCAAACTAATTTTACTAAAATTTCATCCTTTTTTCTTCCATGTCTTGTTTTTAAATGCGTAAATAACGTTTCAGTTATTTTATATTACAAGTGGTTGGAGTCTCCCCGAGATCCCCTTTTACAATACTACTTTTAAGTGAATAATACACTGTAGTTATGAACAAAATATTTACACAGAAACAAGACTAGTCGAAAAAGGTTGAATCAGTTAATTAGCAACACTTCAGAAAAACATTTCTGTACTTTTCTAAGAAAACCCTTTTTACTGTTCCAAAGAAAGGTTTTAAAACCTAGAGAAACAAGAAATCAGACTTGTAAATTGTAAATACATTTAAAGAACTAAAGAAATAAAAAAAAAAACAATAAATTAATGTAAAATTTATTGCCTGTATTTCTTTATCAATATTGAAAAATCACTTTGATTCATTTAAATAATATATTTATTCCAAAAAAACATCGACATCTAATATTTTTTGTAAGTGTAACAGGGATGAATGGGATTTCATGTTGGTCATTCATCTTGGTCTTAAGTCTATAGTGGGTTCTATATTTTTGTAGAGATTAAAATTATTTAGATATAATAAATTATTATAAATTAATAAATAATAATTGATCTTAATTTAAAATAATTTATATTATTATAATAATAATTATATTTTACATACGAGGTCTCTAAATAAAGTAATGAGACTGATTCAAAAAACTTTTTAAACCATCCAATTACACATGGATTCTATCACCTTTGAAATAGTTCCCATTGGTAGCAACACAACGTCCAAACGGTTTTCCCCCTCTTCATAACAGTGTTGGAACTCAGAAACCGGAATGTCCTTCATGTGGTGGCATACATTTTTTCAAAAATTTTCTAATTTTCCAGAATTGTGTCCTTCAAGTCAGGTGATAAAGGTGGTTGAGTAATTACAGGAATGTTTTTCTGTTCCAAAAACTAATTACTTGAGACTGCAGCGTGTCAAGGTGTGCATTTTCTTGATGCAGCATCCAGTTATCTTTGATGGCTGGTGTCACGCGGCCAAATCTTTTCCGTAGTCTTTGAAGAATTTCTCGGTAAACATACTGATTTACAGTCTGTCCTGTAGGCTCCTTATGGACAATGACATTACTATCAAAGAAAAATATTAGCATGGTTTTGATTTTATCATTTTTGCTTTTTTGGGATGTGGTGAGTTTGAGGGTGCCACTCCATCTTCTGGCGTTTTGATTTCTGGGTCGTACTCAAAGTTAACCTACGCTCGTTTCGTGCGCTAACCTCGACTAATTAACAGTTGTGTTTTGATTAAATAATAAATAATTGCAATAATTACTGAATGTATTTACATATACAAAACTTTACTGTCTTAATTAGTCAAAGTTATCGAGCGTAAATTAAATTTGGTTAAATTATATTTTAAAAATAAACATAAATGGCTATAAAAATGGTAATATAATGGTTATATCGGGTGATATTAAGAATCACCTAAAAGAGTTTGCAATTCAATGGTCGATAAGCTAATACGTAAGAACCTAATAATGTTATCTTAATGATTTATTATAAATTATTTAGATTTTAATTAAATAGAGATTGAGGTTAAATTATTCCTAAGATCCTCGAATTGATTGAATCCAAGGTATACGACATGTTCACAGAACAGAAAGTTAATTGTATTTATACTGTTTTATATTCACTTTTATTTAGTCGCAAGCCGTTGAATGGCACTTTTTGTGGGATGGATTTTAATAACCAACTACGATATAAGTTTCCTATGTACTTAATAGCTACCTGAACTATCCTAGAACAACTCCAGTTTTTTTATAGGGAAACTAACAAAACTCCTGTCTTCTATATGGTTTGTTATTCAACATTACTGGATTAATAAAGCAGTAAATAAGTTTTAGATACGGTCATCACCATGTCCACTTTATTCTTTACAATTAGGAATGTTTAATTTTCAATTCATATAAATAATCATCTCCACTCCAAACTAAAGACTGTTTTTTAATTTTTAACTGTTTCTATAATAAGACTATTTTTTTTAACAACTAGCTTACAATAAAATAATAGGTCGTTTATTAAAGCCTTTTAGGCAAGACAAGCCTAATAAATTTCATGTTTTTATCTGCCATTATTAAAAGAATTAGCGTACTTTGTTAAACACTCTGTATATTTTACATAAAGCTACCTGTAAAGTAGACTTTTTTATTTGTTTGACGAAAAATTCGACACGTAAGCTCCAAACATGTGCATGATAAATCCCATGGCAATTTTGTAGCGATTAAAACCGTCATGTCTGACAGGGATTCGAACCGAGAAAAACGAACAGGGTAAATAAAGTATTTACTATTTATGTAAATAAACTATTTACTTACTAGTAAGTAGGCAGGAATAATAAGAATTTTCAGTTTTATCACTTGACGGGATCACAATTCCGGGAAGGATGACCAATATATATATATACGAAGGCTGTTCAGAAAATAACAGAACATATTCAGTTACGCGCCAATGGAGATATTTAGTGACGTGCGGTTGGCAGCATTGTATTCCACATAATCTTTTCTGTAACCACATGATCTTGCATTATTGATATTTGTCTTAGTTTTCTTTTTATTGTTATTTGAGTGCAACATGTTTAAGTATTTGTAGCGATTTTCAAAAGCAACGATACAAATAACATTTTGCGTGAAACTAAAAAAAACTTTCATCACATAAACGTTTTAAATTTTGAAACAAGCTTACGGAGATGTTGCTCTGGGTCTTATGTAATGTTACGAATGGTTTTCACGATTTAAAAGCGGTCGTCAGTAGATCGAAGATGACCCTCGTCTAGGAAGGCATACATTCGACTTTCACTGATGACAACCGCGTTCAGAAAATCAACGATTGCAAATCGGCAATTGATTGCCAGATTTGCCATTTTAACTAAAAAACTGAACATGCATCGAGTTACAGCAAAGTGTGTTCCTGGTTTGACGGCCGAACAGCAGAAGAACATCGAGTGGACGTTTACCGGCAACTTCTTAAACAAGCCGATGACGATGAAACATTCGTGGAAAGGATCATGATTGTCCTCCGTCAGCCTCCCTATTTTCTTATTTCCAAAATTAAAATCGGCGATGAAAGGACGCCGTTTTAAGGCTATTGATGACATAAATAACTGTTAAAATACAATATTAAAAATCGTAAACAAAGAAAAATAATTCATAAGCGATTTAACACTACTATTGTTTCGAGCAAAATAATCGTTTAATATGACAGAGAAAAGACTTGTTCCAAGATCAACGCACTCCACCGTAAAGAATTATTTAATACCACTGTTAGGTACAATACAAGTCCCGACATTGCAAGAAAACATTCTTTCACGTTTTACCACCCTATGTCACGTCACACGACAGCCAAGTTCTAACATAAGATGAAAGAAAGTATAAGTGAATTCGATAATAATTTAACAGAATGTAATCAAGATAATCATTACTTTTACTGTATGTTTTAAAAAAAAAAATTAAATAGCAATTTGGATTTTTTTTTATCGGTCAGTTATAATCTCCATAAATCAAATTCGCGTAGACTTGCAGCGGAATTAGTTTGAAACAATAAAACATGGAAAGTACCATAAAGAAATACCCACGTGTTTTAGTACTAACGACCTCGGTCTCTTTCATTCAAAAGGAAAGTTTCCTTCATATTCGTATAAGCTGCAAAATTCAGGTTGTCACCCCCAACACGCCTTAAGCTCACAATATGAATTATCACAAAAAAATCTGATGTGGACACCAGACTTCCTTGTACGCCTATTAAATTACATATACACATATTTTTAAAATTAAAAGTATATAAAATTTTATTTCATTAATAACTTCTTGATATTTTTTTTTATTGTTATAATTGAATTATTTATCGTTATTTGAAACTCAACCACCAAAGAACACCGGTATCCCACGATCTAGTATAGAAATCCGAAACATAGCAAGGCAATATTGATGGTAGGGAGAGCCGATCTAGGTTTAAAATAATTGTTTTTTTTGAATTTCTTTTTAAAACCTTTATTTATTTAAAATTTTCATAATAATGACAATAAATGTTAGTCATAATTCACCCCCTTCCCACCGAAAAAAATTCTTTGCTAACTTTTGGTTGTACATTTTTTCACTAGAATTTTTTTTAGTTTCCTCCATTTAATATAGTAAACGTAGAACTATAAAAAAAAAACATTTTGAAATGTGATTTTGGAAATGAGGGAACAGGTAAAAAATAAAAAATACCGAATATTTGAATTTTTTAAACTATTTTTTGGTTTATTTAAATTTATAATGATAATTTTACAAACCATCATCGATTACCCCAACCCCAAAAAATTATGGTTTTTTCATATACAATTATTTTTCCATTATATAAAAATAAGAAACCGATGCCAGGAAACTTCGTTGTAACCAATGTCACTTTGTCGTTGTTATATGCGTACCTCGATAACAACGCATACGTAAATTAATTGTTTGCAATTCTTCGTAAAATGTCGACGGTCAGAAGTAGGCATAATAAAGAGTACATTTCATATTAATGGTTTCTATTTAATTTTACAAATTCAATTAGTTCAATTCAATTCGAAACATTCAAAATTAAAAAAAAAAACTAGTTTAAAAAATTCTTGTTTTTTTTTTCTTACCTTAATTTTTATTGATAAAATTTACTTTATATTACATTTTCTAAATTCAATAGCCCGTTTGTACGAAAAAAGCTGCATCTAGATAAAAATAAGAAAAGGAACGCCGAAATAAACTATTAAAGCGATTAATATGAGAACGTAGGCTAAGGATGTGTAAAGAAAGCGAGAATATTTATCGGGAAAATTAACGTAACTAATTTTAATTAGAAAATCAAACAAACAAATTTGTTTGAGATGATCAGGCCGGCCGTATATCTCGATGTTAAGCAACGATGAAAAGAATAAAATGAAAAATATTTTCAAATAGTTTACGCGGATGAAGTATTTTTTCGTTTAAAATATCTACCAAAAATACATAGAACGGGATTACCACTAGAAAATAGAGTAAGCGTTATCAACCAGAAACGACCCGGTTTGTGAAGAAAATAACAAATTGAACATACAAATGTATATAAACAAAACATTAATAATATGTGGGAGCGTTTAAATAACTTTTTAACTGTTCTGCTTGGAAACGATCTATTTTTTTACGGTTATCAGAAAAATATAACGTTATGAGGTAATTAAGTGTAACTTTGATGTCTTTAAGTATATCACACAAAAATAATTTTATTATGTTGTTCAAGTTTTACCGTTTAGACAAACACAGCAAACAACATTCAAGGTTATGACTTTTAAAAAGAGCATCATTAAATAAGATTATCATCGATTGAATGCTGTAACCGATCTAACAATGTCTACAGTATTATCGTTAATACTTTTCATTCATTCACAATTTTTTAAGCATTCTTTATATAGAGTTTTATAATAACCTGATGAAATAAATAATTATCAAATAAATTATGTAAAATTATTACAACGAGGATAAAAGTGGATTATACTTCTTTTTTTTTTACCGAATTTATAATAAAATTACAACAAAGAACAAAAAATTGCAATAACACCTTTCAGTAATAATAATAATAATAATAATAATAATAATTTATTTTTTTTTTTTATTAGTTTGTATTTTTTGTGCAATAGGACAGCCTTTGTGTATTACACAATAGTACATAAAAAAGAATATCTATATACATTAAATATAAATTAAAAATGTCAATATAAATTAAAAATACAAATTTTAATCATTAGTTCATAATAATTATTAGTCATTGGTTCATAATCATAGCTCATATAATTATTAGTTCATAAAAATAAGAGTAATACTGGTGTTTTAATTATGTTACACAATTATATTATTATATGTCTTTGCATAAATACAAGATTACAGATAAACATATACACTTAATTAAAAATACACATAATTCAGGAAACAAAATTAAATAATATAGTTTAATAACAATAATAACATTAGTTACAATTCAAAAATTTACATCTTATCTCCTTCATCCAATTACATTTAATTAGAATTTCAGTTACTTATACAGCACTGTCAATATATATATATACATACACACACACATATATATATGTGCAGGTAAAAAAGACACAAAAGAAATTTACGTCATTGTTATACAATATAATTGATTTTAATTATTAAAATATTTATTTATTTATTAATAGAAAATTGTTTTAATTTATATAACTTAACTACGGTCAAGCAGAAGAGGGTTTGTGAAGTTCTGTAGTAATCTAGTATTATGGGTTTTTATACTTTTAATATCTATATTATATCGGAGTAAAACCTACTCAGTTCAAAAACAAAATTCTTCCTCGGTTGAAAAAAGTCTATTTTATCATATTTTTTTACAGCAGTTAAAGCGCATCTTTAAGAGATAATGTGTAGAGTATGCAAGAGGACAAAAGTTTTGAATATTGCTTCCGGGTGTACGTAACTGTATTTCGTTTTCGATGTATAGTCTCTTCAAGAATTCCAGGTTGAGGTTTTATATTCAAACTGGCTTCGAACAAGTGACTTGAAGAGTAAGACACAAGGTCGAGGATCAACAAAAGGTCTCGCAATCCATTTCAACAGACCAAGATTTCTCTTCGCTCGGCTCACAATCATGTCTGCGTGTTTAGAAAGGTATAGCTTGGAGTCAAGGAGTATGCCTAGGTCGGTGACGGAGTTCACAGTATTAATGGGAAGAGAGTTTATTGTATGATTATACCAAGCAATGTTAGTTTTTCGGGAGAACGGAATATGTTTAATTTTTGAGAAATTTAGCGGCATGTGATTTCTCATTGCCCACTGGTAAATATGGTTAATATAGCGTTGTAACATTAGGTGATCATGTAAGCTTTTAATCTGAAGAAATATTTTAAGGTCATCGGCATACATACTCAGACCAACAGAGACGGATTCAGTAATATCATTTATAAAAAGTAGAAACAGCAACGGACCAAGGTTGGAACCCTGTGTAACTCCAGAGATTGCAGAGAATTCTCTTTGGGAAGTGCATCCAGCATCCCTAACAGCAAAAGTTCTGTTATTCAAGTATGAAGAGATCCACTTAACAAGACGCTCATTGAACCCAAATTCAGCCAACTTCTTTTGGAGCAGGTAATGGGGCATTTTGTCAAATGCTTTTTGAAAACCAAAATAGATAGCATCCACCTGACCTTGAGATTCAACAACAGGACCAATTTTATTAAGGAAACAATTGAGGTTTTTTGGTTGTGGAACGGGATTGCATGAAGCCGTGTTAAGAAGCGTAGATTTTATGTTGGATGTTTTGAGGTATACGAGATGTTAGGATTGATTCAAAAATTTTAGAAAAGGAGGATAGGACGGAAATAGGGCGGAAATTAGAAATAAGGGGGACACTAGGTTTGGGAATTGGAGTAACGATCGCCTTTTTCCATAGGCTGGGGAAGGTACCTGATTTCAAGCTCCAGTTGCACAATGAGGCCAGAATAGGAGCGATCACGCTGCTGACGCATTTAATAATAAATGGTGGTATGCCATCAGGTCCACTGGCTGCCTTGTGATTAATTCCGTTAATGGTGGTTAATACTAATTCGACGCTGACATAGGGTATATCAAGCTCAGCACACTTCATCCGATCTTTGGACGTTGAAGAGGTATCCGCTTGTACATCCTCTGGAAAAGACTGAAACACAGATTGAAAGTACTCCCCAAAACGAGTACATAGCACTTGAGGATCGGTGACTGGTTCATTATCGATCAGAGGTGCAACTACTCTTTCTGGGTTAGATCTGTGTTGTGAGACGTATTTACAAAACCTTGAAGGCTTAAACGTTAGATCGCTTTCGATGAACCTTGCGTGGTTATAATTATCCCTAGAAAGCATCAGTTTAACTTTCTTTCGTAGCTCTGAAAACGAGCGATAGTCAGAAGTAAGTCTCGTTAATTTAAATCGTCGATGTGCTACTTTTTTCTTCTTAATCAGCGCTATAAGTTCGGCTGAAAACCAGAACGGAAACTTAGGCGATCGACGACGAGTGATGGAACATTCTTGGCTATAGCTTTTCTGAACACCTGATGGAAATTCGTCACAGCTTCGTCCAGGTTAGGACACAGAAGAACATTGGCCCAATCTGCGTTCGTCACGTCTATAAAGAAAGATTTAAAGTCTCCCTTTCTGAAATTATACGTGGAACGATTTGTAACATGATCATGAATGAACGAAGAGTCGTGTAAGATTATTGAGAACGGAGGATGATGTTTATCCGGGTGCACAACACCGTCCGAAGAAAGAGTTGACACAGTTACATTCGTCAATACAAAATCTAGGCTAGTTCCTTGTGCAAAGTTATGGTTATAAAAACCTAGGTTCAAAAAATCTACTAGATTGAAGATGTGGTTAGATCGACGTAAAATATGATCAATGTTATGTTACTTTACTAGCAGACCCGGCAATGCTTCGCTATTGCTAGATTTGTGTGTGTGTGTGTGTGTGTGTGTGTGTGTGTGTGTGTGTGTGTGTGTTGTGTGTGTGTGTGTGTGTAATATATATAAACACACAATTGAAAGTTTGATATAACATTAAAAAAATGAATATTACGGAACTTCACTAAATTTTACCTCTCGCTTTATAAAAGTTAGAACGTAATTAAATCCAATGGGCAAAAAAATAGCACCACCTATTGGATGTAATTCAAACCGCTCACTAAACACAGTAATCGGTAGAAAATAACTGTTTAATAAAAAGAGATATGGCTATAAAATCATCACAGTTAATAGTGAACATAAAGAAACTTACAAAACATTACGGAACTTCACAATATTAACCTTTTACTTAATAAAAGTCAAAATGTAAATAAATCTAATTGTCAAAACAGCACTAACCATCGGATTTAATTCAAACTACTCTCTAAACATAGTACTCTGTTCAAAATACCCCTAACTTAATTTCTACTAATCAGATCGAGGATTTCAATAGCTTTAAACCTTCTACGAACAACGCGGACCACCTTGCAAAAACCTGCGCGTAAATTGGTCCAGTAGTTTTTTAGTTTATAGCAGACAATTATACAAACATTGCCATTTATGTATATAGAAGAAGAAAGTTTGTATGTTTGTTTCGTAAATATCTGGACACCCTCACCACCTAGCGGGTAAAGTTTTTGCAAAACGTTATCTTTTCTCGTAACTAATATATTCTGAAAATAAACCAAATCGGTTCATAAATACAATTTTTCTAAATATTTCAACCCGAGCGCCACCTAGCCGATCCATTTTTTGCAAAAATATTTATTTCCACCTAACTAATATATATTCTGAATATGAACCAAATCGGACCGTAAATGCAATTATTCCAAATATCTCAACTCCAACGCTATGTAGCGGGTCCATTTTTTACAGAGGTATTTATTTCCATGTAACACATATTCTGAATATGAGCTAAATCGGACATAAAATACAATTTTTTGAAATATCTCGACCCCTGCGCCACCTAGCGGATCCAAACTAATTCAGAAACGTTCGCGGGCGTACACAACAACTCGCCAAAATTTGTTCGGAATCGGATGAATGGTATAGAAACGCATACGGGACAAACAAACAAACAAACTCATTTTTACTTCTTTTTTACGACGTAAAGGAAGTATTGTGATCGCGAAAAATGTCGGTTTTCAGATTTCAACGGAAATATCCATTTTGACCATCTTTGAATCCATTTCGAATAGATTCGGCGTGACGTCTACATGTACGTACGTATGTATATCGCATAACTCAAAAATTATTAGCCGTAGAATGTTGAAATTTTGGATTTAGAACTGTTGTAACATCTAGTTGTGCACCTCCCCTTTTGATTGCAATCGACTGGACCAAAAGTGTCCAAAAAAGTCTAATTTCAATTTTTTTTTATTTTGGAATTTTTCTTAACTGTAGTAATAAAGCCCCCATTGGAGAAATTTTCAACGTTAAATCATAAGTAGTACTTATTTTCATTGGTTCCAGAGTTATAGCTAAATAAAATATTAATTATTGAAATATTTGGCTCTTTCAAGAGGAAGCCAGGCACATCAGTTCAAATCCCAGTTTCCCCTTTTTTTTTAACTATATTAATTTAATAATAATTATTAATCTCTGATTGTAACAAAAATTTTACTATAAGCAATAATTCAGTAATAATAATAATAATAATATATATATATTATATATATGAAAAAATAACAGAAGTTATTAATGAAATAAAATTTTATCTAATAAAATGTATATTTGTAATTTAATAGGCGTACAAGCAAGTCATGTGATGTCACATCAGATTTATATATATATATATATATATATTGATAACACTTCATTTCATTGCGAACAGGATTACCTTTTGTTACCGATAAATAAGAACAAAATATTTAAATGATATTAATGATTTTATAATATTTGTCAGAAATATATAATTTTAAATGCAAAGAATTTTTTTGATTTCAGAACTAATTAAAATAAATTATATTAGGTCATACAAAACTACCAAAATAGATACCGAAAAACATAGAAACCTAGGAATATAAATTAAACTGAAGATACTGAACTAAAATTACATAAGACAGGCAGAATATATATATACCCACAGACAACTGAAACACAACAGAATCAGCTTTTGTTAATTACCTCTTATATACAGGATACTCAATGGCAATAACACTACACTGCAAAATTAACTAAGATCTTAAGAGTTTAAATTTGCTAATAGAGTAAATTTGACAAAAAAATAGATGACCAAACAAAATATAATATAATATACATTATTATTCAATTATATACTTTAGGGATTTCGTAACTTTTTTGAGATGATCGCCATTAAAAAAAGTGCTTTCGGAAATTTTTCTGAAAAACGTGCTGACAATTAGGTTCAGAAACTAATTTTTTCAAAGAAAAATGTTTCAATTATTTGACAACTATTAGGTTTCCTAATAATTTTTAAAAAATATTAACATCTTTGTCGTATTGCACAGAGAAAGCAAATTGAAATATGGAATAGTTATAGGTAAAATTCTAAGATTAACCGCTAATTAGATTTCAGAATATTAGAACACGTGATTAGAGAGAAATTTGAAGTACAATAAAATAGAGAGTTATTCACAGTAACATTTATTGTTAAACATAGTATAATATAATAAAAATGAATGTTGTATTAATAGAATGGAATGGAGAATACCATAAAATAGTCAAATGAATGATAACGAAAAATAAAAGATAATAAATGTGGGCTTAAATTTTCAGTTAAATAGTAAAGAAAAGAGAATTTTTATTTTAATAGCAATTATTTAATAAATGAACAATTATTAATTATTTTGAAAGTTATATTTTCATAAAAAATAACCAACCGGAATTTAATTAAATTTTGATATGCTGTATATTTTAATTTTCATGTCTATAAACATATTATTTTAATTAATTATTTTATCGGTTTTTATTCCATATTTGACTTTTAATTCACAAATCTATTGTAATTTTGACTGACTTTTGATAAAAAATATTAATTTTCTTTGTCATGTAACTTCTTTTGTCACAGGGATACGTTTAATGATGACTTAGTGTCAAAGATACCCCAATAGTTAACAACTTATTGTTAAGTACATTCCATTATTTTTGGAATACAAATATTTTTGTTTTGATATTTACTATTAAAGTTCTATTAAATTAAGAAGAAAAAGGTTTTATATCGTAAAGTATCGCATACTTACTCATATTATGTTTGCGCGGGTGAACGCACACACATCTAGTATGTAGATATAAAATGTTCAATGATTAATGAACTTTTGGGAAGCTTTTGTCCGTTTGTAGCAACATCAGGCGAGAACCAATCGACTGATTAATTTCAAATTTTCAGAATACATTCATGTTATCCTAGGGATAACATGAATAACAGAGATATTTTAAGCCATAGATCAAGGCCCTAGTCCCCTTGGGGCTGAAGTTGTGAATTGTTCCTCTTGGATGACGATATAATTCTGTTTTTGATGTTTTTCTATGTAAAGATAATAGACCAACAAATTGATGTGCGTTTTATAACTCATTCGATTTTCAACTGTCTACCTTGACCTCTTCCCAAGATGTATAGGGTATCGTAGTTTAACGGAAAGGGAATCGTAAGAAGATATTTTCATCTACAGCAGTAGCGTATTAGAGCTTCTATGTCAAGAACGAGGGAAACGGTGTAGGAAAGAGAGCTTTTCGGCTTTAATCGTTATTTATCAGTATTATTCTCACAAACATGAGGATAACGCAGCGGGGTTCAAAGGGTGGAGATTCCGAGATAAATGGGAAGGGCTTGCTTTGCTCGCCCTGATAATATAATGTAACGGTTAGTGTAATATAAAACTAAAACTAACCTGTTATCATCTGACTGTTTCCTCTAATACTTTTGTAATGTACGTCTTTTACTTAACGAAAAATTAATTTTAAAAAGTCTTTTTTTTTTTGTATTTTTAAATAAATTTCAAATTTATAGGACTGGAAGATGTTAATCCGTCCGTTTTGGAAGAAGAAAAAGAATAAAAGTCGTGTGTTTTTCAGAATCATTTTATTAGGAAAGTCATTTTTTTTAATTTAAAAAAAAATATTTTTTTTTAATATATCGTTCTGTGGTAGTTTACCAGCTTATTTTAACCTGCTAATATTAGAATCTAAAAAATTTAAACATCGTTAAGGTGAAACTTTACATAAAATTCTTAACCGAGATTTCTTTATATATAAATGTTCTCCAAAGTTAAATTGAGAATAAATCACGTTATCTAAATATAAGCTTACTTATTATTAATTAAATTAAATTAAAAAAATATTTATTCGGCATAAAATTTGTGTTTCATCATCTACGATATGTTGTTAGAAAAGCAGATTTCTTAGAAATTAATATCATTAAGATTTTTGTAGTTAATGATAATAAAAATGGTTAGTAATTTTTTTTAGAAGCTAATTTAATTTTCTATTCTTTTAAATTTTGTGTCTGTTGCCACAAAATACATTAGAAATACATGTCTACAAATATTTATATTTTTACATGTTAATTAGCGAAGAAGTAATAAAAATTTTTAAAAACACGCCGACGAATGCTGTTGATAATAATACTTCAAATTCATATTTTTGTTAAATAAACATTTTTTTTTTTTGTCTTCAGTCATTTGACTGGTTTGATGCAGCTCTCCAAGATTCCCTATCTAGTGCTAGTCGTTTCATTTCAGTATGCCCTCTACATCCTACATCCCCAACAATTTGTTTTACATACTCCAAACGTGGCCTGCCTACACAATTTTTCCCTTCTACATGTCCTTCCAATATTAAAGCGACTATTCCAGGATGCCTTAGTATGTGGCCTATAAGTCTGTCTCTTCTTTTAACTATATTTTTCCAAATGCTTCTTTCTTCATCTATTTGCCGCAATACCTCTTCATTTGTCACTTTATCCACCCATCTGATTTTTAACATTTTCCTATAGCACCACATTTCAAAAGCTTCTAATCTTTTCTTCTCAGATACTCCGATTGTCCAAGTTTCACTTCCATATAAAGCGACACTCCAAACATACACTTTCAAAAATCTTTTCCTGACATTTAAATTAATTTTTGATGTAAACAAATTATATTTCTTACTGAAGGCTCGTTTAGCTTGTGCTATTCGGCATTTTATATCGCTCCTGCTTCGTCCATCTTTAGTAATTTTACTTCCCAAATAACAAAATTCTTCTACCTCCATAATCTTTTCTCCTTCTATTTTCACATTCAGCGGTCCATCTTTGTTATTTCTACTACATTTCATTACTTTTGTTTTGTTCTTGTTTATTTTCATGCGATAGTTCATGCGTAGGACTTCATCTATGCCGTTCATTGTTTCTTCTAAATCCTTTTTACTCTCGGCTAGAATTACTATATCATCAGCAAATCGTAGCATCTTTATCTTTTCACCTTGTACTGTTACTCCGAATCTAAATTGTTCTTTAACATCATTAACTGCTAGTTCCATGTAAAGATTAAAAAGTAACGGAGATAGGGAACATCCTTGTCGGACTCCCTTTCTTATTAGGGCTTCTTTCTTATGTTCTTCAATTGTTATTGTTGCTGTTTGATTCCTGTACATGTTAGCATTTGTTCTTCTATCTCTGTATTTGAACCCTAATTTTTTTAAAATGCTGAACATTTTATTCCAGTCTACGTTATCGAAAGCCTTTTCTAGGTCTATAAACGTCAAGTATGTTGGTTTGTTTTTCTTTAATCTTCCTTCTACTATTAATCTGAGGCCTAAAATTGCTTCCCTTGTCCCTATACTTTTCCTGAAACCAAATTGGTCTTCTCCTAACACTTCTTCCACTCTCCTCTCAATTCTTCTGTATAAAATTCTAGTTAAGATTTTTGATGCATGACTAGTTAAACTAATTGTTCTGTATTCTTCACATTTATCTGCCCCTGCTATCTTTGGTATCATAACTATAACACTTTTTTTGAAGTCTGATGGAAATTCCCCATTTTCATAAATATTACACACCAGTTTGTATAATCTATCAATCGCTTCCTCACCTGCACTGCGCAGTAATTCTACAGGTATTCCGTCTATTCCAGGAGCCTTTCTGCCATTTAAATCTTTTAATGCTCTCTTAAATTCAGATCTCAGTATTGTTTCTCCCATTTCATCCTCCTCAACTTCCTCTTCTTCCTCTATAACACCATTTTCTAATTCATTTCCTCCGTATAACTCTTCAATATATTCCACCCATCTATCGACTTTACCTTTCGTATTATATATTGGTGTACCATCTTTGTTTAACACATTATTAGATTTTAATTTATGTACCCCAAAATTTTCCTTAACTTTCCTGTATGCTCCGTCTATTTTACCAATGTTCATTTCTCTTTCCACTTCTGAACACTTTTCTTTAATCCACTCTTCTTTCACCAGTTTGCACTTCCTGTTTATAGCATTTCTTAATTGCCGATAGTTCCTTTTACTTTCTTCATCACTAGCATTCTTATATTTTCTACGTTCATCCATCAGCTGCAATATATCGTCTGAAACCCAAGGTTTTCTACCAGTTCTCTTTATTCCGCCTAAGTTTGCTTCTGCTGATTTAAGAATTTCCTTTTTAACATTCTCCTATTCTTCTTCTACATTTTCTACCTTATCTGTTTTACTCAGACCTCTTGCGATGTCCTCCTCAAAAATCTTCTTTACCTCCTCTTCCTCAAGCTTCTCTAAATTCCACCGATTCATCTGACACCTTTTCTTCAGGTTTTTAAACCCCAATCTACATTTCATTATCACCAAATTATGATCGCTATCAATGTCTGCTCCAGGGTAAGTTTTGCAGTCCACGAGTTGATTTCTAAATCTTTGCTTAACCATGATATAATCTATCTGATACCTTCCAGTATCGCCTGGCTTTTTCCAAGTGTATATTCTTCTATTATGATTTTTAATTTGGGTGTTGGCAATTACTAAATTATACTTCGTGCAAAATTCTATAAATCGGTCCCCTCTTTCATTCCTTTTGCCCAGCCCGTATTCACCCACTATATTTCCTTCCTTGCGTTTTCCAATGCTTGCATTCCACTCTCCAACTATTATTAAATTTTCATCTCCTTTTACGTGTTTAATTGCTTCATCAATCTCTTCGTATACACACTCTACCTCATCATCATCATGGGCGCTTGTAGGCATATAGACGTTAACAATCGTTGTCGGTTTAGGTTTTGATTTTATCCTTATTACAGTGATTCTATCGCTATGCGTTTTGAAATACTCCACTCTCCTCCCTATCTTCTTGTTCATCACGAAACCTACTCCTGCCTGCCCATTATTTGACGCTGAGCTAATTACTCTAAAATCACTAAACATATTCTATAACAATAAACATATTGTTTAAAATTAATGTACTTAATTGATCAGTGATGCATTTTTAACCGGTTTATCAGTTTATTTTCAATTTTTTTTTGTTATAGATGAGTCTGATAAATGTCATTTTCGCATCCCACAAAAATGGGGGAGTGTTGGACTCGCACGGGTTCGGCTAGATGTTATTAAGAGCCTATGTGTATCCGCACCTTACCGACTAAAACTCCTATCTCACCGTTTTCCCCTTCCGAGGCCGGTCCTGTAATTAAGCATTGCACGGCGCCAGGAGATGTCTTTAGGCTCCAGGGGTCCAGAGTCCCCGCGCTGCATCACCGTCGCTCATCTGCACAAGTGCAGACGCACGACGGCTCCACACGGGGTTATCCTTCTCCCCTTCACCATCAGGTCACTTTCTTCACCCGAGTCTCATATGCAACTCTCATTCGTTGCTGGGTGATCTTCAGTCCTCTTACTGATCTGGGTCCTAAATGAGGCTCTATCCTATACTCTAGCTATTATCAATTTACATTAGACATAAAATAGATTTATGATCCCTGTAGGGATATGTGTAATATATGATATTCTTTCTTATGAAAGATATTGGTTGAAAAATAGTTTGTACGTATAGGAATGCTTAAGGATTTTGTTAGGAATAGAGTTTTACTACATGACGTCATATCTAAGTACTTTTACAAATTCAACCGTCAACGGCTGATATATAAAATAAAATGGTAATGAAATCATAAAGTTTTCATTAACTTATTACATACCTATATTTACTGTCTGTTGAAGTGATATATTACAGGTGCTGGTTGGAAATAAGAAAAGCAATTTATTTTAAACCCATAATCGATGTGAATAATTACCATCGAGTAAATAGGTTATAAATATCACAAAACTACTAACATTTATAGTTCTGATAATTGATCTGATTGTTTAACACAAGTGTATTTTTTGCACTAATTGTTCAATCTCGCTTTTTACTTATTCTTTTTTTGTACGATAAGACGAAGTTACTTCCGAAGTGCCTTTCTTATAGTCCAAACAAAAATAATTAATAAAAATCAACATCCACGGAGGTGGACTGTTGAAAAGGCAGATTGGGATGGATATTATAAAGCCTTCCAATCGCCGTATGACGTCGGTGCGAACATCCTTGAGCAACTTTCCTCTTTTACGCCTATAATACTCGAAACAGCCAGCAGATATGTCCCAGAAACATCGGGCAATCCTAAACGTTCTTCCATTCCGTGATGGAATGATGATTGCAAACGTGCTATTAAGAATCGACGGCGGGCACTACGCAAATTCAATAATAGACCTACAACTGAACATCTAAATTTGTACCGCAGGGCTAGAGCGGTGTGCCGTCGGGTCTTCTTGAACGCTAAGAGAAATTCATGGACGAAATATGTGAACACCATCTCACGTACTACTCCCACGTCTACTGTGTGAAAAAAATCTATTCAATTTTCAGGTCGCCAAGGCAATCTATTCTCGGTCTCATCGATGAAGGAGAACTCCTTACATCATCTTCGGCTGTAGCAAATACTTTAGCAAAATCTTTCCGCTCGGTATCTCTCACTTCGTCATATAGTAACGACTTTCAAAGATACAAAACACAGATGGAAATATTGGCGTTACATATTGGTGTTTCGGTTGGTGAATTGAACACTCCATTCTTACTTAAAGAATTGTTGCACGCACTTAAGAACTCACGTGACACTTCCCCTGGACCAGACAACGTTCGCCTTTGTGTGCATTCACACCTTCCTAAATCAGCACTACAACTTCTTTTGAGTATTTACAATGGTTTATTCTCCGTACAAGTCTTTCCGCCCGGCTGGTCAGGAGCATTTATTATACCACTACTAAAGCCTGGTAAAGACAAAACTTATCCCTCAAGCTACTTTAGCTAATTACCTAATAAGCTACTTATTTCTTTAACAAGCCTGTTATGTAAAATAATGGAGAGAATGGTAAACCGTAAGCTTGCATGGTACTTGGAGAAACATGGCTTTCTTTCTTCGAAGCAGTGTGGTTTCCGACAAGGGAGATCTTCCATTGACCATTTGGTGTCAATGGAGACAGCCATACAAAACGCCTTCCTGAACCGCCAACACCTTGTTGCTATCTTCTTCGATATAAAAAAGGCGTACGACACGGCCTGGCGACATGCATTCTTAACACCCTTAGGAGGTGGAAATCAACGGCAATATGCTTATTTTTATCCGGGAATTCTGAAATCACCAAACGTTTCGTGTTCGTGTAGACGATTCACTTTCAGACAGTGTCGTCTCGGAAAATGGAGTACCTCAAGGTAGTGTATTAATTGCCACCTTGTTTTCTGTGGCCACATACAGCCATTGCCAATTGTGTACATGCACTTTTTTCTTGTTCTCTTTTCGTTGATGATTTTGCTATTTACGTTGCGAGCCGCTCTACACCTCTGCGGAGTGACTGATGTAGAACACTATATTTCCCCTTGAGGCTTGGTCAAGAACTATTGGTTTCACATTTTTACCCGACAAGACGAATTGTGTAGACTTTTCTCGGCTACGGAACCCTTCTAATCCGCGGGGTTTTCTGAACAGAGAGCTTATTGCTGTCTCTCCTTACGTCAGGTTCCTAGGTTTGCTTTTTGATAGCTATTTTACCTGGATCAAAAATATAAATGAATTGAGGACAAAATGTTCCAAACATTTAGATATGATGCGGGTCCTTAGTAACACTAATTGGGGAGCCGATCGGTCATGTATGTTGCGTTTTACCTATTCCCTTTTTCGTTTCCTTTTGGATTGTGGTTGTATCGCCTATTCTTTAGCTCGTCAAACCGTGCTTAAAATGCTGGAAGGGGTACACCGAAGAAAAGCATTCTTCGGCTTGCCACAGGTGCGTTTAGATCGAGCCCTATCGCAAGCTTACTTGTAGACACTGGCGAGCCATCACTTTGTGATAGACGAGACCAGCTTTTGTTATCTTATTTTGCCTGTCTCAAAAGACAGCCAAATCACCCAGCTTTTAACCCAGTTCTTAAGAATCCTAATGTAAGGAAATATGTAAGGAAATATACGTTGTACTGCGTTTGTGGGTGTCCGTACACGACGTCTGCTGCAGCGTATAAATGTTGACACACCCTCGTTCTTTCCACCATGTCCGTGCTCGAATCCTCCGTGGAGAATAAACCTTGTAAATTTTACATTTCACCTTACAACATACGATCAACGATCAACACCACTTACTGTTTTCCGGCAGATGTTTCAGTTTATTCTCACCAAGTTGAACCCAGACACGGTGATATACACTGATGACGGTAACGTTGGTTGTGCTTTTGTTATCAGTGCAAAGACTTATATGTTTTTCCTACCCGAAATTACGAGTGTGTTCACCGCAGAACTACTCGCTGTGAATAGGGCTCTAAGTATCGTTAGCCCTAAATATAGGAGCATTCTTACTTGCAGTGACTCGTACAGTGCTCTCCAGGCGTTAGAAAACTTTTATTCCAAATATCCACATCCTGTCGTCATTGACATTTATGATAAAATCGCTGAGTTAGATAAACGCAACAGAGAGGTAGGTTTTTGCTGGATCCCTAGCCACGTTGGGATTCGTAGTAACGAGAGAGCAGATTCTGCGGCCAAAGAAGCGTGTATTCAACCTGCTTTCACCATCCGAGTTACTACCTTTTATTTTATCAGTCGTGTAAAACAATCACCGAGAGCAAGGTGGCAAAGTTACTGGGCGACTACCGTCGACAATAAACTCCGACGGCTTAAAGATTCAGTTTTGCCTTGGGGCTCCTCTGCCGGTTACGGTTAGGACACACGAATACCTAATGTCAGGAGAAGCCCCACCCCTATGCACACGATGCAACTGCCGCATGACTGCGCATCATATTCTCGTGGACTGCATGTGTTATGCGGCGTTGCGACGTCAGTTTGATATACATGGAACCATCCGTGATATCTAGTGCAATAATAACGGAATTTTGGGCCGGATGTTTCTCTTTTTGCATAGTACCAGGTTACTGTAAAGAGTTTAATATTATCATGTATGTTTTTCTGTAAGAAGATTTTTTTAATAATTTTAACCTTTACTTTCAATTTTGATTTTTTTTGTTTCTATGTATTTAATTTTACTATCCAGGGAGGGGACTTTTGCACAACCCATTGAAATTAGTTAAGTTTTATATAGTTTCTTTATTCGAACTTTTTATTTTAACTTTTATGTGTTAACAACTTCGTCCGTGGTATTAGTTTTGAGTTTTATTTTGCCTTCTTGGCTTGTTTTAATAAATTTTTATTATATGATTAATATTACGTTTACACCTGATATACTTTAGTATTTTGGAGTTATTTTACCCGTTTATTAATAAAATTTCGGGCGCTGATAACGCCCAGGCGTTTTTCGCCCACAAACAAAAAAAAAACAAGGCTTGAAAGATGTCTTTATATCAAGCCAGGTTCCAAACTACTTTGCCCTACCTACAGTCACAATCTCCGCTCCACCTTCTATTAAACTTATTGGAGCCAACTGCCTCCTTCTGCCATAGCCAAAACTTGGGTCTTCTCTAAGGCTAAATGAAGACCGCTCTCCTCCAACCAAGCATGTACCATCCGCATGGCCTCATTGCCCTTCCTCACCAATTCAGTCTCCGTTTTAGCAGCTATAACGAGTGACAAATCATCGGCAAAACCAGTCGGGTACACGCCCTCTGGATAATCCAGGCGGAGTACTCCAATCATAGGCTACATTCCACAAGGTTGGCCCAAACACTGAACCCTGCGGTACTCCGGCCTGCGTCTCAATCTGAATCTGGGCCCCCTCTGCACAGCCTATCACTACTACCTACACTCTTAAGTAATCTTGAATAAGGGCCGCAAATATGGGCTCACCCCTCTTCTCTTAAGTTCACTCAGGATCCACCCAAACGGCAGTGAGTTAAACGCTTTACTCACGTCCAACAAAAAACACTGCCAGGATAGACCTGATTCTCCACGTCCCATACGCAGCTTCATCAATAAATTTATCTTCATGAATCCATTTATCGCCGCCGACCAACATTTAGCCGTCCTCGCAAGTCCCGGTGAAAAAAAGACACGTCTATAAATGACACTCCATTTACGCGGACCAAGGTTGGTAACTCACCATTACTGAGTCAGATAAGTCCCAACTCCGCCATCACCTCCTCTTCTAAAAATAGACCCTGTCTATCTGTTCCCCATGCAACATTCTTGGCTTTGAAGTCATCAGATATTACCACATCCTTACACACAACATTTCTCAGCCTACTCAACTCATCCAGAGTCTCTTCAAAATCCCCTAAATCAACATTTGGGCCCACTCTGCACAGCCCACTACACTGCAAACTTAGTGTGCATTCTAGTTTTACACTGCAAACTAGAATGTCTGCAGTCGGTAGCCACACGTGCCCCAATCCGGCAACTTGTCTTATAATAGGAGTATTACTATTGAAACTACACACAGCCGAACTGCAAGTAGCATCATGCAGCCAACTATCATCCTGCATCTTCTTATCATTAGGCTCCGACGACTAGATCCACACCTCTACACTTAACAATTTCCATTATGGCATCATGAGAGGCTAAACTTTTTTTCATGTTTACTTGTAGTAAACTTACCATTTTTCTTTGCACATTGTACTCCTCCGATTTTGTATCCAACTTCACCACACATCAAATACATAGGATTCTTCTTACATTCTTTGGCCTTATCCAGCATCCTTGCATAAAAAACATATCCTCGACCTATCAGGACCGACACATCTGGCAGCTAAATGCCCTCCCTCATGGCAACGAAAACATCTCACCTCAAAGTCACTCATTGCGATCCGGCACATTACCCATCCAACCTGCAATATATTCCGACAATATATCTCTATCAGACACGTCCAGCTCAAGATATCATGTATCAAGTCTATTTAATGAATATGGACGCCAGTTTACCTCTCATTTCTCTCGTAATTTTCACACCAGCGAGCTTCTCTTTGACCACGTTAACCTTCTCCACCGGCCCTCTTGGTCTTTTATGCAAAGCCTCACCACCTCCCTATTTAATTGATAATACTTCACTCAATTCCTCCTTACTAACTTCCTTTTTAATTTTTTTCAACAAGTCCGAATAAGAGGTAACCTGCTCCTTAAAACTATTACATTAAACCCCTCACTTCTGATCTCTTGCTCACCCTTAAGATCCATCACTCGTAACTTATTTTCCTCCATAAAAATCACCTTCTCATTTCGTCTTCTGTCCACCTACTCCAAAACCTTTTTACAATGCCAACCAGTACTGTTACTTACAGCCCCGTAATTTAAGCTGAGTGATCTTCTTTATCACCCGATATAGGTATTCAGCCACCAACCTCTCTCCCACAGATGTATCTACGACAATTGCATAGCAGGCCCCAACTTTTCTTCCTCAAGCTCACCCAATAATACCTCCGTTTGGCCCTTTTCCACCACCAATTGGCCTCGCTTCAATTTATCATTTCTCAACAGTCTTCTTAACGACATAGTGCGCTCTAAAATCCTCCTCCCATACTTCGTTTTAGTGTTTGGCTAGATCAAAAATATCGACAAAGTCGTCATTCGACACACCAAAAACCGATTCTTTCCTCTCCTCGCACTTCTCAAAAAACGAGGTAGGCCATCTCTTAATCATCAAATCAGGAACCTCCTCTTCTAGTACTCCCTCCTCCACCTGGCCAAGCAGCCTCTTACTCTCAATCTGCGCAGTCTGGATAGCCGCGTCCACTGCACGACCACTTATAGCACCTCCACACGAATATCCAGAATCCGTCAACTCGATTATCTTTTTCAATAGCTCAGTAAGCCAGAGAGATCACTCCTTTATCTCCAACTTCGTGTTGACATTCGCACCCATTAATTTTGCCAACTTCGTGATCTGGACTACGACTTCCTCTAACGGCTGTTCATGCGAACACGCCTCACCCGATGCTACCTCTCTATCATCAGTTTCTTTCCTACGCCTTTTCATCAGCCGATCCAACGACCTACTCGTTAATTAAATTGCTCTTAGGCAATTTAATTAACACTCTAGTTGCCACAGGTTACATCACAACAAAGGATACTCCTTCTTCCTCGCGCGGCAAAAACTTCAATTGCTCTCTAACAGGTGACCTAGGCAGGCTCTTCCTCGGTCTGAACCCCTGTTTCTCTTCCATGCTCTTAACACCAGCAAAATTACAATGTCGCCTTGAACTCTTCACAAAAAGTATTTTTATTTAAATTCTGACTTCAAAAACGTGTTCAGGGCTCAATTCCGCGTAAATTGAGTACCCACTTGTCACTTTTTGAGGGGTGGTATCAGTGGATCGGAGAGACCGAAAATGTATCCACCAAAATCCGAGGTCGGATTTGGGTGACGGGGGGTCGGTATTCGTCGAGATACTGTAGGATTCGGGTACGGATCAAAGAATTCGGAAGTTATAAAAAAAGGAAATTCCCCTTATAATTCACCTCTAACACTTAGAAAATTTTCTCAACTCACCTGGCAAAACCCACGAAAATTTCGTGGTTGAAAATTTCGTGAGTTGAGAAAAGTTGGAAAAGTCCAACTTTTAGACGTAAACAACTGATGTCACTGATCTGCCTCAAATAAACAAATAACTTAGAAATTTTTTACTAAATTACCAGGTTATGTTGTCCTTTTATACACTGTTCCTTATGAAAGAATAAAATACTTTTTGAAAAATCACAATAACTAATCAATCTGTCAACGAAAATTCTTAAAATTTCGCACACGTGTCCAGTAATAGTCTGCCAACATTTGCGTAATAAGCAAGACAGAAAAGACAACCAAAAAATTTATCCAAATTAGCCAAAAACGCTGTTCAGTATTCAGCACGTGTTACCACAGTATATTCACAAACTCGACTCCTTCTTTGGTGGTAGAGTTTCAATTAATCACGCTTCTCAGGACTGGTCGACCTGAGACTGTACAAGACTCTACTTCATTCACATTGATACATATCATCCACATTCGTTCTCTGAACTAATACCTTACGGTGGTTCCGGTGACTAAATAAAAAAAAAGAGAAAACGGGTTTACTCTCGCTCGCTCTTTATTACTCGTAAAAAACCTAATCCAACAAAAGAAGAGGTTTTCAATTCATTTTTTGCTTGTTTATTTATGTCCGTGCCTTAAAATTCAGAAAATAGAAAAATAACTGTTTCATAAAGGAATTTTGTTCAGTGCCACTAGCTAGGCTACATCGATTTTCATTATTATTAATCATTAGTTTCGATTGTTATAACATAATAATGAATAACGTGATATTTTTCAGGTAGTTTACTTATTTTTCCAGGAAACCGTAGAAAGTTAGCTGAAGTAAAAAAATTATGCAAATTCAAACATTTCAAACGGTCTTAGCTCACATTCAGTGATAGTTATTAAATGTCATTTCATATAAAGTCCTTCTTCAGTTTTACCGACACTTAGATCTCTTATCTAACTACTTTTCTTTTGTATTTCGTTTATAATTATACGTATAATTTTTCTTCAAGCACTTTTAACATGTTTGAGAATTTTTTTTATGTCTACTTTTATTTTAAATAGAAAATAAAGTTAATAAATGCACAAAATTTAAAGAAATAACAATCCAAGAGTACCAAGTAAAAAGTAACCAATAACACGATCCTATTTATTTTTTTCAGTTTGTATTAATTCACCAGGTAAGCTTGAAGTGTATGAAAGAGGCTGTACTAGGCCAGGAAATTTAATCTTAACTTAAAGTGGACTTCTATGTTGGTGTTAAATTATAATCTTATGAATAGTAATATTTAAGTTAAGATTGTCTAAAAATTCAAATTCAAAGATAGTAGAGAAAGTATTAAACAATTTTTAATTTATCCTTGGTACAAAAAAATAATACCAAATTAAAGTGTAGGCGAAGAATAGTCACAGTCGCAAATTACCAATTTTATAGGAGAGTAATTTGAAAGTTTCCAAATTCTCTATCTTTCTTAACATATGTTTAAACTTTCCCATTTGTATTTTTTTTTAATTACGAGTTTATTATCTACTGATTCGAGTAATTTTCTTTTATTATAATTAGTAACACCGATGTTAAATAACTTTTTTAAATTTTGAAACTGGTTCCTACTGATTGTAAAATATTTGTTTTCCACGTACGGTTCATAAGATATGTACAATTAATATACAACTATTTCAAGTAATCAGAAACTATTAGGTCAAGTACGATATAACATCAATAAGACTTAAGTTACTCCTTGCAATGTAAATTTATACACCTGATCTTTAAGGGGGTGAAATGCAATGTGGAATACACTGGTTATTGTTGGTTTCATACAGACTGCTTCAAGGCGTCAGATGAAGCTTGTTTTATTTAAATTAATATATTTACATTTTTTAAGATAAAATAATTATAAATATTCAGAAAACAAACAAGTTGCAAGTTACCACCTTGCGTAATTTAACTCTCCAAAATTCTTGGAGGACTCTCTGTCTTTGCCTTTCACCCGGAACGTTAAAGAAATTATTTCAACTTAAAATATATATATAATGTAAATCCAAAACAGAGGTAGTAAAATACCTGGTAACATAAACTACCTTAGTAAATTACAATATATAGTAGAAATTAAGTAAAAAAAAACTGATTAATTCTTTGGAATTTCCTGATCAGTAATATTACATTTTGGTGAACGAAACTTAATCGTACCTCCCCTTTTGATTGCAATCGACTGAACCAAATGTGTCCAATAAAGCCCAAAATAAAAAAAAAAAAGATCCAAAGAAAATTGGATTTTGGAATTTTTCTTACTTGCAGTACTAAGCTCTCATTGAGAGCTATTCAACGATAAATCGTAAGTGGTATTTATTCGAGAGTTATAAGCAAATGAAATTATAATTAATGAAATATTTGGATCTTATAAGGGGAAGGTACATCAGTTCGGATCAGACTTCACCTCCTTTTTTTTAACTTTCTTTTTATTTAAATATATTGATTTATTAATAATTAAGAGGTTAATAGAAATTAATTAACCTCTGATTATAGAAAAAAAATTAGGATAAGTAATATTTCAGTAATAACAATAAAAAAAATTATGAAAAATATCAGAGGTTATTAATGAAATAAAATTTTATGTACTTTTCATCAAAAAAAAAAAAAAAATATATATATATATATATATTTGTGTAATTTAATAGCCGTTGGTAAAAAGGTGTCAACAAAACAAGGAAGTGATTTGGTGTCCACATCAGATTTTTTTTACAGTATTATCTGTTTTTAAGGATGTAGTATTTTTTCCATGTTTGGCCTAGCAATTTATTATTGGTTGTCTGTAAACTTAGAAGTGTTAATTAACTGTTTTATTGTTTTATAGGAAGTAACATGTTGGATTTCTTAATTCCCTCCCTTAGATCTTAGATTTTAAAGAGAAATTATTCTCTTAGTCACATTTGGTGTTAAACAATAATTTGAACTACTAAGCCTGAGATTACAGCAATCTAGCCACAATTATTATACAATCTTTTTTGTTAAATAATTCAAATTTCACTTTAGGAACAAACTGAAAAATACTTGAGATTAGTTATGTTTTTAATTTGTCAAAATAATTGCCTTTTTATTTTACTTTCAAAGAAATCAACAAAGTACGGTATCTTACTAAAAGAAAAAAAATAAATCAAAAATATGACTACAGAAGCTGTATTGGTACATTAACTTTTACAACCTTCTTAATATAAATAATATAGCTTGTTTTTTTCAAAATATATATCATTGAGGGAACTGAACAGTATACAAATATGTAAGATTTAGGTAAAGGAAACTTTGGCACAGAGCTCAATATAGGGTGGTAGGATTTAGGTAGTTCGTGTTTGTTGGTATAACGTAAGGTGCAGAGTTTACATGGTCTCTGCTCTACGATAGAACAACAAATACTTCTCTGTGAAAAGCACCGGGGTGAAACTTCTTGTTATAAATTGACCTTACCCGGAAAGTTTTCTGTCAACAAAATTGGACAACCTCAAATTTTTTTTTTCTTGATGATTTAGCCACATGAGTTTCAAGCTCGTGGAATATGGAAATGGAATTTTGTAACGTATGAAAAATGCCATGCCGGACCGGGATTCGAAACCGGTACCTCTGGATAATTTTATGTTACTTGTCATCAGATTTGGTTTTTGTTTCTCAAAAATGGTTTTTTAAACACAAAAATAGCATTCTTAAAAAGCATAAACTGAAATGAATTTACACTTAATGATGGAAAACCCTGTCTCAAAAAATTAAAACGATTTTTTGTACTATATTTATGTACTATGTCTTTTGAAAATACGTGAATTTAAATTTCAAGAATGTTAAACATTTTTCCAGTAATCAAACTAAAGGATTGCACTTCATATAGTCTGTGTTTTTTAGCTGTAAGATATTTACAGTTTTACCGTTTTTTATTGATTTTGTGGGTCGATGTTCCATTTATAACTTCTCATTATAAAGTTACCGTATTTATTCGATTACCCCCCGCTACGATTAGCCCCGCACCTCGATTTTTCGGACCGAAAATCGAAAAAAATATCGAATATATACCGGTATTTTAAAGTGCAACAGATATGATAAAAAAATACGTAAATACGAAAACATTCAGAAAGTAAAACATTTAATTCATTTAAATTACAATATTAATTACCGTAAGTACTAGTTTAGTTCAGAATCAGTAGGCCAGTAAAACGAAAAGAAAGTATCGTGTTGAAAAGGATTATTTCAATACACGTTTTAATATGGGATTTTATTTTTAATTAATCACTGTCACTGTCAATGTCTGTAGGAGAGTTACCACGATTGTTTTAATGCAGATTTGAACGGTTTATTAATGCAGACATCTAGTGGTTGCACTTCTATAACCCGCAGTTTTTCATTTACTGTAAAAGATCGTAGACGCTGTCCTTTTGTACTCATTTTAATGCCGTAATTAAAATAAATCACCGTATTAAACTTTACAAGATAAACTAAACAGATAAAATGTATATAACCGTCCATATATACAAACAGTACAATGACTATGACGAATAGACAAGACGACGATGGGTAACTGATACTGTATCTGTAGTGTCATTAGTACCTGATGCAGCCTATACAGAATGAATCAGTTTTATAAAAATACTGTAACTTCATTCCTATCGATAATATGAACAGGATGTTAATAATTAAGGATATATTCTGTATAAGCGGCATCCGGTATTGATAAACGAAAGCGTAATGTTACTACATTTTTGTGATGTTAGGTACATTTTTGTGAATTTAGGTACTTGTAAGAAAATGTTTACATTACATAAATTATCCTGGCTAAAGACTATGTTTCAAGTAAGCCCCACACCCTTATTTTTTCTCTCCAATTCCAAGAAAAATGTGCGGGGGGTACTCGAATAAGTACGGTAATCTTTACAAAAAAATAAAAAGAATTGCAACTTATTTAATATTTACAAAAATTAATTATCCTTTGCTAAACAAATAAAAGTACTAAAGCCATAATACTCAAATAATGAACGACTGATATAAATAAATAACAGATCTCACAGCTAGAAAATCCAGATTCCGTAAGAAGAATGTAACTTGAAGAATTTAAGGAGGATGTAACTGTTCACCTAAGTTCATCCTCTAAATCATTCTTAATTTTTGTATTCTACTTTTACTAAAATATAAATATTAATAATGATCCCGAAAAATTAGTAAAAAAGAAAAAAATAATCTGCCTAAATCAGAGCACCTTTGGGCCGCCATATCAAAAATGGTGTCACTTTTGTATTTATCCTTAAATTACCTATATGCATACACAGAAATCAAATGGAAATCTAAAAAAAAAATCCGTCTCATAATTTTTGTACATCCTGTTTTTGTGATTACACTAACACTAAATTTTATTTAGTATTAATTTTATTTATTTATTTTTTATTTTTTGCTGTGGTAGTAGGGGAATTGTTTATTTAATTGTATGATCCCCTTCTTAATTATTTCCATATTCTCAACATATGGAGTGTGACAGATAATATTAATCGATAAAGAGGTTCTTAAAGGAATAAAATCTCTTCATTCTACAAAAATAGTAGGCTAAGAATTAATTAATGCAAACGCAGTTGTAAAAAATAAAATTTTTAATAAATAAACGTCTAAAAATAAAATATAACAATTTAAACATAAAGTTTTATGTTTATGAGATTATAGACTAATCTTACAAAAATGTCATACGTCTTATTTTAGGTTTTCATTTTTGAAAATTTAAGATATGAAAGTTTTTAAACCTTTTAATTAAGCTTAAAAAATTATAATTTTTTAAAAAATATTTTTATTTATCTTTTTATATTTATTTTGTGAAATTCGTCTGAAAGTAAGTGCTTTATTTTGAAGTTATTAGGTAAATACGATTATATAGTTTACGTAAATTGTCATAAACTGGAAGTGGTGAAGTAAATAAGTGACAATTGTGTAACGAGTCGAGCAAAGTGGAAAATATTTTTCCAAAAAAAAATTGTATAATAAGATCAACAAGGCGCTGCAGCTGCAGCTGCGTCGTCTGTTGCTATAGAAACGAGAGAGACTGGCGCCAATTTAGTCTAGACAGACTGGAATTAATGCGAAAATGTATTGTAGTACAAAATACTGGACATACTGTAATGGAGTATACCGTTTGCTTTCGGAGTTAACTCTATTTGTTTTATTTGGTAAGGAAATAAAAAAAAAAGCGCACAGAAAAAGAAATTATTTTTCTGCGCTGTATCGATTAACTTCACCATACATGGGTATATATTTGTAGTCCTCCGTTATTGTGGGAGAATCCAATAACCTATTGGCATTAGCTTTAGTTTTGTTCATTTCATTTAAAAACCCTTCAGAATAATGCAATAATATTAAATGCTTTTTTTTAGTGTTTGTGTATGTGTGAGTATCTATGTCTAGGGAATCAAAACTTAGAAAAGATTAATTTCTAAAATGCATATTTGATCCAACCGTAATAAATTAAAGTAATGATCCCGACAAATTAGTGAAAAAGAAAAAATAATTTACCTAAAAAAATAATTTACCTAAATAAGAGCAAGATATATTATTACACAGTTCAAGACATAAACATTTTTTTGTTTTATTTTATAATTAAGATTAAAATGCGTTTATTCGCATTAAAATATTATTTTGTCATGATGTGATATTGCATGTTTTTTTTGTTTCCCTATACACACACACGCGCGGGCGCGAACGCACATACGCGAACCCATGATACGTGTATGTATTTAACCAGAGAAATCATTTGAACCAGAGAACTGTAATTTGTTAATTTTTGCTATTCTAAATTAATTATTACGGCTGGATCAAACATGCATTTGAGAAATATAATTGTAAATTAATTTGTCCAAAATTTTACATGTTAGGGCAGTAGGTACATCTGTTATTCGAAATTAAAGAACATTAATTTTAGATTTCTGTTAATGATATCTGAATATTAAACCAGAAACTGAAAATCATTCTGATTTAATAACTGTAGTGTACTAGCTCTTGTGCTGTGATGGTTCCCTCATAGGTGTGTTACCTATGGTAATACAATCTACTAATCGTAGGTAATTAAAACAAGATGACTTCAAAAAATATCTCCTATTCTTCAAGCAGGTAATAATTTATGTTATTCGAAAATTGCTGCGTATCTAAGTTATCAATTGATGTACATCCTCCTTAAATTTCTAATACATTTAAAATTTAAACATTCAAATTGATATTGATATCTGTGCTTATATGATTAAAAAAAAGAAGAAAAGTATTTTAATAGCTACAGCTTTATGGTTGATAAATGTCTGAAATATTTATATAAAATAAGTGGATTCTAAAAAATATAAATAAATATCAATATAAAAAATATAATTATGTACTTATCAATCCTAACGTGCGAAATTGCTCAGAATAATTGGTTTAGAATTAATCAGAAGTAGAGTAATTAATAAAATCTGATATTTATTTGTTTGTAGGAAGGAAATAAAAATGTTTTATGCCGGCTTTCATAATTGGGTCCTCTATTTTTTCTTTTACATCTGAATGAAATTTCAAATACAGAATATATAAATAACGGTGAGATATCCTAGAACGCAATTGGGACTTGCTTGATAGTTTCTGGCAAAATTAAAAATTATCATTAATTTTTTGTCTATTGGTGCATGAAAAAAACAATTCACTTTCTCCTCAAAAATGTATTAAATATTAACAAAATTTATTAAATAATTTGTTTTAAAAACTAATGGTAAAATTGTATTAGTTAACACTCTGCAATACATTTGATCTGAATTGAGTAACTTCATTAAAGTTTTAGGGAATAATTTTTAGTCACCTTTGTAAAAATGGAAGGAGAATATCTTCTATTCGCTGTCTATCCCGTAAAAAACAATTGAGGCGTGAAAGAAACATTTTAAAGATGGTGAACTCTGCCTGTGATCAATTCATTTGCAAGTACGGTATAATCCTTTGGGATAATTCAATAGAATTCCAGTGAATACTGAAACTAAAAATAGGCCGTATAAAGTATGTTTAGTTTGGCTTATCGGGCCCACAGCGCAAGTTGTTTTATCCAGCTACAATCTCTAACAATCCGTACACTTTTAATATGGAACGTTGTAAAAGGTTTTTTAATAATAAATGGTGGTTTATGAATGATCTTTTTCCTCAACTAAATTTACGGAAAAGAACTGTCTAGGTCTCTCGATTTCATGTAGTCATATATATTCTCAAAAAAAATAACTTCTTTTTATTCCGTTATATGTTTTTGACAAAAAACATATAACATATATTCCCTATAAACGTTCCCTATAAACATATATTCCCTCTATCGAGGGAAATACATGAAATTCACTATGAAAAGCAATTTCTGAAAAATTTAAAAAGAAAATTTTTTCGTGTTGCTCAGTATACAATGGAAAAATTACTGGATGACTAATGGAATAGTGTTTTCTATGTTCTATCTTATTTATTACTATTTTGTAATAATAGTATTTAAATGTTTTCGTTGAAACTTGTGAACACTTCAGTCTAATAAACAAGTGCAAGAAGTTTATTATTTACGCCAATACATTCTTTCCATTATCAAATATATTTCAGTATTGTTGCTAATATTTACGAATTTATTGGACTGACATAAGAATTTCTCGATAATTAATATTAATTAATATACACTGCTTTGAAATATCAAAAAGTAAATTCTTGTTTATTTTGCTTTATTATGGTTAATCTCTTTCAAATTTAATGTTGTCAGAGGGGTAATTATATTTTTAAAAATTCTTGTTTTTTATTATTTTTCATATTGTTACTTAGTTTTATTTTTTTGAAAGTGTATGTTTGGAGTGTCGCTTTATATGGAAGTGAAACTTGGACAATCGGAGTATGTGAGAAGAAAAGATTGGAAGCTTTTGAAATGTGGTGCTATAGGAGAATGTTAAAAATCAGATGGGTGGATAAAGTGACAAATGAAGAGGTATTGCGGCAAATAGATGAAGAAAGAAGCATTTGGAAAATAATAGTTAAAAGAAGAGACAGACTTATAGGCCACATACTAAGGCATCCTGGAATAGTCGCTTTAATATTGGAAGCACAGGTAGAAGGGAAAAATTGTGTAGGCAGGCCACGTTTGGAATATGTAAAACAAATTGTTAGGGATGTAGGATGTAGAGGGTATACTGAAATGAAACGACTAGCACTAGATAGGGAATCTTGGAGAGCTGCATCAAACCAGTCAAATAACTGAAGACAAAAAAAAACAACTTTTTTAGTGTTTTATTATTAAGTTCATTGAGTATATTGAAAAGAACAATATAAATTGTTGTTTGGTATTGATAAGGAGATAATTATTAAAGATGAATTTGAAATTGATGACTATGTAAGATTTAAATAAAGATTGAAAAAGATTTTTATTGGGTTTTTTTATTCCTGGAATTGGTCTTAAGATTAGTGATCTAATTACACAAGCCTGCGATGGTTGTGTTGTTTATTTTTTGGTAATCGATTCTTATGTATTTTTTAGCGCTGAATCGGAAAATAACCTTCAATTTTTCCATCGCATCAGAATTTTTTGCAAATCGCAAATTTCAAAATTTTTTAAAAGTTAAAAAATTGTGAAAATGTGATACAATAAAGTAGATATAACAACGAATATTTTGTAATAAATTAAAATAATATGTTCGCCGGCTTCCGTGGCACGAGTGGTAACGTCGTAGCCTGTCATCCCAGGTTCGAATCCCGGTCAGGCATGGCATTTTCACACACGTTACAAATCATTCATCTCATCCTCTGAAGTAATACCTAATGGTGGTCCCGGAGGTTAAACAAGAAAGAAAAAAAAATTACTTTGTTGGATTATATTTTGCATCCTTGTAGCTAAATAGTTTAATGGCCTAAAGAGAATGGCAGGGGGGTGTCATTGACTTCTTAATTTCTAATGAAAATTGCCACAAAATAAGCCTAATTCTATTATACTGCATTTTTTAATTTATTTTTATTTAATTAATTTTTATGACGTATGTCATGCTTTTGGAAACCACTCCTCCTTTTCGCCCATCCTTAATGACGAATTATGTAAAATATTACAATTTTGTTTCATGTGTCGAAATTTCTTTGAACGAATTATACTCTGTTTTACGCTTTTCCCTCTATGTTCTCTATAGGATTCATCTCGTTTCAACGTCCAGCAATAGTCTGCCCTCATCAAAGTAGTCCACACTTTCCTTGATACGTCCTTTCATACGTTTACTTCATGTCCTGATGAGATCTCTCACCCATCTCTTCGCTAACCTCACCCAGATTTTCGGGAAAATATTCCACATGTGAATTTAGAAAGTGAACCTTCAAGCTTATGGAACTTCGAATTTTGTAAGCCTTAGTAAGGTTTAGAATTCTAAGAAAGTTTTTTCTATCATTTAATAATTTGCTTCTTTAAATTATCATCATTATAGGGGGTATTATAACAGTAAATTGGATGGTACTTTTATCCCAATCTGCTCGGTACATTATTCTAAGCAATTGGTATGAATTTTGGATAGTGATTCGTATTTTCTACCGACAAAAACGAATGTTTTTTTGTACTTTTTAAACATTTAAATAATTACACATAATTGTTAAACGCTTTTACTGTGGTGAGAAAACGTGCTAAAAATTACGATGAAGTAGAGCGGAACATGCTGAATTGTACGAACATAATTCCTAATTTTCTTTAAGTCTACAGTAACAGGTGATGAAACTGAGTTTTTGAGCACGACACATAACCGTTGGTCATTGATCGGAATAAAGATATTAAAAATCTACTGAGTTAAAAAAGAGACAGTTGAAAACAAAGCTAAAATGATGTTGAAAGAATTTTTACTGTCTTGGATTTAGAGACGCCCGTACGCTCCAGGATGTGGAACAGTCGGTAAAGGTTTTATGTCGTTTCAAATACGTTACTCGTGGGGAATGAAAAAAAGATCTATGAAAATTAGGAACTTCTTTATGAAAATGCCTCTACCTATTTTTTGCACGTAATCAAGTCATTTTTAAATAGATAATCGTATACGATTTCCTTAATTCATCCCGATTACGCTTCACATGATTTCTTTTGTAACTTTATTTTGCTGAAAATATCTGAGAGGATATGAAAATCTTAACATGGCCTAAGTTGTTGAATGACCTTAGGCACCTTAAATGACCTTAAGTAATTAAAGACCGAAGAACGTAATTATAATTGTCATGAAGCAATGAATGTTTTGTTTTGATTTTTTTGTTGCAGGTATTAATTTTAAATTCCATTCATGGATCACTATCGTTTGTGCTATGTAGAAATGAATTTCAGACTCATACTTGATTGGGCTGAAGGTTCTATTTACAATAAGCCTAAAATTACAAGTAATTGGTTTAACGTTATACAGAAAATACAGTGTTTCAAGGAAGAAATATGACAACTGACAACGGTCGTTATGACCATGGTGACTGGTAAGATAAGCTTTTTATTACCTCACAATTCTGTACAATTTGAAATTTTTCAGGCTCGCTTTTTAATTTTTCTCTATAAAGTTTTTACTATCCTATATTACAAAGCAAAGAATTCTTAAAAAATATACACCAATATATCACCACCGTTCTTATCGAGAGTCACAAATTCTCTACTTTTAGACCTTGTCAAGCTTATTTAAAGACCAACTTTGTTTTTCAAAATAGAACTATTGTATATATATATATATATATATATATATATATATATATATATATATATATATGTTCTTTTACCCCAGTGAATTTTTAGGAAACTATAAAAAATAACTAATATTTCTTTTTAAATAACTTTACCGTAATTACATTAGTTAAGTGTCTTTGTTTTAAGATATAGTTTTCATTTTATTAATATTACCATTCTAAAAATATTAAATGAAATTAAATTAAGTAATTAAAAGACCATATTTCGAAAGGATCTGGCATATTTGTATTCAACCTAGTATTGTCTATTATACTTATCACCGCTGTTTTTAATCCATAAAAAAATATATTGCTTGAATTTTTCACTACTTTCTTGAATTTGATATAGGACTCGACATTTTCGAGAAAAGTCATAATTTATTTAGATTTTTTGAATTAATTAAATTGTTCCTGTGTCACTTTGGCTATAAAAGAAAAAATATGATCTACATGTCTGCGACCAAAAAAATCGAATCACAGTTGAACTATTAAATTTGTTTAAGATCAAGCAGTTCAACATTTATAATGGAATATTCATGAAGTTCCAAAAATCATAAACCTTCGTTTTTGGTTTTACCACTGATTTGATAATAAAATAAATAAAAAATATTTTATTTTTGTATGTTTTTTTTAAAATTATATTTTTAATCAGTTTATCTACTATTCAAACGATTGATAACTGGATGCCACACCTTAACCTAGTCCTAGTTATGTATGTCTTTTAAGTACAATATGAAACTATCTCTGGGAACGAAAACCGATTATATTAAAGTAATTCTGTTTAAGTAAACCTTCCATTGATATGTTCTTTTCATGAATATTAGAAACTAATTTTATACTAAATTTAACAAAATGATGTCTAAAGTGAAATAGAATTAGTAATGTGAAGACCTTTAAACTTTACAGCGCAAAAGGGAAATTCCGATCGTAATAGACTGTGGAAAGTGTAGATAGACCAAAAATAATGTTATTTTTTTAGTCATATATGAAACGCTATTTAATGTACAAGAGATGCAACTGAATTATGAATATCAAAGCTGTTTCTAGGGATTCGTATTTTTTTTTTTTAATAAGAAAATGATAAGTATTTAAATATAATAATAATAATATTACAGTATAATATATACTTATAGAGTATATATAAAACAGTATACAGTAGAGTATTATACAGTATAGTATAATGCAATATACTACTAGCGCTAGCGCTGGATCTCGCTTTACGAGATTTTTCTTCACTTTTTTCGTTCATTTTAATTTTTTTAATTTGATATTTTTTTTCTTTTGTTTATTCATTTGTTTTATTTCAAAAGTATTGAAGTTAACTATTGATATACCAGTTTTAAAGGATGATGCAATACTATATCAGATTATTTATTCGATATCTCTCAAAAATGAGGTGGGCAGGCGATCATTGATAACATATATAGGGGTCATTAGCTTTCATATAAACAAAAATTTGGCGAAATTGGTCTGGCGGTTGGAGCTAGGGGACTCACTCAAGGTTTTACTTTGATTTCCCCGCAAGGAATAAACAGTAAATTGGGTTTTTGTAATATATATATATATCAAAAATGATGAAGTGGAGGGGGCAGGCGGCTCATTTTTTTAAATTTTGCTATATAATAAAAATATTTTTGTTCATCTGATTTTACTAATCTTATAAGTTCTATTTTTAACATTCCTTCGGTGTACTTGATTTTAACTATTCGGCAGTTTTCAATTTCGGGTTGAACCGTTTGGAATTTTTTTGTTTTCAATGGTACGGCTCATTATTACTATGACGGATCCTTCAACAACAATTTCGTACATGTCCCGCATTTACCCATTTCATCTAAATAATAAATTGTCTTACTCTCTTCAGAGAATTGTTTATGTACTCTTAATTATTCCGTAGGCTACGAAATAACATCTACACGTTAATCAATAAACAATTATTTTATTTAGACATGAAACAAAAATTCCGTGAATTTCAAGTACGATGATTTAATGTACTTCTAGAAAAATTCGGCAGTCCAGAATCTGTATTCATGGCAATTAATATCTTGTTCAAGTTAGGAAGCTTGTTACTAAAATAAAAGGAATGAATTTTTCTCTGATTGCGGTTTTAGTAAAATCGTCCAATTTTTCAATCCTTTTCACACATTTTCGAATTTTTTTAGGGCTAAAATATTTACCATAAATTTTGTGTTTCTTTATTATATTAAAAATTGTTCTTTCGTTAACGCCTGTTGCACTACTATTTTTCCGAGCAATGCCTCTGACAAACAGTTTCAAGGTTATCTTGTTTCAGCGTGAGACCAGCCATCAAAGATAACTGGATGCTGCATCAAGAAAATGCACAACTTGACACACTGCAGTCTCAAGTAATTAGTTTTTGGCACAGAAAAACATTCCTGTAATTCCTCAACCTGACTTGAAGGACACAATTTTAGAAAATTAGAAAATTTTTAAAAAAATGTATCCGACCACGTGAAGGACATTCCGGTTTCTGAATTCCAAAACTAATATGAAGAGGGGGAAAACCATTTGAAGCGTTCCGTGGCTACCAATGGGAACTATTTCGAAGGAGATAGAATTTATGTATAATTGGATTGTTTAAAAAAATTTTTTGAATCATGACGTACCAACAAAATAAAAATCATAAGAAATTAAACACTGATGTTTAAACGTTTGGTTCAACAGTTAAAAGGTGATTTTTTTTAAAAAATTAAGAATAATCATACTTGTATAAATATTTTTCTCTTTATTAAATATATTGGGTTTATAAAAGTAAATTAACTGAATTGCAAAATAATTTACTTAACAATTTAGTACAAAAATTAAGAAGATATTAAAAATTGTATTAAAAAGTAAAATATTTTCAATACAAATAATCTCACAGCCTGGAATAAATGTCTTCAATTTCATTAGTTACTTTCATTGAAAAATAATTCATTAAGATCTTAAATTTTCAGCATAGTGGCCCTCCACTATCATTATGGTTTTATTTCTGTTTATTTTTTTATTTATTAATTAAAAAGCTTTTTCTTCTTACATTATTGGTGTTAACTAGTTTCTTTCTGTTTAATAATTCTTTCCTTTGTGTTTTATTCTCTAAGCTATTACATTAGTTCTATATTGTTCTTCCATTACTGTTTTACTCTTCACTTCTTGATTTATGAATTATTGTAATTTTTAAAATGTGGGTTCCCTCCTACCCACCTCACTTTATCACCTCAGAATAACCATGTTATTCATCCATTTCTGATTCCTCTTCACTTCTTGATTTATGAATTAATGTACTTTTTGAGGTGGGGGCCCTCCTCCCAACCTCACTTTATCACCACCCCAGAATAACCATGTTATTCATCCATTTCTGTTTGCTGTTCACTTCTTGATTAATGAATTATTGGAAATTTTTAGAGGTGGGGCCCTCCTCAACACCTCACTTTATCAACACCCCAGAATAACTAAGTTATTCGTCCATTTCTGTTTCTTCTTCACTTCCAGATTTATGAATTATTGAAAATTTCATAGGCGGGGGCCCACCACCCCAGCTCACTTTATCAACACCCCAGAATAACTAAGTTATTCATCCATTTCTGTTTCTTCTTCACTTCCAGATTTATGAATTATTGAAAATTTTCAGAGGTGGGGGCAATCCTCCCCACCACACTTTATCATCACCCCAGAATAACCATGTTATTCATCCATTTCTGTTTCTTGATTAATGAATTATTGAAAATTTTCAGAGGTGGGGGCCCTCCTCCCCACCACCGTTTATCACCACCCCAGAATAACCATGTTATTCATCCATTTCTGATTCCTCTTCACTTCTTGATTTATGAATTAATGTACTTTTTGAGGTGGGGGCCCTCCTCCCCACCTCACTTTATCGCCACCCCAGAATAAACATGTTATTCATCCGTTTCTGTGTGACTTCGCTTCTTGATTTATGAATTATTGGAAATTTTTAGAGGTGGGGGCCCTCCTCCCCACCTCACTTTATCATCACCCCAGAATAACCATGTTATTCATCCGTTTCTGTGTGACTTCACTTCTTGATTTATGAATTATTGGAAATTTTTAGAGGTGGGGGCCCTCCTCCCCCCCTCACTTTATCGCCACCCCAGAATAACCATGTTATTCATCCGTTTCTGTGTGACTTCGCTTCTTGATTTATTAATTATTGGAAATTTTTAGAGGTGGGGGCCCTCCTCCCCACCTCACTTTATCACCACCCCAGAATAACCATGTTATTCATCCGTTTCTGTGTGACTTTGCTTCTTGATTTATGAATTATTGGAAATTTTTAGAGGTGGGGGCCCTCCTCCCCGCCTCACATTATCACCACCCCAGAATAACCATGTTATTCATCCGTTTCTGTGTGACTTCGCTTCTTGATTTATGAATTATTGGAAATTTTTAGAGGTGGGGGCCCTCCACCCCACCTCACTTTATCGCCACCCCAGAATAACCATGTTATTCATCCGTTTCTGTGTGACTTTGCTTCTTGATTTATGAATTATTGGAAATTTTTAGAGGTGGGGGCCCTCCTCCCCACCTCACTTTATCGCCACCCCAGAATAACCATGTTATTCATCCGTTTCTGTGTGACTTTGCTTCTTGATTTATGAATTATTGGAAATTTTTAGAGGTGGGGGCCCTCCTCCCCACCTCACTTTATCACCACCCCAGAATAACCATGTTATTCATCCGTTTCTGTTTGACTTCACTTCTTGATTTATGAATTATTGGAAATTTTTAGAAGTGGGGGCCCTCCTCCCCACCTCACTTTATCGCCACCCCAGAATAACCATGTTATTCATCCGTTTCTGTGTGACTTCGCTTCTTGATTTATGAATTATTGGAAATTTTTAGAGGTGGGGGCCCTCCTCCCCACCTCACTTTATCACCACCCCAGAATAACCATGTTATTCATCCGTTTCTGTGTGACTTCGCTTCTTGATTTATGAATTATTGGAAATTTTTAGAGGTGGGGGCCCTCCTCCCCACCTCACTTTATCACCACCCCAGAACAACCATGTTATTCATCCGTTTCTGTGTGACTTCGCTTCTTGATTTATTAATTATTGGAAATTTTTAGAGGTGGGGGCCCTCCTCCCCACCTCACTTTATCGCCACCCCAGAATAACCATGTTATTCATCCGTTTCTGTGTGACTTCACTTCTTGATTTATGAATTATTGGAAATTTTTAGAGGTGGGGGCCCTCCTCCCCACCTCACATTATCACCACCCCAGAATAACAATGTTATTCATCCGTTTCTGTGTGACTTCGCTTCTTGATTTATGAATTATTGGAAATTTTTAGAGGTGGGGGCCCTCCTCCCCACCTCACTTTATCATCACCCCAGAATAACCATGTTATTCATCCGTTTCTGTGTGACTTCGCTTCTTGATTTATGAATTATTGGAAATTTTTAGAGGTGGGGGCCCTCCTCCCCACCTCACTTTATCGCCACCCCAGAATAACCATGTTATTCATCCGTTTCTGTGTGACTTCGCTTCTTGATTTAGGAATTATTGGAAATTTTTAGAGGTGGGGCCCTCCTCCCCACCTCACTTTATCGCCACCCCAGAACAACCATGTTATTCATCCGTTTCTGTGTGACTTCGCTTCTTGATTTATGAATTATTGGAAATTTTTAGAGGTGGGGGCCCTCCTCCCCACCTCACTTTATCACCACCCCAGAATAACCATGTTATTCATCCGTTTCTGTGTGACTTCACTTCTTGATTTATGAATTATTGGAAATTTTTAGAGGTGGGGGCCCTCCTCCCCACCTCACTTTATCGCCACCCCAGAATAACCATGTTATTCATCCGTTTCTGTGTGACTTCACTTCTTGATTTATGAATTATTGGAAATTTTTAGAGGTGGGGGCCCTCCTCCCCACCTCACTTTATCACCACCCCAGAATAACCATGTTATTCATCCGTTTCTGTTTTACTGTTCACTTCTTTATTCATGAATTTTTGTAATAATGAGCAACGAAAATTATCATGGAAAATATTACGCCGCAACAAATTTTATATGTTTATTATTACACCATTTATAATTCTAAAAATCAATTTTCTATTTGCCAAACTTTTAGTTCTTCGTAATTTTTATGGTGCACGTAATGGTCCATCAGAGCAACTTATTCGTCCGAATGTTGATAATTTTTGAAAAACATTAATTCTACTTCATGAAAAACCAACAAGACCTGTAAGTACAGACGAAAATATCGGTATTGTCAGTGATAGTTCAAGAAGATCGGAAGTATCTAAACCGCATCCTGCTACCAAATTATTCCATTCATTTAATCAATTTTGCGACCGAATTATTTGACGTAATATTCTAGTGAATTGTCCTCCAAGATCATGTGACTTTACACCAGTAGATTATTTTCTTTGGAGATGTTTTGCTCTTTGTTTATGCTGATAAACCAACAACAATTCACGCTTTGGAAGGAAACATAACTCTTGTTATTAACAACATAGGTCCCGAATTACTTTTAGTTTGGTTCAAAATTGGAATTGTCGAATCTTACTAATCGTGGTTGACATATGCCGGAAATTATTTTCAAAAATTAAACGGGAAAATTATGTTTGAGATAAAAACAAAATTGTTTTCAAACTTACCTTTTCATGTGTTTCAAAATTCAAAACTTCAAAATTCTATCACTCTAAAACAAACACCCATTATAAATGTTGTAAATGTGTACCACCATCTTTTCCAGGTCTTCGTTATCACGTTTTTACCTTATTTGAAGCTTTTGTTTTCTTTACTTATTATAAAATTATTTTTTTAATTTATGTAACTTGTAATTATTTTTAGTTTTTACACATGCACTTTTATTAGATATTTGAATAGAATTAAATGCTTAAGTTACATGACGTTGCTGTGTTACGAATTAAGCACTGTTATAGAAGATTTTGTTCCATTGTTAATATTTTTATTAATAAAAAATAAAAATACTTTATTTAATTCGTATGTAATAAAAAAATTTAATCTTATTTTTTATAGATGCAGTGAAAGTAGTATCAGAAAAGCTGCTGACTGTTGTAAGGGACAAATACTGCATGACTTGCCTGGCTATTCCGATCAAGTATACAATTCCTTGCTCAAATTTTTCATTGCAAAACTTTCTAGCTTCACTGAAAAACTTTACAATTCAATTATTCAAAGTCTAATTTTTATTTTCGTAAAAAATGTTTAAATATAAGTAACTAAATCATATATATATATATATATATATATATATATATAAAAGTTTGAACTGACGGTGGTTTTGTAGTCTGGGGGATGTGAAACGGGAAGATATGTCGGAATATCTTAATTATTTATTATTCCGAAAATTAATAATTTTCGGAAGTGGAATCATGGTACCCATTACGATAGGTAGCTTTCTTATGAAATGTACCTAAATTTGATTTTTTTTTTTAAAGAAAAAATTCTGTATTATTTATTAGCCTAAGGTACTACATCATAGACATGTAAAGGAAAATTGTCACAATTTAAAGAGAATTTTATTTTTGTGAGTACAAATACGTAAAATCTAGTGGAAAAATTTAATATTTTCCCTTGCCCATAATTGAAGTAAGCCGTCACCGTCTGTTTTTTTTTTCAAAATATATCTCAAATTTTTTATTTAGATATATTTCTCTCTGTTTCTATTTGTTTGTATCAGTATAAAATATATACTTACATTATATCTTCGTACATAATCATATCGTCTATACGTACGTACGTATATATCTCGCATAACTCAAAAACCGTAGGATGTTTAGCCGTAGGATGTTGAAATTTTGGATATAGGACTGTTGTAACATCTGGATGTGCACCTCCCGTTTTGATTGCTTTCGACTGGCCAAAAGTGTACATAAAAGCCCAAAATCCAAAAATATTTGAATTTTGGACTCTTTCTTAACTGCAGTAATAAGCCCTTTTGGAGAGCTTTTCAACAGTATATCATAAGTGGTACGTATTTTTATGCTTTATGAAAATAAGTACAAATAGTTAAATAAGAGTTAACTTAAGAGTTAAATAACTCTTGACTTCAGAGTTATAACGAAATAAAATTTTAATTCATGAAATATTTGGATCTTAGTAAGGGAAGGCACATCGGATCGAATCAGACTTCATTTCCTTTTTTTAACTTTTTGTTTTTGATTTAAATGTATTGATTTATTAACAGTTATTAACCTCTGATTGTAAAAAAAAAATTCACGATAAATAATAATTCAATAATATTAATAAAACAGAAAAATATGAAAAAATATCAGAAGTTATTAATGAAATAAAATTTAATGTACTTTTCATTTAAAAAAAATGTGTATACTCGTATGTAATGTAATAGGCATACAAGGTATTCATGTGTTGCTATTACATCAGATTTTTATACCATAATATTGCAGTAGAAAGTAATCGTTAACAAAAAAAATTAAAAATAATACCATTTTGTGTTCCGATATTTTTTTTTTTTAATATCCATTCATTGATGTTATCTGAGAGATATTTACTGGTGGAATTTTCTGTTCATAAAAAAAAATAATCGGAATTAGTGAATTTGGTTAGGAGTAAGATTTGAGGAAGTTTTGTATTAAAACAAAGACGTAGGAATCGCAATGAGTACGTCCTGTTTTATTTTTAAAGCTAGGCAACAAAGACTTTGTGGGAACCAAGACGTTAAAGTTTGAACCGTTAAAGAACCAAGATGTTTGAGTAAATTATTCACAATAGTTTTTGTGAAAAAAATTCCCTTTGAGGTGCCTCAAATATATAAAACAAATTATATTATTTCCTACGTAAATAATTAATTATACGGGAACGAAGTCCATTCTATAAGTTCAGGGTAAAAGTGGTATTTATACTGTATAGGTTAAAAGTATAAATGTTGATTATCTGTAAATAAGGGTTTTTTTAAAGTTATTTATAGTTTTTCTCTTACATTTCTTCACTGTTCCTATTCTTTTTATAGCACCTACATACAACTAATGATTATATTTACTGGTTTTAATTGTATATTTCTGTGTACAGTAAAGAAGTTTGATAGACCATTATTGTCTTGTAATTTGAATGTTCCCGTGTTATTTTCAGTTATTTTATTTGACGCAATTCAAAGTTATTAGTATATTTTAATAACTATTAATTTCGGATTCAATATATGAAGAAAAAATCAAAAAGACAAATGTTTTTTGGCCTTTTAATACTGTTCTACTCTTAGAATTTCTGGATTGAATAATTACATTAATAATACAAAAACCTTGCTGAAATAACTTGATAACATAGTCGAATTTACAGCTTACATTGTTTACTTTGTTATATAATCTGTCATTTTCAACAAAAAAAAACGAATTTCGTTTTGATGGAGAAGTAATTTAATCTATGTAAATCTGTTTTAATGAAAATTGCTTTAAGTTAAGATGACAGCAATGGCGCAAAGGCTAAAATTCTTCTCTCAACGACAACACCAGTCTAAACTGGTGTTGTCTAAATGCATTGAAGAACGTTTATGTTTCTGCCACTTGTAGAGATGCATTTGGATACATGCATACGCTATTAGACTTAAGTATATTTGTTCACGCGCTCTCTTGCGCGACATCGACAAACATTTGTCTTTTAATTTTTAAAACACAAAATATCATATTTTTTACGTGAATAAGTTTTCACATGTAAAACCGTGTGCTAGTGCGCTAAATAGATGCATAAAATAAACCTCTGGTTGTTGAATTGCCTTTACAATCACTTTAAAACGTGATTGTAATGATAAAGCAGAATGTTTTTATTGCGTGACAACATACGTTTTACCTTATTCCATGATTCAATCAATATATTCATACTGTTTAATTACACCTGACTGGAACGAGAACAAGCCTATTCATAGTTTTTTTTTTTTTAATTGTATAATCTCTGCATTCGGAATACGATTATTTATTTCTTATCAAAAGGCGTATCTTAAAAAGCTTTTTTTTTTAATTTTATTCAGATTTATTTTTTCTTTCAATTTTCACCACTTCTTTTATGTAAGACGTTCTGTAAAGTACCAGGTAATTTTGTTTTAAGCAGTGTTACTTGGTTTTCCTGAGTCTTTGATTATTTACACATTATTCTTTATGTAGATTGTAAATAACACTTCTTTTTCTATATTTCAATCAATTTTCTGTAAAAGTTTTATAATTTATTCCATTCTGTTTTATTTAATAATGTATAAAGATCATCGTAATCTCAATCAGGTAGCGTTTTCTTTTTTCTATCTTGATTTCGATGACAAATATATTAATTAAAAATGTTTTCTTTGTATTTTAATTTTTTGTGAAAATGAACCGGCTTCATCGAATATACCGGTGACTATAAACTATCCTAGATGGTGTAGTGTGGCTACATTAGATTTCAAGTGGATGGTGGAGTAGCTGTCATATTTATCATTTATCTGCTCCTACTTTGTTTAATTTTTTTATTTAATTCAGTGGACTCTTAACTAGTGTGGCTTACATAGTTTTATATTAGCTATATTTTTTCAATTGTACTTAGTTTTAAACAAAATAATTGAGCTACGAGAAATTACCCTAAGGTAGCGTACCGTAATATTATGTAAAAAATTTCTCTGGAGATTGCTGGTCTTATATTTTAATTGAAAAAAAAGATTAATTGTCATTACACCAGACAGAATGAAAAGATTTATTTTTACATGTTTATCAAAATAGTTACTTAGATTATTATTATGCATATACCAAAAATCAAGATGATATATTTATTTTTTAAGGAGAAATTTCAAAATAGTAAATTTCATTATTACACCATTTTAGTAAAATAGGATATTTTTAGTTATGACCATGTGTTCTTTAAAAGTTGTATGATAATACTGTATATTATTAAAGTGTGTGTGTGTGTGTGTGTGTGTGTGTGTGTGTATGAGGGGGGAGTGTGCACGCGCAATTTATTGAAAAACATTAATTTGTGATGAAAATTCCTATACATTACGAAGATTAATAAGTAAATTTTTTTTCAAAGCAGAGGATCGAAAATATCATTACGTAATAAACAACTGCTGTACTCAGCGATTTGGACCAATGGATTCCAACTGTGGGGTACGACAAGCGAGAGTATCATTAAAGTCGTACAGAGATTCCAGATCGAACTCTTCTGAAATATAATAGAAGCACAGTGGTGTGCAAAAAACACTGAAATACACGATTGTCTGGGGGCTAACCGTTCGAGAGGAGATGCGGCGATTCGGTACAAGATACAAAACGAGACTGAACAGACATATGAGCTGGCTTGCAGTTAACCTCCTGGATAACAGCGAGGACGTAAGACGCCGAAAGCGATAGCATATTGGTGTGTTTGGCATGTCTCCAGCCACCACCCCATTTGGTCAACCTTAAGCGTAAAACCGAATGTCTGTGCCACAAACGGCAACTGAGCCTCGGAGCAGTTTAGCGACCAGTATCCTAACATACCTGCTACAGTTACATAAAAGCGTGAGCGGATTAAGCACGATGCCATACACCATCGGGTTACGTGTCCCAACCGCTTATTTGTCATATATTTGCTAAAATGAGTAGGCGCACCCCGTCAACTCGTAAAAATATGTATGGTATCATACCATTAATAAAATTTATTTCGTCTAGGCAGCAATTCGCTGCCCACGCCTAGGTTTCTGAATTCCAGCAACCTGTCTACCATTTTATAGCGCTTGAAGCCATAATAATTGGCTGGTGGTCAGCTATATCCAGGGTGAGCTTCCCTGTGCGGTAAGGCAGTGCGGTAAGAGTCTTTCCCTTAAGTAAACTACGGATGCCGATTGAACAAAGCAACCGCATTTAGGAACTCCAACACGGTCCGACAATGTGGCTCTCGCCACATCGACTCGCCGCTTGTGAGTGGTCAATTTTCCTCTTGATCTCAAGGTTCCAGGGTGGCCCGGTCTCTGGCACTCCCAAGAGCAGGGCAGTCAAACATCAGGTGTTCATTTGACAGGACCTCCCCGGAGACACACAGCTCATCAGCTGCCCGGCGGAACCGATACAGATAATGGTTCAAGTTGAGGTGGTTCGTGAGCATCTGGGCAGCCGTTGCCCTTAGAAACGAACTCGAAGCATACCGTTCACCCAGATCCTGTATAAACTTGTTCAAAGATCTTCCCTTAGTCGTGGTGTCCAATTGCATCTGCCATGCTTCCAGGCAAAAGCCTGGTCCGTGACCCCTTCTGGAAATTTCAATCCCAGAAATCCGTCGAATACCAGGTTCCACAGAAGAGGACTGAGAATGGAACCTTGCGGGCTTCCCCTAGTAACGGAGTTTTCCACAACTAGGTGCGCATCCTTAAACATAACCGTATGGTTATACAAATATTCACGTACCACGGCCTGCAGAGCTACGAAAGGATTGCATATATTAAATCTGTGAGTTTTCCGGAATTTGAGATGAATCAACTACCCTAAGATGTTGTGCATTGTTTTCATTTTATTTCGCCACTTACTTTTGATGGTTTTTTGATTTTTTCTTTGTTTGAATAATGTAATAGATGTAAATTTGTGTAATTGATAATACTATTTTTTGATGTTAATGCTGTTATGTTCTGAACTTGATTAATTTTCTTTGGTCTCATCTTTGTTTGTAATTATTTATGTTTATGTGTACAGTACAAGATATGTTTACATTCTTCCAGTTATTTCAATTGAAACCCTTCTTTTCATATCATTTCTTTTTGTATTCAAATTTACTTATAGCTCCGGTAATTTGGAACTGATTTAAATTAAACACTGCGCCCAAAAAATCTTCTGTTTAAGTTATCTCGAAAAAACTTCTTAATGGACCACCATAGAAATTTGTTCGCTAATAAAAAAAGATTCATTGAATACAGAATAAAATCTCGAATTGAGAACCTCTGTACGTTATAATTAATTATCAATTATATTATCACGCAGCAAAAATGTGAAAATCTATATATATAAAAGGCAATGTTCGTCTGTGTATCGCTATAGACTAAAAACTACTGGAATGATTTATGCAAAATGCACGACTTTTGCAAATTGGTCCGAAGAAGGTTTAAAGTTACAGAAATCCTCGATATGAACAGTAAAAAGAAGGTTAGGGGTATTTTGAACAAACTACTGTGTTTAGGGAGTAGATTGAATTAAATCTGATAGGTAGTGCTGTTCTGACAATTGCATTTTTTTACGTTGTGATTAGAAAGTGGAAAGTTAAATTTTGTGAAGTTCCGTAATGTTCAGTTTTTTAATGTTTTATCAGACATTCATTTGCGTTCATTTAATTTATTTATATATATATATTGAAGCACTACCGGGTTAGCACTGAAGTCGAACACGCGTCGAATGACTTGATGAATGGGATATTGAGGGCGAGACGACGGGCAATGCGATATGTTGTTCGTTTCAACCACGATGCTCCGCCACCACCATCATCAGCATCACCATCTAACCATCAAGAAGAAGATGCAGAATCCGATGGGTCCGCAACGGATTTCAATCCGAACGACAACAACAGCAATAACAATGATAATCAGCCACCATCATCGCCATTACCAGATAATGAATTACAAAACATACATGAAATTATCGATGGTGTTAATGGACAGAGTAGTAGTACCAATCATTGTGTTCGTCGTGGACATCAATGTCGACGTCGACATGTTCGAGTGTGTCGTCGTCCGGAGGTCACAGTCGTGAATGTTAGTTCGACACCATGTCCACGTCGATCTCATTGTAGAACTCTAAATAGAATTCTACAACAGGTCGACGCTAATTCAAGCCAGTCTGTTGAGGTGATGGAAACTCATCAACCGACAGATTTCCGATCTGTTTAACAGAATCAATAACTGTCGAGTTGTTGGTTTGCAGTCATCGATACTGCGAAGGCTGTATGCGAAAATTAGCGAGGTACAGCAGAAATTGTCCCGTCTGTCGACGAGATGTATTGGGCTACCGCAGAAAAGTAATTTTTTTAAAAAGTTATTCATATTATTTCATATTTTTTACATATAATTTTTTTCACTTACAATAAAAGAAAGGATATATTGCCTATAACAATAGTCATGATCAATAATTTATTACATAATGGTTTTTTTAAATAAAAGTAAGTCAATATATATCCGCATGATAAAAAAAATGAACAATAGTTATGGTCGAGGACTACTAGGGTTTCGTTGGACTACAATAGTCATGTCCGTTGGCTATGAGCACTTTGTTTACGGTACTTGGTCTCTTTTGTGGAGTGTTGTCGTCATTTTGCAAAGGGTTGCAATAATTTTGCAAAGGGTTTTCCTACAGTATCCATTGCAAAAGATTTTAGACACGATCTGTACAAAAAAAAGTCTTTTTAATGATTCCATTATGTACACAAGCGCGTACGGGATCATAAGCACTTTGCACAGTATATTTTCTATTAACAAGTCAAACTTCTTCTCCTTCTTGTTGAAATTGAGAATGCTATATATCTTAGCACGAAGTCAAACAAATTCACGAATAGCTTTTCCATTCATCTCGTCTTTGAATTTACCAAGTCGTTTCTTATTGGTATTACTAAAACATACGTGATCGCAAGGGTAATATGAAGTCGCGATCGATAATGTGAAGAATATCGTTGTAAACGTTATCGGTCACGATATGATACATCAGACTGTCCTTATCGGTCATTAGAAGATTTATATTATGACCGTACTTTTCCACCATGTAGTCATAGTGGAATTCGTACATGATCATTTTGCTAATGTCCAATACGGTAAAACCGATGTAGATTGGACTATTGAGGAATATCTCCGTTTTCTTCAGACTTACCCCGACGAGATCCTTGTTATAGATGTACCAAGCCTTAACTCTCGGTTTTGCAATCACCTTATCCAGCTTACGTTCGTTAGTGACCAGTTTGAAGTCTATTCTGTTTCGTACGTTTTTCAAGGACTTGCCGTACACCGCGTTGTTCATTAACTTGAAAAAGTCCTTTTCAAAACTGTTTCGTGCTTGCGCACGCGTTTCAGTATTGAAGTCGATGTACGGTTTCAACCAAGGAGACTGGGAGAATTCCAGAACTCTGTAAACGTTTTTCACTTTCAGTCCTAGTCGAGTGTATAACTTTAGGTTTCTGTAATGTAAAACATATCGTGCCTTGTCGTACAATGTTGTCATTAATTTCTTTACGGGACATCTCTTTATGTCCTTCAAATAGGGGGACAACATGTCATCGGTTGGTACTAATCGTTCTGGTGCGAGAGGGTAATCTTTGTGACGATCGTGCAATTGTTGTGGATACTCGAGATCCACTTCCAAGATGTAGCCCTTTTCGCCTAGATCGTCAACCCCGTTAATATCGATATTGTCAATCTCTTCAGTACTCAACCACCTAAAATTAGCTTGTGGTAAGGGCTCAACCATGGCTCACCCATAAAGGTTGTTGGAATCATAATATTGAACTTAGGACGTGGGGTCGGATGGGTCATATTGATCCGGAATATTTGGGTTGTTCGCCTTTCCGTACCTGTGTGAAATCATAGCTATACCACCGTGTGTGCCTTTTTCAACAAACAGATGCATATCTATGTCTGTCAACAGTTCCAATTTTTGACAGGTAAATTTTAACATGGCATTCCACGTGAAATGGGGGGTGGAATAAAAGTGACAGGGGTCCAAACCGTAATATTGCATAGACGTACTTCGGAAATTTTCAAATACGTCCGCCAACAATAATACATCGCTAAGAAGGTAAAGATAGTGATAATCGCCTAACGTATTGCAGTCAAATATTTCCCACACGTTTTTGGTGTGGGTGTAATCTTTGGCTGTTATGTTCTCTCTTCTTAGCGTGCTGTAGAATGCCGTCTGCTGTGGAAGTTCGGTTTCGGAAAACTTGTTTACATGGGTCATGTATTCGTATGGGTAAACGCCTTTAGGGATTAAACAATCTCTTTTCTCGGGTAATGGGTAACAGTGCGTGAGACGTTTAAATACGGTGTCTTTGCCCTGACAATCTTTTACTAGATTTTCTACAAGTTTTTCGAGGTACGACGAAAGAAATTGTAAAGAGTCCAAGAACCTCAATGGACCAACGGACAGTGACTGTATCCGCTCAGACGTGTTGGCGATACAGTTTATTTTTACGTCGTCCTTGTATTTTCCCAAAGCTTGAACTATGTGATGGCTATCGTAACCGCGGAGGTTATAAAAAAATACTGGAATATGCTCGGTGCGTTTACAATTTAAATTGCACTGATAATGACATGCACCAAGAAACCGCCCTGTGGTATGCGAGTGATGACGTACACGATTGTCGTTCAACTTGCAAAGACAAAGAAAACACTCGGTAGCCCTTTGAAATGGATCCCTGTCTTCGGGCGTCATCACTATCGGTTTTCGACAATCATAATTTTGTGCAATCTATCGGCGTGTTAGAGCAAATCATCCAGCATCTTTTCAACGATATTTTCACCATCAGTTCTCGCTTGGTAGACGACAGGACCTTCGGAAATCTGCCTGTCCTCATCAACGATTACATAGACGTAACTGGATAGAAGATGATGGGCTACCTTATCGGTAAAACTAGTGTTAGAATTAGGGGTGGCAGTGTCCATCGGATGAACAAACGATTCGAACCCGCATACACCGCATACGGAACGGGGAGTGTGGACGAGTAGACCCTAAACTTCATCACGCATTCCCATTCTTTAACAGGATCGGGTAATCTTATCCTTTGTGCACCGTGTCGCTTACACTCGATGAAATGTTTGTTTAGGTTTTGTGTAGCGACGAGTGAACCTGATGAACTAAAACGGCGCAGACAATACGGACTATATTGACTGCTGCATCGACTCTATGTTAAACATGAATGGAGACGAGATAGCCCGTTCATACCCGGTTTGGTATTTATAAGGCAATAATGGAATTTATCTCTCGTGCGCGCTGATTCCCGACGCTGCGATTGGATAGCTTCAGACCGCGTCGGATCCACAATTCTTCAGTCGAGCGCCACGTCCCGCACTGTAAACATCTTTCTCTACGTCTGTCCGCTGACGCACGCACGCGCACACACCGCCGCCTCCCAGTGCACGATCTACGACGAGATCCTCACTCTGTGACGCGCGCCTCCCGACGCCGTCGCATGGACAACCAGGATCATTCTCGAGGTACGTCGTCAAAAAACACGTCACAATCCAAGATGGCCGTCCACCGCCATCTTGGCGGGCTACGGCGTCACTGACGTCACTATCCAAGATGACCGACCACCTCCATCTTGTCCACCATCATAGTCGCTATCTCAAATTGGCGGACAAGATGGCCGCCAAGATAACCGACGGTCGCCATCATGGATTCCAAGATGGCGGACGGCCGCCATCTTGGAAGGACGTCATTTTTGACGACGTACCCCTATTTCCGTACTACTATCGGTCTAGTGGTTGGGAGGCTCTGTCAAGAATTCTGCCAATTATTTTAAATACATATAGATTAATAACCAGTTATTCAATTATTTTCTTATTAACCAAACATTAACTTAGAAAATTTTAGGTAAGTAATCTAAATAAAATAGAGTTTATCCTTATTTTATTATTTTATCTGTTTATATTTTATTTTTAAGATTTTAGTGATGCAGTAAGCCTTCAAGTTCGATCGAAGATTCTTAATATTTTTTTAATATTTAGTTAGAAAAGATTAAAAAATAAAATATTATCTGCCATCGGTCTTTCTTTACTTTGATTTTCAGCGGTATGCGTATAGAATGAATTTTAAGTATGGAATACGCTAAATGAAAGAAACGAGTATAACGATTTATTTTTAATATTCATAAGTCATCCGTCAATAAAAAATGTCTGCAAGGTTATCAGTAGGCGTATGGTGGATATAAATTTGAAAAGCATTATAAGTGATTAACTATTCTTGTGGAGGTTTCTTATTTTTTAGATATCGAGTATAATCCTCAGAGAGTCGGTTCGTTCGCTGAGTTACCTCTTATGCTTTTTTCTACTACATCATTTTCAACAATAAAATTCTTTTAATATTATTTTAAAAGAATAATAAAATTTGTCAAGCAATTGGGTGTTTCCGCAATTATCACAAATTTAATAACGTTTTTACTGTTTATCCTAAGTTAATCGTTTACCATGAACTATAATTATAAAAAAAATAAATTTTGCGCTTATAAAATATGTAGCACGATCTCGAGTTATACGACTAAAGCTAATATTCTTGCATATTATGATAACCTCACTAATTTGAGTATTGTAAAGGTAAGTCCAGATTTGGATTCATATTCTGAAGGAAATTCATTATAATAAAACGTTTTTAAAAAAATATATATAAACACTCCTCCACTCGGATGTTTTGATTGTCTTATTTTTAATATTATTTCAAACAATTACTGTTGAATTGTTATTTAACATCTTATTAGATTTGCTACCTTATGTATTTTTGGTTACACAATGTTATATTCACACTTGTTGACTCCGAAAATAAGAAGGCATTTTACGTTTATGATTTGCGAAACTGGATCTTACGTCATTTTTAACACTTCTATTTGTTGTATATTTTTTTAAGATATTGCCGGATTTGATACGGTTAAATATCAGATCAACTTAAAACTGTAAACTATAACTGAGACAAGAGTTTACCTAAAGTTATGTTATTAAATTTTCTCTAAAATGTCTAAACGTCTTTCTGCCTTTTTAATTAAGGTTGACGTTGTTAAAAACAAATAAAATCAAGTCGGTGCAAATTAATTGAATTGCATAAGCTTAAATATTTTTATAAGAAAAATACATTTTTGCAGTTTTGTTGTAGAAATAAAAAAAGTAAAGCCTCTAAAAATTTAACATTTTATTAAAATTAAGAAAAAATTATGCGTGATTAGACATAACTAAATATATCATTTAAATAATGCTTTATGTATTTTTTTTTTTCTTAAAACTGAGCATAATATTACTCAACTTTAATTAACGACATGTTGCCTCATGGATCTTGGACTTTATTTTTGTAATTCCATTTTGAATTTATTTTTGTACTTTATTTACTTTGTACTTTATTTTTGTAATTCCATTTTCTGTATAGCTTGTTTGAATTATATTATATACTAAATGGTATTTTCTTAATTATTATTGATAGTTTTACTATCGTAATTTTTAAGATGTTATTTATTTTATATTAAAGTACTAGTCGGTCAGGGTTCGCTTTGCTCGCCTTCCCGTCTAGCTAGGGATAGAGTCCCTGGATCTCCGCTGTGTTTGTTATGGCTGTGAGAATAATACTAAAAAATAACAATTAAATTATACAGACTTTACAATTACCTGAAATAAAAACTAAATTACAAAAGACAGAATAGTAGTAACTACAGTAAATAAAGTACACAGACGTTTGTGGAGGAAAAATTCACAACTTCACCCCCAACTGGGCTGTGTCCTCAAGCTGTTGCTTAAAATCTTCTCTGGGATAACACGAATGTCTCCTGACAGTTTGAAAGCAATCGGTTGGTAGGATTTCGTGTGATCTTGTTGCAAATAGACAGACAAAATTTCGCATGTAGCTATTATATTAGAAAAATGAATTTTTTTAAAAGAAATCTTATTTTTAACTCTTTGTAATTTTCCTCCGTGGTGAACTGATAACTTGTGAATTCTGTTTTTAACTGAATGCTCATTTTAGTTTCTTTTTTTTTCTCTGGATTCACATATTTATTTGCTTTTTGCTAAACTGAAAAGATATTGTATCTAGACTGCATCTACAGTCTTACCGAAGATCTAAATTCTATGTTATGCAGTCTTCTGACTGTTAGAAATTAAAAGAAGAAAGAAAAAAACTTTTTCAACACTTTCGGGCTGTAAATATCTGATCACATTTGCGCTCTTTTTAATATTGCAATTGAAACAGGAATTTTTAATTAAACAGTAACTGTTATAATTTTTTTTTTTATGTTTTTCTTTATGGCACATGTTGAAGTTTTATGATAACGTTAATGGGTATAGGCTGGACGTAAGTCGTTATTTAAGCGATAATTAAGAGTAACATACCTTGCTACTGGTGTATAAGGCCCTTAAAATAGGCCTTAAAGATAAAGTGCGTCTTTTATCGTAAAGGTTTCGATTATTTTTTTTTTTCTCAAAGCCTTGCGCAAGGCTTTTGACTTTAAAGATGTGTATCGTGGCACTCCTTAGGATATCTTAAGAACTTTATTGAGAGAGATAACGCAACAGCGTTCTTGACCTTCTTGAAACTTCTCGCATAACACGGGCTGTCATTGGAGGAATCCTGCTGAAGTTCTCTCACCCGATTAATGAATTACTGAGTCGAGTTTACGAATGTATGTATACTGTGTTTTTATCGTTAGTACTATGGAAAGTACTAACAGGTGACGTTCGTATCATCATCCAAAACTATAAATTGCAGGATGTGAAATATACAGAAAAACGTGAGAATAGGAACGCTAAAAGACATTTTGGACCACCACTAACAGAAAAAATGATTAAAACATGATGAGATCAGGACATTTCGAAAAACCTGTGCAAAGGGAAACGCAAAAACGCGGAAAACGTTCGAAGTGGCTAGAAGTAGAAAGTGAAGTGTTGAAATCGAAAAATGGCATTGCGATTTCAACAAAAATGATTCGCACATACGCGGTTAAAACAACTTTTTAACGGTCATTTCACAATTTCGAAGGGGGTATCATGGTGTTATCGATTTACTAAACTTAATGGACTCGCTATGCGTACCAAAACTAAAATTTGTTACAAAATGCCAGATTAATTTTAAAATATTAATGTGGAGCAGTTGCTTAACACGATAGCACCAAGTCTTGCGACGATGATTGAAAGAATCATTGATTCAAAGATTGAGTCGACTCATCAGAGAAAACAAAGTAAAGATGAGAAGACTCATCCCCGGACTGACGCTGTTGACATGAGACACACCAGCGACGTTTAAAAAACCAGCTAAATCTGCGATTGTAAAGTCACCAACTTGTGTAAGAATTAAAAATCTTGATTTATCTGACAAAGAGAAACAGATCGCTCCGTCGTGTAGTCACAAATCTAAAGAAATTGTGACAAGAAAACCTGAATCTGCGGAAATGGAGGTGCAAGTTATTATAGAAATAGCACCATGCGCAGACGAAATAAAACCTGTACCAATAGAGCCTCCAAAAGCGCAAAGATCAGCTTCGGTGAGAGCATCTATTTCAGCTGAACCCAGTACTGCAGTAGAGAAAGAGTCCGGCTCATCCGCCGCGGAGACATCATCGCACATTAATTTAGATTCTTTAGCAAAGATGCTAACAGCACCGGCGAAAGTTTCATCAACTGACGTCAGTCGAAGAACGTCACTGGCATCCGAAATAGAGGAAGACGATGCCATGTTTGAGGCCTCAGATACGCTGTCATCAGAGGTTGAGGCCGTCAGAAGAATGGAGAAACATAAAAAAGGATGGCCGAAAGGAAAGCCTAGAAAGTAATTTTATTGGATCAGAAGTTATAAGAAAAGTAAAATTTTGTTCATTTTTTTTTCGACACATGAAAATGTGAAATATTGAACCCTTTTTTTATTTTTTTTTGAAGTGGGATGGGGCTAATGACCAAAGTAGTCGATGCCCCTAAAAACCTCAAAAAAAACAAAAAAAAAACATGTCAAATCTCAGGAATCTGTATTATTCTTTTTTAAATCTCATTTTTTCAGTGGTAAAAAAATACTCTCCCTTTATTGTAGATAGATGAGCCAAAATCCTAAAAAATAACACAAGTAGTACCTAAATGTCTTTTCTTCACCACTAACCTATAGAATTTCAGGACTTTGGTGTTACGTTACGGCGGCCATATTGGATTTCCCCCACCTCTTCACCAGGAGCCTATAAGATTACTGGCTGCGTCCCTTTCCCTCAGGTAGACTATTCATACCAAAAAATAACGCACAATCCTGTTCTCTACACTTTCAAAACTCCCAACACGATGACGTTTGGATAGCATCTAGTAGGATAATGCAGTCCCTCCGAATGCACCTGTTTATCGCAATATCTAGTAGGTCTGCTCGGAAGTCATACCGTCCAAAGAGTATTGCACACTGACGTCCAACATATTCGCTCCTACAAAGACGTTATGCCTTTGGCAAATATAGAGTAGTAATGAGCAGTGTAACAATTTGCAAAAAGTAAATTGCTGCAATGGGTTAATTATGTACATGGGAAAAATATATAGATATTTAATACGTTTGTGAATTGCAAGTATGGTTAATTATATACAAGGAAAAAGATAATTAAATAAAAAATACATAGGTATGTTATTTGTGTTTGTGTGTGAAAAATTAAGCATTTTTTTATTTAAATAAACCATTATATTTAATTAAATTAAAATTAAATATATATAATTATATTTTTTTATGGTTATATCATACAAATGCGTATATGTTCCCCTCACCATTTATATCAAAAGATGATTGCACACACTCAGTCAAATTTTCATAAAAGCTTTGGAACTTGTTCATCCAGTTACGTGTTTAAACTAATTTTTGAAGAAATTTTTGATTTTTAATAAACTAGTAATATGTATCGGGAACGGGGGTCTTTAGCTCACCTTTTTACCGTTTACGGGTAGGTGTAGGATTAAGCAACTCAATCTGTATGGTCTTGCTTAAGACCACTGAAAGACAGTTTAATTAGGTTAGTGGTAGTACACTGACGGGAATGTCCTTCGTGGCATTTACATCGGTGGCATCCTGACTCAGGATACATTTGAGACTGAAAGATGTCTGTTGCTGAAGTATTGAAGATGACCTCCGGTAAAGAGTCTAAGAGCTAGATACGGAGATACGGTAGGTTTAGTTATTGGGCCATTAAGGTGTCAAAGGATAATTAGTAGTTTTAATTGTTTTACAATAACTTCATATTTGTATAAGAAAAAAGGACGAGGAAATTGTAATATAATCTATTTTTTTAGAGTACAAATAAAATATTAATTTTAAAAACAAAACTTGGTAGTAAACTAATCGAATTTGTTTTGGGTAGGATTTAAAATGTAAATTTTCTACATATAGGAAGGTGTAGTTACTTTATCGTTAAACATCTAAAAAAAAAATTATTTTTAAAAAGAAACGTAAATATTCTATATTTATTTATTAGACTACGGTAATTTATCAAAGATATGTAAAGGAAAGGAATTATAATTATATCGTCACACTATATTATTTAAAATAGATAAAGTTTCCCTAAATAAAGAAATTATACCTTTATAATTATAAAGAAATTATATTATAAGAAATTATATAATAATTAAAATATTGCTCATACAAATGGATATAATACTAATACAATAAATAAATTATAACATAGAATATATAATAAAATTAATACGATGAACAGTATAAAATTATTACCAGAAAAAATACATATAAAAAATGAATACACGCCAAAAAATCAGAAGATTTTACAAAAAAAATTATCATAACACCGCGTATACTACAAATAATAAACTACTTAAATATATTAATAATAATTATAAGAAAATAATAAACAACGATTCTAAATTTAATAAACAAGGCGTACATAAATTGTAAATATTGTGATATGATATATATCGGAATGACCAACAGTATATTTTTCGTACGCTCAAAAGAACATACTTTAAAGAAACTTTTAAAGATTTTTAAAAACTTGCTTTATACTTTTCAGTCATAGAATAATCAGATTATTATCATATATTGCACGAGTTTAATTAGTAGGTTAATTTGGATTTTAAACCCTGCATATTCGGTTTGCAGATTTTGCTGTTTTTACACCCGCACCCTTAATTTACTCCGGTCGGGGGGATGTTTGAAAAATAATGCTGGAATAATATATTGCCACCCGACCTTAGTAACTGTGAGAAATTTTATCGATCGGCGGCAATATTAGGAAGTATGTTAAATTAAGGATGCAAGATTTGAGGACACACATGAAACAAAATTGAATAAACTTTGGGAGTTTTAATAAGGCAAGTAAAAAAAAAAAAAAAAATGTTCAATTTGGGGGCTCCGTATACTCAAGGAGAAGCATTCAAGTAAAATTAATTTTCAAGGAAATAATCCCTAAGGGGAAATAATAAATTTAAATATGACTTTTTAAAATCACATAGATACAGCCATAATTCTAAATAAACAAAATTGTATTTTTCTAGGAACGGGATGAAATTTTTGGGTTAATTTGTTTGTTTTTTCAAGAAATATTTAGGCGTAAGGGTTATCAAGAAATTAAGATTTCTATATTTAAAAAAATATGAAATGTAAAACAAATTGTTAGGGATGTAGGATGTAGAGGGTATACTGAAATGAAACGACTAGCACTAGATACGGAATCTTGGAGAGCTGCATCAAACCAGTCAAATGACTGAAGACAAAAAAAAAAATATTTTAAAAGCAAAGGGTAACTTGCGAGATGGATTTAAATTTAAAATATTGTTTTTTTAGGTTATAAAAGATATATATTTTTTTTACCACAGACTATTGGAGTGGGATGGGCAAACCATTTCTAAAATTGTTTAAACACCCACTGATTCACCCACTGTATTAGAAAATACAAATGGGGAAAAATTCCCATTAAGCCTTTTACCGAAGCATAATATATGGGTAAGAAAAAGCAAAAATATATAGTCACTTTAGGAACGGGTAAATATTAAATAAAAATTGATGGTGATTTGTCATTTTGATAAAAAAACTTATTTCTAAATAAGTTTATTATTTATTTCTAAAGTGTCCTAGTATAGATTTGAAATTTTATTTTGGTCAAAATACCCCATACCCCCGTTTTTCCAATTTTTTAAAAAATTTAATTTAATACTAGGTACCTTTCTACCAAGTTTGAAGAAAATCGATCAGCGATGTTCAGATTTATAAGACATACATACATACGTACGTACATACTGTACATACGTACAAATGTCCATCTGACAAAAATAAATGTTTTGAACTTCAGAGCATTGGAATTTTGGTGATTTTTACAATTTATTTAAACATTTTTATCGTTAAAAAAGATTTTTCCACTTAAAGACAGAAAAGTTAAAAGAAGACCTTTTTTTAATTTTTTTGATCGATATATATTTTTTTCCTTTATAGTAGTAGCTATAGCTGCTATTTACATAGTAGCACAGTAGTTACTGATATAGTATATACTAGTAAAGAGTAAAGAGCAACAATAGGCAGTGTACGCATGTATCAGTAATACGTATATAAATTTAACAATAAATACTATTGGTCAACTCAAAAAAAGGAGGTACGTATGCACTTCATATTATTGTTCTTTGTCTCTGTGCATTTTATCTCTTGTGGTTTTTGCATTTACCTTTTTCGTTGTAAGTACTTTTAGCTTTAGTATTCTGTTTGTAACACTAGAGGAAGATACTATTTACAGAACAGCTGTTGTGGTTTCATTAAAATAATTTTTTGAAAATCAAATAACATTTATTTATTTTTATTTGTCATGATGGATTTTCATAGTAATTGTTTCATCCATCGATTACGAGTGAATGGATATTTTACATTTCAGTTATACCTCGTATAAGCAGGTAATAAGCTACAAAAGTACATATTAAAGTAATAATTATTATAAACATAATAATTACTATATAAAGTATATATTTTTAAGACACCTGTGTGTCCAGCACAACTAGATGTTACCAAAGTCTTAAATCCAAAATTTCGAAATTCTACGGCTAATCATTTTTGATTTATGCATGATACGTACGTACAGACGTCACGCCGAAACTAGTCAAAATGGATTCAGCGATAGTCAAAATGGATATTTCTGTTGAAATCTAAACCGAGATTTTCGCGATCACAGTACTGTCTTTACTTCGTACAAGGAAATAAAAAAGAAAAGGAATCTATTAAATGTTGCTAATATTTATTTATAAAGTGTGAACTAAAAACTAATCACAAAAATTGACTTTTTTCAGTATAAAACTCTTGACGTTACCGACTACTACTTTTTAAGTCTTAACTAGGGATTTAAACTCTAATACGTAAGAAATTGTTCATATATTTTCTTGAAAAATTAAATTAAAAAAAAAAATGAAGACACAGTTGCTATACTTTCCTTACAGTGCGAAATTTTTTTAAAACTGATTTCTTGAATGATTTTCCCTTAAAGTTTTTTTTTTAATTTTTATTTAAACTATTATTTAAAGAAAATAAATTAAGTTTATATATATATACACCAAATATTTAAGATTACCAAAAAAGGGCCGAACAACAGTTTTCTACATTTATGTACGCAATATATTCGTATATAAGATTGAGTGCCACTCCTGTCAGTATATAATTGTTGTGTTAAAATAATTAAATAAAATATACACATGTAAACGTATAAGTATGTTCTCTGAGTTATACTAAATATTGTGAAATTATGTAGTTGCATATATAACATTATAAACCTACCTTTTACGACCTGTTTTAAATTAATAATTATAATACTAAAAATATTAAATAGGTTCAGAAAATTGATGGATGCCCATTATTTTTTTAAAGCTTAAACGAAATGTGTATTTTCCAGGTAACAAGAGAACTACAAATCATGACATAATCTAAAGTGTAGTAATAATAAATGCATGTACATTAAGAAAACGAATTTTTTTTCTTTTCTTTTTATCTGTTTAGCCTCCGGTATTTACCGTTCAGATAATACTTCACAGGATGAATCAGGATGATATGTATAAAGTGTAGTCTTGTACAGTCTCAGTTCGACCATTCCTGAGATGTGCGGTTAATTGAAACCCAACCACCAAAGAACACCGGTATCCACGATCTAGTATTCATATCCGTGTAAAAATAAGTGACTTTACTAGGACTTGAACGCTGGAACTCTCGACTTCCAAAGGAAGACGCGTTCACTACAAGTCCAACCCGGTAGGTTGAGATAACGAGTTTAATCTGTTCATACCCTAAGTAGCATAGGCGAAATGAGCTTTCAGTCAGAAATACAATTTGTTTACATCAAAAATTAATTTAAATGTCAGGAAAAGATTTTTGAAAGTATATGTTTGCAGCGTCGCTTTATATGGAAGTGAAACTTGGACGATCGGAGTACCTGAGAAGCAAAGATAAGAAGCTTTTGAAATGCGGTGCTATAAGAGAATGTTAAAAATCAGGTGGGTGGATGAAGTGACAAATGAAGAGGTGTTGCGGCAAATCGATGTAGAAAGAAGCATTTGGAAAAATGTAGTTAAAAGAAGAAACAGACTTATAGGCCACATATTAAGGCATCCTGGAATAGTCGCTTTAATATTAGCGGGTCAGGTAGAAGGAAACAATTGTGCAGGCAGGCAAGTTTGGAATATGTAAAACAAATTGTTAGGGATGTAGAATGTAGGGGGTATATCGAAATGAAACGACTAGCACTAGATAAGGAATCTTGGAGAGCTTCATCAAACCAGTCAAATGACTGAAGACAATAAAAAAAAATTGTAAGGTGAAACTACAGTCTGTACTAGTAACACTCACTACTGCCATCTGTCGTTTTATTAACAAATAAAATGTTAATTTTTTTTCTTTCAGGCTAATTGTATACGTTTATGACATCTCGGTTAACCTTTTTTTTAATATGTAAAAAAAAAATAACGACACTCAATCATTTAAATTTAAATTAAACAGGAAACTTTCCTTGTCGTATCTAGATTACCATTCCGCAAAAGAGATTTTATTTCTTACTGTTGGGTGAAGAGGGTAATAATCGTCAAATTTTGTCTGCAGGAGATGGAGATTAATCGTACCAAAATGTTGATCGACGCATTTACTGTGAGTAAAGTTTTGCCCACAATATTACAAACAATCCCTTGTAATCGGGGAGCTCGGTGAAAACTTGTTCTCACGTCAAAATCATAATATCCGAGGATCTACCTCAGCAATGAGTTTAAGCTGTATCTGCCGTGAACCTAAAGAATGTTTTCTGGTCGCTGTACAGGACAGAAGTGCAAAAACGTTACTGCCTCTCATAGCAAATTATAACCGGCCGGAACGGTAATTTTCTCAGACGAGTGGCTCGCATTTGAAACCTACCGAATAATTATAACCATCAAACGGTCAATCACTCGGAAAATTTAGTTTACCAGAAAAGAGGGGCTCGTGCTTAAACGACAGAAATTGCTTGGAGATGGGTAAAACAACGGAATAAAACAAACACCTTGTAGAACACTGCTTGAATCGTATCCCGTTTCAGTTTATTCGACGCCAGTGCTACCAAGATCGCGATTTTTTTCAACGAATCCTAAGAGATATTGCCGCTTATTGACATTCACAATGATAAATAAGGGGAGTTTTTAATTTTTTTTTTCTTTTAAGTACATGGCAATTTAATATAATAATATTACGTAATTACTGAAAACAAACGTATTTTGACACTTAACGGAAATTATACAAAACTGGTACGAAATTAATCGACATATTCTTTTCAAATAAAAATAGGTATAAAAAAAAAAAAAGGTGATATCATTTCTTCTTTTCCATTAAAATTAAACATACTGTTCATAAAGTTACTCAAATTTAAAATAGGACGATGATTATACAAACCCCAATTTTTCGGACGATTAACTACCCGGATTGTTTACATCTGCATTGGACAGAAAAAATAGTTATACTATGTAAAAAAAATTAAATTACTATTCAAATAACGCTTTTCTTTTACAGAAATTCTATGATCTTTTATTTTTACTGGGTTTTTAAATGAATTTTTTGTAATTCTTATCGCATGAAACGTAGTACATTTAGGCCTATGTTAAAGTAATTAAAATTAATTTCTGAAAATATTAATGGAAACTGGTCAAATTAACTGGTCAAGCGTGTGATGTAATTATGATAGTTGTTTTAATTCTGCTGCGCACATACATTAGATCAAAAGAAATGACATCATTATTATATTCTTTGCCAGATTTTTTTAAAAGAAATAGTGTTTTTAAAGGTAAGTTTTTATTACTGACTGTCACTAAGTTTTATTCTATCTATTAAACAACAAACAAATCCAGTTTTGTAGAAGATAGAATTTTTGTAAATTTTGATGCTTTTTTCAGCAAGTTTCTATAATTGGGAGACCTTTTACAATAGGCGGCAACATTTCTGTTTTTGTTGGAAGTTGTGTAAACGCGCCACGATATGGGATGGAATGACATCGTAGCCGCATGGCGTGACATTACCGCCGCCACCACGCAGTAATTAATTATTTATAATATTCCATTCCTCAGAAATCATACATGCGAGTTGAATCCTTCATTGATTGTTGTCATATGTTTATTTTTGCATAGTGTACGATGATTATTATTGATCATGTATTCTGCGACGTAGAGCTCCGTGAATTGCCTGCGGTTGCTTATCTATTTCCTGAATGTGTTCGGTAATGTTTGTCTTCAATTACTGCAGGATGTATGGATTGCTCCAATAAAAATTTTCTTTAAAATTACCCACAGAAAGAAGAAGTCTGAACTAGTTAGATCAGGAGATGTTCGTGACCACAATCGTTTAGAAATCATTCTTCTAACGAAAAAACCTGTAGTATCTCCATAGTAGAGCAACCTCTATGATAAGTGGCGCTGTCCTGTTACAACTAGCAGTCACACTCATCCTCTTGTAGTAACCCTATGAATAGTTGATTAATTTGTCTATGGACGGAAGCATCCTCAGTTTTTCCAAAAAAACAAGGGTTCTATTATTCATCGCCTTAAAACCGCACACCATACGCCAATTTTTTTGTGGGTGGGAGAGATTCAAAGAAATTTGTGGGCTTTCAGTATTCCATGTTCGGTAGTTCTGACTATTAACATACCCACCAAGATGAAACCACTCTTAATCTGTGAAAAACACTTGATCTAAAACCCCAGTGTTACCTCTGACAAAGTTCCTGAACCGTTGACGATAATGAATCCTTTTAGCATAATCAACATTAGTTAGCTCATGGATAATCTGTATTCGATACGAATAACATTTCAACATACTCCTCGCTGCAGTGTGACTGAACCTAGTGAAATGTACTTTTCCTGACTTAGTCTTCGTAAAAAATTTATGAGGAGATCTTAATTAACTGCAGCATTAATGTCCTGTACGACCTGTACAATTAAAAGGCTGACCTGTGTCGGCATGTTTCTGATCTAACAGCAAACCTGTTTCGTGAAATATTTTAATTAATTTCTGAGTAAGATTTTTCACTTGCGCTTCCTTTTTTAATCTCTTCCTGAAATTTCGCCAACATACAACATGAGATTTCGTCTCTAAGTAAGTTTTCATCACGAATATACGTTCTTCAACAGTAACCGCGTTTTAACAAACGAAATATGATTACGCAATCTTGTTTAAATTCCACAGAGATTGGCAATACTCAAATGTGCAGGCAATAAACAGTCCTTCTCAATCCAGCTCCAATCATAACAATATCTAATAATTATTTTATACATCTCACATCAATATATGCATTTTAACAATTATATGCATTCAGTTTCTAAGAGATGAGGCCTCTTTTAACATTCTGTAATCTTATAAGTAACTCTTAAATAGCTACCTAATAGCAAAAAATAAAGAAATAGAATTTAACTAATCCTCTTACCTTCATTCAATTTTTAGATATGAAATTACTACTTGGAATATAATGTAGGTCACTTTTGAAAAAAGTTGTAAATAGTCTTAAATGACTGCCATTTTGGTTACATACCTAACATAATAGTAAGGTGTATGTAAACGGTTACGTAGCCCTTAGTAGCCTGAAGTAAAATTTTTTTTCATTGCTTCTTAAAATATCCATTTAAAATTTTTGATTTGCTCACCTCTGCGAGTCCCTGTTGGCTTTTAAGTGTGATGGTCTCATACAGAAAAATAGATCGTTTTGAGAAAGGAGAATTTGCTAAATTGTACTTTTTCTCAGTTGAAAAAGTTTCTTTTAAACATTTTCATACTTTATTCTCATTTATGAATGTGTGTGTGTGTGAATTTATATATATATACATACTAGCTTCCTGTCTCAGCTCGCGGTAAATAGTTAAATAGTTACTTGCGTTTCCCGTAGTGGTCAATATTTTTGTTTTATATTCATTAGTCAGGTAATTGGAGGCAGGTACAGCCAGTCACAAATACAGTAATGGTCACAGTGGCTGTATTCGTTGAGCCACAGCGCCGTATACTTTCACATCCCTAAAAAAAAAACCGAAAGTGGTTTTTAAATATTTATCTGAAGAGTATTTGCAAGCCCAGATCTACTGAATATCTCGTTTACTGTAGTCGGGATTGGGAAAATTTACAATCGTTTTTCAAAAATTTTTTTACCTTTCTTCATTACCTTTCAAGGACGAATTGCAAAAATCAAGAAATCGGTTTATTGACATGAAAATTATTCTCACCAAAAATCAGGTTGATTTCTACATTTGTTACAATGAAATTAAAAAAAATTACAGGTTTAAAAAACAATTTTAACCTTCGAAAACTCGGAATGGAACTCAAAAAATCTAGAAATTGATTTTAGATGTTCATAATCAATCAGTTCAAACCCAGCTCACACAGAAATAGACACTCACAGTTCACAATACATTAATTCAACTCATTAAAGTTTTCGCTTTAATGAAGTGAATTTAAAAAACCCTCTTCCTCTTTTACACACACATACACACACACATATATATATATATATGTGTATATATATATATATATATATATATATATATACATTTTTTTAATTTGTTTATATTTTTTACTTCTAAAATATATTAATTTTATTTTTTTTAAGTTAGGACAACAATGAAGCAAGCAAATATCATTTCTTCTTCTTTATTTTTCTTTTCTCTCAATATATATTCTTTCATCCTTTCCGCGTGTTTTTATCTTTCTTTTTTCCGGCCATTTCATTTTTGTGTAATTCTTTACTTTCCTCGCCGTTATACGTACCCATGGTTGCTCTTTTTCTTCCAGAGTTTAATGAATGTTTGTTTATTTACTCTCTGTTCATCCATTCTGTGTAAATATGGCCCAGGTATCTCATTATCCTTTTTGTTACCGCTCTTTAACAGAGCCCAGTCGGTAAGGTATAACGTTTCACCTCTATGGTATCGTTCTCATTACTGTGGCGGATTGGCTGGGTTTGAACCTTTTAAGAAGTTCTTTATATTATAGATTTCTTTGATCAGGCAACGTACAGGCGGCGCAACGAATATTCATGTTTACAGCAGCGACAGCCGCAGTTCCGTTTATTCTACTCGTGCCATGCTTTTAGCATAATATTTGCTTCATTACCTAACAACGAATAGGCCTTCTTAAGATGAGAACACAATGTGTTCTCATCTTAAGATTGTGTCTCATCTCATCACAATTGTGTTCTTAAGAACACAATTTTTTTATATTTTAATCACCTCAATGTTAATATTTCGAACATTATTACATTTTTAATTTTAATTTAATTTAATTATATATATATATATATATATATATATATATATATATAGATTTTTTATGTCAAATTTAATTTCCTAACTGAAACCTTTTAATTAATATCCGACCATTTTCTTCGAAAGAAATTATTATTATGCATTTTTCAAAATGGAAAACGTGCTAAGAATTACAAAAGCGCAGCGCTTATGTGAAGCGGGAAATTGTGAAATAGAGAGCCTACTCTTAAAAGGTATAATATCAAAATCATTTTGATTCGCAATAAAATAAATCATTCTATTTTCAAACAGATATTGAAAAGTAAATGCAAGATAATGATTACAAACAGTAAATAATGGAATAATAAATTACAGCAGAAATTAATTATTTTTAAATGGTAGAACAAAACAAAACTATTTTAATAATAAAACGATGAACGCCATCCACTTTGCAAGAATTATTAGAATTTACGATGTTACTGTCATCAGAATCATCGTAATCATCGATGTCACTTTCATTATCTTCTAGTAAAAAAATAATAAATGATTCAATAGCATTGTCAAAAATGCGTCCTTGTGGCATAAATTCAGCTTCTGTTTCCTTAACTTTATTAAAATACAGCTTCCCGTTTTTTTTCTTTCAAACCCGCCACTTTATTTTCACATAGCTTTTGAATATCTTTGATATCAAAAGTTACAGTATGATTTGTTACGTCCGTTAACTTATGACCATCTCGATAGGATTTAAATTTGAGTGGCATGGAGGTATTTGGAGAACATCATGCCCATTATTTTTGTAAAAGTTCGTCAAACGCATAAACAGAAACGTTTTCTGTTTGCTTTTACCAGATTGTACAATTGTTGTTTCAGAAATCAAACGGCAGGAATGAATGAAGAACATAATGCTTCTGAAACCGATTATCATATCTTCTTTTATAAATTGGAAATCTGAAATTTTTCTAAAACGGCCTTGCGACAGGGTGTGTTGTAAAAAATTACAACACAATTATTGGGAAGGTTGGAATTAACAATTCTTCTGTCCATTTTAAGTAATTTTCCGCTTTTATTTGACCTCTGTAATTACCACTTTTTAAACTTGCTTGCCAAATTAGTAAGGCGTTTGGTATAAAATCCATTTCTCCTCCGACACGCACTATAATAAATTTGCTGCCTTTCGAAACAGTAACTTTTATCCATCACCTGAATCAAAACACTACGATGTAGTGAGAGAAAGATTTTTCGAGATATATTCTCGGCCTATTTTCGGTTCTAAACATTTTTACGGTAGTCACGATACTGAATACGCTTAAATCTTATGTCATGTCGCTCTGAGAACTTTTCCGACATTTTCGACTTTTTTTCAAATAAGTCTCTATTCCTGAATAACCAATGGCATCTTTAATCGCTAACCTTATCTTTTTCACCGTCGGCAGTTGTTTGTGAATTTTGTGAAATTTTTTTTGGTCCGTCCCGCCACACACTTGAATGATTCTGAGAAAGGTGATTGACTCATTTCCTGAGTTATAATGCTTGGCTTGTACGTATTATTTTTACAATAACTAAAATCACGATAGCTTATAAACTGTAGTTATATACCTTACTTAGGCCTTTAGGCCAGATCTGTGCCAATTCGGCTTGGACAAGCTATAATTTGTGTATAGGTATGAATATGAAACATTTGTGTGCTTTTGAAGACAAAAATTAATGTTAGTCATCAACTTAGATAATCGGGATGGACTTTAAATACAAATGATCTTGTATTTACGCATACAGTTGAAATAGTAAAGTTTGATAGAAAAAGCATAATCAAATGAAATTTTCTTTAAAATATTACATTCGTATGGTTGTGATTAAATTTTGGCTGTATAAAGAGAAAATTTACCGAGATAGTTCTGCGTTTAACCATCATTTTTACTCGATAATTTTTACTAAGTTATGTTCCTATACCGTAGATTGAAGGTATAACGAAGTAAAAATTTAAAACTCTTCTTTTTAAAAATTTTTAAATACTACCCATATATAGACGACCCATATAATAATTGGGCAAAATTTGTAGAAAATAGGTTCGGTCTATCCTGAGATATAAGGTCAAAAGCGGTGCAAAACACACATATATTAGCAAAACATTTGACACCCAATTTTTGGGACATCATATTTTGTCATGCAAGTCTGTCACAAGGAGAGCCATGCAGTATTTGTCCCTTACAAGAGCCATCAACTTTTTTTACTACTTTCACTGGATCTATAAAAAATATAACATTAGATACATACGATCTAAATAAAATATTTTTATTTTTTATTAATAAAAATTAAAACAATAATTAACAGTGATAATTAACAATAATTAACAATAATTAAACAATAATTAAGCAGTGTTTAATTCGTAACACAGCAACGTCATGTAATTTAAATATTTAATTCTATTCAAATATCTAATAAAAGTGCATGGGTCGGTTAAAAACTGTCGGTTAAAAATGTCGGGTAAAAACTAAAATAATAACAAATTACATAAATTAAAAAAAATAATTTTATAATAAGTAAAGAAAACAAAAGCTTCAAATAAGGTAAAGGCGTGATACAGAAGACCTGGAAAAGACAAGTGGTACACATTTACAACATTTATAATGGGTGTTTGTTTTAGAGTGATAGAATTTTGAATTGAAATAAAACACATAAAAAGGTAAGTTTGAAAACAATTTTGTTTTTATCAAAGATAATTTTTCCGTTTATTTTTGAAAATAATTTCAACCACGATTAACTTAGATCAACAGGACTAGACAATTCCAATTTTGAACCAATTTAAATGTAATTCGGGACCTATGTTGTTAATAACAAGAGTTATGTTTCCTTCCAAAGCGTGAATTGTTGTTGGTTTATCAGCATAAACAAAGAGCAAAACATCCCCAAAGAAAATAATCTACTGGTGTTAAGTCACATGATCTTGGAGGACAATTCACTAGAATATTACGTCAAATAATTCGATCGCAAAATTGATTAAATGAATGGAATAATTTGGTAGCAGGATGTGGTTTAGATACTTCCGATCTTCTTGAACTATCACTGACAATACCGATATTTTCGTCTGTACTTACAGGTCTTGTTGGTTTTTCATGAAGTAGAATTAATGTTTTTCAAAAATTATCAACATTCCGACGAATAAGTTGCTCTGATGGACGATAAGGTGCACCATAAAAATTACTAAATACTCTACAAGTTTGGCTAACAGAACATTGATTTTTTTAATTATAAATGGTGTAATTAGAAACATATAATATTTGTTGCGGCCTCATTTTCTCCATGCTAATTTTCCAATGCTCATTATTACGAAAATTCATGAATAAAGAAGTGAACAATAACACAGATATGGATAAATGACATGTTTATTCTGGGGTGGAGATAAGAGTGGTGGTGAAGAGGGCCCCCACCTCAAAAACTTTACAATAATTCTAAATCAAGAAGTGAACAGTCACACAGAAACGGATGAATAACATGGTTATTCTGGGGTGGTGATAAAGTGAGGTAGGGAGGAGGGCCCCCACCTCTAAAAATTTCCAATAATTCATAAATCAAGAAGTGAACAGTCACACAGAAACGGATGAATAACATGGTTATTCTGGGGTGATGATAAAGTGACGTGGGGAGGAGGGCCCCCACCTCTAAAAATTTCCAATAATTCATAAATCAAGAAGTGAACAGTCACACAGAAACGGATGAATAACATGGTTATTCTGGGGTGGCGATAAAGTGAGGTGGGGAGGAGGGCCCCCACGTCTAAAAATTTCCAATAATTCATAAATCAAGAAGTGAAGTCGCACAGAAACGGATGAACAACATGGTTATTCTGGGGTGGTGATAAAGTGAGGTGAGGAGGAGGGCCCCCACCTCTAAAAATTTCCAATAATTCATAAATCAAGAAGTGAAGTCACACAGAAACGGATGAATAACATGGTTATTCTGGGGTGGCGATAAAGTGAGGTGGGGAGGAGGGCCCCCACTATAAAAATTTCCAATAATTAATAAATCAAGAAGTGAAGTCACACAGAAACGGATGAATAACATGGTTATTCTGGGGTGGCGATAAAGTGAGGTGGGGAGGAGGGCCCCCACTTCTAAAAATTTCCAATAATTCATAAATCAAGAAGTGAAGTCACACAGAAACGGAATAACATGGTTATTCTGGGGTGGCGATAAAGTGAGGTGGGGAGGAGGGCCCCCACCTCTAAAAATTTCCAATAATTCATAAATCAAGAAGTGAAGTCACACAGAAACGGATGAATAACATGGTTATTCTGGGGTGGCGATAAAGTGAGGTGGGGAGAAGGGCCCCCACCTCTAAAAATTTTCAATAATTCATAAATCAAGAAGTGAAGTCACACAGAAACAGATGAATAACATGGTTATTCTGGGGTGGCGATAAAGTGTGGTGGGGAGAAGGGCCCCCACCTCTAAAAATTTCCAATAATTCACAAATCAAGAAGTGAAGTCACACAAAAACGGATGAATAACATGGTTATTCTGGGGTGGTGATAGAGTGAGGTGGGGAGGAGGGTCCCCACCTCTAAAAATTTCCAATAATTCACAAATCAAGAAGTGAAGTCACACAGAAACGGATGAATAACATGGTTATTCTGGGGTGGCGATAAAGTGAGGTGGGGAGGAGGGCCCCCACCTCTAAAAATTTCCAATAATTCATAAATCAAGAAGTGAAGTCACACAGAAACGGATGAATAACATGGTTATTCTGGGGTGGTGATAAAGTGAGGTGGGGAGGAGGGCCCCCACCTCTAAAAATTTCCAATAATTCATAAATAAAGAAGTGAAGTCACACAGAAACGGGTGAATAACATGGTTATTCTGGGGTGGCGATAAAGTGAGGTGGGGAGGAGGGCCCCCACCTCTAAAAATTTCCAATAATTCATAAATCAAGAAGTGAAGTCACACAGAAACGGATGAATAACATGGTTATTCTGGGGTGGCGATAAAGTGTGGTGGGGAGGAGGGCCCCCACCTCTATAAATTTCCAATAATTCATAAATCAAGAAGTGAAGTCACACAGAAACGAATGAATAACATGGTTATTCTGGGGTGGCGATAAAGTGAGGTGGGGAGGAGGGCCCTCACCTCTAAAAATTTCCAATAATTCATAAATCAAGAAGTGAAGTCACACAGAAACGGATGAATAACATGCTTATTCTGGGGTGGCGATAAAGTGAGGTGGGGAGGAGGGCCCCCACCTCTAAAAATTTCCAATAATTCATAAATCAAGAAGTGAAGTCACACAGAAACGGATGAATAACATGGTTATTCTGGGGTGGCGATAAAGTGAGGTGGGGAGGAGGGCCTCCACCTCTAAAAATTTCCAATAATTCATAAATAAAGAAGTGAAGTCACACAGAAACGGATGAATAACATGGTTATTCTGGGGTGGCGATAAAGTGAGGTGGGGAGGAGGGCCCCCACCTCTAAAAATTTCCAATAATTCATAAATCAAGAAGTGAAGTCACACAGAAACGGATGAATAACATGGTTATTCTGGGGTGGCGATAAAGTGTGGTGGGGAGGAGGGCCCCCACCTCTAAAAATTTCCAATAATTCATAAATCAAGAAGTGAAGTCACACAGAAACGGATGAATAACATGGTTATTCTGGGGTGATGATAAAGTGAGGTGGGGAGGAGGGCCCTCACCTCTAAAAATTTCCACTAATTCATAAATCAAGAAGTGAAGTCACACAGAAACGGATGAATAACATGGTTATTCTGGGGTGAAGATAAAGTGAGGTGGGGATGAGGGCCCCCACCTCTAAAAATTTACAATAATTCATAAATCAAGAAGTGAAGTCACACAGAAACGGATGAATAACATGGTTATTCTGGGGTGGTGATAAAGTGAGGTGGGGAGGAGGGCCCCCACCTCTAAAAATTTCCAATAATTCATAAATCAAGAAGTGAAGTCACACAGAAACGGATGAATAACATGGTTATTCTGGGGTGGGGATAAAGTGAGGTGGGGAGGAGGGCCCCCACCTCTAAAAATTTCCAATAATTCATAAATAAAGAAGTGAAGTCACACAGAAACGGATGAATAACATGGTTATTCTGGGGTGGCGATAAAGTGAGGTGAGGAGGAGGGCCCCCACCTCTAAAAATTTCCAATAATTCATAAATCAAGAAGTGAAGTCACACAGAAACGGATGAATAACATGGTTATTCTGGGGTGGTGATAAAGTGAGGTGGGGAGGAGGGCCCCCACCTCTAAAAATTTCCAATAATTCATTAATCAAGAAGTGAAGTCACACAGAAACGGATGAATAACATGGTTATTCTGGGGTGGTGATAAAGTGAGGTGGGGAGGAGGGCCCTCACCTCTAAAAGTTTTCAATAATTCTAAATCAAGAAATGAAGAGGAAACAGAAGTGGATGAATAACATGGTTATTCTGGGGTGGCGATGAAGTGGGGTGGAGGGCCCCCACATCAAAAATATCGACAATATTTCAGAAATAAAGAAGTGAAGAGTAAAGCAGAAATACAACAATATAGAACTTATGTAATAGGTTAGAGACTAAAACCCAAAGGAAAAAATTATTAATGGGAAAGAAACCAGTTAACACTAATAATGTAAGAAGAAAGCTATCTAAGTAATAAATAAAAAATAAACAGAAATAAAACCATAATGATAGTGGAGGGCCACCGTGCTGAAAATTCATGATCTTTATGAATTATTTTTTATTGAAAGTAACTAATGGAATTGAAGACATTTATTCGAAGTTGTGAGATTATTTGTATTGAAAATATTTTACTTTTTAATAAATCTTCTTAAGTTTTGTACTAAATCTTTTAATTATTTTGCAATTTAGTTAATTTACTTTTATAAACCCAATATATTTAATAAAGAGAAAAATATTTACAGAAGTTTGATTATTCTTAATTTAAAAAAAAATCACCTCTTAAATGTTGAACCAAACGTTTAAACATCAGGGTTTAATTTCTTAAGATTTTTATTTTGTTGGTACGTCATTAATCTTCGAAAGGCTGATAGTTTTGAAACTAATTTTACTAAAATTTCATCCTTTTTTCTTCCATGTCTTGTTTTTAAATGCGTAAATAACGTTTCAGTTATTTTATATTACAAGTGGTTGGAGTCTCCCCGAGATCCGTTTTCAAGTACTACTTTTAAGTGAATAATACACTGTAGTTATGAACAAAATATTTACACAGAAACAAGACTAGTCGAAAAAGGTTGAATCAGTTAATTAGCAACACTTCAGAAAAACATTTCTGTACTTTTCTAAGAAAACCCTTTTTACTGTTCCAAAGAAAGGTTTTAAAACCTAGAGAAACAAGAAATCAGACTTGTAAATTGTAAATACATTTAAAGAACTAAAGAAATAAAAAAAAAACAATAAATTAATGTAAAATTTATTGCCTGTATTTCTTTATCAATATTGAAAAATCACTTTGATTCATTTAAATAATATATTTATTCCAAAAAAACATCGACATCTAATATTTTTTGTAAGTGTAACAGGGATGAATGGGATTTCATGTTGGTCATTCATCTTGGTCTTAAGTCTATAGTGGGTTCTATATTTTTGTAGAGATAAAAATTATTTAGATATAATAAATTATTATAAATTAATAAATAATAATTGATCTTAATTTAAAATAATTTATATTATTATAATAATAATTATATTTTACATACGAGGTCTCTAAATAAAGTAATGAGACTGATTCAAAAAACTTTTTAAACCATCCAATTACACATGGATTCTATCACCTTTGAAATAGTTCCCATTGGTAGCAACACAACGTCCAAACGGTTTTCCCCCTCTTCATAACAGTGTTGGAACTCAGAAACCGGAATGTCCTTCATGTGGTGGCATACATTTTTTCAAAAATTTTCTAATTTTCCAGAATTGTGTCCTTCAAGTCAGGTGATAAAGGTGGTTGAGTAATTACAGGAATGTTTTTCTGTTCCAAAAACTAATTACTTGAGACTGCAGCGTGTCAAGGTGTGCATTTTCTTGATGCAGCATCCAGTTATCTTTGATGGCTGGTGTCACGCGGGCAAATCTTTTCCGTAGTCTTTGAAGAATTTCTCGGTAAACATACTGATTTACAGTCTGTCCTGTAGGCTCCTTATGGACAATGACATTACTATCAAAGAAAAATATTAGCATGGTTTTGATTTTATCATTTTTGCTTTTTTTGGGATGTGGTGAGTTTGAGGGTGCCACTCCATCTTCTGGCGTTTTGATTTCTGGGTCGTACTCAAAGTTAACCTACGCTCGTTTCGTGCGCTAACCTCGACTAATTAACAGTTGTGTTTTGATTAAATAATAAATAATTGCAATAATTACTGAATGTATTTACATATACAAAACTTTACTGTCTTAATTAGTCAAAGTTATCGAGCGTAAATTAAATTTGGTTAAATTATATTTTAAAAATAAACATAAATGGTTATAAAAATGGTAATATAATGGTTATATCGGGTGATATTAAGAATCACCTAAAAGAGTTTGCAATTCAATGGTCGATAAGCTAATACGTAAGAACCTAATAATGTTATCTTAATGATTTATTATAAATTATTTAGATTTTAATTAAATAGAGATTGAGATTAAATTATTCCTAAGATCCTCGAATTGATTGAATCCAAGGTATACGACATGTTCACAGAACAGAAAGTTAATTGTATTTATACTGTTTTATATTCACTTTTATTTAGTCGCAAGCCGTTGAATGGCACTTTTTGTGGGATGGATTTTAATAACCAACTACGATATAAGTTTCCTATGTACTTAATAGCCACCTGAACTATCCTAGAACAACTCCAGTTTTTTTATAGGGAAACTAACAAAACTCCTGTCTTCTATATGGTTTGTTATTCAACATTACTGGATTAATAAAGCAGTAAATAAGTTTTAGATACGGTCATCACCATGTCCACTTTATTCTTTACAATTAGGAATGTTTAATTTTCAATTGAACTGTTTCTATAATAAGACTATTTTTTTTAACAACTAGCTTACAATAAAATAATAGGTCGTTTATTAAAGCCTTTTAGGCAAGACAAGCCTAATAAATTTCATGTTTTTATCTGCCATTATTAAAAGAATTAGCGTACTTTGTTAAACACTCTGTATATTTTACATAAAGCTACCTGTAAAGTAGACTTTTTTATTTGTTTGACGAAAAATTCGACACGTAAGCTCCAAACATGTGCATGATAAATCCCATGGCAATTTTGTAGCGATTAAAACTGTCATGTCTGACAGGGATTCGAACCGAGAAAAACGAACAGGGTAAATGAAGTATTTACTATTTATGTAAATAAACTATTTACTTACTAGTAAGTAGGCAGGAATAATAAGAATTTTCAGTTTTATCACTTGACGGAAGAGTATTAAATTTTTTAATACCCTTTACAAATTCCGGGAAGGATGACCAATATATATATACGAAGGCTGTTCAGAAAATAACAGAACATATTCAGTTACGCGCCAATGGAGATATTTAGTGACGTGCGGTTGGCAGCATTGTATTCCACATAATCTTTTCTGTAACCACATGATCTTGCATTATTGATATTTGTCTTAGTTTTCTTTTTATTGTTATTTGAGTGCAACATGTTTAAGTATTTGTAGCGATTTTCAAAAGCAACGATACAAATAACATTTTGCGTGAAACTAAAAAAAACTTTCATCACATAAACGTTTTAAATTTTGAAACAAGCTTACGGAGATGTTGCTCTGGGTCTTATGTAATGTTACGAATGGTTTTCACGATTTAAAAGCGGTCGTCAGTAGATCGAAGATGACCCTCGTCTAGGAAGGCATACATTCGACTTTCACTGATGACAACCGCGTTCAGAAAATCAACGATTGCAAATCGGCAATTGATTGCCAGATTTGCCATTTTAACTAAAAAACTGAACATGCATCGAGTTACAGCAAAGTGTGTTCCTGGTTTGACGGCCGAACAGCAGAAGAACATCGAGTGGACGTTTACCGGCAACTTCTTAAACAAGCCGATGACGATGAAACATTCGTGGAAAGGATCATGATTGTCCTCCGTCAGCCTCCCTATTTTCTTATTTCCAAAATTAAAATCGGCGATGAAAGGACGCCGTTTTAAGGCTATTGATGACATAAATAACTGTTAAAATACAATATTAAAAATCGTAAACAAAGAAAAATAATTCATAAGCGATTTAACACTACTATTGTTTCGAGCAAAATAATCGTTTAAAATGACAGAGAAAAGACTTGTTCCAAGATCAACGTACTCCACCGTAAAGAATTATTTAATACCACTGTTAGGTACAATACAAGTCCCGACATTGCAAGAAAACATTCTTTCACGTTTTACCACCCTATGTCACGTCACACGACAGCCAAGTTCTAACATAAGATGAAAGAAAGTATAAGTGAATTCGATAATAATTTAACAGAATGTAATCAAGATAATCATTACTTTTACTGTATGTTTTTTAAAAAAAAAATTAAATAGCAATTTGGATTTTTTTTATCGATCAGTTATAATCTCCATAAATCAAATTCGCGTAGACTTACAGCGGAATTAGTTTGAAAAAATAAAACATGGAAAGTACCATAAAGAAATACCCACGTGTTTTAGTACTAACGACCTCGGTCTCTTTCATTCAAAAGGAAAGTTTCCTTCATATTCGTATAAGCTGCAAAATTCATGTTGTCACTCCCAACACGCCTTAAGCTCACAATGTGAATTATCACAAAAAAATCTGATGTGGACACCAGATTTCCTTGTACGCCTATTAAATTACATATACACATATTTTTAAAATTAAAAGTATATAAAATTTTATTTCATTAATAACTTCTTGATATTTTTTTTTATTGTTATAATTGAATTATTTATCGTTATTTGAAACTCAACCACCAAAGAACACCGGTATCCCACGATCTAGTATAGAAATCCGAAACATAGCAAGGCAATATTGATGGTAGGGAGAGCCGATCTAGGTTTAAAATAATTGTTTTTTTTGAATTTCTTTTTAAAACCTTTATTTATTTAAAATTTTCATAATAATGACAATAAATGTTAGTCATAATTCACCCCCTTCCCACCGAAAAAAATTCTTTGCTAACTTTTGGTTGTACATTTTTTCACTAGAATTTTTTTTAGTTTCCTCCATTTAATATAGTAAACGTAGAACTATAAAAAAAAAAACATTTTGAAATGTGATTTTGGAAATGAGGGAACAGGTAAAAAATAAAAAATACCGAATATTTGAATTTTTTAAACTATTTTTTGGTTTATTTAAATTTATAATGATAATTTTACAAACCATCATCGATTACCCCAACCCCAAAAAATTATGGTTTTTTCATATACAATTATTTTTCCATTATATAAAAATAAGAAACCGATGCCAGGAAACTTCGTTGTAACCAATGTCACTTTGTCGTTGTTATATGCGTACCTCGATAACAACGCATACGTAAATTAATTGTTTGCAATTCTTCGTAAAATGTCGACGGTCAGAAGTAGGCATAATAAAGAGTACATTTCATATTAATGGTTTCTATTTAATTTTACAAATTCAATTAGTTCAATTCAATTCGAAACATTCAAAATTAAAAAAAAAAACTAGTTTAAAAAATTCTTGTTTTTTTTTTCTTACCTTAATTTTTATTGATAAAATTTACTTTATATTACATTTTCTAAATTCAATAGCCCGTTTGTACGAAAAAAGCTGCATCTAGATAAAAATAAGAAAAGGAACGCCGAAATAAACTATTAAAGCGATTAATATGAGAACGTAGGCTAAGGATGTGTAAAGAAAGCGAGAATATTTATCGGGAAAATTAACGTAACTAATTTTAATTAGAAAATCAAACAAACAAATTTGTTTGAGATGATCAGGCCGGCCGTATATCTCGATGTTAAGCAACGATGAAAAGAATAAAATGAAAAATATTTTCAAATAGTTTACGCGGATGAAGTATTTTTTCGTTTAAAATATCTACCAAAAATACATAGAACGGGATTACCACTAGAAAATAGAGTAAGCGTTATCAACCAGAAACGACCCGGTTTGTGAAGAAAATAACAAATTGAACATACAAATGTATATAAACAAAACATTAATAATATGTGGGAGCGTTTAAATAACTTTTTAACTGTTCTGCTTGGAAACGATCTATTTTTTTACGGTTATCAGAAAAATATAACGTTATGAGGTAATTAAGTGTAACTTTGATGTCTTTAAGTATATCACACAAAAATAATTTTATTATGTTGTTCAAGTTTTACCGTTTAGACAAACACAGCAAACAACATTCAAGGTTATGACTTTTAAAAAGAGCATCATTAAATAAGATTATCATCGATTGAATGCTGTAACCGATCTAACAATGTCTACAGTATTATCGTTAATACTTTTCATTCATTCACAATTTTTTAAGCATTCTTTATATAGAGTTTTATAATAACCTGATGAAATAAATAATTATCAAATAAATTATGTAAAATTATTACAACGAGGATAAAAGTGGATTATACTTCTTTTTTTTTTACCGAATTTATAATAAAATTACAACAAAGAACAAAAAATTGCAATAACACCTTTCAGTAATAATAATAATAATAATTTATTTTTTTTATTTATTAGTTTGTATTTTTTGTGCAATAGGACAGCCTTTGTGTATTACACAATAGTACATAAAAAAGAATATCTATATACATTAAATATAAATTAAAAATGTCAATATAAATTAAAAATACAAATTTTAATCATTAGTTCATAATAATTATTAGTCATTGGTTCATAATCATAGCTCATATAATTATTAGTTCATAAAAATAAGAGTAATACTGGTGTTTTAATTATGTTACACAATTATATTATTATATGTCTTTGCATAAATACAAGATTACAGATAAACATATACACTTAATTAAAAATACACATAATTCAGGAAACAAAATTAAATAATATAGTTTAATAACAATAATAACATTAGTTACAATTCAAAAATTTACATCTTATCTCCTTCATCCAATTACATTTAAATAGAATTTCAGTTACTTATACAGCACTGTCAATATATATATATACATACACACACACATATATATATGTGCAGGTAAAAGAGACACAAAAGAAATTTACGTCATTGTTATACAATATAATTGATTTTAATTATTAAAATATTTATTTATTTATTAATAGAAAATTGTTTTAATTTATATAACTTAACTACGGTCAAGCAGAAGAGGGTTAGTGAAGTTCTGTAGTAATCTAGTATTATGGGTTTTTATACTTTTAATATCTATATTATATCGGAGTAAAACCTACTCAGTTCAAAAACGAAATTCTTCCTCGGTTGAAAAAAGTCTATTTTATCATATTTTTTTACAGCAGTTAAAGCGCATCTTTAAGAGATAATGTGTAGAGTATGCAAGAGGACAAACGTTTTGAATATTGCTTCCGGGTGTACGTAACTGTATTTCGTTTTCGATGTTATAGTCTCTTCAAGAATTCCAGGTTGAGGTTTTATATTCAAACTGGCTTCGAACAAGTGACTTGAAGAGTAAGACACAAGGTCGAGGATCAACAAAAGGTCTCGCAATCCATTTCAACAGACCAAGATTTCTCTTCGCTCGGCTCACAATCATGTCTGCGTGTTTAGAAAGGTATAGCTTGGAGTCAAGGAGTATGCCTAGGTCGGTGACGGAGTTCACAGTATTAATGGGAAGAGAGTTTATTAGAGTTTATTAGAGAGATTATACCAAGCAATGTTAGTTTTTCGGGAGAACGGAATATGTTTAATTTTTGAGAAATTTAGCGGCATGTGATTTCTCATTGCCCACTGGTAAATATGGTTAATATAGCGTTGTAACATTAGGTGATCATGTAAGCTTTTAATCTGAAGAAATATTTTAAGGTATTCGGCATACATACTCAGACCAACAGAGACGGATTCAGTAATATCATTTATAAAAAGTAGAAACAGCAACGGACCAAGGTTGGAACCCTGTGTAACTCCAGAGATTGCAGAGAATTCTCTTTGGGAAGAGCATCCAGCATACCTAACAGCAAAAGTTCTGTTATTCAAGTATGAAGAGATCCACTTGACAAGACGCTCATTGAACCCAAATTCAGCCAACTTCTTTTGGAGCAGGTAATGGGGCATTTTGTCAAATGCTTTTTGAAAACCAAAATAGATAGCATCCACCTGACCTTGAGATTCAACAACAGGACCAATTTTATTAAGGAAACAATTGAGGTTTTTTGGTTGTGGAACGGGATTGCATGAAGCCGTGTTAAGAAGCGTAGATGTTATGTTGGATGTTTTGAGGTATACGAGATGTTAGGATTGATTCAAAAATTTTAGAAAAGGAGGATATTACGGAAATAGGGCGGAAATTAGAAATAAGGGGGACACTAGGTTTGGGAATTGGAGTAACGATCGCCTTTTTCCATAGGCTGGGGAAGGTACCTGATTTCAAGCTCCAGTTGCACAATGAGGCCAGAATAGGAGCGATCACGCTGCTGACGCATTTAATAATAAATGGTGGTATGCCATCAGGTCCACTGGGCGCCTTGTGATTAATTCCGTTAATGGTGGTTAATACTAATTCGACGCTGACATAGGGTATATCAAGCTCAGCACACTTCATCCGATCTTTGGACGTTGAAGAGGTATCCGCTTGTACATCCTCTGGAAAAGACTGAAACACAGATTGAAAGTACTCCCCAAAACGAGTACATAGCACTTGAGGATCGGTGACTGGTTCATTATCGATCAGAGGTGCAACTACTCTTTCTGGGTTAGATCTGTGTTGTGAGACGTATTTACAAAACCTTGAAGGCTTAAACGTTAGATCGCTTTCGATGAACCTTGCGTGGTTATAATTATCCCTAGAAAGCATCAGTTTAACTTTCTTTCGTAGCTCTGAAAACGAGCGATAGTCAGAAGTAAGTCTCGTTAATTTAAATCGTCGATGTGCTACTTTTTTCTTCTTAATCAGCGCTATAAGGTCGGCTGAAAACCAGAACGGAAACTTAGGCGATCGACGACGAGTGATGGAATATTCTTGGCTATAGCTTTTCTGAACACCTGATGGAAATTCGTCACAGCTTCGTCCAGGTTAGGACACAGAAGAACATTGGCCCAATCTGCGTTCGTCACGTCTATAAAGAAAGATTTAAAGTCTCCCTTTCTGAAATTATACGTGGAACGATTTGTAACATGATCATGAATGAACGAAGAGTCGTGTAAGATTATTGAGAACGGAGGATGATGTTTATCCGGGTGCACAACACCGTCCGAAGAAAGAGTTGACACAGTTACATTCGTCAATACAAAATCTAGGCTAGTTCCTTGTGCAAAGTTATGGTTATAAAAACCTAGGTTCAAAAAATCGACTAGATTGAAGATGTGGTTAGATCGACGTAAAATATGATCAATGTTATGTTACTTTACTAGCAGACCCGGCAATGCTTCGCTATTGCTAGATTTGTGTGTGTGTGTGTGTGTGTGTGTGTGTGTGTGTGTGTGTGTGTGTGTGTGTGTGTGTGTGTGTGTGTGTAATATATATAAACACACAATTGAAAGTTTGATATAACATTAAAAAAATGAATATTACGGAACTTCACTAAATTTTACCTCTCACTTTATAAAAGTTAGAACGTAATTAAATCCAATGGGCAAAAAAATAGCACCACCTATTGGATGTAATTCAAACCGCTCACTAAACACAGTAATCGGTAGAAAATAACTGTTTAATAAAAAGAGATACGGCTATAAAATCATCACAGTTAATAGTGAACATAAAGAAACTTACAAAACATTACGGAACTTCACAATATTAACCTTTTACTTAATAAAAGTCAAAATGTAAATAAATCTAATTGTCAAAACAGCACTAACCATCGGATTTAATTCAAACTACTCTCTAAACATAGTACTCTGTTCAAAATACCCCTAACTTAATTTCTACTAATCAGATCGAGGATTTCAATAGCTTTAAACCTTCTACGAACAACGCGGACCACCTTGCAAAAACCTGCGCGTAAATTGGTCCAGTAGTTTTTTAGTTTATAGCAGACAATTATACAAACATTGCCATTTATGTATATAGAAGAAGAAAGTTTGTATGTTTGTTTCGTAAATATCTGGACACCCTCACCACCTAGCGGGTAAAGTTTTTGCAAAACGTTATCTTTTCTCGTAACTAATATATTCTGAAAATAAACCAAATCGGTTCATAAATACAATTTTTCTAAATATTTCAACCCGAGCGCCACCTAGCCGATCCATTTTTTGCAAAAATATTTATTTCCACCTAACTAATATATATTCTGAATATGAACCAAATCGGACCGTAAATGCAATTATTCCAAATATCTCAACTCCAACGCTATGTAGCGGGTCCATTTTTTACAGAGGTATTTATTTCCATGTAACACATATTCTGAATATGAGCTAAATCGGACATAAAATACAATTTTTTGAAATATCTCGACCCCTGCGCCACCTAGCGGATCCAAACTAATTCAGAAACGTTCGCGGGCGTACACAACAACTCGCCAAAATTTGTTCGGAATCGGATGAATGGTATAGAAACGCATACGGGACAAACAAACAAACAAACTCATTTTTACTTCTTTTTTACGACGTAAAGGAAGTATTGTGATCGCGAAAAATGTCGGTTTTCAGATTTCAACGGAAATATCCATTTTGACCATCTTTGAATCCATTTCGAATAGATTCGGCGTGACGTCTACATGTACGTACGTATGTATATCGCATAACTCAAAAATTATTAGCCGTAGAATGTTGAAATTTTGGATTTAGAACTGTTGTAACATCTAGTTGTGCACCTCCCCTTTTGATTGCAATCGACTGGACCAAAAGTGTCCAAAAAAGTCTAATTTCAATTTTTTTTTATTTTGGAATTTTTCTTAACTGTAGTAATAAAGCCCCCATTGGAGAAATTTTCAACGTTAAATCATAAGTAGTTCTTATTTTCATTGGTTCCAGAGTTATAGCTAAATAAAATATTAATTATTGAAATATTTGGCTCTTTCAAGAGGAAGCCAGGCACATCAGTTCAAATCCCAGTTTCCCCTTTTTTTTTAACTATATTAATTTAATAATAATTATTAATCTCTGATTGTAACAAAAATTTTACTATAAGCAATAATTCAGTAATAATAATAATAATATATATATATTATATATATGAAAAAATAACAGAAGTTATTAATGAAATAAAATTTTATCTAATAAAATGTATATTTGTAATTTAATAGGCGTACAAGCAAGTCATGTGATGTCACATCAGATTTATATATATATTGATAACACTTCATTTCATTGCGAACAAGATTACCTTTTGTTACCGATAAATAAGAACAAAATATTTAAATGATATTAATGATTTTATAATATTTGTCAGAAATATATAATTTTAAATGCAAAGAATTTTTTTGATTTCAGAACTAATTAAAATAAATTATATTAGGTCATACAAAACTACCAAAATAGATACCGAAAAACATAGAAACCTAGGAATATAAATTAAACTGAAGATACTGAACTAAAATTACATAAGACAGGCAGAATATATATATACCCACAGACAACTGAAACACAACAGAATCAGCTTTTGTTAATTACCTCTTATATACAGGATACTCAATGGCAATAACACTACACTGCAAAATTAACTAAGATCTTAAGAGTTTAAATTTGCTAATAGAGTAAATTTGACAAAAAAATAGATGATCAAACGAAATATAATATAATATACATTATTATTCAATTATATACTTTAGGGATTTCGTAACTTTTTTGAGATGATCGCCATTAAAAACAGTGGTTCCGGAAATTTTTCTGAAAAACGTGCTGACAATTAGGTTCAGAAACTAATTTTTTCAAAGAAAAATGTTTCAATTATTTGACAACTATTAGGTTTCCTAATAATTTTTAAAAAATATTAACATCTTTGTCGTATTGCACAGAGAAAGCAAATTGAAATATGGAATAGTTATAGGTAAAATTCTAAGATTAACCGCTAATTAGATTTCAGAATATTAGAACACGTGATTAGAGAGAAATTTGAAGTACAATAAAATAGAGAGTTATTCACAGTAACATTTATTGTTAAACATAGTATAATATAATAAAAATGAATGTTGTATTAATAGAATGGAATGGAGAATACCATAAAATAGTCAAATGAATGATAACGAAAAATAAAAGATAATAAATGTGGGCTTAAATTTTCAGTTAAATAGTAAAGAAAAGAGAATTTTTATTTTAATAGCAATTATTTAATAAATGAACAATTATTAATTATTTTGAACGTTACATTTTCATAAAAAATAACCAACCGAAATTTAATTAAATTTTGATATGCTGTATATTTTAATTTTCATGTCTATAAACATATTATTTTAATTAATTATTTTATCGGTTTTTATTCCATATTTGACTTTTAATTCACAAATCTATTGTAATTTTGACTGACTTTTGATAAAAAATATTAATTTTCTTTGTCATGTAACTTCTTTTGTCACAGGGATACGTTTAATGATGACTTAGTGTCAAAGATACCCCAATAGTTAACAACTTATTGTTAAGTACATTCCATTATTTTTGGAATACAAATATTTTTGTTTTGATATTTACTATTAAAGTTCTATTAAATTAAGAAGAAAAAGGTTTTATATCGTAAAGTATCGCATACTTACTCATATTATGTTTGCGCGGGTGAACGCACACACATCTAGTATGTAGATATAAAATGTTCAATGATTAATGAACTTTTGGGAAGCTTTTGTCCGTTTGTAGCAACATCACGCGAGAACCAATCGACTGATTAATTTCAAATTTTCAGAATACATTCATGTTATCCTAGGGATAACATGAATAACAGAGATATTTTAAGCCATAGATCAAGGCCTTAGTCCCCTTGGGGCTGAAGTTGTGAATTGTTCCTCTTGGATGACGATATAATTCTGTTTTTGATGTTTTTCTATGTAAAGATAATAGACCAACAAATTGATGTGCGTTTTATAACTCATTCGATTTTCAACTGTCTACCTTGACCTCTTCCCAAGATGTATAGGGTATCGTAGTTTAACGGAAAGGGAATCGTAAGAAGATATTTTCATCTACAGCAGTAGCGTATTAGAGCTTCTATGTCAAGAACGAGGGAAACGGTGTAGGAAAGAGAGCTTTTCGGCTTTAATCGTTATTTATCAGTATTATTCTCACAAACATGAGGATAACGCAGCGGGGTTCAAAGGGTGGAGATTCCGAGATAAATGGGAAGGGCTTGCTTTGCTCGCCCTGATAATATAATGTAACGGTTAGTGTAATATAAAACTAAAACTAACCTGTTATCATCTGACTGTTTCCTCTAATACTTTTGTAATGTACGTCTTTTACTTAACGAAAAATTAATTTTAAAAAGTATTTTTTTTTTTTGTATTTTTAAATAAATTTCAAATTTATAGGACTGGAAGATGTTAATCCGTCCGTTTTGGAAGAAGAAAAAGAATAAAAGTCGTGTGTTTTTCAGAATCATTTTATTAGGAAAGTCATTTTTTTTAATTTAAAAAAAAATATTTTTTTTTTAATATCTCGTTCTGTGGTAGTTTACCAGCTTATTTTAACCTGCTAATATTAGAATCTAAAAAATTTAAACATCGTTAAGGTGAAACTTTACATAAAATTCTTAACCGAAATTTCTTTATATATAAATGTTCTCCAAAGTTAAATTGAGAATAAATCACGTTATCTAAATATAAGCTTACTTATTATTAATTAAATTAAATTAAAAAAATATTTATTCGGCATAAAATTTGTGTTTCATCATCTACGATATGTTGTTAGAAAAGCAGATTTCTTAGAAATTAATATCATTAAGATTTTTGTAGTTAATGATAATAAAAATGGTTAGTAATTTTTTTTAGAAGCTAATTTAATTTTCTATTCTTTTAAATTTTGTGTCTGTTGCCACAAAATACATTAGAAATACATTTCTACAAATATTTTTATTTTTACATGTTAATTAGCGAAGAAGTAATAAAAATTTTTAAAAACACGCCGACGAATGCTGTTGATAATAATACTTCAAATTCATATTTTTGTTAAATAAACATTTTTTTTTTGTCTTCAGTCATTTGACTGGTTTGATGCAGCTCTCCAAGATTCCCTATCTAGTGCTAGTCGTTTCATTTCAGTATGCCCTCTACATCCTACATCCCCAACAATTTGTTTTACATACTCCAAACGTGGCCTGCCTACACAATTTTTCCCTTCTACATGTCCTTCCAATATTAAAGCGACTATTCCAGGATGCCTTAGTATGTGGCCTATAAGTCTGTCTCTTCTTTTAACTATATTTTTCCAAATGCTTCTTTCTTCATCTATTTGCCGCAATACCTCTTCATTTGTCACTTTATCCACCCATCTGATTTTTAACATTTTCCTATAGCACCACATTTCAAAAGTTTCTAATCTTTTCTTCTCAGATACTCCGATTGTCCAAGTTTCACTTCCATATAAAGCGACACTCCAAACATACACTTTCAAAAATCTTTTCCTGACATTTAAATTAATTTTTGATGTAAACAAATTATATTTCTTACTGAAGGCTCGTTTAGCTTGTGCTATTCGGCATTTTATATCGCTCCTGCTTCGTCCATCTTTAGTAATTTTACTTCCCAAATAACAAAATTCTTCTACCTCCATAATCTTTTCTCCTTCTATTTTCACATTCAGCGGTCCATCTTTGTTATTTCTACTACATTTCATTACTTTTGTTTTGTTCTTGTTTATTTTCATGCGATAGTTCATGCGTAGGACTTCATCTATGCCGTTCATTGTTTCTTCTAAATCCTTTTTACTCTCGGCTAGAATTACTATATCAACAGCAAATCGTAGCATCTTTATCTTTTCACCTTGTACTGTTACTCCGAATCTAAATTGTTCTTTAACATCATTAACTGCTAGTTCCATGTAAAGATTAAAAAGTAACGGAGATAGGGAACATCCTTGTCGGACTCCCTTTCTTATTAGGGCTTCTTTCTTATGTTCTTCAATTGTTATTGTTGCTGTTTGATTCCTGTACATGTTAGCATTTGTTCTTCTATCTCTGTATTTGTACCCTAATTTTTTTAAAATGCTGAACATTTTATTCCAGTCTACGTTATCGAAAGCCTTTTCTAGGTCTATAAACGTCAAGTATGTTGGTTTGTTTTTCTTTAATCTTCCTTCTACTATTAATCTGAGGCCTAAAATTGCTTCCCTTGTCCCTATACTTTTCCTGAAACCAAATTGGTCTTCTCCTAACACTTCTTCCACTCTCCTCTCAATTCTTCTGTATAAAATTCTAGTTAAGATTTTTGATGCATGACTAGTTAAACTAATTGTTCTGTATTCTTCACATTTATCTGCCCCTGCTATCTTTGGTATCATAACTATAACACTTTTTTTGAAGTCTGATGGAAATTCCCCATTTTCATAAATATTACACACCAGTTTGTATAATCTATCAATCGCTTCCTCACCTGCACTGCGCAGTAATTCTACAGGTATTCCGTCTATTCCAGGAGCCTTTCTGCCATTTAAATCTTTTAATGCTCTCTTAAATTCAGATCTCAGTATTGTTTCTCCCATTTCATCCTCCTCAACTTCCTCTTCTTCCTCTATAACACCATTTTCTAATTCATTTCCTCCGTATAACTCTTCAATATATTCCACCCATCTATCGACTTTACCTTTCGTATTATATATTGGTGTACCATCTTTGTTTAACACATTATTAGATTTTAATTTATGTACCCCAAAATTTTCCTTAACTTTCCTGTATGCTCCGTCTATTTTACCAATGTTCATTTCTCTTTCCACTTCTGAACACTTTTCTTTAATCCACTCTTCTTTCACCAGTTTGCACTTCCTGTTTATAGCATTTCTTAATTGCCGATAGTTCCTTTTACTTTCTTCATCACTAGCATTCTTATATTTTCTACGTTCATCCATCAGCTGCAATATATCGTCTGAAACCCAAGGTTTTCTACCAGTTCTCTTTATTCCGCCTAAGTTTGCTTCTGCTGATTTAAGAATTTCCTTTTTAACATTCTCCTATTCTTCTTCTACATTTTCTACCTTATCTGTTTTACTCAGACCTCTTGCGATGTCCTCCTCAAATATCTTCTTTACCTCCTCTTCCTCAAGCTTCTCTAAATTCCACCGATTCATCTGACACCTTTTCTTCAGGTTTTTAAACCCCAATCTACATTTCATTATCACCAAATTATGATCGCTATCAATGTCTGCTCCAGGGTAAGTTTTGCAGTCCACGAGTTGATTTCTAAATCTTTGCTTAACCATGATATAATCTATCTGATACCTTCCAGTATCGCCTGGCTTTTTCCAAGTGTATATTCTTCTATTATGATTTTTAATTTGGGTGTTGGCAATTACTAAATTATACTTCGTGCAAAATTCTATAAATCGGTCCCCTCTTTCATTCCTTTTGCCCAGCCCGTATTCACCCACTATATTTCCTTCCTTGCCTTTTCCAATGCTTGCATTCCACTCTCCAACTATTATTAAATTTTCATCTCCTTTTACGTGTTTAATTGCTTCATCAATCTCTTCGTATACACACTCTACCTCATCATCATCATGGGCGCTTGTAGGCATATAGACGTTAACAATCGTTGTCGGTTTAGGTTTTGATTTTATCCTTATTACAGTGATTCTATCGCTATGCGTTTTGAAATACTCCACTCTCCTCCCTATCTTCTTGTTCATCACGAAACCTACTCCTGCCTGCCCATTATTTGACGCTGAGTTAATTACTCTAAAATCACTAAACATATTCTATAACAATAAACATATTGTTTAAAATTAATGTACTTAATTGATCAGTGATGCATTTTTAACCGGTTTATCAGTTTATTTTCAATTTTTTTTTTGTTATAGATGAGTCTGATAAATGTCATTTTCGCATCCCCCAAAAATGGGGGAGTGTTGGACTCGCAAGGGTTCGGCTAAATGTTATTAAGAGCCTATGTGTATCCGCACCTTACCGACTAAAACTCCTATCTCACCGTTTTCCCCTTCCGAGGCCGGTCCTGTAATTAAGCATTGCACGGCGCCAGGAGATGCCTTTAGGCTCCAGGGGTCCAGAGTCCCCGCGCTGCATCACCGTCCCTCATCTGCACAAGTGCAGACGCACGACGGCTCCACACGGGGTTATCCTGCGCCCCTTCACCATCAGGTCACTTTCTTCACCCGAGTCTCATATGCAACTCTCATTCGTTGCTGGGTGATCTTCAGTCCTCTTACTGATCTGGGTCCTAAATGAGGCTCTATCCTATACTCTAGCTATTATCAATTTACATTAGACATAAAATAGATTTATGATCCCTGTAGGGATATGTGTAATATATGATATTCTTTCTTATGAAAGATATTGGTTGAAAAATAGTTTGTACGTATAGGAATGCTTAAGGATTTTGTTAGGAATAGAGTTTTACTACATGACGTCATATCTGAGTACTTTTACAAATTCAACCGTCAACGGCTGATATATAAAATAAAATGGTTAACTTATTACATACCTATATTTACTGTCTGTTGAAGTGATATATTACAGGTGCTGGTTGGAAATAAGAAAAGCAATTTATTTTAAACCCATAATCGATGTGAATAATTACCATCGAGTAAATAGGTTATAAATATCACAAAACTACTAACATTTATAGTTCTGATAATTGATCTGATTGTTTAACACAAGTGTATTTTTTGCACTAATTGTTCAATCTCGCTTTTTACTTATTCTTTTTTTGTACGATAAGACGAAGTTACTTCCGAAGTGCCTTTCTTATAGTCCAAACAAAAATAATTAATAAAAATCAACATCCACGGAGGTGGACTGTTGAAAAGGCAGATTGGGATGGATATTATAAAGCCTTCCAATCGCAGTATGACGTCGGTGCGAACATCCTTGAGCAACTTTCCTCTTTTACGCCTATAATACTCGAAACAGCCAGCAGATATGTCCCAGAAACATCGGGCAATCCTAAACGTTCTTCCATTCCGTGATGGAATGATGATTGCAAACGTGCTATTAAGAATCGACGGCGGGCACTACGCAAATTCAATAATAGACCTACAACTGAACATCTAAATTTGTACCGCAGGGCTAGAGCGGGGTGCCGTCGGGTCTTCTTGAACGCTAAGAGAAATTCATGGACGAAATATGTGAACACCATCTCACGTACTACTCCCACGTCTACTGTGTGAAAAAAATCTATGCAATTTTCAGGTCGCCAAGGCAATCTATTCTCGGTCTCATCGATGAAGGAGAACTCCTTACATCATCTTCGGCTGTAGCAAATACTTTAGCAAAATCTTTCCGCTCGGTATCTCTCACTTCGTCATATAGTAACGACTTTCAAAGGTACAAAACACAGATGGAAATATTGGCGTTACATATTGGTGTTTCGGTTGGTGAATTGAACACTCCATTCTTACTTAAAGAATTGTTGCACGCACTTAAGAACTCACGTGACACTTCCCCTGGACCAGACAACGTTCGCCTTTGTGTGCATTCACACCTTCCTAAATCAGCACTACAACTTCTTTTGAGTATTTACAATGGTTTATTCTCCGTACAAGTTTTTCCGCCCGGCTGGTCAGGAGCATTTATTATACCACTACTAAAGCCTGGTAAAGACAAAACCTATCCCTCAAGCTACTTTAGCTAATTACCTAATAAGCTACTTATTTCTTTAACAAGCCTGTTGTGTAAAATAATGGAGAGAATGGTAAACCGTAAGCTTGCATGGTACTTTGAGAAACATGGCTTTCTTTCTTCGAAGCAGTGTGGTTTCCGACAAGGGAGATCTTCCATTGACCATTTGGTGTCAATGGAGACAGCCATACAAAACGCCTTCCTGAACCGCCAACACCTTGTTGCTATCTTCTTCGATATAAAAAAGGCGTACGACACGGCCTGGCGACATGCATTCTTAACACCCTTAGGAGGTGGAAATCAACGGCAATATGCTTGTTTTTATCCGGGAATTCTGAAATCACCAAACGTTTCGTGTTCGTGTAGACGATTCACTTTCAGACAGTGTCGTCTCGGAAAATGGAGTACCTCAAGGTAGTGTATTAATTGCCACCTTGTTTTCTGTGGCCACATACAGCCATTGCCAATTGTGTACATGCACTTTTCTCTTGTTCTCTTTTCGTTGATGATTTTGCTATTTACGTTGCGAGCCGCTCTACACCCACTGCGGAGTGACTGATGTAGAACACTATATTTCCCCTTGAGGCTTGGTCAAGAACTATTGGTTTCACATTTTTACCCGACAAGACGAATTGTGTAGACTTTTCTCGGCTACGGAACCCTTCTAATCCGCGGGGTTTTCTGAACAGAGAGCTTATTGCTGTCTCTCCTTACGTCAGGTTTCTAGGTATGCTTTTTGATAGCTATTTTACCTGGATCAAACATATAAATGAATTGAGGACAAAATGTTCCAAACATTTAGATATGATGCGGGTCCTTAGTAACACTAATTGGGGAGCCGATCGGTCATGTATGTTGCGTTTTACCTATTCCCTTTTTCGTTTCCTTTTGGATTGTGGTTGTATCGCCTATTCTTCAGCTCGTCAAACCGTGCTTAAAATGCTGGAAGGGGTACACCGAAGAAAAGCATTCTTCGGCTTGCCACCGGTGCGTTTAGATCGAGCCCTATCGCAAGCTTACTTGTAGACACTGGCGAGCCATCACTTTGTGATAGACGAGACCAGCTTCTGTTATCTTATTTTGCCTGTCTCAAAAGACAGCCAAATCACCCAGCTTTTAACCCAGTTCTTAAGAATCCTAATGTAAGGAAATATGAGGACCGTCCACATTGTACTGCGTCTGTGGGTGTCCGTACACGACGTCTGCTGCAGCGTATAAATGTTGACACTCCCTCGTTCTTTCCACCATGTCCGTGCTCGAATCCTCCGTGGAGAATAAACCTTGTAAATTTTACATTTGACCTTACAACATACGATCAACGATCAACACCACTTACTGTTTTCCGGCAGATGTTTCAGTTTATTCTCACCAAGTTGAACCCAGACACGGTGATATACACTGATGACGGTAACGTTGGTTGTGCTTTTGTTATCAGTGCAAAGACTTATATGTTTTTCCTACCCGAAATTACGAGTGTGTTCACCGCAGAACTACTCGCTGTGAATAGGGCTCTAAGTATCGTTAGCCCTAAATATAGGAGCATTCTTACTTGCAGTGACTCGTACAGTGCTCTCCAGGCGTTAGAAAACTTTTATTCCAAACATCCACATCCTGTCGTCATTGACATTTATGATAAAATCGCTGAGTTAGATAAACGCAACAGAGAGGTAGGTTTTTGCTGGATCCCTAGCCACGTTGGGATTCGAAGTAACGAGAGAGCAGATTCTGCGGCCAAAGAAGCGTGTATTCAACCTGCTTTCACCATCCGAATTACTACCTTTTATTTTATCAGTCGTGTAAAACAATCACCGAGAGCAAGGTGGCAAAGTTACTGGGCGACTACCGTCGACAATAAACTCCGACGGCTTAAAGATTCAGTTTTGCCTTGGGGCTCCTCTGCCGGTTACGTTTAGGACATACGAGGATCACACACGAATACCTAATGTCAGGAGAAGCCCCACCCCTATGCACACGCTGCAACTGCCGCATGACTGCGCATCATATTCTCGTGGACTGCATATATTATGCGGCGTTGCGACGTCAGTTTGATATACATGGAACCATCCGTGATATCTAGTGCAATAATAACGGAATTTTGGGCCGGATGTTTCTCTTTTTGCATAGTACCAGGTTACTGTAAAGAGTTTAATATTATCATGTATGTTTTTCTGTAAGAAGATTTTTTTAATAATTTTAACCTTTACTTTCAATTTTGATTTTTTTGTTTCTATGTATTTAATTTTACTATCCAGGGAGGGGACTTTTGCACAACCCATTGAAATTAGTTAAGTGTTATATAGTTTCTTTATTCGAACTTTTTATTTTAACTTTTATGTGTTAACAACTTCGTCCGTGGTATTAGTTTTGAGTTTTATTTTGCCTTCTTGGCTTGTTTTAATAAATTTTTATTATATGATTAATATTACGTTTACACCTGATATACTTTAGTATTTTGGAGTTATTTTACCCGTTTATTAATAAAATTTCGGGCGCTGATAACGCCCAGGCGTTTTTCGCCCACAAACAAAAAAAAAACAAGGCTTGAAAGATGTCTTTATATCAAGCCAGGTTCCAAACTACTTTGCCCTACCTACAGTCACAATCTCCGCTCCACCTTCTATTAAACTTATTGGAGCCAACTGCCTCCTTCTGCCATAGCCAAAACTTGGGTCTTCTCTAAGGCTAAATGAAGACCGCTCTCCTCCAACCAAGCATGTACCATCCGCATGGCCTCATTGCCCTTCCTCACCAATTCAGTCTCCGTTTTAGCAGCTATAACGAGTGACAAATCATCGGCAAAACCAGTCGGGTACACGCCCTCTGGATAATCCAGGGGGAGTACTCCAATCATAGGCTACATTCCACAAGGTTGGCCCAAACACTGAACCCTGGGGTACTCCGGCCTGCGTCTCAATCTGAATCTGGGCCCCCTCTGCACAGCCTATCACTACTACCTACACTCTTAAGTAATCTTGAATAAGGGCCGCAAATATGGGCTCACCCCTCTTCTCTTAAGTTCACTCAGGATCCACCCAAACGGCAGTGAGTTAAACGCTTTACTCACGTCCAACAAAAAACACTGCCAGGATAGACCTGATTCTCCACGTCCCATACGCAGCTTCATCAATCCATTTATCTTCATGAATCCATTTATCGCCGCCGACCAACATTTAGCCGTCCTCGCAAGTCCCGGTGAAAAAAAGACACGTCTATAAATGACACTCCATTTACGCGGACCAAGGTTGGTAACTCACCATTACTGAGTCAGATAAGTCCCAACTCCGCCATCACCTCCTCTTCTAAAAATAGACCCTGTCTATCTGTTCCCCATGCAACATTCTTGGCTTTGAAGTCATCAGATATTACCACATCCTTACACACAACATTTCTCAGCCTACTCAACTCATCCAGAGTCTCTTCAAAATCCCCTAAATCAACATTTGGGCCCCCTCTGCACAGCCCACTACACTGCAAACTTAGTGTGCATTCTAGTTTTACACTGCAAACTAGAATGTCTGCAGTCGGTAGCCACACGTGCCCCAATCCGGCAACTTGTCTTACAATAGGAGTATTACTATTGAAACTACACACAGCCGCACTGCAAGTAGCATCATGCAGCCAACTATCATCCTGCATCTTCCTATCATTAGGCTCCGACAACTAGATCCACACCTCTACACTTAACAATTTCCATTATGGCATCATGAGAGGCTAAACTTTTTTTCATGTTTACTTGTAGTAAACTTACCATTTTTCTTTGCACATTGTACTCCTCCGATTTTGTATCCAACTTCACCACACATCAAATACATAGGATTTTTCTTATATTCTTTGGCCTTATCCAGCATCCTTGCATAAAAAACATATCCTCGACCTATCAGGACCGACACATCTGGCAGCTAAATGCCCTCCCTCATGGCAACGAAAACATCTCACCTCAAAGTCACTCATTGCGATCCGGCACATTACCCATCCAACCTGCAATATATTCCGACAATATATCTCTATCAGACACGTCCAGCTCAAGATATCATGTATCAAGTCTATTTAATGAATATGGACGCCAGTTTACCTCTCATTTCTCTCGTAATTTTCACACCAGCGAGCTTCTCTTTGACCACGTTAACCTTCTCCACCGGCCCTCTTGGTCTTTTATGCAAAGCCTCACCACCTCCCTATTTAATTGATAATACTTCACTCAATTCCTCCTTACTAACCTCCTTTTTAATTTTTTTCAACAAGTCCGAATAAGAGGTAACCTGCTCCTTAAAACTATTACATTAAACCCCTCACTTCTGATCTCTTGCTCACCCTTAAGATCCATCACTCGTAACTTATTTTCCTCCATAAAAATCACCTTCTCATTTCGTCTTCTGTCCACCTACTCCAAAACCTTTTTACAATGCCAACCAGTACTGTTACTTACAGCCCCGTAAACAACATTTAATTTAAGCTGAGTGATCTTCCTTATGACCCGATATAGGTATTCAGCCACCAACCTCTCTCCCACAGATGTATCTACGACAATTGCATAGCAGGTCCCAACTTTTCTTCCTCAAGCTCACCCAATAATACCTCCGTTTGGCCCTTTTCCACCACCAATTGGCCTCGCTTCAATTTATCATTTCTCAACAGTCTTTTTAACGACATAGTGCGCTCTAAAATCCTCCTCCCATACTCCGTTTTAGAGTCTTTGGCTAGATCAAAAATATCGACAAAGTCGTCATTCGACACACCAAAAACCGATTCTTTCCTCTCCTCGCACTTCTCAAAAAACGAGGTAGGCCATCTCTTAATCATCAAATCAGGAACCTCCTCTTCTAGTACTCCCTCCTCCACCTGGCCAAGCAGCCTCTTACTCTCAATCTGCGCAGTCTGGATAGCCGCGTCCACTGCACGACCACTTATAGCACCTCCACACGAATATCCAGAATCCGTCAACTCGATTATCTTTTTCAATAGCTCAGTAAGCCAGAGAGATCACTCCTTTATCTCCAACTTCGTGTTGACATTCGCACCCATTAATTTTGCCAACTTCGTGACCTGGACTACGACTTCCTCTAACGGCTGTTCAAGCGAACACGCCTCACCCGATGCTACCTCTCTATCATCAGTTTCTTTCCTACGCCTTTTCATCAGCCGATCCAACGACCTACTCGTTAATTAAATTGCTCTTAGGCAATTTAATTAACACTCTAGTTGCCACAGGTTACATCACAACAAAGGATACTCCTTCTTCCTCGCGCGGCAAAAACTTCAATTGCTCTCTAACAGGTGACCTAGGCAGACTCTTCCTCGGTCTGAACCCCTGTTTCTCTTCCATGCTCTTAACACCAGCAAAATTACAATGTCGCCTTGAACTCTTCACAAAAAGTATTTTTCTTTAAATTCTGACTTCAAAAACGTGTTCAGGGCTCAATTCCGCGTAAATTGAGTACCCACTTGTCACTTTTTGAGGGGTGGTATCAGTGGATCGGAGAGACCGAAAATGTATCCACCAAAATCCGAGGTCGGATTTGGGTGACGGGGGGTCGGTATTCGTCGAGATACTGTAGGATTCGGGTACGGATCAAAGAATTCGGAAGTTATAAAAAAAGGAAATTCCCCTTATAATTCACCTCTAACACTTAGAAAATTTTCTCAAAACCCACGAAAATTTCGTGGGTTTTTTGAATTTTGCCTGGTGAGTTGAGAAAAGTTGGAGAAGTCCAACTTTTGCCTGGTGAGTTGAGAAAAGTTGGAAAAGTCCAACTTTTAGACGTAAACAACTGATGTCACTAATCTGCCTCAAATAAACAAATAACTTAGAAATTTTTTACTAAATTACCAGGTTATGTTGTCCTTTTATACACTGTTCCTTATGAAAGAATAAAATACTTTTTGAAAAATCACAATAACTAATCAATCTGTCAACGAAAATTCTTAAAATTTCGCACACGTGTCCAGTAATAGTCTGCCAACATTTGCGTAATACGCAAGACAGAAAAGACAACCAAAAAATTTATCAAAATTAGCCAAAAACGCTGATCAGTATTCAGCACGTATTACCACAGTATATTCACAAACTCGACTCCTTCTTTGGTGGTAGAGTTTCAATTAATCACACTTCTCAGGACTGGTCGACCTGAGACTGTACAAGACTCTACTTCATTCACATTGATACATATCATCCTCATTCGTTCTCTGAACTAATACCTTACGGTGGTTCCGGTGACTAAAAAAAAATAAAGAGAAAACGGGTTTACTCTCGCTCTTTATTACTCGTAAAAAACCAAATCCAACAAAAAAAGAGGTTTTCAATTCATTTTTTGCTTGTTTATTTATGTCCGTGCCTTAAAATTCAGAAAATAGAAAAATAACTGTTTCATAAAGGAATTTTCTTCAGTGTCACTAGCTAGGCTACATCGATTTTCATTACTATTAATTAGTTTCGATTGTTATAACATAGTAATGAATAGCGTGATATTTTTCAGGTAGTTTACTTATTTTTCCAGGAAACCGTAGAAAGTTAGCTGAAGTAAAAGAATTATGCAAATTCAAACATTTCAAACGGTCTTAGCTCACATTCAGTGATAGTTATTAAATGTCATTTCATATAAAGTCCTTTTTCAGTTTTACCGACACTTAGATCTCTTATCTAACTACTTTTCTTTTGTATTTCGTTTATAATTATACGTATAATTTTTCTTCAAGCACTTTTAACATGTTTGAGAATTTTTTTTATGTCTACTTTTATTTTAAATAGAAAATAAAGTTAATAAATGGACAAAATTTAAAGAAATAATAACAATCCAAGAGTACCAAGTAAAAAGTAACCAATAACACGATCCTATTTATTTTTTTCAGTTTGTATTAATTCACCAGGTAAGCTTGAAGTGTATGAAAGAGGCTGTACTAGGCCAGGAAATTTAATCTTAACTTAAAGTGGACTTTTATGTTGGTGTTAAATTATAATCTTATGAATAGTAATATTTAAGTTAAGATTGTCTAAAAATTCAAATTCAAAGATAGTAGAGAAAGTATTAAACAATTTTTAATTTATCCTTGGTACAAAAAAATAATACCAAATTAAAGTGTAGGCGAAGAATAGTCACAGTCGCAAATTACCAATTTTATAGGAGAGTAATTTGAAAGTTTCCAAATTCTCTATCTTTCTTAACATATGTTTAAACTTTCCCATTTGTATTTTTTTTTAATTACGAGTTTATTATCTACTGATTCGAGTAATTTTCTTTTATTATAATTAGTAACACCGATGTTAAATAACTTTTTTAAATTTTGAAACAGGTTCCTACTGATTGTAAAATATTTGTTTTTCACGTACGGTTCATAAGATATGTACAATTAATATACAACTATTTCAAGTAATCAGAAACTATTAGGTCAAGTACGATATAACATCAATAAGACTTAAGTTACTCCTTGCAATGTAAATTTATACACCTCATCTTTGAGGGCGTGAAATGCAATGTGGAATACACTGGTTATTGTTGGTTTCATACAGAATGCTTCAAGGCGTCAGATGAAGCTTGTTTTATTTAAATTAATATATTTACATTTTTTAAGATAAAATAATTATAAATATTCATAAAACGAACAAGTTGCAAGTTACCACCTTGCGTAATTTAACTCTCCAAAATTCTTGGAGGACTCTCTGTCTTTGCTTTTCACCCGGAACGTTAAAGAAATTATTTCAACTTAAAATATATATATATAATGTAAATCCAAAACAGAGGTAGTAAAATACCTGGTAACATAAACTACCTTAGTAAATTACTTTATATAGTAGAAATTAAGTAAAAAAAACTGATTAATTCTTTGGAATTTCCTAATCAGTAATATTACATTTTGGTGAACGAAACTTAATCGTACCTCCCCTTTTGATTGCAATCGACTGAACCAAATGTGTCCAATAAAGCCCAAAATAAAAAAAAAAAAGATCCAAAGAAAATTGGATTTTGGAATTTTTCTTACTTGCAGTACTAAGCTCTCATTGAGAGCTATTCAACGATAAATCGTAAGTGGTATTTATTCGAGAGTTATAAGCAAATGAAATTATAATTAATGAAATATTTGGATCTTATAAGGGGAAGGTACATCAGTTCGGATCAGACTTCACCTCCTTTTTTTTTAACTTTCTTTTTATTTAAATATATTGATTTATTAATAATTAAGAGGTTAATAGAAATTAATTAATCTCTGATTATAGAAAAAAAATTAGGATAAGTAATAATTCAGTAATAACTATGAAAAAATATCAGAGGTTATTAATGAAATAAAATTTTATGTACTTTTCATTAAAAATTATATATATATATATATATATATATATATATATATATTTGTGTAATTTAATAGCCGTTGGTAAAAAGGTGTCAACAAAACAAGGAAGTGATTTGGTGTCCACATCAGATTTTTTTTTACAGTATTATCTGTTTTTAAGGATGTAGTATTTTTTCCATGTTTGGCCTAGCAATTTATTATTGGTTGTCTGTAAACTTAGAAGTGTTAATTAACTGTTTTATTGTTTTATAGGAAGTAACATGTTGGATTTCTTAATTCCCTCCCTTAGATCTTAGATTTTAAAGAGAAATTATTCTCTTAGTCACATTTGGTGTTAAACAATAATTTGAACTACTAAGCCTGAGATTACAGCAATCTAGCCACAATTATTATACAATCTTTTTGGTTAAATAATTCAAATTTCACTTTAGGAACAAACTGAAAAATACTTTAGATTAGTTATGTTTTTAATTTGTCAAAATAATTGCCTTTTTATTTTACTTTCAAAGAAATCAACAATGTACGGTATCTGACTACAGAAGCTGTATTGGTACATTAACTTTTATAACCTTCTTAATATAAATAATATAGCTTGTTTTTTTCAAAATATATATCATTGAGGGAACTGAACAGTATACAAACATGTAAGATTTAGGTAAAGGAAATTTTGGCACAGAGCTCAATATAGGGTGGTAGGATTTAGGTAGTTCGTGTTTGTTGGTATAACGTAAGGTGCAGAGTTTACATGGTCTCTGCTCTACGATAGAACAACAAATACTTCTCTGTGAAAAGCACCGGGGTGAAACTTCTTGTTATAAATTGACCTTACCCGGAAAGTTTTCTGTCAACAAAATTGGACAACCTCAAATTTTTTTTTTCTTGATGATTTCGCCACATGAGTTTCAAGCTCGTGGAATATGGAAATGGAATTTTGTAACGTATGAAAAATGCCATGCCGGACCGGGATTCGAAACCGGTACCTCTGGATAATTTTATGTTACTTGTCATCAGATTTGGTTTTTGTTTCTCAAAAATGGTTTTTTAAATATAAAAATAGCATTCTTAAAAAGCATAAACTGAAATGAATTTACACTTAATGATGGAAAACCCTGTCTCAAAAAATTAAAACTATTTTTTGTACTATATTTATGTACTATGTCTTTTGAAAATACGTGAATTTAAATTTCAAGAATATTAAACATTTTCCAGTAATCAAACTAAAGGATTGCACTTCATATAGTCTGTGTTTTTATGCTGTAAGATATTTACAGTTTTACCGTTTTTTATTGATTTTGTGGGTCGATGTTCCATTTATAACTTCTCATTATAAAGTTACCGTATTTATTCGAGTACCCCCCGCTACGATTAGCCCCGCACCACGATTTTTCGGACCGAAAATCGAAAAAAATATCGAATATATACCGGTATTTTCAAGTGCAACAGATATGATAAAAAAATACGTAAATACGAAAACATTCACAAAGTAAAACATTTAATTAGTTCATTTAAATTACAATATTAATTACCGTAAGTACTAGTTTAGTTCAGAATCAGTAGGCCAGTAAAACGAAAAGAAAGTATCGTGTTGAAAAGGATTATTTCAATACACGTTTTAATATGGGATTTTATTTTTAATTAATCACTGTCACTGTCAATGTCTGTAGGAGAGTTACCACGTAGTCTCCACGTCGCTCTGCCAAACGTCTTCACCACCATCAAGTTCATTAGATATTCCGCATTTTTTAAAACTTTTCCTTACTAATTCCTTGGAAATCCATTCCCAAGCATCTTTTTAGCCAAACAGAAATCTGGGCGTTTGATTCTTCCTGTAGGCGTGAGAAAAATATGTTCATCAGCCATCCATTTACTGTACAGTTGTTTTAATGCAGATTTGAACGGTTTATTAATGCAGACATCTAGTGGTTGCACTTCTATAACCCGCAGTTTTTCATTTACTGTAAAAGATCGTAGACGCTGTCCTTTTGTACTCATTTTAATGCCGTAATTAAAATAAATCACCGTATTAAACTTTACAAGATAAACTAAACAGATAAAATGTATATAACCGTCCATATATACAAACAGTACAATGACTATGACGAATAGACAAGACGACGATGGGTAACTGATACTGTATCTGTAGTGTCATTAGTACCTGATGCAGCCTATACAGAATGAATCAGTTTTATAAAAATACTGTAACTTCATTCCTATCGATAATATGAACAGGATGTTAATAATTAAGGATGTATTCTGTATAAGCGGCATCCGGTATTGATAAACGAAAGCGTAATGTTACTACATTTTTGTGATGTTAGGTACATTTTTGTGAATTTAGGTACTTGTAAGAAAACGTTTACATTACATAAATTATCCTGGCTAAAGACTATGTTTCAAGTAAGCCCCACACCCTTATTTTTTCTCTCCAATTCCAAGAAAAATGTGCGGGGGGTACTCGAATAAGTACGGTAATCTTTACAAAAAAATAAAAAGAATTGCAACTTATTTAATATTTACAAAAATTAATTATCCTTTGCTAAACAAATAAAAGTACTAAAGCCATAATACTCAAATAATGAACGACTGATATAAATAAATAACAGATCTCACAGCTAGAAAATCCAGATTCCGTAAGAAGAATGTAACTTGAAGAATTTAAGGAGGATGTAACTGTTCACCTAAGTTCATCCTCTAAATCATTCTTAATTTTTGTATTCTACTTTTACTAAAATATAAATATTAATAATGATCCCGAAAAATTAGTAAAAAAGAAAAAAATAATCTGCCTAAATCAGAGCACCTTTGGGCCGCCATATCAAAAATGGTGTCACTTTTGTATTTATCCTTAAATTACCTATATGCATACACAGAAATCAAATGGAAATCTAAAAAAAAAATCCGTCTCATAATTTTTGTACATCCTGTTTTTGTGATTACACTAACACTAAATTTTATTTAGTATTAATTTTATTTATTTATTTTTTATTTTTGGTGTGGTAGTAGGGAAATTGTTTATTTAATTGTATGATCCCCTTCTTAATTATTTCTATATTCTCAACATATGGAGTGTGACAGATAATATTAATCGATAAAGAGGTTCTTTAAGGAATAAAATCTCTTCATTCTACAAAAATAGTAGGCTAAGAATTAATTAATGCAAACGCAGTTGTAAAAAATAAAATTTTTAATAAATAAACGTCTAAAAATAAAATATAACAATTTAAACATAATGTTTTATGTTTATGAGATTATAGACTAATCTTACAAAAATGTCATACTTCTTATTTTAGGTTTTCATTTTCGAAAATTTAAGATATGAAAGTTTTTAAACCTTTTAATTAAGCTTAAAAAATTTTAATTTTTTTAAAAATATTTTTATTTATCTTTTTATATTTATTTTGTGAAATTCGTCTGAAAGTAAGGTGCTTTATTTTGAAGTTATTAGGTAAATACGATTATATAGTTTACGTAAATTGTCAAACTGGAAGTGGTGAAGTAAATAAGTGACAATTGTGTAACGAGTCGAGCAAAGTGGAAAATATTTTTCCAAAAAAAATTGTATAATAAGATCAAGAAGGCGCTGCAGCTCCAGCTGCGTCGTCTGTTGCTATAGAAACGAGAGAGACTGGCGCCAATTTAGTCTAGACAGACTGGAATTAATGCGAAAATGTATTGTAGTACAAAATACGGGACATACTGTAATGGAGTATACCGTTTGCTTTCGGAGTTCACTCTATTTGTTTTATTTGGTAAGGAACAGCGCACAGAAAAATAAATTATTTTTCTGCGCTGTATCGATTAACTTCACCATACATGGGTATATATTTGTAGTCCTCCGTTATTGTGGGAGAATCCAATAACCTATTGGCATTAGCTTTAGTTTTGTTCATTTCATTTAAAAACCCTTCAGAATAATGCAATAATATTAAATGCTTTTTTTTTTAGTGTTTGTGTATGTGTGAGTATCTATATCTAGGGAATCAAAACTTAGAAAAGATTAATTTCTAAAATGCATATTTGATCCAACCGTAATAAATTAAAGTAATGATCCCGAAAAATTAGTGAAAAAGAAAAAATAATTTACCTAAAAAAATAATTTACCTAAATAAGAGCAAGATATATTAATATTACACAGTTCAAGACATAAACATTTTTTTGTTTTATTTTATAATTAAGATTAAAATGCGTTTATTCGCATTAAAATATTATTTTGTCATGATGTGATATTGCATGCTTTACAGAAGCAAAAATCAAAATCTGATAATTTTTTTTTTGTTTCCCTATACACACACACGCGCGGGCGCGAACGCACATACGCGAACCCATGATACGTGTATGTATTTAACCAGAGAAATCATTGACAAAATTTGTTTTTCCGAACTGTAATTTGTTAATTTTTGCTATTCTAAATTAATTATTACGGCTGGATCAAACATGCACTTGAGAAATATAATTGTAAATTAATTTGTCCAAAATTTTACATGTCAGGGCAGTAGGTACATCTGTTATTCGAAATTAAAGAACATTAATTTTAGATTTCTGTTAATGATATCTAAATATTAAACCAGAAACTGAAAATCATTCTGATTTAATAACTGTAGTGTACTAGCTCTTGTGCTGTGATGGTTCCCTCATAGGTGTGTTACCTATGGTAATACAATCTACTAATCGTAGGTAATTAAAACAAGATGACTTCAAAAAATATCTCCTATTCTTCAAGCAGGTAATAATTTATGTTATTCGAAAATTGCTGCGTATCTAAGTTATCAATTGATGTACATCCTCCTTAAATTTCTAATACATTTAAAATTTAAACATTCAAATTGATATTGATATCTGTGCTTATATGATTAAAAAAAAGAAGAAAAGTATTTTAATAGCTACAGCTTTATGGTTGATAAATGTCTGAAATATTTATATAAAATAAGTGGATTCTAAAAAATATAAATAAATATCAATATAAAAAATATAATTATGTACTTATCAATCCTAACGTGCGAAATTGCTCAGAATAATTGGTTTAGAATTAATCAGAAGTAGAGTAATTAATAAAATCTGATATTTATTTGTTTGTAGGAAGGAAATAAAAATGTTTTATGCCGGCTTTCATAATTGGGTCCTCTATTTTTTCTTTTACATCTGAATGAAATTTCAAATACAGAATATATAAATAACGGTGAGATATCCTAGAACGCAATTGGGACTTGCTTGATAGTTTCTGGCAAAATTAAAAATTATCATTAATTTTTTTGTCTATTGGTGCATGAAAAAAACAATTCACTTTCTCCTCAAAAATGTATTAAATATTAACAAAATTTATTAAATAATTTGTTTTAAAAACTAATGGTAAAATTGGATTACTTAACACTCTGCAATACATTTGATCTGAATTGAGTAACTTCATTAAAGTTTTAGGGAATAATTTTTAGTCACCTTTGGAGAATATCTTCTATTCGCTGTCTATTCCGGAAAAAACAATTGAGGTGTGAAAGAAATATTTTAAGGATGGTGAACTCTGCCTGTGATCAATTCATTTGCAAGTACGGTATAATCCTTTGGGATAATTCAATAGAATTCCAGTGAATACTGAAACTAAAAATAGGCCGTATAAAGTATGTTTAGTTTGGCTTATCGGGCCCACAGCGCAAGTTGTTTTATCCAGCTACAATCTCTAACAATCCGTACACTTTTAATATGGAACGTTGTAAAAGGTTTTTTAATAATAAATGGTGGTTTATGAATGATCTTTTTCCTCAACTAAATTTACGGAAAAGAACTGTCTAGGTCTCTCGATTTCATGTAGTCATATAGATTCTCAAAAAAAATAACTTCTTTTTATTCCGTTATATGTTTTTAACAAAAAAATTTCTTCTATCGAGGGAAATACATGAAATTCACTATGAAAAGCAATTTCTGAAAAATTTAAAAAGAAAATTTTTTCGTGTTGCTCAGTATACAATGGAAAAATTACTGGATGACTAATGGAATAGTGTTTTCTATGTTCTATCTTATTTATTACTATTTTGTAATAATAGTATTTAAATGTTTTCGTTGAAACTTGTGAACACTTCAGTCTAATAAACAAGTGCAAGAAGTTTATTATTTACGCCAATACATTCTTTCCATTATCAAATATTTTTCAGTATTGTTGCTAATATTTACGAATTTATTGGACTGACATAAGAATTTCTCGATAATCAATATTAATTAATATACACTGCTTTGAAATATCAAAAAGTAAATTCTTGTTTATTTTGCTTTATTATGGTTAATCTCTTTCAAATTTAATGTTGTCAGAGGGGTAAAAAATGTCATGAGAACTAACTATTAACCGAATCAACCGAATCATTTAATAGGTATTTTTTTATTAACATTAAAAATGATATTATAAAATTCTGTAGTTATTTACAAAAATTTTGTATAATTTACAAAAACATTATTTCTTATCTGAAATAAATATTATATTTTAATTATATTTTTAAAAATTCTTGTTTTTTATTATTTTTCATATTGTTACTTTTTTAGTTTTACTTTTAGTTTTACTTTTTTGATGTTTGGAGTGTCGCTTTATATGGAAGTGAAACTTGGACAATCGGAGTATGTGAGAAGAAAAGATTAGAAGCTTTTGAAATGTGGTGCTATAGGAGAATGTTAAAAATCAGATGGGTGGATAAAGTGACAAATGAAGAGGTACTGCGGCAAATAGATGAAGAAAGAAGCATTTGGAAAAATATAGTTAAAAGAAGAGACAGACTTATAGGCCACATACTAAGGCATCCTGGAATAGTCGCTTTAATATTGGAAGCACAGGTAGAAGGGAAAAATTGTGTAGGCAGGCCACGTTTGGAATATGTAAAACAAATTGTTAGGGATGTAGGATGTAGAGGGTAAACTGAAACAACTTTTTTAGTGTTTTATTATTAAGTTCATTGAGTATATTGAAAAGAACAATATAAATTGTTGTTTGGTATTGATAAGGAGATAATTATTAAAGATGAATTTGAAATTGATGACTATGTAAGATTTAAATAAAGGTTGAAAAAGATTTTTATTGGGTTTTTTTATTCCTGGAATTGGTCTTAAGATTAGTGATCTAATTACACAAGCCTGCGATGGTTGTGTTGTTTATTTTTTGGTAATCGATTCTTATGTATTTTTTAGCGCTGAATCGGAAAATAACCTTCAATTTTTCCATCACATCAGAATTTTTTGCAAATCGCAAATTTCAAAATTTTTTAAAAGTTAAAAAATTGTGAAAATGTGATACAATAAAGTAGATATAACAACGAATATTTTGTAATAAATTAAAATAATATGTTCGCCGGCTTCCGTGGCACGAGTGGTAACGTCGTAGCCTGTCATCCCAGGTTCGAATCTCGGTCAGGCATGGCATTTTCACACACGTTACAAATCATTCATCTCATCCTCTGAAGTAATACCTAATGGTGGTCCCGGAGGTTAAACAAGAAAGAAAAAAAAAATACTTTGTTGGATTATATTTTGCATCCTTGTAGCTAAATAGTTTAATGGCCTAAAGAGAATGGCAGGGGGGTGTCATTGACTTCTTAATTTCTAATGAAAATTGCCACAAAATAAGCCTAATTCTATTATACTGCATTTTTTAATTTATTTTTATTTAATTAATTTTTATGACGTATGTCATGCTTTTGGAAACCACTGCTCCTTTTCGCCCATCCTTAATGACGAATTATGTAAAATATTACAATTTTTTTTCATGTGTCGAAATTTCTTTGAACGAATTATACTCTGTTTTACGCTTTTCCCTCTATGTTCTCTATAGGGTTCATCTCGTTTCAACATCCAGCAATAGTCTGCCATCATCATAGTAGTCCACACTTTCCTTGATACGTCCTTTCATACGTTTACTTCATGTGCTGATGAGATCTCTCACCCATCTCTTGGCTAACGTCACCCAGATTTTCGTGAAAATCTTCCACATGTGAATTTAGAAAGTGAACCTTCAAGCTTATGGAACTTTGAATTTTGTAAGCCTTGGTAAGGTTTAGAATTCTATGAAAGTTTTTTCTATCATTTAATAATTTGCTTCTTTAAATTATCATCATTATAGGGGGTATATTATAACCTAGTAAATTAGATTGTACTTTTATCCCAATCTGCTCGGTACATTATTCTAAGCAATTGTTATGAATTTTGGAAAGTGATTCGTTTTTTCTACCGACCAAAACGAATGTTTTTTTTGTACTTTTTAAACATTTAAATAAGTACATAATTGTTAAACGCTTTTACTGTGGTGAGAAAACGTGCTAAAAATTACGATGAAGTAAAGCGGAACATGCTGAATTGTACGAACATAATTCCTAATTTTCTTTAAGTCTACAGTAGCAGGTGATGAAACAGAGTTTTTGAGCCCGACACATAACCGTTGGTCATTGATCGGAATAAAGATATTAAAAATCTACTGAGTTAAAAAAGAGACAGTTGAAAAGCAAAGCTAAAATGATGTTGAAAGAATTTTTACTGTCTTAGATTTAGAGACGCCCGTACGCTCCAGGATGTGGAACAGTCGGTAAAGGTTTTATGTCGTTTCAAATACGTTACTCGTGGGGAATGAAAAAAAGATCTATGAAAATTAGGAAATTCTTTATGAAAACACCTCTACCTATTTTTTGCACGTAATCAAGTCATTTTTAAATAGATAATCGTATATGATTTCCTTAATTCATCCCGATTACACTTCACATGGTTTCTTTAGTAACTTTCTTTTGCTGAAAATATCTGAGAGGATATGAAAATCCCAACATGGCCTAAGTTGTTGAATGACCTTCTGAAAAAACAAAAATGTTTCGAACAAAAGTAAAAGAAAGATGTGTACAGTGCATTAGTTAAATTATACTAATATTCATGTGTTTGCAGACTATGAAAAGTTTTTTCATTGTTTAGGGTAGGATGTCATGTTTGTTACACGAGGAGTGTTATGAGTTTAAGTCCGTATTCTATTATAATTTTCTGTCAGGTAGAGAATTTACGAATAAAACTGAGTTTAAATATGCCCATAGCAGGACTCATGCTATTAGAGACTATGTTCAGTTGTCAAGTAAGTTTAGCATGGATATTATTACATAAAAATAAACTGTTTAAGTGGCTGGCAGTCTGTTGGCATACAATTGTACTGACGGTTGTTACAAATGGTTGGTTCTTCATATCTATAGTTAGGAGGAGTAATTAAAAAGACCGTAGAACGTAATTATAATTGTCATGAAGCAATGAATTTTTTGTTTTGATTTTTTGTTGCAGGTATTAATTTTAAATTCCATTCATCGATCACTATCGTTAGTGCTTTATAGAAATGAATTTCAGACTCATACTTGATAGGGCTGAAGGTTCTATTTACAATAAGCCTAAAATTACAAGTAATTGGTTTAACGTTATACAGAAAATGCAGTGTTTCAAGGAAGAAATATGACAACTGACAACGGTCGTTATGACCAATAGTTGGTGACTGGTAAGATAAGCTTCTTATTACCTCACAATTAAAGTATTATTATTATATACTATATATAACTAATATTATTTCTTTTAAAATAACTTTACCGTAATTACATTAGTTAAGTGTCTTTGTTTTAAGATATCGTTTTCATTTTATTAATATTACCATTATAAAAATATTAAATGAAATTTAATTAGGTAATTAAAAGATCATATTTCGAAAGGATCTGCCATATTTGTGTTCAACCTAGTATTGACTATTATACTTATCACCGCTGTTTTTAATCCATAAAAAAATATATTGCTTGAATTTTTCACTACTTTCTTGAATTTGATATAGGACTCGACATTTTCGAGAAAATTCATAATTTATTTAGATTTTTTGAATTAATTAAATTGTTCCTGTGTCACTTTGGCTATAACAGAAAAAATATGTTCTACATGTCTGCGACCAAAAAAATCGAATCACAGTTGAACTATTAAATTTAAGATCAAGCAGTTCAAAATTTATAATGAAATATACATGAAGTTCCAAAAATCATAAACCTTCGTTTTTGGTTTTACCACTGATTTGATAATAAAATAAATAAAAAATATTTTATTTTGTATGTTTTTTAAAAATTATATTTTAAATCAGTATGTCTATTATTCAAACGATTGATAACTGGATGCCACACCTTAACCTAGTCCTAGTTATGTATGTCTTTTAAGTACAATATGAAACTATCTCTGGGAACGAAAACCGATTATATTAAAGTAATTCTGTTTAAGTAAAACCTTCCATTGATCTGTTCTTTTCATGAATTCCATCTAAATAATAAATTGTCTTATTCTCTTCACAGAATTGTTTATGTACTCTTAAGTATTCCGTACGCTACGAAATAACATCTACACGTTAATCAACAAACAATTATTTTATTTAGACATGAAACAAATTCCGTGAATTTCAAGTACGATGATTTAATGTACTTCTAGAAAAATTCGGCAGTCCAGAATCTGTATTCGTGGCATTTAATATCTTGTTCAAGTTAGGAAGCTTGTTACTAAAATAAAAGGAATGAATTTTTCTCTGATAGCGGTTTTAGTAAAATTATCCAATTTTTCAATCCTTTTCACACATTTTCGAATTTTTTTAGGGCTAAAATGTTTACCATAAATTTTGTGTTTCTTTATTATATTAAAAATTGTTCTTTCGTTAACGCCTGTTGCACTACTATTTTTCCGAGCAATGCCTCTGACAAACAGTTTCAGGGTTATCTTGTTTCAGCGTGAGAGCAGCCATCAAAGATAACTGGATGCTGCATCAGGAAAATGCACACCTTGACACACTGCAGTCTCAAGTAATTAGTTTTTGGCACAGAAAAACATTCCTGTAATTCCTCAACCTGACTTGAAGGACACAATTTTGGAAAATTAGAAAATTTTTAAAAAATGTATCCGACCACGTGAAGGACATTCCGGTTTCTGAATTCCAAAACTAATATGAAGAGAGGGAAAACCATTTGAAGCGTTGCGTGGCTACCAATGGGAACTATTTCGAAGGAGATAGAATTTATGTATAATTGGATTGTTTAAAAAAATTTTTTTTATCAGTCTCATTACTTTATTTAAAGACCTCGTATGTAAAATATAATGATTATTGTTATAATATAAAATATTATTTTAAATTAAGATCAATTATTATTTATTAATTTATAATAATTTATTATATCTAAATAATTATAGTCTCTACAACAATATAGAACCGACTAAGAACAAGATGAATGACCAACATTAAATCCATTTCATATCTACCTTTCATCCCTGTTACACTTACAAAAAATCCTAAAAAAATATTAGATGTCAATCTTTTTTTGGAATAAATATATTATTTAAATGAATCAAAGTAATTTTTCAATATTGATAAAGAAATATAGGCAATAAATTTTACATTAATTTATAGTTTGGTTTTTTATTACTTTAGTTCTGGTATTTACAATTTACAAGTCTGATTTCTTGTTTTTCTAGGTTTTAAAAACTTCCTTTTGAACAGTAAAAATTGTTTTCTTAGAACAGTAGAGAAAAATTTCTAGTGTTGCTAATTAACTGATTCAACCTTTTTCGACTAGTCTTGTTTCTGTGTAAATATTTTGTTTATAACTACAGTGTATTATTCACTTAAAAGAAGAAGAAAAATGAATGAAATTTTAGTAAAATTAGTTTGAAAACTATCAGCCTTTCGAAAATGAATGACGTACCAACAAAATAAAAATCATAAGAAATTAAACCCTGATGTTTAACCGTTTGGTTCAACAGTTAAAAGGTGATTTTTTTTTAAAATTAAGAATAATCAAACTTGTATAAATATTTTTCTCTTTATTAAATATATTGGGTTTGTAAAAGTAAATTAACTGAATTGCAAAATAATTTACTTAACAATTTAGTACAAAAATTAAGAACTTATTAAAAATTTTATTAAAAAGTAAAATATTTTGAATACAAATAATCTCGCAGGTTGGAATAAATGTCTTCAATTTCATTAGTTACTTTCGTTTAAAAATAATTCATTAAGATCTTAAATTTTCACCATAGAGGCCCTCCATTACCATTATGGTTTAATTTCTGTTTATTTTTTTATTTATTAATTAAAAAGCTTTTTCTTCTTACATTATTAGTGTTAACTAGTTTCTTTCCGTTTAATAATTCTTTCCTTTTCCCACCTCAGAATAACCATGTTATTCATCCATTTCTGATTAGTCTTCACTTCTTGATTTATGATTTAATGTAAATTTTTAGAAGTGGGGGTCCTCCTCACCAACCTCAATTTATCCTCACCCCAGAATAACCATGTTATTCATCCATTTCTGTTTCCTGTTCACTTCTTGATTTATGAATTATTGGAAATTTTTAGAGGTGGGGGCCCTCCTCCCCACCACACTTTATCACCACCCCAGAATAACTAAGTTATTCGCCCATTTCTGTTTCTTCTTCACTTCCAGATTTATGAATAAGTAAAATTTTTTAGAAGTGGGAGCCGTCCTCCCCACCTCACTTTATCAACACCCCAAATAACTAAGTTATTCATTCATTTCTGTTTCTTCTTCACTTCCAGATTTCTGAATTATTGAACATTTTCAGAGGTGGGGGCCCTCCTCCCCACCTCACTTTATCACCACCCCAGAATAACTACGTTATTCATCCATTTCTGTTTCTTCTTCACTTCCAGAATTATGAATTATTGAAAATTTTTAGAGGTGGGAGCCCTCCTCCCCACCTCACTTTATTTTCACCCTAGAATAACCATGTTATTCATCCATTTCTGTTTCCTCTTCACTTCTTGATTTATGAATTATTGGTAATTTTGAGAGGTGGGGACCCTTCTCCCCACCTCACATTATCACCACCCCAGAATAACTATGTTATTCATCCATTTCTGTTTCTTCTTCACTTCCAGATTTCTGAATTATTGAAAATTTTCAAACTGGGGGGCCCTCCTCCCCACCACACTTTATCACCACCCCAGAATAACTAAGTTATTCGTCCATTTCTGTCTCTTCTTCACTTCCAGATTTATAAATTATTGAAAATTTTCAGAGGCGGGGGCCATCCTCCCTACCTCACTTTATCAACCACCCCAGAATAACTAAGTTATTCGTACATTTCTGTTTCTTCTTCACTTCCAGATTTTTTAATTATTGAAAATTTTCAGAGGTGGGGGCCCTCCTCTCCACCTCATTTTATCACCACCCCAGAATAACTATGTTATTCATCCATTTCTGTTTCTTCTTCACTTCAAGATTTATGAATTATTGAAAATTTTCAGAGGTGGGGGCCCTCCTCCCCACCACACTTTATCATCACCCCAGAATAACTAAGTTATTCATCCATTTCTGTTTCTTCTTCACTTCCAGATTTATGAATTATTGAAGATTTTCAAAGGGTGGGGGCCCTCCTCCCCACCTCACTTTATCACCACCCCAGAATAACTAAGTTATTCATCCATTTCTGTTTCTTCTTCACTTCCAGATTTATGAATTATTGAAGATTTTCAGAGGTGGGGGCCCTCCTCTCCACCTCACTTTATCACCACCCCAGAATAACTATGTTATTCATCCATTTCTGTTTCTTCTTCACTTCCAGATTTATGAATTATTGAAAATTTTCAAAGGGTGGGGGCCCTCCTCCCCACCACACTTTATCGCCACCCCAGAATAACTAAGTTATCCGTCCATTTCTATTTCTTCTTCACTTCCAGATTTATAAATTATTGAAAATTTTCAGAGGCGGGGGCCATCCTCCCCACCTCACTTTATCACCACCCCAGAATAACTAAGTTATTCATCCATTTCTGTTTCTTCTTCACTTCCAGATTTATGAATTATTGAAGATTTTCAGAGGTGGGGCCCTCCTGCCCACCTCACTTTATCATCACCCCAGAATAACTATGTTATTCATCCATTTCTGTTTCTTCTTCACTTCCAGATTTATGAATTATTGAAAATTTTCAGAGGTGGGGGCCCTCCTCCCCACCACACTTTATCACCACCCCAGAATAACTAAGTTATTCGTACATTTCTGTTTCTTCTTCACTTCCAGATTTAAGATTTATTGGAAATTTTCAGAGGTGGGGGCCCTCCTCCCTACCTCACTTTATCACCACCCCAGAATAACATGTTATTCATCCATTTCTGTTTCTTCTTCACTTCCAGATTTATGAATTATTGAAAATTTTCAGAGGTGGGGGCCCTCCTCCCAACCACACTTTATCACCACCCCAGAATAACTAAGTTATTCGTCCATTTCTGTTTCTTCTTCACTTCCAGATTTTTTAATTATTGAAAATTTTCAGAGGTGGGGGCCCTCCTCTCCACCTAATTTTATCACCACCCCAGAATAACTATGTTATTCATCCATTTCTGTTTCTTCTTCACTTCCAGATTTATGAATTATTGAAAATTTTTAGAGGTGGAGGCCCTCCTCCCCACCTCACTTTATCATCACCCCAGAATAACCATGTTATTCATCCCTTTCTGTTTTGCTGTTCACTTCTTTATTCATGAATTATTGTAATAATGAGCATTGAAAACTATCATGGAAAAATTTACGCCGCCACAAATTTTATATATTTATTATTACACCATTTATAATTTAAAACATCGATGTTGTCAGTGATAGTTCAAGAAGATCGGAAATATCTAAACCAGATACTGCTACCAAATTATTCCAGTTATTTAAACAATTTTGCGACCAAATTATTCGACGTAATGTTCTAGTGAATTGTTCTCCAAGCTCATGTGACTTAACACCAGTGGATTATTTTCTTTGGAGATGTTTTGCTCTCTGTTTATGCTGATAAACCAACAACAATTCACCCTTTGGAAGCAAACATAACTCTTGTTATTAACAGCATAGGTCCTGAATTACTTTTTATTTGGTTCAAATTTGGAATTATCGAATCTAACTCATCGTGGTTGACATATGCCGGAAATTATTTTCATAAATTTAACGGAAAAATTATCTTTGAGATAAAAACAAAATTGTCTTCTAACTTACCTTTTCATGTGTTTTATTTCAATTCAAAATTGATCACTCTAAAACAAACAACCATTATAAATGTTGTAAATGTGTACCACTTGTCTTTTCCACGTCTTCTTTATCACGTCTTTTGTTTACTCTACTTATAAATATTTTTTTTTAAATTTATGTAACTTGTAATTATTTTTAGTTTTTAACCGAGATTATACACATGCACGTTTATTAGATATTTGAATAGAATTAAATATTTAAATTACATGACGTTGCTGTGTTACGAATTGAACACTGTTTAATAATTTATTATTTTAATTTTTATTAATAAAAAATAAAAATACTTTATTTAGTTCGTATGTAATAAAAAAATTCTAATGTAATATTTTTTATAGATCCATTGAAAGTAGTACCAGAAATGCTGCTGACTGTTGTATTGTGATCGCGATAATTTGGTTTTTCAGATTTCAACGGAAATATTCATGTTGACCATCCTTGAATCCATTTTGACTAGTTTCGGCGTGCCGTCTGTACGTACTACGTACGTACGTATATATCTCGCATAACTGAAAAACATTTAGCCGTAGGATGTTGAAATTTTGGTTATAGGACTGATATAACATCTGGTTTTGCACCTCCCGTTTTGATTGCAATCGACTGGCCAAAAGTGTACATAAAAGCCCAAAATCCAAAAATATTTGAATTTTGGGCTTTTTCTTAACTGCAGTAATAAGCCATTTTGGAGAGCTTTTCAACAATATATCATAAGTGGTACGTATTTTTATGCTTTATGAAAAAAAGTACCACTTAATGGTTAAATAAGAGTTAAATAACTCTTGACTTCAGAGTTATAACCAAGTAAAATTTTAATTAATGAAATATTTGGATCTTAATAAGGGAAGACACATCGGTCGAATCAGACTTCATTTTTTTTTTTACAGCTTACATTGTTTACTTTGTTATATAATCTGTCATTTTCAACAAAAAAAAAAAACGAATTTTGTTTTGATGGAGAAGTAATTTAATCTATTTAAATCTGTTTAAATGAAAATTGCTTTAGGTTAAGATGACAGCAATGGCGCAAAGGCTAAAATTCTTCTCTCAACGACAACACCAGTCTAAACTGGTGTTGTCTAAACGCATTGAAGAACGTTTATGTTTCTGCCACTTGTAGAGATGCATTTGCATACATGCATACGCTATTAGACTTAAGTATATTTGTTCACGCGCTCTCTTGCGCACCCCACATCCACAAACATTTGTCACACACATATCATATTTTTTACGTGAATAAGTTGTCACATGTAAAACCGTGTGCTAGTGCGCTAAATAGATGCATAAAATAAACCTCTGGTTGTTGAATTGCCTTTACAATCACTTTAAAACGTGATTGTAATGGTAAAGCAGAATGTTTTTATTGCGTGACAACATACGTTTTACCTTATTCCATGATTCAATCAATATATTCATACTGTTTAATTACAACTGACTGGAACGAGAACAAGCCTATTCATAGTTTTTTTTTTTTTTTTAATTTTATAATCTCTGCATTCGGAATACGATTATTTATTTATTATCAAAAGCCGTATCTTAAAAAGTTTTTTTAAAAATTTTATTCAGATTTATTTTTTCTTTCAATTTTCACCACTTATTTTATGTAAGACGTTCTGTAAAGTACCAGGTAATTTTGTTTTAAGCAGTGTTACTTGGTTTTCCTGAGTCTTTGATTATTTACACATTATTCTTTATGTCGATTGTAAATAACACTTCTTTTTTCTATATTTCAATCAATTTTCTGTAAAAGTTTTATAATTTATTCCATTCTGTTTTATTTAATAATGGATAAAGATCATCGTAATCTCAATCAGGTAGCGTTTTCTTTTTTTTATCTTGATTTCGATGACAAATATATTAATTAAAAATGTTTTCTTTGTATTTTAATTTTTTTTGAAAATGAACCGGCTTCATCGAATATACCGGTGACTACAAACTAACCTAGATAGTGTAGTGTGGCTACGTTAGATTTCAAGTGGATGGTGGAGTAGCTGTCATATTTCTCATTTATCTGCTCCTACTTTGTTTAATTTTTTTATTTAATTCAGTGGACTCTTAACTAGTGTGGCTTACATAGTTTTATATTAGCTATATTTTTTCAATTGTACTTAGTTTTAAACAAAATAATTGAGATACGAGAAATTACCTAAGGTAGCGTACCGTAATATTATGTAAAAAATTTCTCTGGAGATTGCTGGTCTTATATTTTAATTGAAAAAAAAGATTAATTGTCATTACACCAGACAGAATGAAAAGATATTTTTTTTTACATGTTTATAAAAATAGTTACTTAGATTATTTTTATGCATATACCAAAAATCAAGATGATATATTTATTTTTTAAGGAGAAATTTCAAAATAGTAAATTTCATTATTACACCATTTTAGTAAAATAGGATATTTTTAGTTATGACCATGTGTTCTTTAAAAGTTGTATGATAATACTGTATATTATTAAAGTGTGTGTGTGTGTGTGTGTGTGTGACGGGGGAGTGTGCACGCGCAATTTATTGAAAAAAAATAATTTGTGATGAAAATTCCTATACATTACGAAGATTAATAAGTAAAATTTTTTTTCATAGCAGAGGATCGCAAATATCATTACGTAATAAACAACTGCTGTACTCAGCGATTTGGGCCTATGGATTCCAACTGTGGGGTACGACAAGCGAGAGTATCATTAAAGTCGTACAGAGATTCCAGATCGAACTCTTCTGAAATATAATAGAAGCACAGTGGTGTGCAAAAAACACTGAAATACACGATTGTCTGGGGGCTAACCGTTCGAGAGGAGATGCGGCGATTCGGTACAAGATACAAAACGAGACTGAACAGACATATGAACTGGCTTGCAGTTAACCTCCTGGATAACAGCGAGGACGTAAGGCGCCGAAAGCGATAGCATATTGGTGTGTTTGGCATGTCTACAGCCACCACCCCAACACGGTCCGACAATGTGGCTCTCGCCACATCGACTCGCCGCTTGTGAGTGGTCAGTTTTCCTCTTGATCTCAAGGTTCCAGGGTGGCCCGGTCTCTGGCACTCCCAAGAGCAGGGCAGTCAAACATCAGGTGTTCATTTGACAGGACCTCCCCGCAGACACACAGCTCATCAGCTGCCCGGCGGAACCGATACAGATAACGGTTCAAGTTGAGGTGGTTCGTGAGCATCTGGGCAGCCGTTGCCCTTAGAAACGAACTCGAAGCATACCGTCCACCCAGATCCTGTATAAACTTGTTCAAAGATCTTCCCTTAGTCATGGTGTCCAATTGCAGCTGCCATGCTTCCATCGCGTGGCTCTGCAGCCTCTTCCGCAGGCGGGAGATGGACAACTAAACGAAATTTAGATTTGGTGTGTTATGATTACCGTGTATTATTGCTCAGGAACTGCCAGGGCTCGAAACCGCATCCCAAATATCTCAGCCTCCCGGCCTCTTTGCAATCTCCACATGGCTGCCTGAACTTTCACCACTAAATCGATTGGCAGAGCCTTTCCCAATACGGTGGTAGCCTCGTAGGAGGTTGTTCTAAAAACACCATACAATTAAGGCTATGCGCTGGGCACTCCTTAAATTTTGAAGAAGTGCTCTCTTCATATCCAACCTATGCGCCAAAATGGGTGCAGCGTACCTCGGAACACCATGTACATTTGACAGCCTGATAACCCATAGTCTTTCCGACCAATCCTCCTAAGTTTGTGCATCACGGAGATGGCTTCTGCCGCTACTTGCCTAATGTGGTTCCTAAAATGCAAATTTTCATCAAACAAAACACTTATGAACTCTAAATCGGCTGATTACACAGCCTTTATATTTAATAGGATGGTTACGATTGTACGATAATTTTTCTGCACCCTTGAGAATCATAAACTTCGTGTTGGGCACAGAAATCTTTAAATTTTGTATGTCCATCCAGCTCTCTGCGGTGAATAAGGCTGCCTGCGTCCAGTATTTTAGCTAAGATCGTGAATTACCACAAACTAAATGGATACAGTTATCGGCGAAAGCCTGGTCCGTGACCCCTTCTGGAAATTTCAATCCCAGAAATCCGTCGAATACCAGGTTCCACAGAAGAGGACTGAGAACGGAACCTTGCGGGCTTCCCCTGGTAACGGAGTTTTCCACAACTAGGTGCGCATCCTTAAACAAATTATTACTGTTATACGGTTATACAAATTATCACGTACCACGGCCTGCAGGGCTACGAAAGGATTGCATATATTAAATCTGTGAGTTTTCCGGAATTTGAGATGAATCAACTACCCTAAGATGTTGTGCATTGCTTTCATTTTATTTCGCCACTTACTTTTGATGGTTTTTTGATTTTTTGTTTGTTTGATTAATGTAATAGATGTAAATTTGTGTAATTGATAATACTATTTTTTGATGTTAATGCTGTTTTTTCTGAACTTGATTAATTTTCTTTGGTCTCATCTTTGTATGTAATTATTTATGTTTATGTGTACAGTACAAGATATGTATATATACATTGTATATATACAATGTATATATACATTGTATATATACAATGTATATATACATTCTTCCAGTTATTTCAATTGAAACCCTTCTTTTCATATCATTTCTTTTTGTATTCAAATTTACTTATAATTCAGGTAATTTGGAACTGATTTAAATTAAACACTGCGCCCAAAAAATCTTCTGTTTAAGTTATCTCGAAAAAACTTCTTAATGGACCACCATATATATATCGAAGCACTACCCGGTTAGCACTGAAGTCGAACACGCGTCGAATGACTTGATGAATGGGATATTGAGGGCGAGACGACGGGCAATGCGATTAGTTGTTCGTTTCAACCACGATGCTCCGCCACCACCATCATCAGCATCACCATCTAACCATCAAGAAGAAGATGCAGAATCCGATGGGTCCGTAACGGATTTCAATCCGAACGACAACAACAGCAATAACAATGATAATCAGCCACCATCATCGCCATTACCAGATAATGAATTACAAAACATACATGAAATTATCGATGGTGTTAATGGACAGAGTAGTAGTACCAATCATTGTGTTCGTCGTGGACATCAATGTCGACGTCGACATGTTCGAGTGTGTCGTCTTCCGGAGGTCACAATCGTGAATGTTAGTTCGACACCATGTCCACGTCGATCTCATTGTAGAACTCTAAATAGAATTCTACAACAGGTCGACGCTAATTAAAGCCAGTCTGTTGAGGTCAATGATGGAAACTCATCAACCGACAGATTTCCGATCTGTTTAACAGAATCAATAACTGTCGAGTTGTTGGTTTGCAGTCATCGATACTGCGAAGGCTGTATGCGAAAATTAGCGAGGTACAGCAGAAATTGTCCCGTCTGTCGACGAGATGTATTGGGCTACCGCAGAAAAGTAATTTTTTAAAAAAATTATTCATATTATTTCATATTTTTTACATATAATTTTTTCACTTACAATAAAAGAAAGGCAATATATAGCCGCACAAAAATGAACAATAGTCGTGATCAATAATTTATTACATAATGGTTTTTTTAAATAAACGTAAGTCAATATATATTCGCATGATAAAAAAATGAACAATAGTCATGGTCGAGGACTACTAGGGTTTTGTTGGACTACAATAGTCATGTCCGTTGGCTATGAGCACTTTGTTTACGATACTTGGTCTCTTTTGTGGAGTGTTGTCGTCATTTTGCAAAGGGTTGCAATAATTTTGCAAAGGGTTTTCCTACAGTATCCATTGCAAAAGATTTTAGACACTGTGCAAAAAAAGTCTTTTTAATGATTCCATTATGTACACAAGCGCGTACGGGATCAAAAGCACTTTGCACAATATATTTTCTATTAACAAGTCAAAATTCTTCTCCTTCTTGTTGAAATCGAGAATGCTATATATCTTAGCACGAAGTCAAACAAATTCACGAATAGCTTTTCCATTCATTTCGTCTTTGAATTTACCAAGTCGTTTCTTATTGGTATTACTAAAACATACGTGATCGCAAGGGTAATATGAAGTCGCGATCGATAATGTGAAGAATATCGTTGTAAACGTTATCGGTCACGATATGATACATCAGACTGTCCTTATCGGTCATTAGAAGATTTATATTATGACCGTACTTTTCCACCATGTAATCATAGTGGAATTCGTACATGATCATTTTGCTAATGTCCAATATGGTAAAACCGATGTAGATCGGACGATTGAGGAATATCTCCGTTTTCTTCAGACTTACCCCGACGAGATCCTTGTTATAGATGTACCAAGCCTTAACTATCGGTTTTGCAATCACCTTATCCAGCTTACGTTCGTTAGTGACCAGTTTGAAGTCTATTCTGTTTCGTACGTTTTCGAAGGACTTGCCGTACAACGCGTTGTTCATTAACTTGAAAATGTCCTTTTCAAAACTGTTTCGTGCTTGCGCACGCGTTTCAGTATTGAAGTCGATGTACGGTTTCAACCAAGGAGACTGGGAGAATTCCAGAACTCTGTAAACGTTTTTCACTTTCAGTCCTAGTCGAGTGTACAACTTTAGGTTTCTGTAATGTAAAACATATCGTGCCTTGTCGTACAATGTTGTCATTAATTTCTTTACGGGACATCTCTTTATGTCCTTCAAATAGGGGAACAACATGTCATCGGTTGGTACTAATCGTTCTGGTGCGAGAGGGTAATCTTTGTGACGATCGTGCAGTTGTTGTGGATACTCGAGATCCACTTCCAAGATGTAGCCCTTTTCGCCTAGATCGTCAACCCCGTTAATATCGATATTGTCAATCTCTTCAGTACTCAACCACCTAAAATTAGCTTGTGGTAAGGGCTCAACCATGGCTCACCCGTAAAGGTTGTTGGAATCATAATATTGAACTTAGGACGTGGGGTCGGATGGGTCATATTGATCCGGAATATTTGGGTTGTTCGCCTTTCCGTACCCGTGTGAAATCATAGCTATACCACCGTGTGTGCCTTTTTCAACAAACAGATGCATATCTATGTCTGTCAACAGTTCCAATTTTTGACAGGTAAATTTTAACATGGCATTCCACGTGAAATGGGGGGTGGAATAAAAGTGACAGGGGTCCAAACCGTAATATTGCATAGACGTACTTCGGAAATTTTCAAATACGTCCGCCAACAATAATACATCGCTAAGAAGGTAAAGATAGTGATAATCGCCTAACGTATTGCAGTCAAATATTTCCCACACGTTTTTGGTGTGGGTGTAATCTTTGGCTGTTATGTTCTCTCTTCTTAGCGTGCTGTAGAATGCCGTCTGCTGTGGAAGTTCGGTTTCGGAAAACTTGTTTACATGGGTCATGTATTCGTATGGGTAAACGCCTTTAGGGATTAAACAATCTCTTTTCTCGGGTAATGGGTAACAGTGCGTGAGACGTTTAAATACGGTGTCTTTGCCCTGACAATCTTTTACTAGATTTTCTACAAGTTTTTCGAGGTACGACGAAAGAAATTGTAAAGAGTCCAAGAACCTCAATGGACCAACGGACAGTGACTGTATCCGCTCAGACGTGTTGACGATACAGTTTATTTTTACGTCGTCCTTGTATTTTCCCAAAGCTTGAACTATGTGATGGCTATCGTAACCGCGGAGGTTATAAAAAAATACTGGAATATGCTCGGTGCGTTTACAATTTAAATTGCACTGATAATGACATGCACCAAGAAACCGAAACTGTGGTATGCGAGTGATGACGTACACGATTGTCGTTCAACTTGCAAAGACAAAGAAAACACTCGGTAGCCCTTTGAAATGGATCCCTGTCTTCGGGCGTCATCACTATCGGTTTTCGACAATCATAATTTTGTGCAATATATCGGCGTGTTAGAGCAAATCATCCAGCATCTTTTCAACGATATTTTCACCATCAGTTCTCGCTTGGTAGACTACAGGACCTTCGGAAATCTGCCCGTCCTCATCAACGATTACATAGGCGTAACCGGATAGAAGATGATGGGCTACCTTATCGGTAAAACTAGTGTTAGAATTAGGGGTGGCAGTGTCCATCGGATGAACAAACGATTCGAAATCCGCATACACCGCATACGGAACGTAGAGTGTGGACGAGTAGACCCTAAACTTCATCACGCATTCCCATTCTTTAACAGGATCGGGTAATCTTATCCTTTGTGCACCGTGTCGCTTGCACTCGATGAAATGTTTGTTTAGGTTTTGTGTAGCGACGAGTGAACCTGATGAACTAAAACGGCGCAGACAATACGGACTATATTGACTGCTGCATCGACTCTATGTTAAACATGAATGGAGACGAGATAGCCCGTTCATACCAGGTTTGGTATTTATAAGGCAATAATGGAATTTATCTCTCGTGCGCGCTGATTCCCGACGCTGCGATTGGACAGCTTCAGACCGCGTCGGATCCACAATTCTTCAGTCGAGCGCCACGTCCCGCACTGTATCATGGATTCCAAGATGGCGGACGGCCGCCATCTTGGAAGGACGTCATTTTTGACGACGTACCCCTATTTCCGTACTACTATTGGTCTAGTGGTTGGGAGGCTCTGTCAAGAATTCTGCCAATTATTTTAAATACATATAGATTAATAACCAGTTATTCAATTATTTTCTTATTAACCAAACATTAACTTAGAAAATTTTAGGTAAGTAATCTAAATAAAATAGAGTTTATCCTTATTTTATTATTTTATCTGTTTTTATTTTATTTTTATGAACTAAGTGATGCAGTAAGCCTTCAACTTCGATCGAAGATTCTTAATATTTTTTTAATATTTAGTTAGAAAAGATTAAAAAATAAAATATTATCTGCCATCGGTCGTTCTTTACTTTGATTTTCAGCGGTATGCGTATAGAATGAATTTTAAGTATGGAATACGCTAAATGAAAGAAACGAGTATAACGATTTATTTTTAATATTCATATGTCATCCATCAATAAAAAATGTCTGCAAGGTTATCAGTAGGCGTATGGTGGATATAAATTTGAAAAGCATTATAAGTGATTAACTATTCTTGTGTAGGTTATTTTTTTAGATATAAAGTATAATCCTCAGAGAGTCGGTTCGTTCGCTGAGTTACCTCTTATGCTTTTTTCTACTACATCATTTTCAACAATAAAAGTCTTTTAATATTATTTTAAAAGAATAATTAAATTTGTCAAGCAATTGGGTGTTTCCGCAATTATCACAAATTTAATAACGTTTTTACTGTTTATCCTAAGTTAATCGTTTACCATGAACTATAATTATAAAAAAAAATAAATTTTGCGCTTATAAAATATGTATCACGATCTCGAGTTATACGACTAAAGCTAATATTCTTGCATATTATGATAACCTCACTAATTTGAGTATTGTAAAGGTAAGTCCAGATTTGGATTCATATTCAGAAGAAAATTCATTATAATAAAACGTTTCTAAAAAAAAAATATAAACACTCCTCCACCTGGATGTTTTGTTTGTCTTATTTTTAATATTATTTCAAAAAATTACTGTTGAATTGTTATTTAACATGTTATTAGATTTGCTACCTTATGCATTTTTGGTTACACAATGTTATATTCACACTTGTTGACTGCGAAAATAAGAAGACATTTTACGTTTATGATTTGCGAAACTGGATCTTACGTCATTTTTAACACTTCTATTTGTTGTATATTTTTTTAAGATATTGCCGGATTTGATAGGTTAAATATCAGATCAACTTAAAACTGTAAACTATAACTGAGACAAGAGTTTACCTAAAGTTATGTTATTAAATTTTCTCTAAAATGTCTAAACGTCTTTCTGCCTTTTTAATTAAGGTTGACGTTGTTAAAAACAAATAAAATCAAGTCGGTGCAAATTAATTGAATTACATAAGCTTAAATATTTTTATAAGAAAAATACATTTTTGCAGTTTTATTGTAGAAATAAAAAAAGGAAGGCCTCTAAAAATTTAACATTTTATTAAAATTAAGAAAAAATTTGCGTGATTAAACATAACCAAATATATCATTTAAAAAATGCTTTACGTATTTAAAAAAAAAAATTCACAACTTCACCCCCAACTGGGCTGTGTCCTCAAGCTGTTGCTTAAAAACTTCTCTGGGATAACACGAATGTCTCCTGACAGTTTGAAAGCAATCGGTTGGTAGGATTTCGTGTGATCTTGTTGCAAATAGACAGACAAAATTTCGCATGTAGCTATTATATTAGAAAAATGAACTTTTTTAAAAGAAATCCTATTTTTAACTCTTTGTAATTTTCCTCCGTGGTGAACTGATAACTTGTGAATTCTGTTTTTAACTGAATGTTCATTTTAGTTTCTTTTTTTTTCTCTGGATTCACATATTTATTTGCTTTTTGCTAAACTGAAAAGATATTGTATCTAGACTGCATCTACAGTCTTACCGAAGATCTAAATTCTATGTTATGCAGTCTTCTGACTGTTAGAAACTAAAAGAAGAAAGAAAAAAACTTTTTCAACACTTTCGGGCTGTAAATATCTGATCACATTTGCGCTCTTTTTTCATATTGCAATTGAAACAGGAATTTTTTATTAAACAGTAACTGTTATAAGTTTTTTTTTTAATGTTTTTCTTTATGGCACATGTTGAAGTTTTATGATAACGTTAATTGGTATAGACTGGACGTAAGTCGTTATTTAAGCGATAATTAAGAGTAACATACCTTGCTACTGGTGTATAAGGCCCTTAAAATAGGCCTTAAAGATAAAGTGCGTCTTTTATCGTAAAGGTTTCGATTATTTTTTTTTCTCAAAGCCTTGCGCGTTGACTTTAAAGATGTGTATCGTGGCACTCCTTCAGATATATTAAGAACTTTATTGAGAGAGATAACGCAACAGCGTTCTTGACCTTCTTGAGACTTCTCGCATAACACGGGCTGTCATTGGAGGAATCCTGCTGAAGTTCTCTCACCCGATTAATGAATTACTGAGTCGAGTTTACGAATGTATGTATACTGTGTTTTTATCGTTAGTACTATGGAAAGTACTAACAGGTGACGTTCGTATCATCATCCAAAACTATAAATTGCAGGATGTGAAATATACAGAAAAACGTGAGAATAGGAACGCTAAAAGACATTTTGGACCACCACTAACAGAAAAAATGATTAAAACATGACGAGATCAGGACATTTTGAAAAAACTGTGCAAAGGGAAACGCAAAAACGCGGAAAACGTTCGAAGTGGCTAGAAGTAGAAAGTGAAGTGTTGAAATCGAAAAATGGCATTGCGATTTCAACAAAAATGATTCGCACATACGCGGTTAAAACAACTTGTTAACGGTCATTTCACAATTTCGAAGGGGGTATCATGGTGTTATCGATTTACTAAACTTAATGGACTCGCTATGCGTACCAAAACTAAAATTTGTTACATAATGTCAGATTAATTTTAAAATATTAATGTGGAGCAGTTGCTTAACACGATAGCACCAAGTCTTGCGACGATGATTGAAAGAATCATTGATTCAAAGATTGAGTCGACTCATCGGAGAAAACAAAGTAAAGATGAGAAGGCTCATCCCTGAACTGACGCTGTTGACATGAGACACACCAGCGCCGTTTAAAAAAACAGCTAAATCTGCGATTGTAAAGTCACCAACTTGTGTAAGAATTAAAAATCTTGATTTATCTGACAAAGAGAAACAGATCGCTCGGCCGTGTAGTCACAAATCTAAAGAAATTGTGACAAGAAAACCTGAATCTGCGGAAATGGAGGTGCAAGTTATTATAGAAAAAGCACCAGGCGCAGATGAAATAAAACCTGTACCAATAGAGCCTCCAAAAGCTCTATAGCTGTCAGCTTCGGTGAGAGCATCTATTTCCGCTGGACCCAGTACTGCAGTAGAGATAGAGTCCGGCTCATCCGCCGCGGAGACATCATCGCACATTAATTTAGATTCTTTAGCAAAGATGCTAACAGCACCGGCGAAAGTTTCATCAACTGACGTCAGTCGAAGAACGTCACTGGCATCCGAAATAGAGGAAGACGATGCCATGTTTGAGGCCTCAGATACGCTGTCATCAGAGGTTGAGGCCGTCAGAAGAATGGAGAAACATAAAAAAGGATGGCCGAAAGGAAAGCCTAGAAAGTAATTTTATTGGATCAGAAGTTATAAGAAAAGTAAAATTTTGTTCATTTTTTTTTCGACATATGAAAATGTGAAATATTGAACCCTTTTTTTATTTTTTTTTGAAGTGGGATGGGGCTAATGACCAAAGTAGTCGATGCCCCTAAAAACCTCAAAAAAAACAAAAAAAAAAACATGTCAAATCTCAGGAATCTGTATTATTCTTTTTTAAACCTCATTTTTTCAGTGGTAAAAAAATACTCTCCCTTTATTGTAGATAGATGAGCCAAAATCCTAAAAAATAACACAAGTAGTACCTAAATGTCTTTTTTTCACCACTAACCTATAGAATTTCAAGACTTTGGTGTTACGTTACGGCGGCCATATTGGATTTCCCCCACCTCTTCACCAGGAGCCTATAAGATTGCTGGCTGCGTCCCTTTCCATCAGGTAGACTATTTATACCAAAAAATAACGCACAATCCTGTTCTCTACACTTTCAAAACTCCCAACACGATGATTTGGATAGCATCTAGTAGGATAATGCAGTACCTCCGAATGCACCTGTTTATCGCAATATCTAGAAGGTCTGCTCGGAAGTCATACCGTCCAAACAGTATTGCACACTGACGTCCAACATATTCGCTCCTACAAAGACGTTATGCCTTTGGCAAATATAGAGTAGTAATGAGCAGTGTAACAATTTGCAAAAAGTAAATTGCTGCAATGGGTTAATTATATACATGGGAAAAATATATAGATATTTAATTCGTTTGTAAATTGCTTGTATGGTTAATTGTATACAAGGAAAAAGATAATTAAATAAAAAATACATAGGTATGTTATTTGTGTTTGTGTGTGAAAAATTAAGCATTTTTTTATTTAAATAAACAATTATATTTAATTAAATTAAAATTAAATATATATAATTATATTTTTTTATGGTTATATCATACAAATGCGTATATGTTCCCCTCATCATTTATATCAAAAGATGATTGCACACACTCAGTCAAATTTTCATAAAAGCTTTGGAACTTGTTCATCCAGTTACGTGTTTAAACTAATTTTTGAAGAAATTTTTGATTTTTAATAAACTAGTAATATATATCGGGAGGGGGGTCTTTAGCTCACCTTTTTACCGTTTACGGGTAGGTGTAGGATTAAGCAACTCAATCTGTATGGTCTTGCTTAAGACCACTGAAAGACAGTTTAATTAGGTTAGTGCTATTACACTGACGGGAATGTCCTTCGTGGCATTTACATCGGTGGCATCCTGACTCAGGATACATTTGAGACTGAAAGATGTCTGTTGCTGAAGTATTGAAGATGACCTCCGGTAAAGAGTCTAAGAGCTAGATACGGTGATACGGTAGGTTTAGTTATTGGGCCATTAAGGTGTCAAAGGATAATTAGTAGTTTTAATTGTTTTACAATAACTTCATATTTGTATAAGAAAAAAGGACGAGGAAATTGTAATATAATCTTTTTTTTTAGAGTACAAATAAAATATTAATTTTAAAAACAAAACTTGGTAGTAAACTAATCGAATTTGTTTTGGGTAGGATTTAAAATGTAAATTTTCTACATATAGGAAGGTGTAGTTACTTTATCGTTAAACATCTAAAAAAAAAATTATTTTTAAAAAGAAACGTAAATATTCTATATTTATTTATTAGACTACGGTAATTTATCAAAGATATGTAAAGGAAAGGAATTATAATTATATTGTCACACTATATTATTTAAAATAGATAAAGTTTCCCTAAATAAAGAAATTAATCTTTATAATTATAAAGAAATTATATTATAAGAAATTATATAATAATTAAAATATTGCTCATACAAATGGATATAATACTAATACAATAAATAAATTATAACATAGAATATATAATAAAATTAATACGATGAACAGTATAAAATTATTACCAGAAAAAATACATATAAAAAATGAATACACGCCAAAAAATCAGAAGATTTACAAAAAAATTATCATAACACCGCGTATACTACAAATAATAAACTACTTAAATATATTAATAATAATTATAAGAAAATAATAAACAACGATTCTAAATTTAATAAACAAGGCGTACATAAATTGTAAATATTGTGATATGATATATATCGGTATGACCAACAGTATATTTTCCGTACGCTCAAAAGAACATACTTTAAAGAAACTTTTAAAGATTTTTAGAAACTTGCTTTATACTTTTCAGTCATAGAATAATCAGATTATTATCATATATTGCACGAGTTTAATTAGTAGGTTAATTTAGATTTTAAACCCTGCATATTCGGTTTGCAAATTTTGTTGTTTTTATATCCGCACCCTTAATTTACTCCGGTCGGGGGGATGTTTGCAAAAATAATGCTGGAATAATGTATTGCCACCCGACCTTAGTAACTGTGAGAAATTTTATCGATCGGCGGCAATATTAGGAAGTATGTTAAATTAAGGATGCAAGATTTGAGGACACACATGAAAAAAAATTGAATAAACTTTGGGAGTTTTAATAAGGCAAGTAAAAAAAAAAAAAAAAATGTTCAATTTGGGGGCTCCGTATACTCAAGGAGAAGCATTGAAGTAAAATTAATTTTCAAGGAAATAATCCCTAAGGGGAAATAATAAATTTAAATATGACTTTTTAAAATTGTTTAAAATCACATAGATACAGCCATAATTCTAAATAAACAAAATTTTATTTTTCTAGGAACGGGATGAAATTTTTGGGTTAATTTGTTTGTTTTTTCAAGAAATATTTAGGCGTAACGGTTATCAAGAAATTAAGATTTCTATATTTAAAAAAATATGAAATGTAAAACAAATTGTTAGGGATGTAGGATGTAGAGGGTATACTGAAATGAAACGACTAGCACTAGATAGGGAATCTTGGAGAGCTGCATCAAACCAGTCAAATGACTGAAGACAAAAAAAAAATATTTTAAAAGCAAAGGGTAACTTGCGAGATGGATTTAAATTTAAAATATTGTTTTTTTTTAGGTTATAAAAGATATATATTTTTTTTACCACAGACTATTGGAGTGGGATGGGCAAACCATTTCTATTATTGTTTAAACACCCACTGATTCACCCACTGTATTAGAAAATACAAATGGGGAAAAATTCCCATTAAGCCTTTTACCGAAGTATAATATATGGGTAAGAAAAAGAAAAAATATATAGTCACTTTAGGAAGGGGTAAATATTAAATAAAAATTGATGGTGATTTGTCATTTTGATAAAAAAACTTCAAATTTGAAAGAAATTTTTATTTCTAAAGTGTCCTAGTATAGATTTGAAATTTTATTTTGGTCAAAATACCCCATACCCCCGTTTTTCCAATTTTTGCAAAAATTTAATTTAATACTAGGTACCTTTCTACCAAGTTTGAAGAAAATCGATCAGCGATGTTCAGATTTATAAGACATACATACATACGTACGTACATACTGTACATACGTACAAATGTCCATCTGACAAAAATAAATGTTTTGAACTTCAGAGCATTGGAATTTTGGTGATTTTTACAATTTATTTAAAAATTTTTATCGTTAAAAAAGATTTTTCCACTTAAAGACAGAAAAGTTAAAAGAAGACCTTTTTTTAATTTTTTTGATCGATATATATTTTTTTCCTTTATAGTAGTTGCTATAGCTGCTATTTACATAGTAGCATAGTAGTTACTGATATAGTATATACTATTAAAGAGTAAAGAGCAACAATAGGCAGTGTACGCATGTATCAGTAATACGTATATAAATTTAACAATAAATACTATTGGTCAACTCAAAAAAAGGAGGTACTTACAAAAAAATAAGAAGCCCATCTCACATCCATACGTTCAACAACGGCGAACTATTCAAGTCTAATCGATTACTTAAAAGTAAATTAAAATTTTTAAGTTTATTCATTTCCAATGTCCCTAAAAGGTAGTTTGAAATCTTTTTTCTCAACATGAAGTATTTTGAAATTAGAAAATATTTACTGTTAAATTTTTATATTAGAGTTGCATGTATGCACTTCATATTATTGTTCTTTGTCTCTGTGTATTTTATCTCTTGTGGTTTTTGCATTTACCTTTTTCGTTGTAAGTACTTTTAGCTTTAGTATTCTGTTTGTAACACTAGAGGAAGATACTATTTACAGAACAGCTGTTGTGGTTTCATTAAAATAATTTTTTGAAAATCAAATAACATTTATTTATTTTTATTTGTCATGATGGATTTTCATAGTAATTGTTTCATCCATCGATTATGAGTGAATGGATATTTTACATTTCAGTTATACCTCGTATAAGCAGGTAATAAGCTACAAAAGTACATATTAAAGTAATAATTATTATAAACATAATAATTACTATATAAAGTATATATTTTTAAGACACCTGTGTGTCCAGCACAACTAGATGTTACCAAAGTCTTAAATCCAAAATTTCGAAATTCTACGGCTAATCATTTTTGATTTATGCATGATACGTACGTACAGACGTCACGCCGAAACTAGTCAAAATGGATTCAGCGATAGTCAAAATGGATATTTCTGTTGAAATCTAAACCGAGATTTTCGCGATCACAGTACTGTCTTTACTTCGTACAAGGAAATAAAAAAGAAAAGGAATCTATTAAATGTTGCTAATATTTATTTATAAAGTGTGAACTAAAAACTAATCACAAAAATTGACTTTTTTCAGTATAAAAATCTTGACGTTACCGACTACTACTTTTTAAGTCTTAACTAGGGATTTAAACTCTAATACGTAAGAAATTGTTCATATATTTTCTTGAAAAATTAAATAAAAAAAAAAAAAAATGAAGACAAAGTTGCTATACTTTCCTTACAGTGCGAAATTTTTTTAAACTGATTTCTTGAATGATTTTCCCTTAAAGTTTTTTTTTTTAATTTTTATTTAAACTATTATTTAAAGAAAATAAATTAAGTTTATATATATATATATATACACCAAATATTTAAGATTACCAAAAAAGGGCCGAACAACAGTTTTCTACATTTATGTACGTAATATATTCGTATATAAGATTGAGTGCCACTCCTGTCAGTATATAATTGTTGTGTTAAAATAATTAAATAAAATATACACATGTAAACGTATAAGTATGTTCTCTGAGTTATACTAAATATTGTGAAATTATGTAGTTGCATATATAACATTATAAACCTACCTTTTACGACCTGTTTTAAATTAATAATTATAATACTAAAAATATTAAATAGGTTCAGAAAATTGATGGATGCCCATTATTTTTTTAAAGCTTAAACGAAATGAGTATTTTCCAGGTAACAAGAGAACTACAAGTCATGACATAATCTAAAGTGTAGTAATAATAAATGCATGTACATTAAGAAAACGAATTTTTTTTCTTTTCTTTTTATCTGTTTAGCCTCCGGTATTTACCGTTCAGATAATACTTCACAGGATGAATCAGGATGATATGTATAAAGTGTAGTCTTGTACAGTCTCAGTTCGACCATTCCTGAGATGTGCGGTTAATTGAAACCCAACCACCAAAGAACACCGGTATCCACGATCTAGTATTCATATCCGTGTAAAAATAAGTGACTTTACTAGGACTTGAACGCTGGAACTCTCGACTTCCAAAGGAAGACGCGTTCACTACAAGTCCAACCCGGTAGGTTGAGATAACGAGTTTAATCTGTTCATACCCTAAGTAGCATAGGCGAAATGAGCTTTCAGTCAGAAATACAATTTGTTTACATCAAAAATTAATTTAAATGTCAGGAAAAGATTTTTGAAAGTATATGTTTGCAGCGTCGCTTTATATGGAAGTGAAACTTGGACGATCGGAGTACCTGAGAAGCAAAGATAAGAAGCTTTTGAAATGCGGTGCTATAAGAGAATGTTAAAAATCAGGTGGGTGGATGAAGTGACAAATGAAGAGGTGTTGCGGCAAATCGATGTAGAAAGAAGCATTTGGAAAAATGTAGTTAAAAGAAGAGACAGACTTATAGGCCACATATTAAGGCATCCTGGAATAGTCGCTTTAATATTAGCGGGTCAGGTAGAAGGAAACAATTGTGCAGGCAGGCAAGTTTGGAATATGTAAAACAAATTGTTAGGGATGTAGAATGTAGGGGGTATATCGAAATGAAACGACTAGCACTAGATAAGGAATCTTGGAGAGCTTCATCAAACCAGTCAAATGACTGAAGACAATAAAAAAAAATTGTAAGGTGAAACTACAGTCTGTACTAGTAACACTCACTACTGCCATCTGTCGTTTTATTAACAAATAAAATGTTAATTTTTTTTCTTTCAGGCTAATTGTATACGTTTATGACATCTCGGTTAACCTTTTTTTTAATATGTAAAAAAAAAATAACGACACTCAATCATTTAAATTTAAATTAAACAGGAAACTTTCCTTGTCGTATCTAGATTACCATTCCGCAAAAGAGATTTTATTTCTTACTGTTGGGTGAAGAGGGTAATAATCGTCAAATTTTGTCTGCAGGAGATGGAGATTAATCGTACCAAAATGTTGATCGACGCATTTACTGTGAGTAAAGTTTTGCCCACAATATTACAAACAATCCCTTGTAATCGGGGAGCTCGGTGAAAACTTGTTCTCACGTCAAAATCATAATATCCGAGGATCTACCTCAGCAATGAGTTTAAGCTGTATCTGCCGTGAACCTAAAGAATGTTTTCTGGTCGCTGTACAGGACAGAAGTGCAAAAACGTTACTGCCTCTCATAGCAAATTATAACCGGCCGGAACGGTAATTTTCTCAGACGAGTGGCTCGCATTTGAAACCTACCGAATAATTATAACCATCAAACGGTCAATCACTCGGAAAATTTAGTTTACCAGAAAAGAGGGGCTCGTGCTTAAACGACAGAAATTGCTTGGAGATGGGTAAAACAACGGAATAAAACAAACACCTTGTAGAACACTGCTTGAATCGTATCCCGTTTCAGTTTATTCGACGCCAGTGCTACCAAGATCGCGATTTTTTTCAACGAATCCTAAGAGATATTGCCGCTTATTGACATTCACAATGATAAATAAGGGGAGTTTTTAATTTTTTTTTTCTTTTAAGTACATGGCAATTTAATATAATAATATTACGTAATTACTGAAAACAAACGTATTTTGACACTTAACGGAAATTATACAAAACTGGTACGAAATTAATCGACATATTCTTTTCAAATAAAAATAGGTATAAAAAAAAAAAAAGGTGATATCATTTCTTCTTTTCCATTAAAATTAAACATACTGTTCATAAAGTTACTCAAATTTAAAATAGGACGATGATTATACAAACCCCAATTTTTCGGACGATTAACTACCCGGATTGTTTACATCTGCATTGGACAGAAAAAATAGTTATACTATGTAAAAAAAATTAAATTACTATTCAAATAACGCTTTTCTTTTACAGAAATTCTATGATCTTTTATTTTTACTGGGTTTTTAAATGAATTTTTTGTAATTCTTATCGCATGAAACGTAGTACATTTAGGCCTATGTTAAAGTAATTAAAATTAATTTCTGAAAATATTAATGGAAACTGGTCAAATTAACTGGTCAAGCGTGTGATGTAATTATGATAGTTGTTTTAATTCTGCTGCGCACATACATTAGATCAAAAGAAATGACATCATTATTATATTCTTTGCCAGATTTTTTTAAAAGAAATAGTGTTTTTAAAGGTAAGTTTTTATTACTGACTGTCACTAAGTTTTATTCTATCTATTAAACAACAAACAAATCCAGTTTTGTAGAAGATAGAATTTTTGTAAATTTTGATGCTTTTTTCAGCAAGTTTCTATAATTGGGAGACCTTTTACAATAGGCGGCAACATTTCTGTTTTTGTTGGAAGTTGTGTAAACGCGCCACGATATGGGATGGAATGACATCGTAGCCGCATGGCGTGACATTACCGCCGCCACCACGCAGTAATTAATTATTTATAATATTCCATTCCTCAGAAATCATACATGCGAGTTGAATCCTTCATTGATTGTTGTCATATGTTTATTTTTGCATAGTGTACGATGATTATTATTGATCATGTATTCTGCGACGTAGAGCTCCGTGAATTGCCTGCGGTTGCTTATCTATTTCCTGAATGTGTTCGGTAATGTTTGTCTTCAATTACTGCAGGATGTATGGATTGCTCCAATAAAAATTTTCTTTAAAATTACCCACAGAAAGAAGAAGTCTGAACTAGTTAGATCAGGAGATGTTCGTGACCACAATCGTTTAGAAATCATTCTTCTAACGAAAAAACCTGTAGTATCTCCATAGTAGAGCAACCTCTATGATAAGTGGCGCTGTCCTGTTACAACTAGCAGTCACACTCATCCTCTTGTAGTAACCCTATGAATAGTTGATTAATTTGTCTATGGACGGAAGCATCCTCAGTTTTTCCAAAAAAACAAGGGTTCTATTATTCATCGCCTTAAAACCGCACACCATACGCCAATTTTTTTGTGGGTGGGAGAGATTCAAAGAAATTTGTGGGCTTTCAGTATTCCATGTTCGGTAGTTCTGACTATTAACATACCCACCAAGATGAAACCACTCTTAATCTGTGAAAAACACTTGATCTAAAACCCCAGTGTTACCTCTGACAAAGTTCCTGAACCGTTGACGATAATGAATCCTTTTAGCATAATCAACATTAGTTAGCTCATGGATAATCTGTATTCGATACGAATAACATTTCAACATACTCCTCGCTGCAGTGTGACTGAACCTAGTGAAATGTACTTTTCCTGACTTAGTCTTCGTAAAAAATTTATGAGGAGATCTTAATTAACTGCAGCATTAATGTCCTGTACGACCTGTACAATTAAAAGGCTGACCTGTGTCGGCATGTTTCTGATCTAACAGCAAACCTGTTTCGTGAAATATTTTAATTAATTTCTGAGTAAGATTTTTCACTTGCGCTTCCTTTTTTAATCTCTTCCTGAAATTTCGCCGACATACAACATGAGATTTCGTCTCTAAGTAAGTTTTCATCACGAATATACGTTCTTCAACAGTAACCGCGTTTTAACAAACGAAATATGATTACGCAATCTTGTTTAAATTCCACAGAGATTGGCAATACTCAAATGTGCAGGCAATAAACAGTCCTTCTCAATCCAGCTCCAATCATAACAATATCTAATAATTATTTTATACATCTCACATCAATATATGCATTTTAACAATTATATGCATTCAGTTTCTAAGAGATGAGGCCTCTTTTAACATTCTGTAATCTTATAAGTAACTCTTAAATAGCTACCTAATAGCAAAAAATAAAGAAATAGAATTTAACTAATCCTCTTACCTTCATTCAATTTTTAGATATGAAATTACTACTTGGAATATAATGTAGGTCACTTTTGAAAAAAGTTGTAAATAGTCTTAAATGACTGCCATTTTGGTTACATACCTAACATAATAGTAAGGTGTATGTAAACGGTTACGTAGCCCTTAGTAGCCTGAAGTAAAATTTTTTTTCATTGCTTCTTAAAATATCCATTTAAAATTTTTGATTTGCTCACCTCTGCGAGTCCCTGTTGGCTTTTAAGTGTGATGGTCTCATACAGAAAAATAGATCGTTTTGAGAAAGGAGAATTTGCTAAATTGTACTTTTTCTCAGTTGAAAAAGTTTCTTTTAAACATTTTCATACTTTATTCTCATTTATGAATGTGTGTGTGTGTGAATTTATATATATATACATACTAGCTTCCTGTCTCAGCTCGCGGTAAATAGTTAAATAGTTACTTGCGTTTCCCGTAGTGGTCAATATTTTTGTTTTATATTCATTAGTCAGGTAATTGGAGGCAGGTACAGCCAGTCACAAATACAGTAATGGTCACAGTGGCTGTATTCGTTGAGCCACAGCGCCGTATACTTTCACATCCCTAAAAAAAAAACCGAAAGTGGTTTTTAAATATTTATCTGAAGAGTATTTGCAAGCCCAGATCTACTGAATATCTCGTTTACTGTAGTCGGGATTGGGAAAATTTACAATCGTTTTTCAAAAATTTTTTTACCTTTCTTCATTCCCTTTCAAGGACGAATTGCAAAAATCAAGAAATCGGTTTATTGACATGAAAATTATTCTCACCAAAAATCAGGTTGATTTCTACATTTGTTACAATGAAATTAAAAAAAATTACAGGTTTAAAAAACAATTTTACCTTCGAAAACTCGGAATGGAACTCAAAAAATCTAGAAATTGATTTTAGATGTTCATAATCAATCAGTTCAAACCCAGCTCACACAGAAATAGACACTCACAGTTCACAATACATTAATTCAACTCATTAAAGTTTTCGCTTTAATGAAGTGAATTTAAAAAACCCTCTTCCTCTTTTACACACACATACACACACACATATATATATATATGTGTGTATATATATATATATATATATATATATATATACATTTTTTTAATTTGTTTATATTTTTTACTTCTAAAATATATTAATTTTATTTTTTTTAAGTTAGGACAACAATGAAGCAAGCAAATATCATTTCTTCTTCTTTATTTTTCTTTTCTCTCAATATATATTCTTTCATCCTTTCCGCGTGTTTTTATCTTTCTTTTTTCCGGCCATTTCATTTTTGTGTAATTCTTTACTTTCCTCGCCGTTATACGTACCCATGGTTGCTCTTTTTCTTCCAGAGTTTAATGAATGTTTGTTTATTTACTCTCTGTTCATCCATTCTGTGTAAATATGGCCCAGGTATCTCAGTATCCTTTTTGTTACCGCTCTTTAACAGAGCCCAGTCGGTAAGGTATAACGTTTCACCTCTATGGTATCGTTCTCATTACTGTGGCGGATTGGCTGGGTTTGAACCTTTTAAGAAGTTCTTTATATTATAGATTTCTTTGATCAGGCAACGTACAGGCGGCGCAACGAATATTCATGTTTACAGCAGCGACAGCCGCAGTTCCGTTTATTCTACTCGTGCCATGCTTTTAGCATAATATTTGCTTCATTACCTAACAACGAATAGGCCTTCTTAAGATGTGTTGTGTTGTTATTATTGAATCGCAGAACACAATTTTTTTATATTTTAATCACCTCAATGTTAATATTTCGAACATTATTACATTTTTAATTTTAATTTAATTTAATTATATATATATATATATATAGATTTTTTATGTCAAATTTAATTTCCTAACTGAAACCTTTTAATTAATATCCGACCATTTTCTTCGAAAGAAATTATTATTATGCATTTTTCAAAATGGAAAACGTGCTAAGAATTACAAAAGCGCAGCGCTTATGTGAAGCGGGAAATTGTGAAATAGAGAGCCTACTCTTAAAAGGTATAATATCAAAATCATTTTGATTCGCAATAAAATAAATCATTCTATTTTCAAACAGATATTGAAAAGTAAATGCAAGATAATGATTACAAACAGTAAATAATGGAATAATAAATTACAGCAGAAATTAATTATTTTTAAATGGTAGAACAAAACAAAACTATTTTAATAATAAAACGATGAACGCCATCCACTTTGCAAGAATTATTAGAATTTACGATGTTACTGTCATCAGAATCATCATCGTAATCATCGATGTCACTTTCATTATCTTCTAGTAAAAAAATAATAAATGATTCAATAGCATTGTCAAAAATGCGTCCTTGTGGCATAAATTCAGCTTCTGTTTCCTTAACTTTATTAAAATACAGCTTCCCGTTTTTTTTCTTTCAAACCCGCCACTTTATTTTCACATAGCTTTTGAATATCTTTGATATCAAAAGTTACAGTATGATTTGTTACGTCCGTTAACTTATGACCATCTCGATAGGATTTAAATTTGAGTGGCATGGAGGTATTTGGAGAACATCATGCCCATTATTTTTGTAAAAGTTCGTCAAACGCATAAACAGAAACGTTTTCTGTTTGCTTTTACCAGATTGTACAATTGTTGTTTCAGAAATCAAACGGCAGGAATGAATGAAGAACATAATGCTTCTGAAACCGATTATCATATCTTCTTTTATAAATTGGAAATCTGAAATTTTTCTAAAACGGCCTTGCGACAGGGTGTGTTGTAAAAAATTACAACACAATTATTGGGAAGGTTGGAATTAACAATTCTTCTGTCCATTTTAAGTAATTTTCCGCTTTTATTTGACCTCTGTAATTACCACTTTTTAAACTTGCTTGCCAAATTAGTAAGGCGTTTGGTATAAAATCCATTTCTCCTCCGACACGCACTATAATAAATTTGCTGCCTTTCGAAACAGTAACTTTTATCCATCACCTGAATCAAAACACTACGATGTAGTGAGAGAAAGATTTTTCGAGATATATTCTCGGCCTATTTTCGGTTCTAAACATTTTTACGGTAGTCACGATACTGAATACGCTTAAATCTTATGTCATGTCGCTCTGAGAACTTTTCCGACATTTTCGACTTTTTTTCAAATAAGTCTCTATTCCTGAATAACCAATGGCATCTTTAATCGCTAACCTTATCTTTTTCACCGTCGGCAGTTGTTTGTGAATTTTGTGAAATTTTTTTTGGTCCGTCCCGCCACACACTTGAATGATTCTGAGAAAGGTGATTGACTCATTTCCTGAGTTATAATGCTTGGCTTGTACGTATTATTTTTACAATAACTAAAATCACGATAGCTTATAAACTGTAGTTATATACCTTACTTAGGCCTTTAGGCCAGATCTGTGCCAATTCGGCTTGGACAAGCTATAATTTGTGTATAGGTATGAATATGAAACATTTGTGTGCTTTTGAAGACAAAAATTAATGTTAGTCATCAACTTAGATAATCGGGATGGACTTTAAATACAAATGATCTTGTATTTACGCATACAGTTGAAATAGTAAAGGTTGATAGAAAAAGCATAATCAAATGAAATTTTCTTTAAAATATTACATTCGTATGGTTGTGATTAAATTTTGGCTGTATAAAGAGAAAATTTACCGAGATAGTTCTGCGTTTAACCATCATTTTTACTCGATAATTTTTACTAAGTTATGTTCCTATACCGTAGATTGAAGGTATAACGAAGTAAAAATTTAAAACTCTTCTTTTTAAAAATTTTTAAATACTACCCATATATAGACGACCCATATAATAATTGGGCAAAATTTGTAGAAAATAGGTTCGGTCTATCCTGAGATATAAGGTCAAAAGCGGTGCAAAACACACATATATTAGCAAAACATTTGACACCCAATTTTTGGGACATCATATTTTGTCATGCAAGTCTGTCACAAGGAGAGCCATGCAGTATTTGTCCCTTACAAGAGCCATCAACTTTTTTACTACTTTCACTGGATCTATAAAAAATATAACATTAGAGCTTTTTTATTACATACGATCTAAATAAAATATTTTTATTTTTTATTAATAAAAATTAAAACAATAATTAACAGTGATAATTAACAATAATTAACAATAATTAAACAATAATTAAGCAGTGTTTAATTCGTAACACAGCAACGTCATGTAATTTAAATATTTAATTCTATTCAAATATCTAATAAAAGTGCATGGGTCGGTTAAAAACTGTCGGTTAAAAAAGTCGGGTAAAAACTAAAATAATAACAAATTACATAAATTAAAAAAAATAATTTTATAATAAGTAAAGAAAACAAAAGCTTCAAATAAGGTAAATGCGTGATACAGAAGACCTGGAAAAGACAAGTGGTACACATTTACAACATTTATAATGGGTGTTTGTTTTAGAGTGATAGAATTTTGAATTGAAATAAAACACATAAAAAGGTAAGTTTGAAAACAATTTTGTTTTTATCAAAGATAATTTTTCCGTTTATTTTTGAAAATAATTCCAACCACGATTAACTTAGATCAACAGGACTAGACAATTCCAATTTTGAACCAATTTAAATGTAATTCGGGACCTATGTTGTTAATAACAAGAGTTATGTTTCCTTCCAAAGCGTGAATTGTTGTTGGTTTATCAGCATAAACAAAGAGCAAAACATCCCCAAAGAAAATAATCTACTGGTGTTAAGTCACATGATCTTGGAGGACAATTCACTAGAATATTACGTCAAATAATTCGGTCGCAAAATTGATTAAATGAATGGAATAATTTGGTAGCAGGATGTGGTTTAGATACTTCCGATCTTCTTGAACTATCACTGACAATACCGATATTTTCGTCTGTACTTACAGGTCTTGTTGGTTTTTCATGAAGTAGAATTAATGTTTTTCAAAAATTATCAACATTCGGACGAATAAGTTGCTCTGATGGACGATAAGGTGCACCATAAAAATTACTAAATACTCTACAAGTTTGGCTAACAGAACATTGATTTTTTTAATTATAAATGGTGTAATTAGAAACATATAATATTTGTTGCGGCCTCATTTTCTCCATGCTAATTTTCCAATGCTCATTATTACGAAAATTCATGAATAAAGAAGTGAACAATAACACAGATATGGATAAATGACATGTTTATTCTGGGGTGGAGATAAGAGTGGTGGTGAAGAGGGCCCCCACCTCAAAAACTTTACAATAATTCTAAATCAAGAAGTGAACAGTCACACAGAAACGGATGAATAACATGGTTATTCTGGGGTGGCGATAAAGTGAGGTAGGGAGGAGGGCCCCCACCTCTAAAAATTTCCAATAATTCATAAATCAAGAAGTGAACAGTCACACAGAAACGGATGAATAACATGGTTATTCTGGGGTGATGATAAAGTGAGGTGGGGAGGAGGGCCCCCACCTCTAAAAATTTTCAATAATTCATAAATCAAGAAGTGAAGTCACACAGAAACGGATGAACAACATGGTTATTCTGGGGTGGTGATAAAGTGAGGTGGGGAGGAGGGCCCCCACCTCTAAAAATTTCCAATAATTCATAAATAAAGAAGTGAAGTCACACAGAAACGGATGAATAACATGGTTATTCTGGGGTGGTGATAAAGTAAGGTGGGGAGGAGGGCCCCCACCTCTAAAAATTTCCAATAATTCATAAATCAAGAAGTGAAGTCACACAGAAACGGATGAATAACATGGTTATTCTGGGGTGGTGATAAAGTGAGGTGGGGAGGAGGGCCCCCACCTCTAAAAATTTCCAATAATTCATAAATCAAGAAGAGAAGTCACACAGAAACGGATGAATAACATGGTTATTCTGGGGTGGCGATAAAGTGAGGTGGGGAGGAGGGCCCCCACCTATAAAAATTTCCAATAATTAATAAATCAAGAAGTGAAGTCACACAGAAACGGATGAATAACATGGTTATTCTGGGGTGGCGATAAAGTGAGGTGGGGAGGAGGGCCCCCACCTCTAAAAATTTCCAATAATTCATAAATCAAGAAGTGAAGTCACACAGAAACGGATGAATAAAATGGTTATTCTGGGGTGGTGATAAAGTGAGGTGGGGAGGAGGGCCCCCACCTCTAAAAATTTCCAATAATTCATAAATCAAGAAGTGAAGTCACACAGAAACGGATGAATAACATGGTTATTCTGGGGTGGCGATAAAGTGTCGTGGGGAGAAGGGCCCCCACCTCTAAAAATTTCCAATAATTCATAAATCAAGAAGTGAAGTCACACAGAAACGGATGAATAACATGGTTATTCTGGGGTGGTGATAAAGTGAGGTGGGGAGGAGGGCCCCCACCTCTAAAAATTTCCAATAATTCATAAATCAAGAAGTGAAGTCACACAGAAACGGATGAATAACATGGTTATTCTGGGGTGGTGATAAAGTGAGGTGGGGAGGAGGGCCCCCACCTCTAAAAATTTCCAATAATTCATAAATAAAGAAGTAGAGTCACACAGAAACGGATGAATAACATGGTTATTCTGGGGTAGTGATAAAGTGAGGTGGGGAGGAGGGCCCCCACCTCTAAAAATTTCCAATAATTCATAAATCAAGAAGTGAAGTCACACAGAAACGGATGAATAACATGGTTATTCTGGGGTGGCGATAAAGTGTGGTGGGGAGGAGGGCCCCCACCTCTAAAAATTTCCAATAATTCATAAATCAAGAAGTGAAGTCACACAGAAACGGATGAATAACATGGTTATTCTGGGGTGGCGATAAAGTGAGGTGGGGAGGAGGGCCCTCACCTCTAACAATTTCCAATAATTCATAAATCAAGAAGTGAAGTCACACAGAAACGGATGAATAACATGGTTATTCTGGGGTGGCGATAAAGTGAGGTGGGGAGGAGGGCCCCCACCGCTAAAAGTTTTCAATAATTCTAAATCAAGAAATGAAGAGGAAACAGAAGTGGATGAATAACATGGTTATTCTGGGGTGTTGATGAAGTGAGGTGGGGTGGAGGGCCTCCACATCAAAAATATCGACAATATTTCAGAAATAAAGAAGTGAAGAGTAAAGCAGAAATACAACAATATAGAACTTATGTAATAGGTTAGAGACTAAAACCCAAAGGAAAAAATTATTAATCGGAAAGAAACCAGTTAACACTAATAATGTAAGAAGAAAGCTATCTAAGTAATAAATAAAAAATAAACAGAAATAAAACCATAATGATAGTGGAGGGCCACCGTGCTGAAAATTCAAGATCTTTATGAATTATTTTTTATTGAAAGTAACTAATGGAATTGAAGACATTTATTCGAAGTTGTGAGATTATTTGTATTGAAAATATTTTACTTTTTAATAAATCTTCTTAAGTTTTGTACTAAATCTTTTAATTATTTTGCAATTTAGTTAATTTACTTTTATAAACCCAATATATTTATAAAGAGAAAAATATTTACAGAAGTTTGATTATTCTTAATTTAAAAAAAAAATGACCTCTTAAATGTTGAACCAAACGTTTAAACATCAGGGATTAATTTCTTAAGATTTTTATTTTGTTGGTACGTCATTAATCTTCGAAAGGCTGATAGTTTTCAAACTAATTTTACTAAAATTTCATCCTTTTTTCTTCCATGTCTTGTTTTTAAAAGCGTAAATAACGTTTCAGTTATTTTATATTACAAGTGGTTGGAGTCTCCCCGAGATCCGTTTTCAAGTACTACTTTTAAGTGAATAATACACTGTAGTTATGAACAAAATATTTACACAGAAACAAGACTAGTCGAAAAAGGTTGAATCAGTTAATTAGCAACACTTCAGAAAAACATTTCTGTACTTTTCTAAGAAAACCCTTTTTACTGTTCCAAAGAAAGGTTTTAAAACCTAGAGAAACAAGAAATCAGACTTGTAAATTGTAAATACATTTAAAGAACTAAAGAAATAAAAAAAAAAACAATAAATTAATGTAAAATTTATTGCCTGTATTTCTTTATCAATATTGAAAAATCACTTTGATTCATTTAAATAATATATTTATTCCAAAAAAACATCGATATCTAATATTTTTTGTAAGTGTAACAGGGATGAATGGGATTTCATGTTGGTCATTCATCTTGGTCTTAAGTCTATAGTGGGTTCTATATTTTTGTAGAGATAAAAATTATTTAGATATAATAAATTATTATAAATTAATAAATAATAATTGATCTTAATTTAAAATAATTTATATTATTATAATAATAATTATATTTTACATACGAGGTCTCTAAATAAAGTAATGAGACTGATTCAAAAAACTTTTTAAACCATCCAATTACACATGGATTCTATCACCTTCGAAATAGTTCCCATTGGTAGCAACACAACGTCCAAACGGTTTTCCCCCTCTTCATAACAGTGTTGGAACTCAGAAACCGGAATGTCCTTCATGTGGTGGCATACATTTTTTCAAAAATTTTCTAATTTTCCAGAATTGTGTCCTTCAAGTCAGGTGATAAAGGTGGTTGAGTAATTACAGGAATGTTTTTCTGTTCCAAAAACTAATTACTTGAGACTGCAGCGTGTCAAGGTGTGCATTTTCTTGATGCAGCATCCAGTTATCTTTGATGGCTGGTGTCACGCGGGCAAATCTTTTCCGTAGTCTTTGAAGAATTTCTCGGTAAACATACTGATTTACAGTCTGTCCTGTAGGCTCCTTATGGACAATGACATTACTATCAAAGAAAAATATTAGCATGGTTTTGATTTTATCATTTTTGCTTTTTTTGGGATGTGGTGAGTTTGAGGGTGCCACTCCATCTTCTGGCGTTTTGATTTCTGGGTCGTACTCAAAGTTAACCTACGCTCGTTTCGTGCGCTAACCTCGACTAATTAACAGTTGTGTTTTGATTAAATAATAAATAATTGCAATAATTACTGAATGTATTTACATATACAAAACTTTACTGTCTTAATTAGTCAAAGTTATCGAGCGTAAATTAAATTTGGTTAAATTATATTTTAAAAATAAACATAAATGGTTATAAAAATGGTAATATAATGGTTATATCGGGTGATATTAACAATCACCTAAAAGAGTTTGCAATTCAATGGTCGATAAGCTAATACGTAAGAACCTAATAATGTTATCTTAATGATTTATTATAAATTATTTAGATTTTAATTAAATAGAGATTGAGATTAAATTATTCCTAAGATCCTCGAATTGATTGAATCCAAGGTATACGACATGTTCACAGAACAGAAAGTTAATTGTATTTATACTGTTTTATATTCACTTTTATTTAGTCGCAAGCCGTTGAATGGCACTTTTTGTGGGATGGATTTTAATAACCAACTACGATATAAGTTTCCTATGTACTTAATAGCCACCTGAACTATCCTAGAACAACTCCAGTTTTTTTATAGGGAAACTAACAAAACTCCTGTCTTCTATATGGTTTGTTATTCAACATTACTGGATTAATAAAGCAGTAAATAAGTTTTAGATACGGTCATCACCATGTCCACTTTATTCTTTACAATTAGGAATGTTTAATTTTCAATTCATATAAATAATCATCTCCACTCCAAACTAAAGACTGTTTTTTAATTTTTAACTGTTTCTATAATAAGACTATTTTTTTTAACAACTAGCTTACAATAAAATAATAGGTCGTTTATTAAAGCCTTTTAGGCAAGACAAGCCTAATAAATTTCATGTTTTTATCTGCCATTATTAAAAGAATTAGCGTACTTTGTTAAACACTCTGTATATTTTGCATAAAGCTACCTGTAAAGTAGACTTTTTTATTTGTTTGACGAAAAATTCGACACGTAAGCTCCAAACATGTGCATGATAAATCCCATGGCAATTTTGTAGCGATTAAAACCGCCATGTCTGACAGGGATTCGAACCGAGAAAAACGAACAGGGTAAATAAAGTATTTACTATTTATGTAAATAAACTATTTACTTACTAGTAAGTAGGCAGGAATAATAAGAATTTTCAGTTTTATCACTTGACGGAAGAGTATTAAATTTTTTAATACCCTTTACAAATTCCGGGAAGGATGACCAATATATATATACGAAGGCTGTTCAGAAAATAACAGAACATATTCAGTTACGCGCCAGTGGAGATATTTAGTGACGAGCGGTTGGCAGCATTGTATTCCACATAATCTTTTCTGTAACCACATGATCTTGCATTATTGATATTTGTCTTAGTTTTCTTTTTATTGTTATTTGAGTGCAACATGTTTAAGTATTTGTAGCGATTTTCAAAAGCAACGATACAAATAACATTTTGCGTGAAACTAAAAAAAACTTTCATCACATAAACGTTTTAAATTTTGAAACAAGCTTACGGAGATGTTGCTCTGGGTCTTATGTAATGTTACGAATGGTTTTCACGATTTAAAAGCGGTCGTCAGTAGATCGAAGATGACCCTCGTCTAGGAAGGCATACATTCGACTTTCACTGATGACAACCGCGTTCAGAAAATCAACGATTGCAAATCGGCAATTGATTGCCAGATTTGCCATTTTAACTAAAAAACTGAACATGCATCGAGTTACAGCAAAGTGTGTTCCTGGTTTGACGGCCGAACAGCAGAAGAACATCGAGTGGACGTTTACCGGCAACTTCTTAAACAAGCCGATGACGATGAAACATTCGTGGAAAGGATCATGATTGTCCTCCGTCAGCCTCCCTATTTTCTTATTTCCAAAATTAAAATCGGCGATGAAAGGACGCCGTTTTAAGGCTATTGATGACATAAATAACTGTTAAAATACAATATTAAAAATCGTAAACAAAGAAAAATAATTCATAAGCGATTTAACACTACTATTGTTTCGAGCAAAATAATCGTTTAATATGACAGAGAAAAGACTTGTTCCAAGATCAACGCACTCCACCGTAAAGAATTATTTAATACCACTGTTAGGTACAATACAAGTCCCGACATTGCAAGAAAACATTCTTTCACGTTTTACCACCCTATGTCACGTCACACGACAGCCAAGTTCTAACATAAGATGAAAGAAAGTATAAGTGAATTCGATAATAATTTAACAGAATGTAATCAAGATAATCATTACTTTTACTGTATGTTTTAAAAAAAAAAATTAAATAGCAATTTGGATTTTTTTTTATCGGTCAGTTATAATCTCCATAAATCAAATTCGCGTAGACTTGCAGCGGAATTAGTTTGAAACAATAAAACATGGAAAGTACCATAAAGAAATACCCACGTGTTTTAGTACTAACGACCTCGGTCTCTTTCATTCAAAAGGAAAGTTTCCTTCATATTCGTATAAGCTGCAAAATTCAGGTTGTCACCCCCAACACGCCTTAAGCTCACAATATGAATTATCACAAAAAAATCTGATGTGGACACCAGACTTCCTTGTACGCCTATTAAATTACATATACACATATTTTTAAAATTAAAAGTATATAAAATTTTATTTCATTAATAACTTCTTGATATTTTTTTTTATTGTTATAATTGAATTATTTATCGTTATTTGAAACTCAACCACCAAAGAACACCGGTATCCCACGATCTAGTATAGAAATCCGAAACATAGCAAGGCAATATTGATGGTAGGGAGAGCCGATCTAGGTTTAAAATAATTGTTTTTTTTGAATTTCTTTTTAAAACCTTTATTTATTTAAAATTTTCATAATAATGACAATAAATGTTAGTCATAATTCACCCCCTTCCCACCGAAAAAAATTCTTTGCTAACTTTTGGTTGTACATTTTTTCACTAGAATTTTTTTTAGTTTCCTCCATTTAATATAGTAAACGTAGAACTATAAAAAAAAAAAACATTTTGAAATGTGATTTTGGAAATGAGGGAACAGGTAAAAAATAAAAAATACCGAATATTTGAATTTTTTAAACTATTTTTTGGTTTATTTAAATTTATAATGATAATTTTACAAACCATCATCGATTACCCCAACCCCAAAAAATTATGGATTTTTCATATACAATTATTTTTCCATTATATAAAAATAAGAAACCGATGCCAGGAAACTTCGTTGTAACCAATGTCACTTTGTCGTTGTTATATGCGTACCTCGATAACAACGCATACGTAAATTAATTGTTTGCAATTCTTCGTAAAATGTCGACGGTCAGAAGTAGGCATAATAAAGAGTACATTTCATATTAATGGTTTCTATTTAATTTTACAAATTCAATTAGTTCAATTCAATTCGAAACATTCAAAATTAAAAAAAAAACTAGTTTAAAAAATTCTTGTTTTTTTTTTTCTTACCTTAATTTTTATTGATAAAATTTACTTTATATTACATTTTCTAAATTCAATAGCCCGTTTGTACGAAAAAAGCTGCATCTAGATAAAAATAAGAAAAGGAACGCCGAAATAAACTATTAAAGCGATTAATATGAGAACGTAGGCTAAGGATGTGTAAAGAAAGCGAGAATATTTATCGGGAAAATTAACGTAACTAATTTTAATTAGAAAATCAAACAAACAAATTTGTTTGAGATGATCAGGCCGGCCGTATATCTCGATGTTAAGCAACGATGAAAAGAATAAAATGAAAAATATTTTCAAATAGTTTACGCGGATGAAGTATTTTTTCGTTTAAATTATCTACCAAAAATACATAGAACGGGATTACCACTAGAAAATAGAGTAAGCGTTATCAACCAGAAACGACCCGGTTTGTGAAGAAAATAACAAATTGAACATACAAATGTATATAAACAAAACATTAATAATATGTGGGAGCGTTTAAATAACTTTTTAACTGTTAAAAAAAATGAAGTATAACAGATGTTCCTGCTTGGAAACGATCTATTTTTTTACGGTTATCAGAAAAATATAACGTTATGAGGTAATTAAGTGTAACTTTGATGTCTTTAAGTATATCACACAAAAATAATTTTATTATGTTGTTCAAGTTTTACCGTTTAGACAAACACAGCAAACAACATTCAAGGTTATGACTTTTAAAAAGAGCATCATTAAATAAGATTATCATAGATTGTATGCTGTAACCGATCTAATAATATCTACAGTATTATCGTTAATACTTTTCATTCATTCACAATTTTTTAAGCATTCTTTATATAGAGTTTTATAATAACCTGATGAAATAAATAATTATCAAATAAATTATGTAAAATTATTACAACTAGGATAAAAGTGGATTATACTTCTTTTTTTTTACCGAATTTATAATAAAATTACAACAAAGAACAAAAAATTGCAATAACACCTTTCAGTAATAATAATAATAATAATAATAATAATTTATTTTTTTTTTTTATTAGTTTGTATTTTTTGTGCAATAGGACAGCCTTTGTGTATTACACAATAGTACATAAAAAAGAATATCTATATACATTAAATATAAATTAAAAATGTCAATATAAATTAAAAATACAAATTTTAATCATTAGTTCATAATAATTATTAGTCATTGGTTAATAATCATAGCTCATATAATTATTAGTTCATAAAAATAAGAGTAATACTGGTGTTTTAATTATGTTACACAATTATATTATTATATGTCTTTGCATAAATACAAGATTACAGATAAACATATACACTTAATTAAAAATACACATAATTCAGGAAACAAAATTAAATAATATAGTTTAATAACAATAATAACATTAGTTACAATTCAAAAATTTACATCTTATTATCTCCTTCATCCAATTACATTTAATTAGAATTTCAGTTACTTATACAGCACTGTCAATATATATATACATATATATATATATATATATATATATATATATATATATATATATATACATATATATATATATATGTGCAGGTAAAAAAGACACAAAAGAAATTTACGTCATTGTTATACAATATAATTGATTTTAATTATTAAAATATTTATTTATTTATTAATAGAAAATTGTTTTAATTTATATAACTTAACTACGGTCAAGCAGAAGAGGGTTAGTGAAGTTCTGTAGTAATCTAGTATTATGGGTTTTTATACTTTTAATATCTATATTATATCGGAGTATTATATCGGTTGGTGAATTGAACACTCCATTCTTACTTAAAGAATTGTTGCACGCACTTAAGAACTCACGTGACACTTCCCCTGGACCAGACAACGTTCGCCTTTGTGTGCATTCACACCTTCCTAAATCAGCACTACAACTTCTTTTGAGTATTTACAATGGTTTATTCTCCGTACAAGTCTTTCCGCCCGGCTGGTCAGGAGCATTTATTATACCACTACTAAAGCCTGGTAAAGACAAAACTTATCCCTCAAGCTACTTTAGTTAATTACCTAATAAGCTACTTATTTCTTTAACAAGCCTGTTATGTAAAATAATGGAGAGAATGGTAAACCGTAAGCTTGCATGGTACTTGGAGAAACATGGCTTTCTTTCTTCGAAGCAGTGTGGTTTCCGACAAGGGAGATCTTCCATTGACCATTTGGTGTCAATGGAGACAGCCATACAAAACGCCTTCCTGAACCGCCAACACCTTGTTGCTATCTTCTTCGATATAAAAAAGGCGTACGGCACGGCCTGGCGACATGCATTCTTAACACCCTTAGGAGGTGGAAATCAACGGCAATATGCTTGTTTTTATCCGGGAATTCTGAAATCACCAAACGTTTCGTGTTCGTGTAGACGATTCACTTTCAGACAGTGTCGTCTCGGAAAATGGAGTACCTCAAGGTAGTGTATTAATTGCCACCTTGTTTTCTGTGGCCACATACAGCCATTGCCAATTGTGTACATGCACTTTTTTCTTGTTCTCTTTTCGTTGATGATTTTGCTATTTACGTTGCGAGCCGCTCTACACCCACTGCGGAGTGACTGATGTAGAACACTATATTTCCCCTTGAGGCTTGGTCAAGAACTATTGGTTTCACATTTTTACCCGACAAGACGAATTGTGTAGACTTTTCTCGGCTACGGAACCCTTCTAATCCGCGGGGTTTTCTGAACAGAGAGCTTATTGCTGTCTCTCCTTACGTCAGGTTTCTAGGTTTGCTTTTTGATAGCTATTTTACCTGGATCAAACATATAAATGAATTGAGGACAAAATGTTCCAAACATTTAGATATGATGCGGGTCCTTAGTAACACTAATTGGGGAGCCGATCGGTCATGTATGTTGCGTTTTACCTATTCCCTTTTTCGTTTCCTTTTGGATTGTGGTTGTATCGCCTATTCTTCAGCTCGTCAAACCGTGCTTAAAATGCTGGAAGGGGTACACCGAAGAAAAGCATTCTTCGGCTTGCCACAGGTGCGTTTAGATCGAGCCCTATCGCAAGCTTACTTGTAGACACTGGCGAGCCATCACTTTGTGATAGACGAGACCAGCTTTTGTTATCTTATTTTGCCTGTCTCAAAAGACAGCCAAATCACCCAGCTTTTAACCCAGTTCTTAAGAATCCTAATGTAAGGAAATATGTAAGGAAATATACGTTGTACTGCGTTTGTGGGTGTCCGTACACGACGTCTGCTGCAGCGTATAAATGTTGACACACCCTCGTTCTTTCCACCATGTCCGTGCTCGAATCCTCCGTGGAGAATAAACCTTGTAAATTTTACATTTGACCTTACAACATACGATCAACGATCAACACCACTTACTGTTTTCCGGCAGATGTTTCAGTTTATTCTCACCAAGTTGAACCCAGACACGGTGATATACACTGATGACGGTAACGTTGGTTGTGCTTTTGTTATCAGTGCAAAGACTTATATGTTTTTCCTACCCGAAATTACGAGTGTGTTCACCGCAGAACTACTCGCTGTGAATAGGGCTCTAAGTATCGTTAGCCCTAAATATAGGAGCATTCTTACTTGCAGTGACTCGTACAGTGCTCTCCAGGCGTTAGAAAACTTTTATTCCAAATATCCACATCCTGTCGTCATTGACATTTATGATAAAATCGCTGAGTTAGATAAACGCAACAGAGAGGTAGGTTTTTGCTGGATCCCTAGCCACGTTGGGATTCGAAGTAACGAGAGAGCAGATTCTGCGGCCAAAGAAGCGTGTATTCAACCTGCTTTCACCATCCGAGTTACTACCTTTTATTTTATCAGTCGTGTAAAACAATCACCGAGAGCAAGGTGGCAAAGTTACTGGGCGACTACCGTCGACAATAAACTCCGACGGCTTAAAGATTCAGTGTTGCCTTGGGGCTCCTCTGCCGGTTACGGTTAGGACACACGAATACCTAATGTCAGGAGAAGCCCCACCCCTATGCACACGATGCAACTGCCGCATGACTGCGCATCATATTCTCGTGGACTGCATATGTTATGCGGCGTTGCGACGTCAGTTTGATATACATGGAACCATCCGTGATATCTAGTGCAATAATAACGGAATTTTGGGCCGGATGTTTCTCTTTTTGCATAGTACCAGGTTACTGTAAAGAGTTTAATATTATCATGTATGTTTTTCTGTAAGAAGATTTTTTTAATAATTTTAACCTTTACTTTCAATTTTGATTTTTTTTGTTTCTATGTATTTAATTTTACTATCCAGGGAGGGGACTTTTGCACAACCCATTGAAATTAGTTAAGTTTTATATAGTTTCTTTATTCGAACTTTTTATTTTAACTTTTATGTGTTAACAACTTCGTCCGTGGTATTAGTTTTGAGTTTTATTTTGCCTTCTTGGCTTGTTTTAATAAATTTTTATTATATGATTAATATTACGTTTACACCTGATATACTTTAGTATTTTGGAGTTATTTTACCCGTTTATTAATAAAATTTCGGGCGCTGATAACGCCCAGGCGTTTTTCGCCCACAAACAAAAAAAAAACAAGGCTTGAAAGATGTCTTTATATCAAGCCAGGTTCCAAACTACTTTGCCCTACCTACAGTCACAATCTCCGCTCCACCTTCTATTAAACTTATTGGAGCCAACTGCCTCCTTCTGCCATAGCCAAAACTTGGGTCTTCTCTAAGGCTAAATGAAGACCGCTCTCCTCCAACCAAGCATGTACCATCCGCATGGCCTCATTGCCCTTCCTCACCAATTCAGTCTCCGTTTTAGCAGCTATAACGAGTGACAAATCATCGGCAAAACCAGTCGGGTACACGCCCTCTGGATAATCCAGGCGGAGTACTCCAATCATAGGCTACATTCCACAAGGTTGGCCCAAACACTGAACCCTGCGGTACTCCGGCCTGCGTCTCAATCTGAATCTGGGCCCCCTCTGCACAGCCTATCACTACTACCTACACTCTTAAGTAATCTTGAATAAGGGCCGCAAATATGGGCTCACCCCTCTTCTCTTAAGTTCACTCAGGATCCACCCAAACGGCAGTGAGTTAAACGCTTTACTCACGTCCAACAAAAAACACTGCCAGGATAGACCTGATTCTCCACGTCCCATACGCAGCTTCATCAATAAATTTATCTTCATGAATCCATTTATCGCCGCCGACCAACATTTAGCCGTCCTCGCAAGTCCCGGTGAAAAAAAGACACGTCTATAAATGACACTCCATTTACGCGGACCAAGGTTGGTAACTCACCATTACTGAGTCAGATAAGTCCCAACTCCGCCATCACCTCCTCTTCTAAAAATAGACCCTGTCTATCTGTTCCCCATGCAACATTCTTGGCTTTGAAGTCATCAGATATTACCACATCCTTACACACAACATTTCTCAGCCTACTCAACTCATCCAGAGTCTCTTCAAAATCCCCTAAATCAACATTTGGGCCCACTCTGCACAGCCCACTACACTGCAAACTTAGTGTGCATTCTAGTTTTACACTGCAAACTAGAATGTCTGCAGTCGGTAGCCACACGTGCCCCAATCCGGCAACTTGTCTTATAATAGGAGTATTACTATTGAAACTACACACAGCCGCACTGCAAGTAGCATCATGCAGCCAACTATCATCCTGCATCTTCTTATCATTAGGCTCCGACAACTAGATCCACACCTCTACACTTAACAATTTCCATTATGGCATCATGAGAGGCTAAACTTTTTTTCATGTTTACTTGTAGTAAACTTACCATTTTTCTTTGCACATTGTACTCCTCCGATTTTGTATCCAACTTCACCACACATCAAATACATAGGATTCTTCTTACATTCTTTGGCCTTATCCAGCATCCTTGCATAAAAAACATATCCTCGACCTATCAGGACCGACACATCTTGCCGCTAAATGCCCTCCCTCATGGCAACGAAAACATCTCACCTCAAAGTCACTCATTGCGATCCGGCACATTACCCATCCAACCTGCAATATATTCCGACAATATATCTCTATCAGACACGTCCAGCTCAAGATATCATGTATCAAGTCTATTTAATGAATATGGACGCCAGTTTACCTCTCATTTCTCTCGTAATTTTCACACCAGCGAGCTTCTCTTTGACCACGTTAACCTTCTCCACCGGCCCTCTTGGTCTTTTATGCAAAGCCTCACCACCTCCCTATTTAATTGATAATACTTCACTCAATTCCTCCTTACTAACTTCCTTTTTAATTTTTTTCAACAAGTCCGAATAAGAGGTAACCTGCTCCTTAAAACTATTACATTAAACCCCTCACTTCTGATCTCTTGCTCACCCTTAAGATCCATCACTCGTAACTTATTTTCCTCCATAAAAATCACCTTCTCATTTCGTCTTCTGTCCACCTACTCCAAAACCTTTTTACAATGCTAACCAGTATTGTTACTTACAGCCCCGTAAACAACATTTAATTTAAGCTGAGTGATCTTCTTTATCACCCGATATAGGTATTCAGCCACCAACCTCTCTCCCACAGATGTATCTACGACAATTGCATAGCAGGCCCCAACTTTTCTTCCTCAAGCTCACCCAATAATACCTCCGTTTGGCCCTTTTCCACCACCAATTGGCCTCGCTTCAATTTATCATTTCTCAACAGCCTTCTTAACGACATAGTGAAAAATCCTCCACCCATACTCCGTTTTAGAGTCTTTGGCTAGATTAAAAATATCGACAAAGTCGTCATTCGACACACCAAAAACCGATTCTTTCCTCTCCTCGCACTTCTCAAAAAACGAGGTAGGCCATCTCTTAATCATCAAATCAGGAACCTCCTCTTCTAGTACTCCCTCCTCCACCTGGCCAAGCAGCCTCTTACTCTCAATCTGCGCAGTCTGGATAGCCGCGTCCACTGCACGACCACTTATAGCACCTCCACACGAATATCCAGAATCCGTCAACTCGATTATCTTTTTCAATAGCTCAGTAAGCCAGAGAGATCACTCCTTTATCTCCAACTTCGTGTTGACATTCGCACCCATTAATTTTGCCAACTTCGTGATCTGGACTACGACTTCCTCTAACGGCTGTTCATGCGAACACGCCTCACCCGATGCTACCTCTCTATCATCAGTTTCTTTCCTACGCCTTTTCATCAGCCGATCCAACGACCTACTCGTTAATTAAATTGCTCTTAGGCAATTTAATTAACACTCTAGTTGCCACAGGTTACATCACAACAAAGGATACTCCTTCTTCCTCGCGCGGCAAAAACTTCAATTGCTCTCTAACAGGTGACCTAGGCAGGCTCTTCCTCGGTCTGAACCCCTGTTTCTCTTCCATGCTCTTAACACCAGCAAAATTACAATGTCGCCTTGAACTCTTCACAAAAAGTATTTTTATTTAAATTCTGACTTCAAAAACGTGTTCAGGGCTCAATTCCGCGTAAATTGAGTACCCACTTGTCACTTTTTGAGGGGTGGTATCAGTGGATCGGAGAGACCGAAAATGTATCCACCAAAATCCGAGGTCGGATTTGGGTGACGGGGGGTCGGTATTCGTCGAGATACTGTAGGATTCGGGTACGGATCAAAGAATTCGGAAGTTATAAAAAAAGGAAATTCCCCTTATAATTCACCTCTAACACTTAGAAAATTTTGCCTGGTGAGTTGAGAAAAGTTGGAAAAGTCCAACTTTTGCCTGGTGAGTTGAGAAAAGTTGGAAAAGTCCAACTTTTAGACGTAAACAACTGATGTCACTGATCTGCCTCAAATAAACAAATAACTTAGAAATTTTTTACTAAATTACCAGGTTATGTTGTCCTTTTATACACTGTTCCTTATGAAAGAATAAAATACTTTTTGAAAAATCACAATAACTAATCAATCTGTCAACGAAAATTCTTAAAATTTCGCACACGTGTCCAGTAATAGTCTGCCAACATTTGCGTAATACGCAAGACAGAAAAGACAACCAAAAAATTTATCAAAATTAGCCAAAAACGCTGATCAGTATTCAGCACGTGTTACCACAGTATATTCACAAACTCGACTCCTTCTTTGGTGGTAGAGTTTCAATTAATCACACTTCTCAGGACTGGTCGACCTGAGACTGTACAAGACTCTACTTCATTCACATTGATACATATCATCCTCATTCGTTCTCTGAACTAATACCTTACGGTGGTTCCGGTGACTAAAAAAAAAAAAGAGAAAACGGGTTTACTCTCGCTCTTTATTACTCGTAAAAAACCAAATCCAACAAAAAAAGAGGTTTTCAATTCATTTTTTGCTTGTTTATTTATGTCCGTGCCTTAAAATTCAGAAAATAGAAAAATAACTGTTTCATAAAGGAATTTTCTTCAGTGTCACTAGCTAGGCTACATCGATTTTCATTACTATTAATTAGTTTCGATTGTTATAACATAGTAATGAATAGCGTGATATTTTTCAGGTAGTTTACTTATTTTTCCAGGAAACCGTAGAAAGTTAGCTGAAGTAAAAAAATTATGCAAATTCAAACATTTCAAACGGTCTTAGCTCACATTCAGTGATAGTTATTAAATGTCATTTCATATAAAGTCCTTTTTCAGATTTACCGACACTTAGATCTCTTATCTTACTACTTTTCTTTTGTATTTCGTTTATAATTATACGTATAATTTTTCTTCAAGCACTTTTAACATGTTTGAGAATTTTTTTTATGTCTACTTTTATTTTAAATAGAAAATAAAGTTAATAAATGCACAAAATTTAAAGAAATAATAACAATCCAAGAGTACCAAGTAAAAAGTAACCAATAACACGATCCTATTTATTTTTTTCAGTTTGTATTAATTCACCAGGTAAGCTTGAAGTGTATGAAAGAGGCTGTGATAGGCCAGGAAATTTAATCTTAACTTAAAGTGGACTTCTATGTTGGTGTTAAATTATAATCTTATGAATAGTAATATTTAAGTTAAGATTGTCTAAAAATTCAAATTCAAAGATAGTAGAGAAAGTATTAAACAATTTTTAATTTATCCTTGGTACAAAAAAATAATACCAAATTAAAGTGTAGGCGAAGAATAGTCACAGTCGCAAATTACCAATTTTATAGGAGAGTAATTTGAAAGTTTCCAAATTCTCTATCTTTCTTAACATATGTTTAAACTTTCCCATTTGTATTTTTTTTTAATTACGAGTTTATTATCTACTGATTCGAGTAATTTTCTTTTATTATAATTAGTAACACCGATGTTAAATAACTTTTTTAAATTTTGAAACAGGTTCCTACTGATTGTAAAATATTTGTTTTCCACGTACGGTTCATAAGATATGTACAATTAATGTACAACTATTTCAAGTAATCAGAAACTATTAGGTCAAGTACGATATAACATCAATAAGACTTAAGTTACTCCTTGCAATGTAAATTTATACACCTCATCTTTGAGGGCGTGAAATGCAATGTGGAATACACTGGTTATTGTTGGTTTCATACAGAATGCTTCAAGGCGTCAGATGAAGCTTGATTTATTTAAATTAATATATTTACATTTTTTAAGATAAAATAATTATAAATATTCATAAAACAAACAAGTTGCAAGTTACCACCTTGCGTAATTTAACTCTCCAAAATTCTTGGAGGACTCTCTGTCTTTGCCTTTCACCCGGAACGTTAAAGAAATTATTTCAACTTAAAATATATATATAATGTAAATCCAAAACAGAGGTAGTAAAATACCTGGTAACATAAACTACCTTAGTAAATTACAATATATAGTAGAAATTAAGTAAAAAAAACTGATTAATTCTTTGGAATTTCCTGATCAGTAATATTACATTTTGGTGAACGAAACTTAATCGTACCTCCCCTTTTGATTGCAATCGACTGAACCAAATGTGTCCAATAAAGCCCAAAATAAAAAAAAAAAAAAGATCCAAAGAAAATTGGATTTTGGAATTTTTCTTACTTGCAGTACTAAGCTCTCATTGAGAGCTATTCAACGATAAATCGTAAGTGGTATTTATTCGAGAGTTATAAGCAAATGAAATTATAATTAATGAAATATTTGGATCTTATAAGGGGAAGGTACATCAGTTCGGATCAGACTTCACCTCCTTTTTTTTAACTTTCTTTTTATTTAAATATATTGATTTATTAATAATTAAGAGGTTAATAGAAATTAATTAACCTCTGATTATAGAAAAAAAATTAGGATAAGTAATAATTCAGTAATAACAATAAAAAAAAATTATGAAAAAATATCAGAGGTTATTAATGAAATAAAATTATATGTACTTTTCATTAAAAATAATATATATATATATATATATATATATATATATATATATATATATATTTGTGTAATTTAATAGCCGTTGGTAAAAAGGTGTCAACAAAACAAGGAAGTGATTTGGTGTCCACATCAGATTTTTTTTTACAGTATTATCTGTTTTTAAGGATGTAGTATTTTTTCCATGTTTGGCCTAGCAATTTATTATTGGTTGTCTGTAAACTTAGAAGTGTTAATTAACTGTTTTATAGGAAGTAACATGTTGGATTTCTTAATTCCCTCCCTTAGATCTTAGATTTTAAAGAGAAATTATTCTCTTAGTCACATTTTGTGTTAAAAAATAATTTGAATTACTAAGCCTGAGATTACAGCAATCTAGCCACAATTATTATACAATCTTTTTGGTTAAATAATTCAAATTTCACTTTAGGAACAAACTGAAAAATACTTGAGATTAGTTATGTTTTTAATTTGTCAAAAAATTGCCTTTTTATTTTACTTTCAAAGAAAGCAACAATGTACGGTATCTTACTAAAAGAAAAAAACAAATCAAAAATATGACTACAGAAGCTGTATTGGTACATTAACTTTTTCAACCTTCTTAATATAAATAATATAGCTTGTTTTTTTTCAAAATATATATCATTGAGGGGACAGAACAGTATACAAACATGTAAGATTTAGGTAAAGGAAATTTTGGCACAGAGCTCAATATAGGGTGGTAGGATTTAGGTACTTCGTGTTTGTTGGTATAACGTAAGGTGCAGAGTTTACATGGTCTCTGCTCTACGATAGAACAACAAATACTTCTCTGTGAAAAGCACCGGGGTGAAACTTCTTGTTATAAATTGACCTTACCCGGAAAGTTTTCTGTCAACAAAATTGGACAACCTCAAATTTTTTTTTCTTGATGATTTCGCCACATGAGTTTCAAGCTCGTGGAATATGGAAATGGAATTTTGTAACGTATGAAAAATGCCATGCCGGACCGGGATTCGAAACCGGTACCTCTGGATAATTTTATGTTACTTGTCATCAGATTTGGTTTTTGTTTCTCAAAAATGGTTTTTTAAACACAAAAATAGCATTCTTAAAAAGCATAAACTGAGATGAATTTACACTTAATGATGGAAAACCCTGTCTCAAAAAATTAAAACGATTTTTGTACTATATTTATGTACTATGTCTTTTGAAAATACGTGAATTTAAATTTCAAGAATGTTAAACATTTTTCCAGTAATCAAACTAAAGGATTGCACTTCATATAGTCTGTGTTTTTTAGCTGTAAGATATTTACAGTTTTACCGTTTTTTATTGATTTTGTGGGTCGATGTTCCATTTATAACTTCTCATTATAAAGTTACCGTATTTATTCGATTACCCCCCGCTACGATTAGCCCCGCACCTCGATTTTTCGGACCGAAAATCGAAAAAAATATCGAATATATACCGGTATTTTCAAGTGCAACAGATATGATAAAAAAATACGTAAATACGAAAACATTCAGAAAGTAAAACATTTAATTCATTTAAATTACAATATTAATTACCGTAAGTACTAGTTTAGTTCAGAATCAGTAGGCCAGTAAAACGAAAAGAAAGTATCGTGTTGAAAAGGATTATTTCAATACACGATTTAATATGGGATTTTATTTTTAATTAATCACTGTCACTGTCAATGTCTGTAGGAGAGTTACCACGTAGTCTCCACGTCGCTCTGCCAAACGTCTTCACCACCATCAAGTTCATTAGATATTCCGCATTTTTTAAAACTTTTCCTTACTAATTCCTTGGAAATACCTTCCCAAGCATCTTTTTAGCCAAACAGAAATCTGGGCGTTTGATTCTTCCTGTAGGCGTGAGAAAAATATGTTCATCAGCCATCCATTTACTGTACAGTTGTTTTAATGCAGATTTGAACGGTTTATTAATGCAGACATCTAGTGGTTGCACTTCTATAACCCGCAGTTTTTCATTTACTGTAAAAGATCGTAGACGCTGTCCTTTTGTACTCATTTTAATGCCGTAATTAAAATAAATCACCGTATTAAACTTTACAAGATAAACTAAACAGATAAAATGTATATAACCGTCCATATATACAAACAGTACAATGACTATGACGAATAGACAAGACGACGATGGGTAACTGATACTGTATCTGTAGTGTCATTAGTACCTGATGCAGCCTATACAGAATGAATCAGTTTTATAAAAATACTGTAACTTCATTCCTATCGATAATATGAACAGGATGTTAATAATTAAGGATGTATTCTGTATAAGCGGCATCCGGTATTGATAAACGAAAGCGTAATGTTACTACATTTTTGTGATGTAAGGTACATTTTTGTGAATTTAGGTACTTGTAAGAAAACGTTTACATTACATAAATTATCCTGGCTAAAGACTATGTTTCAAGTAAGCCCCACACCCTTATTTTTTCTCTCCAATTCCAAGAAAAATGTGCGGGGGGTACTCGAATAAGTACGGTAATCTTTACAAAAAAATAAAAAGAATTGCAACTTATTTAATATTTACAAAAATTAATTATCCTTTGCTAAACAAATAAAAGTACTAAAGCCATAATACTCAAATAATGAACGACTGATATAAATAAATAACAGATCTCACAGCTAGAAAATCCAGATTCCGTAAGAAGAATGTAACTTGAAGAATTTAAGGAGGATGTAACTGTTCACCTAAGTTCATTCTCTAAATCATTCTTAATTTTTGTATTCTACTTTTACTAAAATATAAATATTAATAATGATCCCGAAAAATTAGTAAAAAAGAAAAAATAATCTGCCTAAATCAGAGCACCTTTGGGCCGCCATATCAAAAATCGTGTCACTTTTGTATTTATCCTTAAATTACCTATGTGCATACACAGAAATCAAATGGAAATCTAAAAAAAAAAATCCGTCTCATAATTTGTGTACATCCTGTTTTTGTGATTACACTAACACTAAATTTTATTTAGTATTAATTTTATTTATTTATTTTTTATTTTTTGCTGTGGTAGTAGGGGAATTGTTTATTTAATTGTATGATCCCCTTCTTAATTATTTCCATATTCTCAACATATGGAGTGTGACAGATAATATTAATCGATAAAGAGGTTCTTTAAGGAATAAAATCTCTTCATTCTACAAAAATAGTAGGCTAAGAATTAATTAATGCAAACACAGTTGTAAAAAATAAAATTTTTAATAAATAAACGTCTAAAAATAAAATATAACAATTTAAACATAAAGTTTTATGTTTATGAGATTATAGACTAATCTTACAAAAATGTCATACGTCTTATTTTAGGTTTTCATTTTTGAAAATTTAAGATATGAAAGTTTTTAAACCTTTTAATTAAGCTTAAAAAATTATAATTTTTTAAAAAATATTTTTATTTATCTTTTTATATTTATTTTGTGAAATTCGTCTGAAAGTAAGTGCTTTATTTTGAAGTTATTAGGTAAATACGATTATATAGTTTACGTAAATTGTCATAAACTGGAAGTGGTGAAGTAAATAAGTGACAATTGTGTAACGAGTCGAGCAAAGTGGAAAATATTTTTCAAAAAAAAAATTGTATAATAAGATCAACAAGGCGCTGCAGCTGCAGCTGCGTCGTCTGTTGCTATAGAAACGAGAGAGACTGGCGCCAATTTAGTCTAGACAGACTGGAATTAATGCGAAAATGTATTGTAGTACAAAATACGGGACATACTGTAATGGAGTATACCGTTTGCTTTCGGAGTTCACTCTATTTGTTTTATTTGGTAAGGAAATAAAAAAAAAGCGCACAGAAAAAGAAATTATTTTTCTGCGCTGTATCGATTAACTTCACCATACATGGGTATATATTTGTAGTCCTCCGTTATTGTGGGAGAATCCAATAACCTATTGGCATTAGCTTTAGTTTTGTTCATTTCATTTAAAAACCCTTCAGAATAATGCAATAATATTAAATGCTTTTTTTTTTAGTGTTTGTGTATGTGTGAGTATCTATATCTAGGGAATCAAAACTTAGAAAAGATTAATTTCTAAAATGCATATTTGATCCAACCGTAATAAATTAAAGTAATGATCCCGACAAATTAGTGAAAAAGAAAAAATAATTTACCTAAAAAAATAATTTACCTAAATAAGAGCAAGATATATTATTACACAGTTCAAGACATAAACATTTTTTTGTTTTATTTTATAATTAAGATTAAAATGCGTGTTTTTTATTGCATGTTTTTTTTGTTTCCCTATACACACACACGCGCGGGCGCGAACGCACATACGCGAACCCGTGATACGTGTATGTATCTTGCCATGTATTTAACCAGAGAAATTATTGACAAAATTTGTTTTTCCGAACTGTAATTTGTTAATTTTTGCTATTCTAAATTAATTATTACGGCTGGATCAAACATGTATTTGAGAAATATAATTGTAAATTAATTTGTCCAAAATTTTACATGTTAGGGCAGTAGGTACATCTGTTATTCGAAATTAATGAACATTAATTTTAGATTTCTGTTAATGATATCTGAATATTAAACCAGAAACTGAAAATCATTCTGATTTAATAACTGTAATGTACTAGCTCTTGTGCTGTGATGGTTCCCTCATAGGTGTGTTACCTATGGTAATACAATCTACTAATCGTAGGTAATTAAAACAAGATGACTTCAAAAAATATCTCCTATTCTTCAAGCAGGTAATAATTTATGTTATTCGAAAATTGCTGCGTATCTAAGTTATCAATTGATGTACATCCTCCTTAAATTTCTAATACATTTAAAATTTAAACATTCAAATTGATATTGATATCTGTGCTTATATGATTAAAAAAAAAGAAGAAAAGTATTTTAATAGCTACAGCTTTATGGTTGATAAATGTCTGAAATATTTATATAAAATAAGTAAATTCTAAAAAATATAAATAAATATCAATATAAAAAATATAATTATGTACTTATCAATCCTAACGTGCGAAATTGCTCAGAATAATTGGTTTAGAATTAATCAGAAGTAGAGTAATTAATAAAATCTGATATTTATTTGTTTGTAGGAAGGAAATAAAAATGTTTTATGCCGGCTTTCATAATTGGGTCCTCTATTTTTTCTTTTACATCTGAATGATATTTCAAATACAGAATATATAAATAACGGTGAGATATCCTAGAACGCAATTGGGACTTGCTTGATAGTTTCTGGCAAAATTAAAAATTATCATTAATTTTTTGTCTATTGGTGCATGAAAAAAACAATTCACTTTCTCCTCAAAAATGTATTAAATATTAACAAAATTTATTAAATAATTTGTTTTAAAAACTAATGGTAAAATTGGATTACTTAACACTCTGCAATACATTTGATCTGAATAGAGTAACTTCATTAAAGTTTTAGGGAATAATTTTTAGTCACCTTTGTAAAAATGGAAGGAGAATATCTTCTATTCGCTGTCTATTCCGTAAAAAACAATTGAGGTGTGAAAGAAACATTTTAAAGATGGTGAACTCTGCCTGTGATCAATTCATTTGCAAGTACGGTATAATCCTTTGGGATAATTCAATAGAATTCCAGTGAATACTGAAACTAAAAATAGGCCGTATAAAGTATGTTTAGTTTGGCTTATCGGGCCCACAGCGCAAGTTGTTTTATCCAGCTACAATCTCTAACAATCCGTACACTTTTAATATGGAACGTTGTAAAAGGTTTTTTAATAATAAATGGTGGTTTATGAATGATCTTTTTCCTCAACTAAATTTACGGAAAAGAACTGTCTAGGTCTCTCGATTTCATGTAGTCATATATATTCTCAAAAAAAATAACTTCTTTTTATTCCGTTATATGTTTTTGACAAAAAACATATAACATATATTCCCTATAAACATTCCCTATAAACATATATTCCCTCTATCGAGGGAAATACATGAAATTCACTATGAAAAGCAATTTCTGAAAAATTTAAAAAGAAAATTTTTTCGAGTTGCTCAGTATACAATGGAAAAATTACTGGATGACTAATGGAATAGTGTTTTCTATGTTCTATCTTATTTATTACTATTTTGTAATAATAGTATTTAAATGTTTTCGTTGAAACTTGTGAACACTTCAGCCTAATAAACAAGTTCAAGAAGTTTATTATTTACGCCAATAGATTCTTTCCATTATCAAATATTTTTCAGTATTGTTGCTAACATTTACGAATTTATTGGACTGACATAAGAATTTCTCGATAATTAATATTAATTAATATACACTGCTTTGAAATATCAAAAAGTAAATTCTTGTTTATTTTGCTTTATTATGGTTAATCTCTTTCAAATTTAATGTTGTCAGAGGGGTAAAAAATGTCATGAGAACTAACTATTAACCGAATCAATCGAATCATTTAATAGTTATTTTTTTATTAACATTAAAATGATATTATAAAATTCTGTAGTTATTTACAAAATTTTCTTATAATTTACAAAAACATTATTTCTTATCTGAAATAAATATTATATTTTAATTATATTTTTAAAAATTCTTGTTTTTTATTATTTTTCATATTGTTACTTAGTTTTACTTTTTTGAAAGTGTATGTTTGGAGTGTCGCTTAACATTAAAGTGTCGCTTTAACATTCTCCTATAGCACCACATTTCTAAAGCTTCTAATCTTTTCTTCTCACATACTCGATTGTCCAAGTTTCACTTCCATATACAATCGGAGTATGTGAGAAGAAAAGATTAGAAGCTTTAGAAATGTGGTGCTATAGGAGAATGTTAAAAATCAGATGGGTGGATAAAGTGACAAATGAAGAGGTATTGCGGCAAATAGATGAAGAAAGAAGCATTTGGAAAAATATAGTTAAAAGAAGAGACAGACTTATAGGCCACATACTAAGGCATCCTGGAATAGTCGCTTTAATATTGGAAGCACAGGTAGAAGGGAAAAATTGTGTAGGCAGGCCACGTTTGGAATATGTAAAACAAATTGTTAGGGATGTAGGATGTAGAGGATATACTGAAATGAAACGACTAGCACTATATAGGGAATCTTGGAGAGCTGCATCAAACCAGTCAAATAACTGAGAATGTACAGGACCACACTTCATTTACACTCATACATATCATCCTCATTCATCCTCTGAAGAATTATCTAAACGGTAGTTACCGGAGGCTAAACAGGAAAAAGAGAGAGAGAGAGAGTCAAATAACTGAAGACAAAAAAAACAACTTTTTTAGTGTTTTATTATTAAGTTCATTGAGTATATTGAAAAGAACAATATAAATTGTTGTTTGGTATTGATAAGGAGATAATTATTAAAGATGAATTTGAAATTGATGACTATGTAAGATTTAAATAAAGATTGAAAAAGATTTTTATTGGGTTTTTTTATTCCTGGAATTGGTCTTAAGATTAGTGATCTAATTACACAAGCCTGCGATGGTTGTGTTGTTTATTTTTTGGTAATCGATTCTTATGTATTTTTTAGCGCTGAATCGGAAAATAACCTTCAATTTTTCCATCACATCAGAATTTTTTGCAAATCGCAAATTTCAAAATTTTTTAAAAGTTAAAAAATTGTGAAAATGTGATACAATAAAGTAGATATAACAACGAATATTTTGTAATAAATTAAAATAATATGTTCGCCGGCTTCCGTGGCACGAGTGGTAACGTCGTAGCCTGTCATCCCAGGTTCGAATCCCGGTCAGGCATGGCATTTTCACACACGTTACAAATAATTCATCTCATCCTCTGAAGTAATACCTAATGGTGGTCCCGGAGGTTAAACAAGAAAGAAAAAAAAATTACTTTGTTGGATTATATTGTGCATCCTTGTAGCTAAATAGTTTAATGGCCTAAAGAGAATGGCAGGGGGGTGTCATTGACTTCTTAATTTCTAATGAAAATTGCCACAAAATAAGCCTAATTCTATTATACTGCATTTTTTAATTTATTTTTATTTAATTAATTTTTATGACGTATGTCATGCTTTTGGAAACCACTCCTCCTTTTCGCCCATCCTTAATGACGAATTATGTAAAATATTACAATTTTGTTTCATGTGTCGAAATTTCTTTGAACGAATTATACTCTGTTTTACGCTTTTCCCTCTATGTTCTCTATAGGGTTCATCTCGTTTCAACATCCAGCAATAGTCTGCCATCATCATAGTAGTCCACACTTTCCTTGATACGTCCTTTCATACGTTTACTTCATGTGCTGATGAGATCTCTCACCCATCTCTTGGCTAACGTCACCCAGATTTTCGTGAAAATCTTCCACATGTGAATTTAGAAAGTGAACCTTCAAGCTTATGGAACTTTGAATTTTGTAAGCCTTGGTAAGGTTTAGAATTCTATGAAAGTTTTTTCTATCATTTAATAATTTGCTTCTTTAAATTATCATCATTATAGGGGGTATATTATAACCTAGTAAATTAGATTGTACTTTTATCCCAATCTGCTCGGTACATTATTCTAAGCAATTGTTATGAATTTTGGAAAGTGATTCGTTTTTTCTACCGACAAAAACGAATGTTTTTTTTGTACTTTTTAAACATTTAAATAAGTACATAATTGTTAAACGCTTTTACTGTGGTGAGAAAACGTGCTAAAAATTTCGATGAAGTAGAGCGGAACATGCTGAATTGTACGAACATAATTCCTAATTTTCTTTAAGTCTACAGTAGCAGGTGGTGAAACAGAGTTTTTGAGCACATAACCGTTGGTCATTGATCGGAATAAAGATATTAAAAATCTACTGAGTTAAAAAAGAGACAGTTGAAAAGCAAAGCTAAAATGATGTTGAAAGAATTTTTACTGTCTTGGATTTAGAGACGCCCGTACGCTCCAGGATGTGGAACAGTCGGTAAAGGTTTTATGTCGTTTCAAATACGTTACTCGTGGGGAATGAAAAAAAGATCTATGAAAATTAGGAAATTCTTTATGAAAACACCTCTACCTATTTTTTGCACGTAATCAAGTCATTTTTAAATAGATAATCGTATATAATTTCCTTAATTCATCCCGATTACACTTCACATGGTTTCTTTTGTAACTTTCTTTTGCTAAAAATATCTGAGAGGATATGAAAATCCCAACATGGCCTAAGTTGTTGAATGACCTTCTGAAAAAACAAAAATGTTTCGAACAAAAGTAAAAGAATGAGATGTGTACAGTGCATTAGTTAAATTATACTAATATTCATGTGTTTGCAGACTATGAAAAGTTTTTTCATTGTTTAGGGTAGGATGTCATGTTTGTTACACGAGGAGTGTTATGAGTTTAAGTCCGTATTCTATTATAATTTTCTGTCAGGTAGAGAATTTACGAATAAAACTGAGTTTAAATATGCCCATAGCAGGACTCATACTATTAGAGACGATGTTCAGTTGTCAAGTAAGTTTAGCATGGACCTTATTACATAACAATAAACTGTTTAAGTGGCTGGCAGTCTGTTGGCATACAATTGTACTGACGGTTGTTACAGATGGTTGGTTCTTCATATCTATAGTTAGGAGGAGTAATTAAAAAGACCGTAGAACGTAATTATAATTGTCATGAAGCAATGAATTTTTTGTTTTGATTTTTTGTTGCAGGTATTAATTTTAAATTCCATTCATCGATCACTATCGTTAGTGCTTTATAGAAATGAATTTCAGACTCATACTTGATAGGGCTGAAGGTTCTATTTACAATAAGCCTAAAATTACAAGTAATTGGTTTAACGTTATACAGAAAATGCAGTGTTTCAAGGAAGAAATATGACAACTGACAACGGTCGTTATGACCAATAGTTGGTGACTGGTAAGATAAGCTTCTTATTACCTCACAATTAAAGTATTATTATTATATACTATATATAACTAATATTATTTCTTTTAAAATAACTTTACCGTAATTACATTAGTTAAGTGTCTTTGTTTTAAGATATCGTTTTCATTTTATTAATATTACCATTATAAAAATATTAAATGAAATTTAATTTAGTAATTAAAAGATCATATTTCGAAAGGATCTGCCATATTTGTGTTCAACCTAGTATTCAACCAAGCAGTTCAAAATTTATAATGAAATATACATGAAGTTCCAAAAATCATAAACCTTCGTTTTTGGTTTTACCACTGATTTGATAATAAAATAAATAAAAAATATTTTATTTTGTATGTTTTTTAAAAATTATATTTTAAATCAGTTTGTCTATTATTCAAACGATTGATAACTGGATGCCACACCTTAACCTAGTCCTAGTTATCTATGTCTTTTAAGTACAATATGAAACTATCTCTGGGAACGAAAACCGATTATATTAAAGTAATTCTGTTTAAGTAAAACCTTCCATTGATCTGTTCTTTTCATGAATATTAGAAACTAATTTTATACTAAATTTAACAAAATGATGTCCAAAGTGAAATAGAATTAGTATTGTGAAGACTTTTAAACTTTACAGCGCAAAAGGGAATTTCCGATCGTAATAGACTGTGGAAAGTGTAGATAGACCAAAAATAATGTTATTTTTTTAGTCATATATGAAACGCTATTTAATGTACAAGAGATGCAACTGAATTATGAATATCAAAGCTGTTTTTAGGGATTCGTATTTTTTTTTTTAATAAGAAAATATAAGTATTTAAATATAATAATAATAATAATATTACAGTATAATATATACTTTATACTAGTATAGTATAATGTAATATACTACTAGCGCTAGCGCTGGATCTCGCTTTACGAGATTTTTCTTCACTTTTTTCGTTCATTTTAATTTTTTTAATTTGATATTTATTTTCTTTTATTTATTCATTTGTTTTATTTCAAAAGTATTGAAGTTAACTATTGATATACCAGTTTTAAAGGATGATGCAATACTATATCAGATTATTTATTCGATATCTCTCAAAAATGAGGTGGGCAGGCGATCATTGATAACATATATAGGGGTCATTAGCTTTCATATAAACAAAAATTTGGCGAAATTGGTCTGGCGGTTGGAGCTAGGGGACTCACTCAAGGTTTTACTTTGATTTCCCCACAAGGAATAAACAGTAAATTGGGTTTTTGTAATATATATATAAAAAATGATGAAGTGGAGGGGGCAGGCGGCTCATTTTTCTAAATTTTGCTATATAATAAAAATATTTTTGTTCATCTGATTTTACTAATCTTATAAGTTCTATTTTTAACATTCCTTCGGTGTACTTTTAACCATTCGGCAGTTTTCAATTTCGGGTTGAACCGTTTGGAATTTTTTTGTTTTCAATGGTACGGCTCATTATTACTATGACGGATCCTTTCAACAACAATTTCGTACATGTCCCGCATTAACCCATTCCATCTAAATAATAAATTGTCTTATTCTCTTCACAGAATTGTTTATGTACTCTTAAGTATTCCGTACGCTACGAAATAACATCTACACGTTAATCAATAAACAATTATTTTATTTAGACATGAAACAAATTCAGTGAATTTCAAGTACGATGATTTAATGTACTTCTAGAAAAATTCGGCAGTCCAGAATCTGTATTCATGGCATTTAATATCTTGTTCAAGTTAGGAAGCTTGTTACTAAAATAAAAGGAATGAATTTTTCTCTGATAGCGGTTTTAGTAAAATCATCCAATTTTTCAATCCTTTTCACACATTTTCGAATTTTTTTAGGGCTAAAATGTTTACCATAAATTTTGTGTTTCTTTATTATATTAAAAATTGTTCTTTCGTTAACGCTTGTTGCACTACTATTTTTCCGAGCAATGCCTCTGACAAACAGTTTCAGGGTTATCTTGTTTCAGCGTGAGAGCAGCCATCAAAGATAACTGGATGCTGCATCAAGAAAATGCACACCTTGACACGCTGCAGTCTCAAGTAATTAGTTTTTGGCACAGAAAAACATTCCTGTAATTCCTCAATCTGACTTGAAGGACACAATTTTGGAAAATTAGAAAATTTAAAAAAAAATGTATCCGACCACGTGAAGGACATTCCGGTTTCTGAATTCCAAAACTAATATGAAGAGGGGGAAAACCATTTGAAGCGTTGCGTGGCTACCAATGGGAACTATTTCGAAGGAGATAGAATTTATGTATAATTGGATTGTTTAAAAAAATTTTTTGAATCAGTCTCATTACTTTATTTAAAGACCTCGTATGTAAAATATAATGATTATTGTTATAATATAAAATATTATTTTAAATTAAGATCAATTATTATTTATTAATTTATAATAATTTATTATATCTAAATAATTATAGTCTCTACAACAATATAGAACCGACTAAGAACAAGATGAATGACCAACATGAAATCCATTTCATATCTACCTTTCATCCCTGTTACACTTACAAAAAATCCTAAAAAAATATTAGATGTCAATCTTTTTTTGGAATAAATATATTATTTAATGAATCAAAGTAATTTTTCAATATTGATAAAGAAATACAGGCAATAAATTTTACATTAATTTATAGTTTGGTTTTTTATTACTTTAGTTCTGGTATTTACAATTTACAAGTCTGATTTCTTGTTTCTCTAGGTTTTAAAAACTTCCTTTTGAACAGTAAAAATTGTTTTCTTAGAACAGTAGAGAAAAATTTCTAGTGTTGCTAATTAACTGATTCAACCTTTTTCGACTAGTCTTGTTTCTGTGTAAATATTTTGTTTATAACTACAGTGTATTATTCACTTAAAAGAAGAAGAAAAATGAATGAAATTTTAGTAAAATTAGTTTGAAAACTATCAGCCTTTCGAAAATGAATGACGTACCAACAAAATAAAAATCATAAGAAATTAAACCCTGATGTTTAAACGTTTGGTTCAACAGTTAAAATGTGATTTTTTTTTTTAAATTAAGAATAATCAAACTTGTATAAATATTTTTCTCTTTATTAAATATATTGGGTTTATAAAAGTAAATTAACTGAATTGCAAAATAATTTACTTAACAATTTAGTACAAAAATTAAGAACTTATTAAAAATTTTATTAAAAAGTAAAATATTTTCAATACAAATAATCTCGCAGCTTGGAATAAATGTCTTCAATTTCATTAGTTACTTTCGTTTAAAAATAATTCATTAAGATCTTAAATTTTCACCATAGAGGCCCTCCATTACCATTATGGTTTTATTTCTGTTTATTCTTTTATTTATTAATTAAAAAGCTTTTTCTTCTTACATTATTAGTGTTAACTAGTTTCTTTCCGTTTAATAATTCTTTCCTTTTCCCACCTCAGAATAACCATGTTATTCATCCATTTCTGATTATTCACGTATTGATTTATGATTTAATGTAAATTTTTAGAAGTGGGGGCCCTCCTCACCAACCTCAATTTATCCTCACCCCAGAATAACCATGTTATTCATCCATTTCTGTTTCCTGTTCACTTCTTGATTTATGAATTATTGGAAATTTTTAGAGGTGGGGGCCCTCCTCCCCACCACACTTTATCACCACCCCAGAATAACTAAGTTATTCGACCATTTCTGTTTCTTCTTCACTTCCAGATTTATGAATAATTAAAAATTTTTAGAAGTGGGAGCCGTCCTCCCAACCTCACTTTATCAACACCCCAAATAACTAAGTTATTCATTCATTTCTGTTTCTTCTTTACTTCCAGATTTATAAATTATTGAAAATTTTCAGAGGTGGGGGCCCTCCTCCCCACCTCACTTTATCACCACCCCAGAATAACTAAGTTATTCATCCATTTCTGTTTCTTCTTCACTTCCAGATTTATGAATTATTGAAAATTTTCAGAGGCGGGGGCCCTCCTCCCCACCTCACTTTATCACCACCCCAGAATAACTAAGTTATTCATCCATTTCTGTTTCATCTTCACTTCCAGATTTATGAATAATTATTAAAAATTTTTAGAGGTGGGAGCCCTCCTCCCCACCTCACTTTATTTTCACCCTAGAATAACCATGTTATTCATCCATTTCTGTTTCCTCTTCACTTCCTGATTTATGAATTATTGGTAATTTTGAGAGGTGGGGGCCCTCCTCCCCACCTCACATTATCACCACCCCAGAATAACTATGTTATTCATCCATTTCTGTTTCTTCTTCACTTCCAGATTTTTGAATTATTGAAAATTTTCAAAGTGGGGGGCCCTCCTCCCCACCACACTTTATCACCACCCCAGAATAACCATGTTATTCATCCATTTCTGCTTCCTCTTCACTTCTCGATTTACGAATTATTGAAAATTTAGAGAGGTGGGGGCCCTCCACACCACCTCACTTTATCACCACCCCAGAATAACTAAGTTATTCATCCATTTCTGTTTCTTCTTCACTTCCAGATTTATGAAATATTGAAAATTTTCAGAGGTGGGGGCCCTCCTCCCCACCTCACTTTATCACCACCCCAGAATAACTAAGTTATTCATCCATTTCTGTTTCTTCTTCACTTCCAGATTTATGAATTATTGAAAATTTTCAGAGGTGGGGGCCCTCCTCCCCACCTCACTTTATCACCACCCCAGAATAACTATATTATTCATCCATTTCTGTTTCTTCTTCACTTCCAGATTTATGAATTATTGAAAATTTTCAGAGGTGGGGGCCCACCTCCCCACCACACTTTATCACCACCCCAGAATAACTAAGTTATTCGTACATTTCTGTTTCTTTTTCAGTTCCAGATTTATGAATTATTGAAAATTATCAGAGGCGGGGGCCCTCCTCCCCACCACACTTTATTACCACCCCACAATAACTATGTTATTCATCCATTTCTGTTTTTTCTTCACTTCCAGATTTATGAATTATTGAAAATTTTCAGAGGTGGGGGCCCTCCTTCCCACCACACTTTATTACCACCCCAGAATAACTATGTTATTCATCCATTTCTGTTTCTTCTTCACTTCAAGATTTATGAATTATTGAAAATTTTCAGAGGTGGGGACCCTCCTCCTCACCACACTTTATTACCACCCCAGAATAACTAAGTTATTCATCCATTTCTGTTTCTTCTCACTTCCAGATTTATTAATTATTGAAAATTTTCAGAGGCGGGGGCCCTCCTCCCCACCACACATTATCACCACCCTAGAATAACTAAGTTATTCATCCATTTCTGTTTCTTCTTCACTTCCAGATTTATGAATTATTGAAAATTTTCTGTGGTGGGGGCCCTCCTCCCCACCTCACCTTATCACCACCCCAGAATAACTAAGTTATTAATCCATTTCTGTTTCTTCTTCACTTCCAGATTTAAGATTTATTGGAAATTTTCAGAGGTGGGGGCCCTCCTCCCCACCTCACTTTATCGCCACCCCAGAATAACTATGTTATTCATCCATTTCTGTTTCTTCTTCACTTCCAGATTTATGAATTATTGAAAATTTTTAGAGGTGGAGGCCCTCCTCCCCACCACACTTTATCATCACCCCAGAATAACCATGTTATTCATCCCTTTCTGTTTTGCTGTTCACTTCTTTATTCATGAATTATTGTAATAATGAGCATTGAAAACTATCATGGAAAAAATTACGCCGCCACAAATTTTATATATTTATTATTTATTATAATTTAAAACATCGATGTTGTCGGTGATAGTAAAAGAAGATCGGAAATATATAAACCAGATACTGCTACCAAATTATTCCAGTTATTTAAACAATTTTGCGACCAAATTATTCGACGTAATGTTCTAGTGAATTGTTCTCCAAGCTCATGTGACTTAACACCAGTGGATTATTTTCTTTGGAGATGTTTTGCTCTCTGTTTATGCTGACAAACCAACAACAATTCACCCTTTGGAAGCAAACATAACTCTTGTTATTAACAGCATAGGTCCTGAATTACTTTTTATTTGGTTCAAATTTGGAATTATCGAATCTAACTCATCGTGGTTGACATATGCCGGAAATTATTTTCATAAATTTAACGGAAAAATTATCTTTGAGATAAAAACAAAATTGTCTTCTAACTTACCTTTTCATGTGTTTTATTTCAATTCAAAATTCTATCACTCTAAAACAAACAACCATTATAAATGTTGTAAATGTGTACCACTTGTCTTTTCCACGTCTTCTTTATCACGTCTTTTGTTTACTCTAAAATATTTTTTTTTTAATTTATGTAACTTGTAATTATTTTTAGTTTTTAACCGAGATTATACACATGCACGTTTATTAGATATTTGAATAGAATTAAATATTTAAATTACATGACGTTGCTGTGTTACGAATTGAACACTGTTTAATAATTTATTATTTTAATTTTTATTAATAAAAAATAAAAATACTTTATTTAGTTCGTATGTAATAAAAAAATTCTAATGTAATATTTTTTATAGATCCATTGAAAGTAGTACCAGAAATGCTGCTGACTGTTGTATTGTGATCGCGATAATTTGGTTTTTCAGATTTCAACGGAAATATTCATGTTGACCATCCTTGAATCCATTTTGACTAGTTTCGGCGTGCCGTCTGTACGTACTACGTACGTACGTATATATCTCGCATAACTGAAAAACATTTAGCCGTAGGATGTTGAAATTTTGGTTATAGGACTGATATAACATCTGGTTTTGCACCTCTCGTTTTGATTGCAATTGACTGGCCAAAAGTGTACATAAAAGCCCAAAATCCAAAAATATTTGAATTTTGGGCTTTTTCTTAACTGCAGTAATAAGCCATTTTGGAGAGCTTTTCAACAATATATCATAAGTGGTACGTATTTTTATGCTTTATGAAAAAAAGTACCACTTAATGGTTAAATAAGAGTTAAATAACTCTTGACTTCAGAGTTATAACCAAATAAAATTTTAATTGATGAAATATTTGGATCTTAATAAGGGAAGACACATCGGTCGAATCAGACTTCATTTTTTTTTTACAGCTTACATTGTTTACTTTGTTATATAATCTGTCATTTTCAACAAAAAAAAACGAATTTCGTTTTGATGGAGAAGTAATTTAATCTATTTAAATCTGTTTTAATGAAAATTGCTTTAGGTTAAGATGACTGCAATGGCGCAAAGGCTAAAATTCTTCTCTCAACGACAACACCAGTCTAAACTGGTGTTGTCTAAACGCATTGAAGAACGTTTATGTTTCTGCCACTTGTAGAGATGCATTTGCATACATGCATACGCTATTAGACTTAAGTATATTTGTTCACGCGCTCTCTTGCGCACCCCACATCGACAAACATTTGTCTTTTAATTTTTAAAGCACAAAATATCATATTTTTTACGTGAATAAGTTGTCACATGTAAAACCGTGTGCTAGTGCGCTAAATAGATGCATAAAATAAACCTCTGGTTGTTGAATTGCCTTTACAATCACTTTAAAACGTGATTGTAATGGTAAAGCAGAATGTTTTTATTGCGTGACAACATACGTTTTACCTTATTCCATGATTCAGTCAATATATTCATACTGTTTAATTACAACTGACTGGAACGAGAACAAGCCTATTCATAGTTTTTTTTTTTTTTAATTTTATAATCTCTGCATTCGGAATACGATTATTTATTTATTATCAAAAGGCGTATCTTAAAAAGTTTTTTTTTAAATTTTATTCAGATTTATTTATTCTTTCAATTTTCACCACTTATTTTATGTAAGACGTTCTGTAAAGTACCAGGTAATTTTGTTTTAAGTAGTGTTACTTGGTTTTCCTGAGTCTTTGATTATTTACACATTATTCTTTATGTCGATTGTAAATAACACTTCTTTTTTCTATATTTCAATCAATTTTCTGTAAAAGTTTTATAATTTATTCCATTCTGTTTTATTTAATAATGTATAAAGATCATCGTAATCTCAATCAGGTAGCGTTTTCTTTTTTTTATCTTGATTTCGATGACAAATATATTAATTAAAAATGTTTTCTTTGTATTTTAATTTTTTGTGAAAATGAATCGGCTTCATCGAATATACCGGTGACTACAAACTAACCTAGATAGTGTAGTGTGGCTACGTTAGATTTCAAGTGGATGGTGGAGTAGCTGTCATATTTATCATTTATCTGCTCCTACTTTGTTTAATTTTTTTATTTAATTCAGTGGACTCTTAACTAGTGTGGCTTACATAGTTTATATTAGCTATATTTTTTCAATTGTACTTAGTTTTAAACAAAATAATTGAGATACGAGAAATTACCCTAAGGTAGCGTACCGTAATATTATGTAAAAAATTTCTCTGGAGATTGCTGGTCTTATATTTTAATTGAAAAAAAAGATTAATTGTCATTACACCAGACAGAATGAAAAGATATTTTTTTTACATGTTTATAAAAATAGTTACTTAGATTATTTTTATGCATATACCAAAAATCAAGATGATATATTTATTTTTTAAGGAGAAATTTCAAAATAGTAAATTTCATTATTACACCATTTTAGTAAAATAGGATATTTTTAGTTATGACCATGTGTTCTTTAAAGGTTGTATGATAATACTGTATATTATTAAAGTGTGTGTGTGTGTGTGTGTGTGTGTGTGTGTGTGTATGAGGGGGGAGTGTGCACGCGCAATTTATTGAAAAAAATTAATTTGTGATGAAAATTCCTATACATTACGAAGATTAATAAGTAAATTTTTTTTCAAAGCAGAGGATCGAAAATATCATTACGTAATAAACAACTGCTGTACTCAGCGATTTGGACCAATGGATTCCAACTGTGGGGTACGACAAGCGAGAGTATCATTAAAGTCGTACAGAGATTCCAGATCGAACTCTTCTGAAATATAATAGAAGCACAGTGGTGTGCAAAAAACACTGAAATACACGATTGTCTGGGGGCTAACCGTTCGAGAGGAGATGCGGCGATTCGGTACAAGATACAAAACGAGACTGAACAGACATATGAACTGGCTTGCAGTTAACCTCCTGGATAACAGCGAGGACGTAAGGCGCCGAAAGCGATAGCATATTGGTGTGTTTGGCATGTCTCCAGCCACCACCCCAACACGGTCCGATAATGTGGCTCTCGCCACATCGACTCGCCGCTTGTGAGTGGTCAATTTTCCTCTTGATCTCAAGGTTCCAGGGTGGCCCGGTCTCTGGCACTCCCAAGAGCAGGGCAGTCAAACATCATTTGACAGGACCTCCCCGCAGACACACAGCTCATCAGCTGCCCGGCGGAACCGATACAGATAACGGTTCAAGTTGAGGTGGTTCGTGAGCATCTGGGCAGCCGTTGCCCTTAGAAACGAACTCGAAGCATACCGTCCACCCAGATCCTGTATAAACTTGTTCAAAGATCTTCCCTTAGTCATGGTGTCCAATTGCAGCTGCCATGCTTCCATCGCGTGGCTCTGCAGCCTCTTCCGCAGGCGGGAGATGGACAACTAAACGAAATTTAGATTTGGTGTATTATGATTACCGTGTATTATTGCTCAGGAACTGCCAGGGCTCGAAACCGCATCCCAAATATCTCAGCCTCCCGGCCTCTTTGCAATCTCCACATGGCTGCCTGAACTTTCACCACTAAATCGATTGGCAGAGCCTTTCCCAATACGGTGGTAGCCTCGTAGGAGGTTGTTCTAAAAACACCATACAATTAAGGCTATGCGCTGGGCACTCCTTAAATTTTGAAGAAGTGCTCTCTTCATATCCAACCTATGCGCTAAAATGGGTGCAGCGTACCTCGGAACACCATGTACATTTGACAGCCTGATAACCCATAGTCTTTCCGACCAATCCTCCTAAGTTTGTGCATCACGGAGATGGCTTCTGCCGCTACTTGCCTAATGTGGTTCCTAAAATGCAAATTTTCATCAAACAAAACACTTATGAACTCTAAATCGGCTGATTACACAGCCTTTATATTTAATAGGATGGTTACGATTGTACGATAATTTTTCTGCACCCTTGAGAATCATAAACTTCGTGTTGGGCACAGAAATCTTTAAATTTTGTATGTCCATCCAGCTCTCTGCGGTGAATAAGGCTGCCTGCGTCCAGTATTTTAGCTAAGATCGTGAATTACCACAAACTAAATGGATACAGTTATCGGCGAAAGCCTGGTCCGTGACCCCTTCTGGAAATTTCAATCCCAGAAATCCGTCGAATACCAGGTTCCACAGAAGAGGACTGAGAACGGAACCTTGCGGGCTTCCCCTGGTAACGGAGTTTTCCACAACTAGGTGCGCATCCTTAAACAAATTATCACGGTTATACGGTTATACAAATTATCACGTACCACGGCCTGCAGGGCTACGAAAGGATTGCATATATTAAATCTGTGAGTTTTCCGGAATTTGAGATGAATCAACTACCCTAAGATGTTGTGCATTGCTTTCATTTTATTTCGCCACTTACTTTTGATGGTTTTTTGATTTTTTCTTTGTTTGATTAATGTAATAGATGTAAATTTGTGTAATTGATAATACTATTTTTTGATGTTAATGCTGTTATGTTCTGAACTTGATTAATTTTCTTTGGTCTCATCTTTGTTTGTAATTATTTATGTTTATGTGTACAGTACAAGATATGTTTACATTTTTCCAGTTATTTCAATTGAAACCCTTCTTTTCATATCATTTCTTTTTGTATTCAAATTTACTTATAATTCGGAACTGATTTAAATTAAACACTGCGCCCAAAAAATCTTCTGTTTAAGTTATCTCGAAAAAACTTCTTAATGGACCACCATAGAAATTTGTTCGCTAATAAAAAAAGATTCATTGAATACAGAATAAAATCCCGAATTGAGAACCTCTGTACGTTATAATTAATTATCAATTATATTATCACGCAGCAAAAATGTGAAAATCTATATATATAAAAGGCAATGTTCGTATGTGTATCGCTATAGAGTAAAAACTACTGGAATGATTTATGCAAAATGCACGACTTTTGCAAAATGGTTCGAAGAAGGTTTAAAGTTACAGAAATCCTCGATATGAACAGTAAAAAGAAGGTTAGGGGTATTTTGAACAAACTACTGTGTTTAGGGAGTAGATTGAATTAAATCTGATAGGTAGTGCTGTTCTGACAATTGCATTTTTTTACGTTGTGATTAGAAAGTGGAAGGTTAAATTTTGTGAAGTTCCGTAATGTTCAGTTTTTTAATGTTTTATCAGACTTTCATTTACGTTCATTTAATTTTTATATATATATATATATATATATATATATATATATATATATATATCGAAGCACTACCGGGTTAGCACTGAAGTCGAACACGCGTCGAATGACTTGATGAATGGGATATTCAGGGCGAGACGACGGGCAATGCGATTAGTTGTTCGTTTCAACCACGATGCTCCGCCACCACCATCATCAGCATCACCATCTAACCATCAAGAAGAAGATGCAGAATCCGATGGGTCCGTAACGGATTTCAGTCCGGACGACAACAACAGCAATAACAATGATAATCAGCCACCATCATCGCCATTACCAGATAATGAATTACAAAACATACATGAAATTATCGATGGTGTTAATGGACAGAGTAGTAGTACCAATCATTGTGTTCGTCGTGGACATCAATGTCGACGTCGACATGTTCGAGTGTGTCGTCTTCCGGAGGTCACAGTCGTGAATGTTAGTTCGACACCATGTCCACGTCGATCTCATTGTAGAACTCTAAATAGAATTCTACAACAGGTCGACGCTAATTCAAGCCAGTCTGTTGAGGTCAATGATGGAAATTCATCAACCGACAGATTTCCGATCTGTTTAACAGAATCAATAACTGTCGAGTTGTTGGTTTGCAGTCATCGATACTGCGAAGGCTGTATGCGAAAATTAGCGAGGTACAGCAGAAATTGTCCCGTCTGTCGACGAGATGTATTGGGCTACCGCAGAAAAGTAATTTTTTAAAAAAATTATTCATATTATTTCATATTTTTTACATATAATTTTTTCACTTACAATAAAAGAAAGGCAATATATAGCCGCACAAAAATGAACAATAGTCGTGATCAATAATTTATTACATAATGGTCTTTTTAAATAAACGTAAGTCAATATATATCCGCATGATAAAAAAATGAACAATAGTCATGGTCGAGGACTACTAGGGTTTTGTTGGACTACAATAGTCATGTCCGTTGGCTATGAGCACTTTGTTTACGATACTTGGTCTCTTTTGTGGAGTGTTGTCGTCATTTTGCAAAGGGTTGCAATAATTTTGCAAAGGGTTTTCCTACAGTATCCATTGCAAAAGATTTTAGACACGATCTGTACAAAAAAAGTCTTTTTAATGATTCCATTATGTACACAAGCGCGTACGGGATCATAAGCACTTTGCACAATATATTTTCTATTAACAAGTCAAAATTCTTCTCCTTCTTGTTGAAATCGAGAATGCTATATATCTTAGCACGAAGTCAAACAAATTCACGAATAGCTTTTCCATTCATTTCGTCTTTGAATTTACCAAGTTGTTTCTTATTGGTATTACTAAAACATACGTGATCGCAAGGGTAATATGAAGTCGCGATCGATAATGTGAAGAATATCGTTGTAAACGTTATCGGTCACGATATGATACATCAGACTGTCTTTATCGGTCATTAGAAGATTTATATTATGACCGTACTTTTCCACCATGTAGTCATAGTGGAATTCGTACATGATCATTTTGCTAATGTCCAATACGGTAAAACCGATGTAGATCGGACGATTGAGGAATATCTCCGTTTTCTTCAGACTTACCCCGACGAGATCCTTGTTATAGATGTACCGAGCCTTAACTATCGGTTTTGCAATCACCTTATCCAGCTTACGTTCGTTAGTGACCAGTTTGAAGTCTATTCTGTTTCGTACGTTTTCGAAGGACTTGCCGTACACCGCGTTGTTCATTAACTTGAAAATGTCCTTTTCAAAACTGTTTCGTGCTTGCGCACGCGTTTCAGTATTGAAGTCGATGTACGGTTTCAACCAAGGAGACTGGGAGAATTCCAGAACTCTGTAAACGTTTTTCACTTTCAGTCCTAGTCGAGTGTATAACTTTAGGTTTCTGTAATGTAAAACATATCGTGCCTTGTCGTACAATGTTGTCATTAATTTCTTTACGGGACATCTCTTTATGTCCTTCAAATAGGGGAACAACATGTCATCGATTACATAGACGTAACCGGATAGAAGATGATGGGCTACCTTATCGGTAAAACTAGCGTTAGAATTAGGGGTGGCAGTGTCCATCGGATGAACAAAAGATTCGAAATCCGCATACACCGCATACGGAACGTAGAGTGTGGACGAGTAGACCCTAAACTTCATCACGCATTCCCATTCTTTAACAGGATCGGGTAATCTTATCCTTTGTGCACCGTGTCGCTTACACTCGATGAAATGTTTGTTTAGGTTTTGTGTAGCGACGAGTGAACCTGATGAACTAAAACGGCGCAGACAATACGGACTATATTGACTGCTGCATCGACTCTATGTTAAACATGAATGGAGACGAGATAGCCCGTTCATACCAGGTTTGGTATTTATAAGGCAATAATGGAATTTATCTCTCGTGCGAGCTGATTCCCGACGCTGCGATTGGACAGCTTCAGACCGCGTCGGATCCACAATTCTTCAGTCGAGCGCCACGTCCCGCACTGTAAACATCTTTCTCTACGTCTGTCCGCTGACGCACGCACGCGCACACACCGCCGCCTCACAGTGCACGATCCACGACGAGATCCTCACTCTGTGACGCGCGCCTCCCGACGCTGTCGCATGGACGACCAGGATCATTCTCGAGGTACGTCGTCAAAAAACACGTCACAATCCAAGATGGCCGTCCACCGCCATCTTGGCGGGCTACGGCGTCACTGACGTCACTATCCAAGATGACCGACCACCTCCATCTTGTCCACCATCATAGTCGCTATCTTAAATTGGCGGACAAGATGGCCGCCAAGATAACCGACGGTCGCCATCATGGATTCCAAGATGGCGGCCGTCCGCCATCTTGGAAGGACGTCATTTTTGACGACGTACCCCTATTTCCGTACTACTATCGGTCTAGTGGTTGGGAGGCTCTGTCAAGATTTCTGCCAATTATTTTAAATACATATAGATTAATAACCAGTTATTCAATTATTTTCTTATTAACCAAATATTAACTTAGAACATATATTTTTAGGTAAGTAATCTAAATAAAATAGTGTTTATCCTTATTTTATTATTTTATCTGTTTTTATTTTATTTTTATGAACTAAGTAATGCAGTAAGCCTTCAACTTCGATCGAAGATTCTTAATATTTTTTTAATATTTAGTTAGAAAAGATTAAAAAATAAAATATTATCTGCCATCGGTCGTTCTTTACTTTGATTTTCAGCGGTATGCGTATAGAATGAATTTTAAGTATGGAATACGCTAAATGAAAGAAACGAGTATAACGATTTATTTTTAATATTCATAAGTCATCCGTCAATAAAAAATGTCTGCAAGGTTATCAGTAGGCGTATGGTGGATATAAATTTGAAAAGCATTATTAGTGATTAACTATTCTTGTGTAGGTTTTTTTTTTTTTAGATATCAAGTATAATCCTCAGAGAATCGGTTCGTTCGCTGAGTTACCTCTTATGCTTTTTTCTACTACATCATTTTCAACAATAAAAGTCTTTTAATATTATTTTAAAAGAATAATAAAATTTGTCAAGCAATTGGGTGTTTCCGCAATTATCACAAATTTAATAACGTTTTTACTGTTTATCCTAAGTTAATCGTTTACCATGAACTATAATTATAAAAAAAATAAATTTTGCGCTTATAAAATATGTATCACGATCTCGAGTTATACGACTAAAGCTACTATTCTTGCATATTATGATAACCTCACTAATTTGAGTATTGTAAAGGTAAGTCCAGATTTGGATTCATATTCTGAAGGAAATTCATTATAATAAAACGTTTTTAAAAAAATATATATAAACACTCCTCCACCTGGATGTTTTGTTTGTCTTATTTTTAATATTATTTCAAAAAATTACTGTTGAATTGTTATTTAACATGTTATTAGATTTGCTACCTTATGCATTTTTGGTTACACAATGTTATATTCACACTTGTTGACTGCGAAAATAAGAAGACATTTTACGTTTATGATTTGCGAAACTGGATCTTACGTCATTTTTAACACTTCTATTTGTTGTATATTTTTTAAAGATATTGCCGGATTTGATACGGTTAAATATCAGATCAACTTAAAACTGTAAACTATAACTGAGACAAGAGTTTACCTAAAGTTATGTTATTAAATTTTCTCTAAAATGTCTAAACGTCTTTCTGCCTTTTTAATTAAGGTTGACGTTGTTAAAAACAAATAAAATCAAGTCGGTGCAAATTAATTGAATTACATAAGCTTAAATATTTTTATAAGAAAAATACATTTTTTCAGTTTTATTGTAGAAATAAAAAAAGTAAAGCCTCTAAAAATTTAACATTTTATTAAAATTAAGAAAAAATTATGCGTGATTAAACATAACCAAATATATCATTTAAAAAATGCTTTACGTATTTAAAAAAAAAAAATTCACAACTTCACCCCCAACTGGGCTGTGTCCTCAAGCTGTTGCTTAAAAACTTCTCTGGGATAACACGAATGTCTCCTGACAGTTTGAAAGCAATCGGTTGGTAGGATTTCGTGTGATCTTGTTGCAAATAGACAGACAAAATTTCGCATGTAGCTATTATATTAGAAAAATGAACTTTTTTAAAAGAAATCCTATTTTTAACTCTTTGTAATTTTCCTCCGTGGTGAACTGATAACTTGTGAATTCTGTTTTTAAGTGAATGTTCATTTTAGTTTCTTTTTTTTTTCTCTGGATTCACATATTTATTTGCTTTTTGCTAAACTGAAAAGATATTGTATCTAGACTGCATCTACAGTCTTACCGAAGATCTAAATTCTATGTTATGCAGTCTTCTGACTGTTAGAAACTAAAAGAAGAAAGAAAAAAACTTTTTCAACACTTTCGGGCTGTAAATATCTGATCACATTTGCGCTCTTTTTTCATATTGCAATTGAAATAGGAATTTTTTATTAAACAGTAACTGTTATAAGTTTTTTTTTTAATGTTTTTCTTTATGGCACATGTTGAAGTTTTATGATAACGTTAATTGGTATAGACTGGACGTAAGTCGTTATTTAAGCGATAATTAAGAGTAACATACCTTGCTACTGGTGTATAAGGCCCTTAAAATAGGACTTAAAGATAAAGTGCGTCTTTTATCGTAAAGGTTTCGATTATTTTTTTTTTCTCAAAGCCTTGCGCGTTGACTTTAAAGATGTGTATCGTGGCACTCCTTCAGATATATTAAGAACTTTATTGAGAGAGATAACGCAACAGCGTTCTTGACCTTCTTGAGACTTCTCGCATAACACGGGCTGTCATTGGAGGAATCCTGCTGAAGTTCTCTCACCCGATTAATGAATTACTGAGTCGAGTTTACGAATGTATGTATACTGTGTTTTTATCGTTAGTACTATGGAAAGTACTAACAGATGACGTTCGTATCATCATCCAAAACTATAAATTGCAGGATGTGAAATATACAGAAAAACGTGAGAATAGGAACGCTAAAAGACATTTTGGACCACCACTAACAGAAAAAATGATTAAAACATGACGAGATCAGGACATTTTGAAAAAACTGTGCAAAGGGAAACGCAAAAACGCGGAAAACGTTCGAAGTGGCTAGAAGTAGAAAGTGAAATGTTGAAATCGAAAAATGGCATTGCGATTTCAACAAAAATGATTCGCACATACGCGGTTAAAACAACTTGTTAACGGTAATTTCACAATTTCGAAGGGGGTATCATGGTGTTATCGATTTACTAAACTTAATGGACTCGCTATGCGTACCAAAACTAAAATTTGTTACAAAATGTCAGATTAATTTAAAAATATTAATGTGGAGCAGTTGCTTAACACGATAGCACCAAGTCTTGCGACGATGATTGAAAGAATCATTGATTCAAAGATTGAGTCGACTCATCGGAGAAAACAAAGTAAAGATGAGAAGGCTCATCCCCGAACTGACGCTGTTGACATGAGACACACCAGCGCCGTTTAAAAAAACACCTAAATCTGCGATTGTAAAGTCACCAACTTGTGTAAGAATTAAAAATCTTGATTTATCTGACAAAGAGAAACAGATCGCTCCGTCGTGTAGTCACAAATCTAAAGAAATTGTGACAAGAAAACCTGAATCTGCGGAAATGGAGGTGCAAGTTATTATAGAAAAAGCACCAGGCGCAGATGAAATAAAACCTGTACCAATAGAGCCTCCAAAAGCGCAAAGATCAGCTTCGGTGAGAGCATCTATTTCAGCTGGACCCAGTACTGCAGTAGAGATAGAGTCCGGCTCATCCGCCGCGGAGACATCATCGCACATTAATTTAGATTCTTTAGCAAAGATGCTAACAGCACCGGCGAAAGTTTCATCAACTGACATCAGTCGAAGAACGTCACTGGCATCCGAAATAGAGGAAGACGATGCCATGTTTGAGGCCTCAGATACGCTGTCATCAGAGGTTGAGGCCGTCAGAAGAATGGAGAAACATAAAAAAGGATGGCCGAAAGGAAAGCCTAGAAAGTAATTTTATTGGATCAGAAGTTATAAGAAAAGTAAAATTTTGTTCATTTTTTTTTCGACACATGAAAATGTGAAATATTGAACCCTTTTTTTATTTTTTTTTGAAGTGGGATGGGGCTAATGACCAAAGTAGTCGATGCCCCTAAAAACCTCATCTCAGGAATCTGTATTATTCTTTTTTAAATCTCATTTTTTTCAGTGGTAAAAAAAATACTCTCCCTTTATTGTAGATAGATGAGCCAAAATCCTAAAAAATAACACAAGTAGTACCTTAATGTCTTTTTTTCACCACTAACCTACAGAATTTCAAGACTTTGGTGTTACGTTACGGCGGCCATATTGGATGTCCCCCACCTCTTCACCAGGAGCCTATAAGATTGCTGGCTGCGTCCCTTTCCCTCAGGTAGACTATTTATACCAAAAAATAACGCACAATCCTGTTCTCTACACTTTCAAAACTCCCAACACGATGATTTGGATAGCATCTAGTAGGATAATGCAGTCCCTCCGAATGCACCTGTTTATCGCAATATCTAGAAGGTCTGCTCGGAAGTCATACCGTCCAAAGAGTATTGCACACTGACGTCCAACACATTCGCTCATTCGCAAGATGACCTCCGGTAAAGAGTCTAAGAGCTAGATACGGAGATACGGTAGGTTTAGTTATTGGGCCATTAAGGTGTCAAAGGATAATTAGTAGTTTTAATTGTTTTACAATAACTTCATATTTGTATAAGAAAAAAGGACGAGGAAATTGTAATATAATCTATTTTTTTAGAGTACAAATAAAATATTAATTTTAAAAACAAAACTTGGTAGTAAACTAATCGAATTTGTTTTGGGTAGGATTTAAAATGTAAATTTTCTACATATAGGAAGGTGTAGTTACTTTATCGTTAAACATCTAAAAAAAAAATTATTTTTAAAAAGAAACGTAAATATTCTATATTTATTTATTAGACTACGGTAATTTATCAAAGATATGTAAAGGAAAGGAATTATAATTATATTGTCACACTATATTATTTAAAATAGATAAAGTTTCCCTAAATAAAGAAATTAACCTTTATAATTATAAAGAAATTATATTATAAGAAATTATATAATAATTAAAATATTGCTCATACAAATGGATATAATACTAATACAATAAATAAATTGTAACATAGAATATATAATAAAATTAATACGATGAACAGTATAAAATTATTACCAGAAAAAATACATATAAAAAATGAATACACGCCAAAAAATCAGAAGATTTTACAAAAAAATTATCATAACACCGCGTATACTACAAATAATAAACTACTTAAATATATTAATAATAATTATAAGAAAATAATAAACAACGATTCTAAATTTAATAAACAAGGCGTACATAAATTGTAAATATTGTGATATGATATATATCTGTATGACCAACAGTATATTTTCCGTACGCTCAAAAGAACATACTTTAAAGAAACTTTTAAAGATTTTTAAAAACTTGCTTTATACTTTTCAGTCATAGAATAATCAGATTATTATCATATATTGCACGAGTTTAATTAGTAGGTTAATTTGGATTTTAAACCCTGCATATTCGGTTTGCAGATTTTGTTGTTTTTATATCCGCACCCTTAATTTACTCCGGTCGGGGGGATGTTTGCAAAAATAATGCTGGAATAATGTATTGCCACCCGACCTTAGTAACTGTGAGAAATTTTATCGATCGGCGGCAATATTAGGAAGTATGTTAAATTAAGGATGCAAGATTTGAGGACACACATGAAAAAAAATTGAATAAACTTTGGGAGTTTTAATAAGGCAAGTAAAAAAAAAAAAAAAAATGTTCAATTTGGGGGCTCCGTATACTCAAGGAGAAGCATTCAAGTAAAATTAATTTTCAAGGAAATAATCCCTAAGGGGAAATAATAAATTTAAATATGACTTTTTAAAATCACATAGATACAGCCATAATTCTAAATAAACAAAATTGTATTTTTCTAGGAACGGGATGAAATTTTTGGGCTAATTTGTTTGTTTTTTCAAGAAATATTTAGGCGTAAGGGTTATCAAGAAATTAAGATTTCTATATTTAAAAAAATATGAAATGTAAAACAAATTGTTAGGGATGTAGGATGTAGAGGGTATACTGAAATGAAACGACTAGCACTAGATAGGGAATCTTGGAGAGCTGCATCAAACCAGTCAAATGACTGAAGACAAAAAAAAAATATTTTAAAAGCAAAGGGTAACTTGCGAGATGGATTTAAATTTAAAATTTTTAAGTTATTTTAGGTTATAAAAGATATATTTTTTTTTTACCACAGACTATTGGAGTGGGATGGGCAAACCATTTCTATTATTGTTTAAACACTCACTGATTCACCCACTGTATTAGAAAATACAAATGGGGAAAAATTCCCATTAAGCCTTTTACCGAAGCATAATATATGGGTAAGAAAAAGCAAAAATATATAGTCACTTTAGGAAGGGGTAAATATTAAATAAAAATTGATGGTAATTTGTCATTTTGATAAAAAAACTTCAAATTTGAAAGAAATTTTTATTTCTAAAGTGTCCTAGTATAGATTTGAAATTTTATTTTGGTCAAAATACCCCATACCCCCGTTTTTCCAATTTTTGCAAAAAATTAATTTAATACTAGGTACCTTTCTACCAAGTTTGAAGAAAATCGATCAGCGGGGTTCAGATTTATAAGACATACATACATACGTACGTACATACTGTACATACGTACAAATGTCCATCTGACAAAAATAAATGTTTTGAACTTGAGAGCATTGGAAAAAGAAATTTTTTGGTGATTTTTACAATTTATTTAAAAATTTTTATCGTTAAAAAAGATTTTTCCACTTAAAGTCAGAAAAGTTAAAAGAAGACCTTTTTTTAATTTTTTTGATCGATATATATTTTTTTCCTTTATAGTAGTAGCTATAGCTGCTATTTACATAGTAGCATAGTAGTTACTGATATAGTATATACTAGTAAAGAGTAAAGAGCAACAATAGGCAGTGTACGCATGTATCAGTAATACGTATATAAATTTAACAATAAATACTATTGGTCAACTCAAAAAAAGGAGGTACTTACAAAAAAATAAGAAGCCCATCTCACATCCATAAGTTCAACAACGGCGAACTATTCAAGTCTAATCGATTACTTAAAAGTAAATTAAAATTTTTAAGTTTATTCATTTCCAATGTCCCTAAGAGGTAGTGTGAAATCTTTTTTCTCAACATGAAGTATTTTGAAATTAGAAAATATTTACTGTTAAATTGTATTTACTGTTAAATTTTTATATTAGAGTTGCATGTATGCACTTCATATTATTCTTCTTTGTCTCTGTGCATTTTATCGCTTGTGGTTTTTGCATTTACCTTTTTCGTTGTAAGTACTTTTAGCTTTAGTATTCTGTTTGTAACACTAGAGGAAGATACTATTTACAGAACAGCTGTTGTGGTTTCATTAAAATAATTTTTTGAAAATCAAATAACATTTATTTATTTTTATTTGTCATGATGGATTTTCATCAAGTAATTGTTTCATCCATCGATTATGTGTGAATGCATATTTTACATTTCAGTTATACCTCGTATAAGCAGGTAAGAAGCTACAAAAGTACATATTAAAGTAATAATTATTATAAATATAATAATTACTATATAAAGTATATATTTTTAAGACACCTGTGTGTCCAGCACAACTAGATGTTACCAAAGTCTTAAATCCAAAATTTCGAAATTCTACGGCTAATCATTTTTGATTTATGCATGATACGTACGTACAGACGTCACGCCGAAACTAGTCAAAATGGATTCAGCTATAGTCAAAATGGATATTTCTGTTGAAATCTAAACCGAGATTTTCGCGATCACAGTACTGTCTTTACTTCGTACAAGGAAATAAAAAAGAAAAGGAATCTATTAAATGTTGCTAATATTTATTTATAAAGTGTGAACTAAAAACTAATCACAAAAATTGACTTTTTTCAGTATTAAACTCTTGACGTTACCGACTACTACTTTTTAAGTCTTAACTAGGGATTTAAACTCTAATACGTAAGAAATTTTTCATATATTTTCTTGAAAAATTAAATAAAAAAAAAAAAAATGAAGACACAGTTGCTATACTTTCCTTACAGTGCGAAATTTTTTTAAAACTGATTTCTTGAATGATTTTCCCTTAAAGTTTTTTTTTTTAATTTTTATTTAAACTATTATTTAAAGAAAATAAATTAAGTTTATATATATATATATATATATACACCAAATATTTAAGATTACCAAAAAAGGGCCGAACAACAGTTTTCTACATTTATGTACGTAATATATTCGTATATAAGATTGAGTGCCACTCCTGTCAGTATATAATTGTTGTGTTAAAAAAAATTAAATAAAATATACACATGTAAACGTATAAGTATGTTCTCTGAAATAAATAATGTGAAATTATGTAGTTGCATATATAACATTATAAACCTACCTTTTACGACCTGTTTTAAATTAATAATTATAATACTAAAAATATTAAATAGGTTCAGTAAATTGATGGATGCCCATTATTTTTTTAAAGCTTAAACGAAATGAGTATTTTCCAGGTAACAAGAGAACTACAAGTCATGACATAATCTAAAGTGTAGTAATAATAAATGCATGTACATTAAGAAAACGAATTTTTTTTCTTTTCTTTTTATCTGTTTAGCCTCCGGTATTTACCGTTCAGATAATACTTCACAGGATGAATCAGGATGATATGTATAAAGTGTAGTCTTGTACAGTCTCAGTTCGACCATTCCTGAGATGTGCGGTTAATTGAAACCCAACCACCAAAGAACACCGGTATCCACGATCTAGTATTCATATCCGTGTAAAAATAAGTGACTTTACTAGGACTTGAACGCTGAATCTCTCAACTTCCAAATCAGCTGATTTGGGAAGACGCGTTCACTACAAGTCCAACCCGGTAGGTTGAGATAACGAGTTTAATCTGTTCATACCGTAAGTAGCACAGGCGAAACGAGCTTTCAGTCAGAAATACAATTTGTTTACATCAAAAATTAATTTAAATGTCAGGAAAAGATTTTTGAAAGTATATGTTTGCAGCGTCGCTTTATATGGAAGTGAAACTTGGACGATCGGAGTACCTGAGAAGCAAAGATAAGAAGCTTTTGAAATGCGGTGCTATAAGAGAATGTTAAAAATCAGGTGGGTGGATGAAGTGACAAATGAAGAGGTGTTGCGGCAAATCGATGTAGAAAGAAGCATTTGGAAAAATGTAGTTAAAAGAAGAGACAGACTTATAGGCCACATATTAAGGCATCCTGGAATAGTCGCTTTAATATTAGCGGGTCAGGTAGAAGGAAACAATTGTGCAGGCAGGCAAGTTTGGAATATGTAAAACAATTTGTTAGGGATGTAGAATGTAGGGGGTATATCGAAATGAAACGACTAGCACTAGATAAGGAATCTTGGAGAGCTTCATCAAACCAGTCAAATGACTGAAGACAATAAAAAAAAAAATTGTAAGGTGAAACTACAGTCTGTACTAGTAACACTCACTACTGCCATCTGTCGTTTTATTAACAAATAAAATGTTAATTTTTTTCTTTCAGGCTAATCGTATACGTTCATGACATATCTCGGTTAACCTTTTTTTTAATATGTAAAAAAAAAATAACGACACTCAATCATTTAAATTTAAATTAAACAGGAAACTTTCCTTGTCGTATCTAGATTACCATTCCGCAAAAGAGATTTTATTTCTTACTGTTGGGTGAAGAGGGTAATAATCGTCAAATTTTGTCTGCAGGAGATGGAGATTAATCGTACCAAAATGTTGATCGACGCATTTACTGTGAGTAAAGTTTTGCCCACAATATTACAAACAATCCCTTGTAATCGGGGAGCTCGGTGAAAACTTGTTCTCACGTCAAAATCATAATATCCGAGGATATACCTCAGCAATGAGTTTAAGCTGTATCTGCCGTGAACCTAAAGAATGTTTTCTGGTCGCTGTACAGGACAGAAGTGCAGAAACGTTACTGCCTCTCATAGCAAATTATAACCGGCCGGAACGGTAATTTTCTCAGACGAGTGGCTCGCATTTGAAACCTACCGAATAATTATAACCATCAAACGGTCAATCACTCGGAAAATTTAGTTTACCAGAAAAGAGGGGCTCGTGCTTAAACGACAGAAATTGCTTGGAGATGGGTAAAACAACGGAATAAAACAAACACCTTGTAGAACACTGCTTGAATCGTATCCCGTTTCAGTTTATTCGACGCCAGTGCTACCAAGATCGCGATTTTTTTCAACGAATCCTAAGAGATATTGCCGCTTATTGACATTCACAATGATAAATAAGGGGAGTTTTTAATTTTTTTTTTCTGTTAAGTACATGGCAATTTAATATAATAATATTACGTAATTACTCAAAACAAACGTATTTTGACACTTAACGGAAATTATACAAAACTGGTACGAAATTAATCGACATATTCTTTTCAAATAAAAATAGGTATAAAAAAAAAAAAAAGGTGATATCATTTCTTCTTTTCCATTAAAATTAAACATACTGTTCATAAAGTTACTCAAATTTAAAATAGGACGATGATTATCCAAACCCCAATTTTTCGGACGATTAACTACCCGGATTGTTTACATCTGCATTGGACAGAAAAAATAGTTACACTATGTAAAAAAAATTAAATTACTATTCAAATAACGCTTTTCTTTTACCGAAATTCTATGATCTTTTATTTTTACTGGGTTTTTAAATGAATTTTTTGTAATTCTTATCGCATGAAACGTAGTACATTTAGGCCTATATTAAAGTAATTAAAATTAATTTCTGAAAATATTAATGGAAACTGGTCAAATTAACTGGTCAAGCGTGTGATGTAATTATGATAGTTGTTTTAATTCTGCTGCGCACATACATTAGATCAAAAGAAATGACATCATTATTACATTCTTTGCCAGATTTTTTTAAAAGAAATAGTGTTTTTAAAGGTAAGTTTTTATTACTGACTGTCACTAAGTTTTATTCTATCTATTAAACAACAAACAAATCCAGTTTTGTAGAAGATAGAATTTTTGTAAATTTTGATGCTTTTTTCAGCAAGTTTCTATAATTGGGAGACCTTTTACAATAGGCGGCAACATTTCTGTTTTTGTTGGAAGTTGTGTAAACGCGCCACGATATGGGATGGAATGACATCGTAGCCGCATGGCGTGACATTACCGCCGCCACCACGCAGTAATTAATTATTTATAATATTCCATTCCTCAGAAATCATACATGCGAGTTGAATCCTTCATTGATTGTTGTCATATGTTTATTTTTGCATAGTGTACGATGATTATTATTGATCATGTATTCTGCGACGTAGAGCTCCGTGAATTGCCTGCGGTTGCTTATCTATTTCCTGAATGTGTTCGGTAATTTTTGTCTTCAATTACTGCAGGATGTACGGATTGCTCCAATAAAAATTTTCTTTAAAATTACCCACAGAAAGAAGAAGTCTGAACTAGTTAGATCAGGAGATGTTCGTGACCACAATCGTTTAGAAATCATTCTTCTAACGAAAAAACCTGTAGTATCTCCATAGTAGAGCAACCTCTATGATAAGTGGCGCTGTCCTGTTACAACTAGCAGTCACACTCATCCTCTTGTAGTAACCCTATGAATAGTTGATTAATTTGTCTATGGACGGAAGCATCCTCAGTTTTTCCAAAAAACAAGGGTTCTATTATTCATCGCCTTAAAACCGCACACCATACGCCAATTTTTTTGTGGGTGGGGGAGATTCAAAGAAATTTGTGGGCTTTCAGTATTCCATGTTCGGTAGTTCTGACTAACATACCCACCAAGATGAAACCACTCTTAATCTGTGAAAAACACTTGATCTAAAACCCCAGTGTTACCTCTGACAAAGTTCCTGAACCGTTGACGATAATGAATCCTTTTAGCATAATCAACATTAGTTAGCTCATGGATAATCTGTATTCGATACGAATAACATTTCAACATACTCCTCGCTGCAGTGTGACTGAACCTAGTGAAATGTACTTTTCCTGACTTAGTCTTCGTAAAAAATTTATGAGGAGATCTTAATTAACTGCAGCATTAATGTCCTGTACGACCTGTACAATTAAAAGGCTGACCTGTGTCGGCATGTTTCTGATCTAACAGCAAACCTGTTTCGTGAAATATTTTAATTAATTTCTGAGTAAGATTTTTCACTTGCGCTTCCTTTTTTAATCTCTTCCTGAAATTTCGCCGACATACAACATGAGATTTCGTCTCTAAGTAAGTTTTCATCACGAATATACGTTCTTCAACAGTAACCGCGTTTTAACAAACGAAATATGATTACGCAATCTTGTTTAAATTCCACAGAGATTGGCAATACTCAAATGTGCAGGCAATAAACAGTCCTTCTCACTCCAGCTCCAATCATAACAATATCTAATAATTATTTTATACATCTCACATCAATATATGCATTTTAACAAATATATGCATTCAGTTTCTAAGAGATGAGGCCTCTTTTAACATTCTGTAATCTTATAAGTAACTCTCAAATAGCTACCTAATAGCAAAAAATAAAGAAATAGAATTTAACTAATCCTCTTACCTTCATTCAATTTTTAGATATGAAATTACTACTTGGAATATAATGTAGGTCACTTTTGAAAAAAGTTGTAAATAGTCTTAAATGACTGCCATTTTGGTTACATACCTAACATAATAGTAAGGTGTATGTAAACGGTTACGTAGCCCTTAGTAGCCTGAAGTAAAATTTTTTTTCATTGCTTCTTAAAATATCCATTTAAAATTTTTGATTTGCTCACCTATGCGAGTCCCTGTTGGCTTTTAAGTGTGATGGTCTCATACAGAAAAATAGATCGTTTTGAGAAAGGAGAATTTGCTAAATTGTACTTTTTCTCAGTTGAAAAAGTTTCTTTTAAACATTTTCATACTTTATTTTCATTTATGAATGTGTGTGTGTGTGTGAATTTATATATATATACATACTAGCTTCCTGTCTCAGCTCGCGGTAAATAGTTAAATAGTTACTTGCGTTTCCCGTAGTGGTCAATATTTTTGTTTTATATTCATTAGTCAGGTAATTGGAGGCAGGTACAGCCAGTCACAAATACAGTAATGGTCACAGTGGCTGTATTCGTTGAGCCACAGCGCCGTATACTTTCACATCCCTAAAAAAAAAACCGAAAGTGGTTTTTAAATATTTATCTGAAGAGTATTTGCAAGCCCAGATCTACTGAATATCTCGTTTACTGTAGTCGGGATTGGGAAAATTTACAATCGTTTTTCAAAAATTTTTTTACCTTTCTTCATTACCTTTCAAGGACGAATTGCAAAAATCAAGAAATCGGTTTATTGACATGAAAATTATTCTCACCAAAAATCAGGTTGATTTCTACATTTGTTACAATGAAATTAAAAAAAATTACAGGTTTAAAAAACAATTTTAACCTTCGAAAACTCGGAATGGAACTCAAAAAATCTAGAAATTCATTTTAGATGTTCATAATCAATCAGTTCAAACCCAGCTCACACAGAAATAGACACTCACAGTTCACAATACATTAATTCAACTCATTAAAGTTTTCGCTTTAATGAAGTGAATTTAAAAAACCCTCTTCCTCTTTTACACACACATACACACACACATATATAAATATATATATATATATATATATATATATATATATATGTGTATATATATATGTGTGTATATATGTATATATATATATATATATATATATATATATATATACATTTTTTTAATTTGTTTATATTTTTTACTTCTAAAATATATTAATTTTATTTTTTTTAAGTTAGGACAACAATGAAGCAAGCAAATATCATTTCTTCTTCTTTATTTTTATTTTCTCTCAATATATATTCTTTCATCCTTTCCGCGTGTTTTTATCTTTCTTTTTTCCGGCCATTTCATTTTTGTGTAATTCTTTACTTTCCTCGCCGTTATACGTACCCATGGTTGCTCTTTTTTTTCCAGAGTTTAATGAATGTTTGTTTATTTACTCTCTGTTAATCCATTCTGTGTAAATATGGCCCAGGTATCTCAGTATCCTTTTTGTTACCGCTCTTTAACAGAGCCCAGTCGGTAAGGTATAACGTTTCACCTCTATGGTATCGTTCTCATTACTGTGGCGGATTGGCTGGGTTTGAACCTTTTAAGAAGTTCTTTATATTATAGATTTCTTTGATCAGGCAACGTACAGGCGGCGCAACGAATATTCATGTTTACGGCAGCGACAGCCGCAGTTCCGATTATTCTACTCGTGCCATGCTTTTAGCATAATATTTGCTTCATTACCTAACAACGAATAGGCCTTCTTAAGATGTGTTGTGTTGTTATTATTGGATCGCAGAACACAATTTTTTTATATTTTAATCACCTCAATGTTAATATTTCGAACATTATTACATTTTTAATTTTAATTTAATTTAATTATATATATATATATATATATATATATATATATAGATTTTTTATGTCAAATTTAATTTCCTAACTGAAACCTTTTAATTAATATCCGACCATTTTCTTCGAAAGAAATTATTATTATGCATTTTTCAAAATGGAAAACGTGCTAAGAATTACAAAAGCGCAGCGCTTATGTGAAGCGGGAAATTGTGAAATAGAGAGCCTACTCTTAAAAGGTATAATATCAAAATCATTTTGATTCGCAATAAAATAAATCATTCTATTTTCAAACAGATATTGAAAAGTAAATGCAAGATAATGATTACAAACAGTAAATAATGGAATAATAAATTACAGCAGAAATTAATTATTTTTAAATGGTAGAACAAAACAAAACTATTTTAATAATAAAACGATGAACGCCATCCACTTTGCAAGAATTATTAGAATTTACGATGTTACTGTCATCAGAATCATCATCGTAATCATCGATGTCACTTTCATTATCTTCTAGTAAAAAAATAATAAATGATTCAATAGCATTGTCAAAAATGCGTCCTTGTGGCATAAATTCAGCTTCTGTTTCCTTAACTTTATTAAAATACAGCTTCCCGTTTTTTTTTCTTTCAAACCCGCCACTTTATTTTCACATAGCTTTTGAATATCTTTGATATCAAAAGTTACAGTATGATTTGTTACGTCCGTTAACTTATGACCATCTCGATAGGATTTAAATTTGAGTGGCATGGAGGTATTTGGAGAACATCATGCCCATTATTTTTGTAAAAGTTCGTCAAACGCATAAACAGAAACGTTTTCTGTTTGCTTTTACCAGATTGTACAATTGTTGTTTCAGAAATCAAACGGCAGGAATGAATGAAGAACATAATGCTTCTGAAACCGATTATCATATCTTCTTTTATAAATTGGAAATCTGAAATTTTTCTAAAACGGCCTTGCGACAGGGTGTGTTGTAAAAAATTACAACACAATTATTGGGAAGGTTGGAATTAACAATTCTTCTGTCCATTTTAAGTAATTTTCCGCTTTTATTTGACCTCTGTAATTACCACTTTTTAAACTTGCTTGCCAAATTAGTAAGGCGTTTGGTATAAAATCCATTTCTCCTCCGACACGCACTATAATAAATTTGCTGCCTTTCGAAACAGTAACTTTTATCCATCACCTGAATCAAAACACTACGATGTAGTGAGAGAAAGATTTTTCGAGATATATTCTCGGCCTATTTTCGGTTCTAACATTTTTACGGTAGTCACGATACTGAATACGCTTAAATCTTATGTCATGTCGCTCTGAGAACTATTCCGACATTTTCGACTTTTTTTCAAATAAGTCTCTATTCCCGAATAACCAATGGCATCTTTAATCGCTAACCTTATCTTTTTCACCGTCGGCAGTTGTTTGTGAATTTTGTGAAATTTTTTTTGGTCCGTCCCGCCACACACTTGAATGATTCTGAGAAAGGTGATTGACTCATTTCCTGAGTTATAATGCTTGGCTTGTACGTATTATTTTTACAATAACTAAAATCACGATAGCTTATAAACTGTAGTTATATACCTTACTTAGGCCTTTAGGCCAGATCTGTGCCAATTCGGCTTGGACAAGCTATAATTTGTGTATAGGTATGAATATGAAACATTTGTGTGCTTTTGAAGACAAAAATTAATGTTAGTCATCAACTTAGATAATCGGGATGGACTTTAAATACAAATGATCTTGTATTTACGCATACAGTTGAAATAGTAAAGTTTGATAGAAAAAGCATAATCAAATGAAATTTTCTTTAAAATATTACATTCGTATGGTTGTGATTAAATTTTGGCTGTATAAAGAGAAAATTTACCGAGATAGTTCTGCGTTTAACCATCATTTTTACTCGATAATTTTTACTAAGTTATGTTCCTATACCGTAGATTGAAGGTATAACGAAGTAAAAATTTAAAACTCTTCTTTTTAAAAATTTTTAAATACTACCCATATATAGACGACCCATATAATAATTGGGCAAAATTTGTAGAAAATAGGTTCGGTCTATCCTGAGATATAAGGTCAAAAGCGGTGCAAAACACACATATATTAGCAAAACATTTGACACCCAATTTTTGGGACATCATATTTTGTCATGCAAGTCTGTCACAAGGAGAGCCATGCAGTATTTGTCCCTTACAAGAGCCATCAACTTTTTTTACTACTTTCACTGGATCTATAAAAAATATAACATTAGAGCTTTTTTATTACATACGATCTAAATAAAATATTTTTATTTTTTATTAATAAAAATTAAAACAATAATTAATAAAGCAGTGTTTAATTCGTAACACAGCAACCTCATGTAATTTAAATATTTAATTCTATTCAAATATCTAATAAAAGTGCATGGGTCGGTTAAAAACTGTCGGTTAAAAATGTCGGGTAAAAACTAAAATAATAACAAATTACATAAATTAAAAAAAATAATTTTATAATAAGTAAAGAAAACAAAAGCTTCAAATAAGGTAAAGGCGTGATACAGAAGACCTGGAAAAGACAAGTGGTACACATTTACAACATTTATAATGGGTGTTTGTTTTAGAGTGATAGAATTTTGAATTGAAATAAAACACATAAAAAGGTAAGTTTGAAAACAATTTTGTTTTTATCAAAGATAATTTTTCCGTTTATTTTTGAAAATAATTTCAACCACGATTAACTTAGATCAACAGGACTAGACAATTCCAATTTTGAACCAATTTAAATGTAATTCGGGACCTATGTTGTTAATAACAAGAGTTATGTTTCCTTCCAAAGCGTGAATTGTTGTTGGTTTATCAGCATAAACAAAGAGCAAAACATCCCCAAAGAAAATAATCTACTGGTGTTAAGTCACATGATCTTGGAGGACAATTCACTAGAATATTACGTCAAATAATTCGATCGCAAAATTGATTAAATGAATGGAATAATTTGGTAGCAGGATGTGGTTTAGATACTTCCGATCTTCTTGAACTATCACTGACAATACCGATATTTTCGTCTGTACTTACAGGTCTTGTTGGTTTTTCATGAAGTAGAATTAATGTTTTTCAAAAATTATCAACATTCGGACGAATAAGTTGCTCTGATGGACGATAAGGTGCACCATAAAAATTACTAAATACTCTACAAGTTTGGCTAACAGAACATTGATTTTTTTAATTATAAATGGTGTAATTAGAAACATATAATATTTGTTGCGGCCTCATTTTCTCCATGCTAATTTTCCAATGCTCATTATTACGAAAATTCATGAATAAAGAAGTGAACAATAACACAGATATGGATAAATGACATGTTTATTCTGGGGTGGAGATAAGAGTGGTGGTGAAGAGGGCCCCCACCTCAAAAACTTTACAATAATTCTAAATCAAGAAGTGAACAGTCACACGGAAACGGATGAATAACATGGTTATTCTGGGGTGGTGATAAAGTGAGGTAGGGAGTAGGGCCCCCACCTCTAAAAATTTCCAATAATTCATAAATCAAGAAGTGAACAGTCACACAGAAACGGATGAATAACATGGTTATTCTGGGGTGATGATAAAGTGACGTGGGGAGGAGGGCCCCCACCTCTAAAAATTTCCAATAATTCATAAATCAAGAAGTGAACAGTCACACAGAAACGGATGAATAACATGGTTATTCTGGGGTGGCGATAAAGTGTGGTGGGGAGGAGGGCCCCCACGTCTAAAAATTTCCAATAATTCATAAATCAAGAAGTGAAGTCGCACAGAAACGGATGAACAACATGGTTATTCTGGGGTGGTGATAAAGTGAGGTGAGGAGGAGGGCCCCCACCTCTAAAAATTTCCAATAATTCATAAATAAAGAAGTGAAGTCACACAGAAACGGATGAATAACATGGTTATTCTGGGGTGGCGATAAAGTGAGGTGGGGAGGAGGGCCCCCACCTCTAAAAATTTCCAATAATTCATAAATCAAGAAGTGAAGTCACACAGAAACGGATGAATAACATGGTTATTCTGGGGTGGCGATAAAGTGAGGTGGGGAGGAGGGCCCCCACTATAAAAATTTCCAATAATTAATAAATCAAGAAGTGAAGTCACACAGAAACGGATGAATAACATGGTTATTCTGGGGTGGCGATAAAGTGAGGTGGGGAGGAGGGCTACCAATTCTAAAAATTTCCAATAATTCATAAATCAAGAAGTGAAGTCACACAGAAACGGATGAATAACATGGTTATTCTGGGGTGGCGATAAAGTGAGGTGGGGAGGAGGGCCCCCACCTCTAAAAATTTCCAATAATTCACAAATCAAGAAGTGAAGTCACACAAAAACGGATGAATAACATGGTTATTCTGGGGTGGCGATAAAGTGAGGTGGGGAGGAGGGTCCCCACCTCTAAAAATTTCCAATAATTCACAAATCAAGAAGTGAAGTCACACAGAAACGGATGAATAACATGGTTATTCTGGGGTGGTGATAAAGTGAGGTGGGGAGGAGGGCCCCCACCTCTAAAAATTTCCAATAATTCATAAATCAAGAAGTGAAGTCACACAGAAACAGATGAATAACATGGTTATTCTGGGGTGGCGATAAAGTGTGGTGGGGAGAAGGGCCCCCACCTCTAAAAATTTCCAATAATTCACAAATCAAGAAGTGAAGTCACACAAAAACGGATGAATAACATGGTTATTCTGGGGTGGCGATAAAGTGAGGTGGGGAGGAGGGTCCCCACCTCTAAAAATTTCCAATAATTCACAAATCAAGAAGTGAAGTCACACAGAAACGGATGAATAACATGGTTATTCTGGGGTGGTGATAAAGTGAGGTGGGGAGGAGGGCCCCCACCTCTAAAAATTTCCAATAATTCATAAATCAAGAAGTGAAGTCACACAGAAACGGATGAATAACATGGTTATTCTGGGGTGGAGATAAAGTGAGGTGGGGAGGAGGGCCCCCACCTCTAAAAATTTCCAATAATTCATAAATAAAGAAGTGAAGTCACACAGAAACGGATGAATAACATGGTTATTCTGGGGTGGCGATAAAGTGAGGTGGGGAGGAGGGCCCCCACCTCTAAAAATTTCCAATAATTCATAAATCAAGAAGTGAAGTCACACAGAAACGGATGAATAACATGGTTATTCTGGGGTGGCGATAAAGTGTGGTGGGGAGGAGGGCCCCCACCTCTATAAATTTTCAATAATTCATAAATCAAGAAGTGAAGTCACACAGAAACGAATGAATAACATGGTTATTCTGGGGTGGCGATAAAGTGAGGTGGGGAGGAGGGCCCTCACCTCTAAAAATTTCCAATAATTCATAAATCAAGAAGTGAAGTCACACAGAAACGGATGAATAACATGGTTATTCTGGGGTGGTGATAAAGTGAGGTGGGGAGGAGGGCCCCCACCTCTAAAAATTTCCAATAATTCATAAATCAAGAAGTGAAGTCACACAGAAACGGATGAACAACATGGTTATTCTGGGGTTGTGATAAAGTGAGGTGGGGAGGAGGGCCCCCACCTCTAAAAATTTCCAATAATTCATAAATCAAGAAGTGAAGTCACACAGAAACGGATGAATAACATGGTTATTCTGGGGTGGCGATAAAGTGTGGTGGGGAGAAGGGCCCCCACCTCTAAAAATTTCCAATAATTCATAAATCAAGAAGTGAAGTCACACAAAAACGGATGAATAACATGGTTATTCTGGGGTGGAGATAAAGTGAGGTGGGGAGGAGGGTCCCCACCTCTAAAAATTTCCAATAATTCATAAATCAAGAAGTGAAGTCACACAGAAACGGATGAATAACATGGTTATTCTGGGGTGGTGATAAAGTGAGGTGGGGAGGAGGGCCCCCACCTCTAAAAATTTCCAATAATTCATAAATCAAGAAGTGAAGTCACACAGAAACGGATGAATAACATGGTTATTCTGGGGTGGCGATAAAGTGTGGTGCGGAGGAGGGCCCCCACCTCTAAAAATTTCCAATAATTCATAAATCAAGAAGTGAAGTCACACAGAAACGGATGAATAACATGGTTATTCTGGGGTGGCGATAAAGTGAGGTGGGGAGGAGGGCCCTCACCTCTAAAAATTTCCAATAATTTATAAATCAAGAAGTGAAGTCACACAGAAACGGATGAATAACATGGTTATTCTGGGGTGGAGATAAAGTGTGGTGGGGAGGAGGGCCCCCACCGCTAAAAGTTTTCAATAATTCTAAATCAAGAAATGAAGAGGAAACTGAAGTGGATGAATAACATGGTTATTCTGGGGTGTTGATGAAGTGTGGTGGGGTGGAGGGCCCCCACATCAAAAATATCGACAATATTTCAGAAATAAAGAAGTGAAGAGTAAAGCAGAAATACAACAATATAGAACTTATGTAATAGGTTAGAGACTAAAACCCAAAGGAAAAAATTATTAATCGGAAAGAAACCAGTTAACACTAATAATGTAAGGAGAAAGCTATCTAAGTAATAAATAAAAAATAAACAGAAATAAAACCATAATGATAGTGGAGGGCCACCGTGCTGAAAATTCAAGATCTTTATGAATTATTTTTTATTGAAAGTAACTAATGGAATTGAAGACATTTATTCGAAGTTGTGAGATTATTTGTATTGAAAATATTTTACTTTTTAATAAATCTTCTTAAGTTTTGTACTAAATCTTTTAATTATTTTGCAATTTAGTTAATTTACTTTTATAAACCCAATATATTTAATAAAGAGAAAAATATTTACAGAAGTTTGATTATTCTTAATTTAAAAAAAAAATCACCTCTTAAATGTTGAACCAAACGTTTAAACATCAGGGTTTAATTTCTTAAGATTTTATTTTGTTGGTACGTCATTAATCTTCGAAAGGCTGATAGTTTTCAAACTAATTTTACTAAAATTTCATCCTTTTTTCTTCCATGTCTTGTTTTTAAATGCGTAAATAACGTTTCAGTTATTTTATATTACAAGTGGTTGGAGTCTCCCCGAGATCCGTTTTCAATACTACTTTTAAGTGAATAATACACTGTAGTTATGAACAAAATATTTACACAGAAACAAGACTAGTCGAAAAAGGTTGAATCAGTTAATTAGCAACACTTCAGAAAAACATTTCTGTACTTTTCTAAGAAAACCCTTTTTACTGTTCCAAAGAAAGGTTTTAAAACCTAGAGAAACAAGAAATCAGACTTGTAAATTGTAAATACATTTAAAGAACTAAAGAAATAAAAAAAAAACAATAAATTAATGTAAAATTTATTGCCTGTATTTCTTTATCAATATTGAAAAATCACTTTGATTCATTTAAATAATATATTTATTCCAAAAAAACATCGACATCTAATATTTTTTGTAAGTGTAACAGGGATGAATGGGATTTCATGTTGGTCATTCATCTTGGTCTTAAGTCTATAGTGGGTTCTATATTTTTGTAGAGATTAAAATTATTTAGATATAATAAATTATTATAAATTAATAAATAATAATTGATCTTAATTTAAAATAATTTATATTATTATAATAATAATTATATTTTACATACGAGGTCTCTAAATAAAGTAATGAGACTGATTCAAAAAACTTTTTAAACCATCCAATTACACATGGATTCTATCACCTTTGAAATAGTTCCCATTGGTAGCAACACAACGTCCAAACGGTTTTCCCCCTCTTCATAACAGTGTTGGAACTCAGAAACCGGAATGTCCTTCATGTGGTGGCATACATTTTTTCAAAAATTTTCTAATTTTCCAGAATTGTGTCCTTCAAGTCAGGTGATAAAGGTGGTTGAGTAATTACAGGAATGTTTTTCTGTTCCAAAAACTAATTACTTGAGACTGCAGCGTGTCAAGGTGTGCATTTTCTTGATGCAGCATCCAGTTATCTTTGATGGCTGGTGTCACGCGGCCAAATCTTTTCCGTAGTCTTTGAAGAATTTCTCGGTAAACATACTGATTTACAGTCTGTCCTGTAGGCTCCTTATGGACAATGACATTACTATCAAAGAAAAATATTAGCATGGTTTTGATTTTATCATTTTTGCTTTTTTGGGATGTGGTGAGTTTGAGGGTGCCACTCCATCTTCTGGCGTTTTGATTTCTGGGTCGTACTCAAAGTTAACCTACGCTCGTTTCGTGCGCTAACCTCGACTAATTAACAGTTGTGTTTTGATTAAATAATAAATAATTGCAATAATTACTGAATGTATTTACATATACAAAACTTTACTGTCTTAATTAGTCAAAGTTATCGAGCGTAAATTAAATTTGGTTAAATTATATTTTAAAAATAAACATAAATGGCTATAAAAATGGTAATATAATGGTTATATCGGGTGATATTAAGAATCACCTAAAAGAGTTTGCAATTCAATGGTCGATAAGCTAATACGTAAGAACCTAATAATGTTATCTTAATGATTTATTATAAATTATTTAGATTTTAATTAAATAGAGATTGAGGTTAAATTATTCCTAAGATCCTCGAATTGATTGAATCCAAGGTATACGACATGTTCACAGAACAGAAAGTTAATTGTATTTATACTGTTTTATATTCACTTTTATTTAGTCGCAAGCCGTTGAATGGCACTTTTTGTGGGATGGATTTTAATAACCAACTACGATATAAGTTTCCTATGTACTTAATAGCTACCTGAACTATCCTAGAACAACTCCAGTTTTTTTATAGGGAAACTAACAAAACTCCTGTCTTCTATATGGTTTGTTATTCAACATTACTGGATTAATAAAGCAGTAAATAAGTTTTAGATACGGTCATCACCATGTCCACTTTATTCTTTACAATTAGGAATGTTTAATTTTCAATTCATATAAATAATCATCTCCACTCCAAACTAAAGACTGTTTTTTAATTTTTAACTGTTTCTATAATAAGACTATTTTTTTTAACAACTAGCTTACAATAAAATAATAGGTCGTTTATTAAAGCCTTTTAGGCAAGACAAGCCTAATAAATTTCATGTTTTTATCTGCCATTATTAAAAGAATTAGCGTACTTTGTTAAACACTCTGTATATTTTACATAAAGCTACCTGTAAAGTAGACTTTTTTATTTGTTTGACGAAAAATTCGACACGTAAGCTCCAAACATGTGCATGATAAATCCCATGGCAATTTTGTAGCGATTAAAACCGTCATGTCTGACAGGGATTCGAACCGAGAAAAACGAACAGGGTAAATAAAGTATTTACTATTTATGTAAATAAACTATTTACTTACTAGTAAGTAGGCAGGAATAATAAGAATTTTCAGTTTTATCACTTGACGGAAGAGTATTAAATTTTTTAATACCCTTTACAAATTCCGGGAAGGATGACCAATATATATATACGAAGGCTGTTCAGAAAATAACAGAACATATTCAGTTACGCGCCAGTGGAGATATTTAGTGACGTGCGGTTGGCAGCATTGTATTCCACATAATCTTTTCTGTAACCACATGATCTTGCATTATTGATATTTGTCTTAGTTTTCTTTTTATTGTTATTTGAGTGCAACATGTTTAAGTATTTGTAGCGATTTTCAAAAGCAACGATACAAATAACATTTTGCGTGAAACTAAAAAAAACTTTCATCACATAAACGTTTTAAATTTTGAAACAAGCTTACGGAGATGTTGCTCTGGGTCTTATGTAATGTTACGAATGGTTTTCACGATTTAAAAGCGGTCGTCAGTAGATCGAAGATGACCCTCGTCTAGGAAGGCATACATTCGACTTTCACTGATGACAACCGCGTTCAGAAAATCAACGATTGCAAATCGGCAATTGATTGCCAGATTTGCCATTTTAACTAAAAAACTGAACATGCATCGAGTTACAGCAAAGTGTGTTCCTGGTTTGACGGCCGAACAGCAGAAGAACATCGAGTGGACGTTTACCGGCAACTTCTTAAACAAGCCGATGACGATGAAACATTCGTGGAAAGGATCATGATTGTCCTCCGTCAGCCTCCCTATTTTCTTATTTCCAAAATTAAAATCGGCGATGAAAGGACGCCGTTTTAAGGCTATTGATGACATAAATAACTGTTAAAATACAATATTAAAAATCGTAAACAAAGAAAAATAATTCATAAGCGATTTAACACTACTATTGTTTCGAGCAAAATAATCGTTTAATATGACAGAGAAAAGACTTGTTCCAAGATCAACGCACTCCACCGTAAAGAATTATTTAATACCACTGTTAGGTACAATACAAGTCCCGACATTGCAAGAAAACATTCTTTCACGTTTTACCACCCTATGTCACGTCACACGACAGCCAAGTTCTAACATAAGATGAAAGAAAGTATAAGTGAATTCGATAATAATTTAACAGAATGTAATCAAGATAATCATTACTTTTACTGTATGTTTTAAAAAAAAAAATTAAATAGCAATTTGGATTTTTTTTTATCGGTCAGTTATAATCTCCATAAATCAAATTCGCGTAGACTTGCAGCGGAATTAGTTTGAAACAATAAAACATGGAAAGTACCATAAAGAAATACCCACGTGTTTTAGTACTAACGACCTCGGTCTCTTTCATTCAAAAGGAAAGTTTCCTTCATATTCGTATAAGCTGCAAAATTCAGGTTGTCACCCCCAACACGCCTTAAGCTCACAATATGAATTATCACAAAAAAATCTGATGTGGACACCAGACTTCCTTGTACGCCTATTAAATTACATATACACATATTTTTAAAATTAAAAGTATATAAAATTTTATTTCATTAATAACTTCTTGATATTTTTTTTTATTGTTATAATTGAATTATTTATCGTTATTTGAAACTCAACCACCAAAGAACACCGGTATCCCACGATCTAGTATAGAAATCCGAAACATAGCAAGGCAATATTGATGGTAGGGAGAGCCGATCTAGGTTTAAAATAATTGTTTTTTTTGAATTTCTTTTTAAAACCTTTATTTATTTAAAATTTTCATAATAATGACAATAAATGTTAGTCATAATTCACCCCCTTCCCACCGAAAAAAATTCTTTGCTAACTTTTGGTTGTACATTTTTTCACTAGAATTTTTTTTAGTTTCCTCCATTTAATATAGTAAACGTAGAACTATAAAAAAAAAAAACATTTTGAAATGTGATTTTGGAAATGAGGGAACAGGTAAAAAATAAAAAATACCGAATATTTGAATTTTTTAAACTATTTTTTGGTTTATTTAAATTTATAATGATAATTTTACAAACCATCATCGATTACCCCAACCCCAAAAAATTATGGTTTTTTCATATACAATTATTTTTCCATTATATAAAAATAAGAAACCGATGCCAGGAAACTTCGTTGTAACCAATGTCACTTTGTCGTTGTTATATGCGTACCTCGATAACAACGCATACGTAAATTAATTGTTTGCAATTCTTCGTAAAATGTCGACGGTCAGAAGTAGGCATAATAAAGAGTACATTTCATATTAATGGTTTCTATTTAATTTTACAAATTCAATTAGTTCAATTCAATTCGAAACATTCAAAATTAAAAAAAAAACTAGTTTAAAAAATTCTTGTTTTTTTTTTTCTTACCTTAATTTTTATTGATAAAATTTACTTTATATTACATTTTCTAAATTCAATAGCCCGTTTGTACGAAAAAAGCTGCATCTAGATAAAAATAAGAAAAGGAACGCCGAAATAAACTATTAAAGCGATTAATATGAGAACGTAGGCTAAGGATGTGTAAAGAAAGCGAGAATATTTATCGGGAAAATTAACGTAACTAATTTTAATTAGAAAATCAAACAAACAAATTTGTTTGAGATGATCAGGCCGGCCGTATATCTCGATGTTAAGCAACGATGAAAAGAATAAAATGAAAAATATTTTCAAATAGTTTACGCGGATGAAGTATTTTTTCGTTTAAATTATCTACCAAAAATACATAGAACGGGATTACCACTAGAAAATAGAGTAAGCGTTATCAACCAGAAACGACCCGGTTTGTGAAGAAAATAACAAATTGAACATACAAATGTATATAAACAAAACATTAATAATATGTGGGAGCGTTTAAATAACTTTTTAACTGTTAAAAAAAATGAAGTATAACAGATGTTCCTGCTTGGAAACGATCTATTTTTTTACGGTTATCAGAAAAATATAACGTTATGAGGTAATTAAGTGTAACTTTGATGTCTTTAAGTATATCACACAAAAATAATTTTATTATGTTGTTCAAGTTTTACCGTTTAGACAAACACAGCAAACAACATTCAAGGTTATGACTTTTAAAAAGAGCATCATTAAATAAGATTATCATAGATTGTATGCTGTAACCGATCTAATAATATCTACAGTATTATCGTTAATACTTTTCATTCATTCACAATTTTTTAAGCATTCTTTATATAGAGTTTTATAATAACCTGATGAAATAAATAATTATCAAATAAATTATGTAAAATTATTACAACTAGGATAAAAGTGGATTATACTTCTTTTTTTTTTACCGAATTTATAATAAAATTACAACAAAGAACAAAAAATTGCAATAACACCTTTCAGTAATAATAATAATAATAATAATAATAATTTATTTTTTTTTTTTATTAGTTTGTATTTTTTGTGCAATAGGACAGCCTTTGTGTATTACACAATAGTACATAAAAAAGAATATCTATATACATTAAATATAAATTAAAAATGTCAATATAAATTAAAAATACAAATTTTAATCATTAGTTCATAATAATTATTAGTCATTGGTTAATAATCATAGCTCATATAATTATTAGTTCATAAAAATAAGAGTAATACTGGTGTTTTAATTATGTTACACAATTATATTATTATATGTCTTTGCATAAATACAAGATTACAGATAAACATATACACTTAATTAAAAATACACATAATTCAGGAAACAAAATTAAATAATATAGTTTAATAACAATAATAACATTAGTTACAATTCAAAAATTTACATCTTATTATCTCCTTCATCCAATTACATTTAATTAGAATTTCAGTTACTTATACAGCACTGTCAATATATATATACATATATATATATATATATATATACATACACACACATATATATATGTGCAGGTAAAAAAGACACAAAAGAAATTTACGTCATTGTTATACAATATAATTGATTTTAATTATTAAAATATTTATTTATTTATTAATAGAAAATTGTTTTAATTTATATAACTTAACTACGGTCAAGCAGAAGAGGGTTAGTGAAGTTCTGTAGTAATCTAGTATTATGGGTTTTTATACTTTTAATATCTATATTATATCGGAGTAAAACCTACTCAGTTCAAAAACAAAATTCTTCCTCGGTTGAAAAAAGTCTATTTTATCATATTTTTTTACAGCAGTTAAAGCGCATCTTTAAGAGATAATGTGTAGAGTATGCAAGAGGACAAAAGTTTTGAATATTGCTTCCGGGTGTACGTAACTGTATTTCGTTTTCGATGTATAGTCTCTTCAAGAATTCCAGGTTGAGGTTTTATATTCAAACTGGCTTCGAACAAGTGACTTGAAGAGTAAGACACAAGGTCGAGGATCAACAAAAGGTCTCGCAATCCATTTCAACAGACCAAGATTTCTCTTCGCTCGGCTCACAATCATGTCTGCGTGTTTAGAAAGGTATAGCTTGGAGTCAAGGAGTATGCCTAGGTCGGTGACGGAGTTCACAGTATTAATGGGAAGAGAGTATAGAGAGATTATACCAAGCAATGTTAGTTTTTCGGGAGAACGGAATATGTTTAATTTTTGAGAAATTTAGCGGCATGTGATTTCTCATTGCCCACTGGTAAATATGGTTAATATAGCGTTGTAACATTAGGTGATCATGTAAGCTTTTAATCTGAAGAAATATTTTAAGGTATTCGGCATACATACTCAGACCAACAGAGACGGATTCAGTAATATCATTTATAAAAAGTAGAAACAGCAACGGACCAAGGTTGGAACCCTGTGTAACTCCAGAGATTGCAGAGAATTCTCTTTGGGAAGAGCATCCAGCATACCTAACAGCAAAAGTTCTGTTATTCAAGTATGAAGAGATCCACTTGACAAGACGCTCATTGAACCCAAATTCAGCCAACTTCTTTTGGAGCAGGTAATGGGGCATTTTGTCAAATGCTTTTTGAAAACCAAAATAGATAGCATCCACCTGACCTTGAGATTCAACAACAGGACCAATTTTATTAAGGAAACAATTGAGGTTTTTTGGTTGTGGAACGGGATTGCATGAAGCCGTGTTAAGAAGCGTAGATTTTATGTTGGATGTTTTGAGGTATACGAGATGTTAGGATTGATTCAAAAATTTTAGAAAAGGAGGATAGGATGGAAATAGGGCGGAAATTAGAAATAAGGGGGACACTAGGTTTGGGAATTGGAGTAACGATCGCCTTTTTCCATAGGCTGGGAAGGTACCTGATTTCAAGCTCCAGTTGCACAATGAGGCCAGAATAGGAGCGATCACGCTGCTGACGCATTTAATAATAAATGGTGGTATGCCATCAGGTCCACTGGGCGCCTTGTGATTAATTCCGTTAATGGTGGTTAATACTAATTCGACGCTGACATAGGGTATATCAAGCTCAGCACACTTCATCCGATCTTTGGACGTTGAAGAGGTATCCGCTTGTACATCCTCTGGAAAAGACTGAAACACAGATTGAAAGTACTCCCCAAAACGAGTACATAGCACTTGAGGATCGGTGACTGGTTCATTATCGATCAGAGGTGCAACTACTCTTTCTGGGTTAGATCTGTGTTGTGAGACGTATTTACAAAACCTTGAAGGCTTAAACGTTAGATCGCTTTCGATGAACCTTGCGTGGTTATAATTATCCCTAGAAAGCATCAGTTTAACTTTCTTTCGTAGCTCTGAAAACGAGCGATAGTCAGAAGTAAGTCTCGTTAATTTAAATCGTCGATGTGCTACTTTTTTCTTCTTAATCAGCGCTATAAGGTCGGCTGAAAACCAGAACGGAAACTTAGGCGATCGACGACGAGTGATGGAATATTCTTGGCTATAGCTTTTCTGAACACCTGATGGAAATTCGTCACAGCTTCGTCCAGGTTAGGACACAGAAGAACATTGGCCCAATCTGCGTTCGTCACGTCTATAAAGAAAGATTTAAAGTCTCCCTTTCTGAAATTATACGTGGAACGATTTGTAACATGATCATGAATGAACGAAGAGTCGTGTAAGATTATTGAGAACGGAGGATGATGTTTATCCGGGTGCACAACACCGTCCGAAGAAAGAGTTGACACAGTTACATTCGTCAATACAAAATCTAGGCTAGTTCCTTGTGCAAAGTTATGGTTATAAAAACCTAGGTTCAAAAAATCTACTAGATTGAAGATGTGGTTAGATCGACGTAAAATATGATCAATGTTATGTTACTTTACTAGCAGACCCGGCAATGCTTCGCTATTGCTAGATTTGTGTGTGTGTGTGTGTGTGTGTGTGTGTGTGTGTGTGTGTGTGTGTGTGTGTGTGTTGTGTGTGTGTGTGTGTAATATATATAAACACACAATTGAAAGTTTGATATAACATTAAAAAAATGAATATTACGGAACTTCACTAAATTTTACCTCTCGCTTTATAAAAGTTAGAACGTAATTAAATCCAATGGGCAAAAAAATAGCACCACCTATTGGATGTAATTCAAACCGCTCACTAAACACAGTAATCGGTAGAAAATAACTGTTTAATAAAAAGAGATATGGCTATAAAATCATCACAGTTAATAGTGAACATAAAGAAACTTACAAAACATTACGGAACTTCACAATATTAACCTTTTACTTAATAAAAGTCAAAATGTAAATAAATCTAATTGTCAAAACAGCACTAACCATCGGATTTAATTCAAACTACTCTCTAAACATAGTACTCTGTTCAAAATACCCCTAACTTAATTTCTACTAATCAGATCGAGGATTTCAATAGCTTTAAACCTTCTACGAACAACGCGGACCACCTTGCAAAAACCTGCGCGTAAATTGGTCCAGTAAATTTTTAGTTTATAGCAGACAATTATACAAACATTGCCATTTATGTATATAGAAGAAGAAAGTTTGTATGTTTGTTTCGTAAATATCTGGACACCCTCACCACCTAGCGGGTAAAGTTTTTGCAAAACGTTATCTTTTCTCGTAACTAATATATTCTGAAAATAAACCAAATCGGTTCATAAATACAATTTTTCTAAATATTTCAACCCGAGCGCCACCTAGCCGATCCATTTTTTGCAAAAATATTTATTTCCACCTAACTAATATATATTCTGAATATGAACCAAATCGGACCGTAAATGCAATTATTCCAAATATCTCAACTCCAACGCTATGTAGCGGGTCCATTTTTTACAGAGGTATTTATTTCCATGTAACACATATTCTGAATATGAGGTAAATCGGACATAAAATACAATTTTTTGAAATATCTCGACCCCTGCGCCACCTAGCGAATCCAAACTAATTCAGAAACGTTCGCGGGCGTACACAACAACTCGCCAAAATTTGTTCGGAATCGGATGAATGGTATAGAAACGCATACGGGACAAACAAACAAACAAACTCATTTTTACTTCTTTTTTACGACGTAAAGGAAGTATTGTGATCGCGAAAAATGTCGGTTTTCAGATTTCAACGGAAATATCCATTTTGACCATCTTTGAATCCATTTCGAATAGATTCGGCGTGACGTCTACATGTACGTACGTATGTATATCGCATAACTCAAAAATTTTGAGCCGTAGAATGTTGAAATTTTGGATTTAGAACTGTTGTAACATCTAGTTGTGCACCTCCCCTTTTGATTGCAATCGACTGGACCAAAAGTGTCCAAAAAAGTCTAATTTCAATTTTTTTTTATTTTGGAATTTTTCTTAACTGTAGTAATAAAGCCCCCATTGGAGAAATTTTCAACGTTAAATCATAAGTAGTACTTATTTTCATTGGTTCCAGAGTTATAGCTAAATAAAATATTAATTATTGAAATATTTGGCTCTTTCAAGAGGAAGGCAGGCACAACAGTTCAAATCCCAGTTTCCCCTTTTTTTTTAACTTTTTTTTAATATAAATATATTGATTTATTAATAATTATTAATCTCTGATTGTAACAAAAATTTTACTATAAGCAATAATTCAGTAATAATAATAATATATATATATTATATATATGAAAAAATAACAGAAGTTATTAATGAAATAAAATTTTATCTAATAAAATGTATATTTGTAATTTAATAGGCGTACAAGCAAGTCATGTGATGTCACATCAGATTTATATATATATATATATTGATAACACTTCATTTCATTGCGAACAAGATTACCTTTTGTTACCGATAAATAAGAACAAAATATTTAAATGATATTAATGATTTTATAATATTTGTCAGAAATATATAATTTTAAATGCAAAGAATTTTTTTGATTTCAGAACTAATAAAAATAAATTATATTAGGTCATACAAAACTACCAAAATAGATACCGAAAAACATAGAAACCTAGGAATATAAATTAAACTGAAGATACTGAACTAAAATTACATAGGACAGGCAGAATATATATATACCCACAGACAACTGAAACACAACAGAATCAGCTTTTGTTAATTACCTCTTATATACAGGATACTCAATGGCAATAACACTACACTGCAAAATTAACTAAGATCTTAAGAGTTTAAATTTGCTAATAGAGTAAATTTGACAAAAAAATAGATGATCAAACGAAATATAATATAATATACATTATTATTCAATTATATACTTTAGGGATTTCGTAACTTTTTTGAGATGATCGCCATTAAAAAAAGTGCTTTCGGAAATTTTTCTGAAAAACGTGCTGACAATTAGGTTCAGAAACTAATTTTTTCAAAGAAAAATGTTTCAATTATTTGACAACTATTAGGTTTCCTAATAATTTTTAAAAAATATTAACATGTTTGTCGTATTGCACAGAGAAAGCAAATTGAAATATGGAATAGTTATAGGTAAAATTCTAAGATTAACCGCTAATTAGATTTCAGAATATTAGAACACGTGATTAGAGAGAAATTTGAAGTACAATAAAATAGAGAGTTATTCACAGTAACATTTATTGTTAAACATAGTATAATATAATAAAAATGAATGTTGTATTAATAGAATGGAATGGAGAATACCATAAAATAGTCAAATGAATGATAACGAAAAATAAAAGATAATAAATGTGGGCTTAAATTTTCAGTTAAATAGTAAAGAAAAGAGAATTTTTATTTTAATAGCAATTATTTAATAAATGAACAATTATTAATTATTTTGAAAGTTATATTTTCATAAAAAATAACCAACCGGAATTTAATTAAATTTTGATATGCTGTATATTTTAATTTTCATGTCTATAAACATATTATTTTAATTAATTATTTTATCGGTTTTTATTCCATATTTGACTTTTAATTCACAAATCTATTGTAATTTTGACTGACTTTTGATAAAAAATATTAATTTTCTTCGTCATGTAACTTCTTTTGTCACAGGGATACGTTTAATGATGACTTAGTGTCAAAGATACCCCAATAGTTAACAACTTATTGTTAAGTACATTCCATTATTTTTGGAATACAAATATTTTTGTTTTGATATTTACTATTAAAGTTCTATTAAATTAAGAAGAAAAAGGTTTTATATCGTAAAGTATCGCATACTTACTCATATTATGTTTGCGCGGGTGAACGCACACACATCTAGTATGTAGATATAAAATGTTCAATGATTAATGAACTTTTGGGAAGCTTTTGTCCGTTTGTAGCAACATCAGGCGAGAACCAATCGACTGATTAATTTCAAATTTTCAGAATACATTCATGTTATCCTAGGGATAACATGAATAACAGAGATATTTTAAGCCATAGATCAAGGCCCTAGTCCCCTTGGGGCTGAAGTTGTGAATTGTTCCTCTTGGATGACGATATAATTCTGTTTTTGATGTTTTTCTATGTAAAGATAATAGACCAACAAATTGATGTGCGTTTTATAACTCATTCGATTTTCAACTGTCTACCTTGACCTCTTCCCAAGATGTATAGGGTATCGTAGTTTAACGGAAAGGGAATCGTAAGAAGATATTTTCATCTACAGCAGTAGCGTATTAGAGCTTCTATGTCAAGAACGAGGGAAACGGTGTAGGAAAGAGAGCTTTTCGGCTTTAATCGTTATTTATCAGTATTATTCTCACAAACATGAGGATAACGCAGCGGGGTTCAAAGGGTGGAGATTCCGAGATAAATGGGAAGGGCTTGCTTTGCTCGCCCTGATAATATAATGTAACGGTTAGTGTAATATAAAACTAAAACTAACCTGTTATCATCTGACTGTTTCCTCTAATACTTTTGTAATGTACGTCTTTTACTTAACGAAAAATTAATTTTAAAAAGTCTTTTTTTTTTTGTATTTTTAAATAAATTTCAAATTTATAGGACTGGAAGATGTTAATCCGTCCGTTTTGGAAGAAGAAAAAGAATAAAAGTCGTGTGTTTTTCAGAATCATTTTATTAGGAAAGTCATTTTTTTTAATTTAAAAAAAAATATTTTTTTTTAATATATCGTTCTGTGGTAGTTTACCAGCTTATTTTAACCTGCTAATATTAGAATCTAAAAAATTTAAACATCGTTAAGGTGAAACTTTACATAAAATTCTTAACCGAGATTTCTTTATATATAAATGTTCTCCAAAGTTAAATTGAGAATAAATCACGTTATCTAAATATAAGCTTACTTATTATTAATTAAATTAAATTAAAAAAATATTTATTCGGCATAAAATTTGTGTTTCATCATCTACGATATGTTGTTAGAAAAGCAGATTTCTTAGAAATTAATATCATTAAGATTTTTGTAGTTAATGATAATAAAAATGGTTAGTAATTTTGTTTAGAAGCTAATTTAATTTTCTATTCTTTTAAATTTTGTGTCTGTTGCCACAAAATACATTAGAAATACATGTCTACAAATATTTATATTTTTACATGTTAATTAGCGAAGAAGTAATAAAAATGTTTAAAAACACGCCGACGAATGCTGTTGATAATAATACTTCAAATTCATATTTTTGTTAAATAAACATTTTTTTTTTTTGGTCTTCAGTCATTTGACTGGTTTGATGCAGCTCTCCAAGATTCCCTATCTAGTGCTAGTCGTTTCATTTCAGTATGCCCTCTACATCCTACATCCCCAACAATTTGTTTTACATACTCCAAACGTGGCCTGCCTACACAATTTTTCCCTTCTACATGTCCTTCCAATATTAAAGCGACTATTCCAGGATGCCTTAGTATGTGGCCTATAAGTCTGTCTCTTCTTTTAACTATATTTTTCCAAATGCTTCTTTCTTCATCTATTTGCCGCAATACCTCTTCATTTGTCACTTTATCCACCCATCTGATTTTTAACATTTTCCTATAGCACCACATTTCAAAAGCTTCTAATCTTTTCTTCTCAGATACTCCGATTGTCCAAGTTTCACTTCCATATAAAGCGACACTCCAAACATACACTTTCAAAAATCTTTTCCTGACATTTAAATTAATTTTTGATGTAAACAAATTATATTTCTTACTGAAGGCTCGTTTAGCTTGTGCTATTCGGCATTTTATATCGCTCCTGCTTCGTCCATCTTTAGTAATTTTACTTCCCAAATAACAAAATTCTTCTACCTCCATAATCTTTTCTCCTTCTATTTTCACATTCAGCGGTCCATCTTTGTTATTTCTACTACATTTCATTACTTTTGTTTTGTTCTTGTTTATTTTCATGCGATAGTTCATGCGTAGGACTTCATCTATGCCGTTCATTGTTTCTTCTAAATCCTTTTTACTCTCGGCTAGAATTACTATATCATCAGCAAATCGTAGCATCTTTATCTTTTCACCTTGTACTGTTACTCCGAATCTAAATTGTTCTTTAACATCATTAACTGCTAGTTCCATGTAAAGATTAAAAAGTAACGGAGATAGGGAACATCCTTGTCGGACTCCCTTTCTTATTAGGGCTTCTTTCTTATGTTCTTCAATTGTTATTGTTGCTGTTTGATTCCTGTACATGTTAGCATTTGTTCTTCTATCTCTGTATTTGAACCCTAATTTTTTTAAAATGCTGAACATTTTATTCCAGTCTACGTTATCGAAAGCCTTTTCTAGGTCTATAAACGTCAAGTATGTTGGTTTGTTTTTCTTTAAACTTCCTTCTACTATTAATCTGAGGCCTAAAATTGCTTCCCTTGTCCCTATACTTTTCCTGAAACCAAATTGGTCTTCTCCTAACACTTCTTCCACTCTTCTCTCAATTCTTCTGTATAAAATTCTAGTTAAGATTTTTGATGCATGACTAGTTAAACTAATTGTTCTGTATTCTTCACATTTATCTGCCCCTGCTATCTTTGGTATCATAACTATAACACTTTTTTTGAAGTCTGATGGAAATTCCCCATTTTCATAAATATTACACACCAGTTTGTATAATCTATCAATCGCTTCCTCACCTGCACTGCGCAGTAATTCTACAGGTATTCCGTCTATTCCAGGAGCCTTTCTGCCATTTAAATCTTTTAATGCTCTCTTAAATTCAGATCTCAGTATTGTTTCTCCCATTTCATCCTCCTCAACTTCCTCTTCTTCCTCTATAACACCATTTTCTAATTCATTTCCTCCGTATAACTCTTCAATATATTCCACCCATCTATCGACTTTACCTTTCGTATTATATATTGGTGTACCATCTTTGTTTAACACATTATTAGATTTTAATTTATGTACCCCAAAATTTTCCTTAACTTTCCTGTATGCTCCGTCTATTTTACCAATGTTCATTTCTCTTTCCACTTCTGAACACTTTTCTTTAATCCACTCTTCTTTCACCAGTTTGCACTTCCTGTTTATAGCATTTCTTAATTGCCGATAGTTCCTTTTACTTTCTTCATCACTAGCATTCTTATATTTTCTACGTTCATCCATCAGCTGCAATATATCGTCTGAAACCCAAGGTTTTCTACCAGTTCTCTTTATTCCGCCTAAGTTTGCTTCTGCTGATTTAAGAATTTCCTTTTTAACATTCTCCTATTCTTCTTCTACATTTTCTACCTTATCTGTTTTACTCAGACCTCTTGCGATGTCCTCCTCAAATATCTTCTTTACCTCCTCTTCCTCAAGCTTCTCTAAATTCCACCGATTCATCTGACACCTTTTCTTCAGGTTTTTAAACCCCAATCTACATTTCATTATCACCAAATTATGATCGCTATCAATGTCTGCTCCAGGGTAAGTTTTGCAGTCCACGAGTTGATTTCTAAATCTTTGCTTAACCATGATATAATCTATCTGATACCTTCCAGTATCGCCTGGCTTTTTCCAAGTGTATATTCTTCTATTATGATTTTTAATTTGGGTGTTGGCAATTACTAAATTATACTTCGTGCAAAATTCTATAAATCGGTCCCCTCTTTCATTCCTTTTGCCCAGCCCGTATTCACCCACTATATTTCCTTCCTTGCCTTTTCCAATGCTTGCATTCCAATCTCCAACTATTATTAAATTTTCATCTCCTTTTACGTGTTTAATTGCTTCATCAATCTCTTCGTATACACACTCGACCTCATCATCATCATGCGCGCTTGTAGGCATATAGACGTTAACAATCGTTGTCGGTTTAGGTTTTGATTTTATCCTTATTACAGTGATTCTATCGCTATGCGTTTTGAAATACTCCACTCTCCTCCCTATCTTCTTGTTCATCACGAAACCTACTCCTGCCTGCCCATTATTTGACGCTGAGTTAATTACTCTAAAATCACTAAACATATTCTATAACAATAAACATATTGTTTAAAATTAATGTACTTAATTGATCAGTGATGCATTTTTAACCGGTTTATCAGTTTATTTTCAATTTTTTTTTGTTATAGATGAGTCTGATAAATGTCATTTTCGCATCCCACAAAAATGGGGGAGTGTTGGACTCGCACGGGTTCGGCTAGATGTTATTAAGAGCCTATGTGTATCCGCACCTTACCGACTAAAACTCCTATCTCACCGTTTTCCCCTTCCGAGGCCGGTCCTGTAATTAAGCATTGCACGGCGCCAGGAGATGTCTTTAGGCTCCAGGGGTCCAGAGTCCCCGCGCTGCATCACCGTCGCTCATCTGCACAAGTGCAGACGCACGACGGCTCCACACGGGGTTATCCTTCTCCCCTTCACCATCAGGTCACTTTCTTCACCCGAGTCTCATATGCAACTCTCATTCGTTGCTGGGTGATCTTCAGTCCTCTTACTGATCTGGGTCCTAAATGAGGCTCTATCCTATACTCTAGCTATTATCAATTTACATTAGACATAAAATAGATTTATGATCCCTGTAGGGATATGTGTAATATATGATATTCTTTCTTATGAAAGATATTGGTTGAAAAATAGTTTGTACGTATAGGAATGCTTAAGGATTTTGTTAGGAATAGAGTTTTACTACATGACGTCATATCTAAGTACTTTTACAAATTCAACCGTCAACGGCTGATATATAAAATAAAATGGTAATGAAATCATAAAGTTTTCATTAACTTATTACATACCTATATTTACTGTCTGTTGAAGTGATATATTACAGGTGCTGGTTGGAAATAAGAAAAGCAATTTATTTTAAACCCATAATCGATGTGAATAATTACCATCGAGTAAATAGGTTATAAATATCACAAAACTACTAACATTTATAGTTCTGATAATTGATCTGATTGTTTAACACAAGTGTATTTTTTGCACTAATTGTTCAATCTCGCTTTTTACTTATTCTTTTTTTGTACGATAAGACGAAGTTACTTCCGAAGTGCCTTTCTTATAGTCCAAACAAAAATAATTAATAAAAATCAACATCCACGGAGGTGGACTGTTGAAAAGGCAGATTGGGATGGATATTATAAAGCCTTCCAATCGCAGTATGACGTCGGTGCGAACATCCTTGAGCAACTTTCCTCTTTTACGCCTATAATACTCGAAACAGCCAGCAGATATGTCCCAGAAACATCGGGCAATCCTAAACGTTCTTCCATTCCGTGATGGAATGATGATTGCAAACGTGCTATTAAGAATCGACGGCGGGCACTACGCAAATTCAATAATAGACCTACAACTGAACATCTAAATTTGTACCGCAGGGCTAGAGCGGTGTGCCGTCGGGTCTTCTTGAACGCTAAGAGAAATTCATGGACGAAATATGTGAACACCATCTCACGTACTACTCCCACGTCTACTGTGTGAAAAAAATCTATGCAATTTTCAGGTCGCCAAGGCAATCTATTCTCGGTCTCATCGATGAAGGAGAACTCCTTACATCATCTTCGGCTGTAGCAAATACTTTAGCAAAATCTTTCCGCTCGGTATCTCTCACTTCGTCATATAGTAACGACTTTCAAAGGTACAAAACACAGATGGAAATATTGGCGTTACATATTGGTGTTTCGGTTGGTGAATTGAACACTCCATTCTTACTTAAAGAATTGTTGCACGCACTTAAGAACTCACGTGACACTTCCCCTGGACCAGACAACGTTCGCCTTTGTGTGCATTCACACCTTCCTAAATCAGCACTACAACTTCTTTTGAGTATTTACAATGGTTTATTCTCCGTACAAGTCTTTCCGCCCGGCTGGTCAGGAGCATTTATTATACCACTACTAAAGCCTGGTAAAGACAAAACTTATCCCTCAAGCTACTTTAGCTAATTACCTAATAAGCTACTTATTTCTTTAACAAGCCTGTTATGTAAAATAATGGAGAGAATGGTAAACCGTAAGCTTGCATGGTACTTGGAGAAACATGGCTTTCTTTCTTCGAAGCAGTGTGGTTTCCGACAAGGGAGATCTTCCATTGACCATTTGGTGTCAATGGAGACAGCCATACAAAACGCCTTCCTGAACCGCCAACACCTTGTTGCTATCTTCTTCGAGGCCTGGCGACATGCATTCTTAACACCCTTAGGAGGTGGAAATCAACGGCAATATGCTTATTTTTATCCGGGAATTCTGAAATCACCAAACGTTTCGTGTTCGTGTAGACGATTCACTTTCAGACAGTGTCGTCTCGGAAAATGGAGTACCTCAAGGTAGTGTATTAATTGCCACCTTGTTTTCTGTGGCCACATACAGCCATTGCCAATTGTGTACATGCACTTTTTTCTTGTTCTCTTTTCGTTGATGATTTTGCTATTTACGTTGCGAGCCGCTCTACACCTCTGCGGAGTGACTGATGTAGAACACTATATTTCCCCTTGAGGCTTGGTCAAGAACTATTGGTTTCACATTTTTACCCGACAAGACGAATTGTGTAGACTTTTCTCGGCTACGGAACCCTTCTAATCCGCGGGGTTTTCTGAACAGAGAGCTTATTGCTGTCTCTCCTTACGTCAGGTTTCTAGGTTTGCTTTTTGATAGCTATTTTACCTGGATCAAACATATAAATGAATTGAGGACAAAATGTTCCAAACATTTAGATATGATGCGGGTCCTTAGTAACACTAATTGGGGAGCCGATCGGTCATGTATGTTGCGTTTTACCTATTCCCTTTTTCGTTTCCTTTTGGATTGTGGTTGTATCGCCTATTCTTCAGCTCGTCAAACCGTGCTTAAAATGCTGGAAGGGGTACACCGAAGAAAAGCATTCTTCGGCTTGCCACAGGTGCGTTTAGATCGAGCCCTATCGCAAGCTTACTTGTAGACACTGGCGAGCCATCACTTTGTGATAGACGAGACCAGCTTTTGTTATCTTATTTTGCCTGTCTCAAAAGACAGCCAAATCACCCAGCTTTTAACCCAGTTCTTAAGAATCCTAATGTAAGGAAATATACGTTGTACTGCGTTTGTGGGTGTCCGTACACGACGTCTGCTGCAGCGTATAAATGTTGACACACCCTCGTTCTTTCCACCATGTCCGTGCTCGAATCCTCCGTGGAGAATAAACCTTGTAAATTTTACATTTCACCTTACAACATACGATCAACGATCAACACCACTTACTGTTTTCCGGCAGATGTTTCAGTTTATTCTCACCAAGTTGAACCCAGACACGGTGATATACACTGATGACGGTAACGTTGGTTGTGCTTTTGTTATCAGTGCAAAGACTTATATGTTTTTCCTACCCGAAATTACGAGTGTGTTCACCGCAGAACTACTCGCTGTGAATAGGGCTCTAAGTATCGTTAGCCCTAAATATAGGAGCATTCTTACTTGCAGTGACTCGTACAGTGCTCTCCAGGCGTTAGAAAACTTTTATTCCAAATATCCACATCCTGTCGTCATTGACATTTATGATAAAATCGCTGAGTTAGATAAACGCAACAGAGAGGTAGGTTTTTGCTGGATCCCTAGCCACGTTGGGATTCGAAGTAACGAGAGAGCAGATTCTGCGGCCAAAGAAGCGTGTATTCAACCTGCTTTCACCATCCGAGTTACTACCTTTTATTTTATCAGTCGTGTAAAACAATCACCGAGAGCAAGGTGGCAAAGTTACTGGGCGACTACCGTCGACAATAAACTCCGACGGCTTAAAGATTCAGTGTTGCCTTGGGGCTCCTCTGCCGGTTACGGTTAGGACACACGAATACCTAATGTCAGGAGAAGCCCCACCCCTATGCACACGATGCAACTGCCGCATGACTGCGCATCATATTCTCGTGGACTGCATATGTTATGCGGCGTTGCGACGTCAGTTTGATATACATGGAACCATCCGTGATATCTAGTGCAATAATAACGGAATTTTGGGCCGGATGTTTCTCTTTTTGCATAGTACCAGGTTACTGTAAAGAGTTTAATATTATCATGTATGTTTTTCTGTAAGAAGATTTTTTTAATAATTTTAACCTTTACTTTCAATTTTGATTTTTTTTGTTTCTATGTATTTAATTTTACTATCCAGGGAGGGGACTTTTGCACAACCCATTGAAATTAGTTAAGTTTTATATAGTTTCTTTATTCGAACTTTTTATTTTAACTTTTATGTGTTAACAACTTCGTCCGTGGTATTAGTTTTGAGTTTTATTTTGCCTTCTTGGCTTGTTTTAATAAATTTTTATTATATGATTAATATTACGTTTACACCTGATATACTTTAGTATTTTGGAGTTATTTTACCCGTTTATTAATAAAATTTCGGGCGCTGATAACGCCCAGGCGTTTTTCGCCCACAAACAAAAAAAAAACAAGGCTTGAAAGATGTCTTTATATCAAGCCAGGTTCCAAACTACTTTGCCCTACCTACAGTCACAATCTCCGCTCCACCTTCTATTAAACTTATTGGAGCCAACTGCCTCCTTCTGCCATAGCCAAAACTTGGGTCTTCTCTAAGGCTAAATGAAGACCGCTCTCCTCCAACCAAGCATGTACCATCCGCATGGCCTCATTGCCCTTCCTCACCAATTCAGTCTCCGTTTTAGCAGCTATAACGAGTGACAAATCATCGGCAAAACCAGTCGGGTACACGCCCTCTGGATAATCCAGGCGGAGTACTCCAATCATAGGCTACATTCCACAAGGTTGGCCCAAACACTGAACCCTGCGGTACTCCGGCCTGCGTCTCAATCTGAATCTGGGCCCCCTCTGCACAGCCTATCACTACTACCTACACTCTTAAGTAATCTTGAATAAGGGCCGCAAATATGGGCTCACCCCTCTTCTCTTAAGTTCACTCAGGATCCACCCAAACGGCAGTGAGTTAAACGCTTTACTCACGTCCAACAAAAAACACTGCCAGGATAGACCTGATTCTCCACGTCCCATACGCAGCTTCATCAATAAATTTATCTTCATGAATCCATTTATCGCCGCCGACCAACATTTAGCCGTCCTCGCAAGTCCCGGTGAAAAAAAGACACGTCTATAAATGACACTCCATTTACGCGGACCAAGGTTGGTAACTCACCATTACTGAGTCAGATAAGTCCCAACTCCGCCATCACCTCCTCTTCTAAAAATAGACCCTGTCTATCTGTTCCCCATGCAACATTCTTGGCTTTGAAGTCATCAGATATTACCACATCCTTACACACAACATTTCTCAGCCTACTCAACTCATCCAGAGTCTCTTCAAAATCCCCTAAATCAACATTTGGGCCCACTCTGCACAGCCCACTACACTGCAAACTTAGTGTGCATTCTAGTTTTACACTGCAAACTAGAATGTCTGCAGTCGGTAGCCACACGTGCCCCAATCCGGCAACTTGTCTTATAATAGGAGTATTACTATTGAAACTACACACAGCCGAACTGCAAGTAGCATCATGCAGCCAACTATCATCCTGCATCTTCTTATCATTAGGCTCCGACGACTAGATCCACACCTCTACACTTAACAATTTCCATTATGGCATCATGAGAGGCTAAACTTTTTTTCATGTTTACTTGTAGTAAACTTACCATTTTTCTTTGCACATTGTACTCCTCCGATTTTGTATCCAACTTCACCACACATCAAATACATAGGATTCTTCTTACATTCTTTGGCCTTATCCAGCATCCTTGCATAAAAAACATATCCTCGACCTATCAGGACCGACACATCTGGCAGCTAAATGCCCTCCCTCATGGCAACGAAAACATCTCACCTCAAAGTCACTCATTGCGATCCGGCACATTACCCATCCAACCTGCAATATATTCCGACAATATATCTCTATCAGACACGTCCAGCTCAAGATATCATGTATCAAGTCTATTTAATGAATATGGACGCCAGTTTACCTCTCATTTCTCTCGTAATTTTCACACCAGCGAGCTTCTCTTTGACCACGTTAACCTTCTCCACCGGCCCTCTTGGTCTTTTATGCAAAGCCTCACCACCTCCCTATTTAATTGATAATACTTCACTCAATTCCTCCTTACTAACCTCCTTTTTAATTTTTTTCAACAAGTCCGAATAAGAGGTAACCTGCTCCTTAAAACTATTACATTAAACCCCTCACTTCTGATCTCTTGCTCACCCTTAAGATCCATCACTCGTAACTTATTTTCCTCCATAAAAATCACCTTCTCATTTCGTCTTCTGTCCACCTACTCCAAAACCTTTTTACAATGCCAACCAGTACTGTTACTTACAGCCCCGTAATTTAAGCTGAGTGATCTTCTTTATCACCCGATATAGGTATTCAGCCACCAACCTCTCTCCCACAGATGTATCTACGACAATTGCATAGCAGGCCCCAACTTTTCTTCCTCAAGCTCACCCAATAATACCTCCGTTTGGCCCTTTTCCACCACCAATTGGCCTCGCTTCAATTTATCATTTCTCAACAGTCTTCTTAACGACATAGTGCGCTCTAAAATCCTCCTCCCATACTTCGTTTTAGAGTCTTTGGCTAGATCAAAAATATCGACAAAGTCGTCATTCGACACACCAAAAACCGATTCTTTCCTCTCCTCGCACTTCTCAAAAAACGAGGTAGGCCATCTCTTAATCATCAAATCAGGAACCTCCTCTTCTAGTACTCCCTCCTCCACCTGGCCAAGCAGCCTCTTACTCTCAATCTGCGCAGTCTGGATAGCCGCGTCCACTGCACGACCACTTATAGCACCTCCACACGAATATCCAGAATCCGTCAACTCGATTATCTTTTTCAATAGCTCAGTAAGCCAGAGAGATCACTCCTTTATCTCCAACTTCGTGTTGACATTCGCACCCATTAATTTTGCCAACTTCGTGATCTGGACTACGACTTCCTCTAACGGCTGTTCATGCGAACACGCCTCACCCGATGCTACCTCTCTATCATCAGTTTCTTTCCTACGCCTTTTCATCAGCCGATCCAACGACCTACTCGTTAATTAAATTGCTCTTAGGCAATTTAATTAACACTCTAGTTGCCACAGGTTACATCACAACAAAGGATACTCCTTCTTCCTCGCGCGGCAAAAACTTCAATTGCTCTCTAACAGGTGACCTAGGCAGGCTCTTCCTCGGTCTGAACCCCTGTTTCTCTTCCATGCTCTTAACACCAGCAAAATTACAATGTCGCCTTGAACTCTTCACAAAAAGTATTTTTATTTAAATTCTGACTTCAAAAACGTGTTCAGGGCTCAATTCCGCGTAAATTGAGTACCCACTTGTCACTTTTTGAGGGGTGGTATCAGTGGATCGGAGAGACCGAAAATGTATCCACCAAAATCCGAGGTCGGATTTGGGTGACGGGGGGTCGGTATTCGTCGAGATACTGTAGGATTCGGGTACGGATCAAAGAATTCGGAAGTTATAAAAAAAGGAAATTCCCCTTATAATTCACCTCTAACACTTAGAAAATTTTCTCAACTCACCTGGCAAAACCCACGAAAATTTCGTGGTTGAAAATTTCGTGAGTTGAGAAAAGTTGGAAAAGTCCAACTTTTAGACGTAAACAACTGATGTCACTGATCTGCCTCAAATAAACAAATAACTTAGAAATTTTTTACTAAATTACCAGGTTATGTTGTCCTTTTATACACTGTTCCTTATGAAAGAATAAAATACTTTTTGAAAAATCACAATAACTAATCAATCTGTCAACGAAAATTCTTAAAATTTCGCACACGTGTCCAGTAATAGTCTGCCAACATTTGCGTAATAAGCAAGACAGAAAAGACAACCAAAAAATTTATCCAAATTAGCCAAAAACGCTGTTCAGTATTCAGCACGTGTTACCACAGTATATTCACAAACTCGACTCCTTCTTTGGTGGTAGAGTTTCAATTAATCACGCTTCTCAGGACTGGTCGACCTGAGACTGTACAAGACTCTACTTCATTCACATTGATACATATCATCCTCATTCGTTCTCTGAACTAATACCTTACGGTGGTTCCGGTGACTAAATAAAAAAAAAGAGAAAACGGGTTTACTCTCGCTCGCTCTTTATTACTCGTAAAAAACCTAATCCAACAAAAGAAGAGGTTTTCAATTCATTTTTTGCTTGTTTATTTATGTCCGTGCCTTAAAATTCAGAAAATAGAAAAATAACTGTTTCATAAAGGAATTTTCTTCAGTGCCACTAGCTAGGCTACATCGATTTTCATTATTATTAATCATTAGTTTCGATTGTTATAACATAATAATGAATAACGTGATATTTTTCAGGTAGTTTACTTATTTTTCCAGGAAACCGTAGAAAGTTAGCTGAAGTAAAAAAATTATGCAAATTCAAACATTTCAAACGGTCTTAGCTCACATTCAGTGATAGTTATTAAATGTCATTTCATATAAAGTCCTTCTTCAGTTTTACCGACACTTAGATCTCTTATCTAACTACTTTTCTTTTGTATTTCGTTTATAATTATACGTATAATTTTTCTTCAAGCACTTTTAACATGTTTCAGAATTTTTTTTATGTCTACTTTTATTTTAAATAGAAAATAAAGTTAATAAATGCACAAAATTTAAAGAAATAACAATCCAAGAGTACCAAGTAAAAAGTAACCAATAACACGATCCTATTTATTTTTTTCAGTTTGTATTAATTCACCAGGTAAGCTTGAAGTGTATGAAAGAGGCTGTACTAGGCCAGGAAATTTAATCTTAACTTAAAGTGGACTTCTATGTTGGTGTTAAATTATAATCTTATGAATAGTAATATTTAAGTTAAGATTGTCTAAAAATTCAAATTCAAAGATAGTAGAGAAAGTATTAAACAATTTTTAATTTATCCTTGGTACAAAAAAATAATACCAAATTAAAGTGTAGGCGAAGAATAGTCACAGTCGCAAATTACCAATTTTATAGGAGAGTAATTTGAAAGTTTCCAAATTCTCTATCTTTCTTAACATATGTTTAAACTTTCCCATTTGTATTTTTTTTTAATTACGAGTTTATTATCTACTGATTCGAGTAATTTTCTTTTATTATAATTAGTAACACCGATGTTAAATAACTTTTTTAAATTTTGAAACTGGTTCCTACTGATTGTAAAATATTTGTTTTCCACGTACGGTTCATAAGATATGTACAATTAATATACAACTATTTCAAGTAATCAGAAACTATTAGGTCAAGTACGATATAACATCAATAAGACTTAAGTTACTCCTTGCAATGTAAATTTATACACCTGATCTTTAAGGGGGTGAAATGCAATGTGGAATACACTGGTTATTGTTGGTTTCATACAGACTGCTTCAAAGCGTCAGATGAAGCTTGTTTTATTTAAATTAATATATTTACATTTTTTAAGATAAAATAATTATAAATATTCAGAAAACAAACAAGTTGCAAGTTACCACCTTGCGTAATTTAACTCTCCAAAATTCTTGGAGGACTCTCTGTCTTTGCCTTTCACCCGGAACGTTAAAGAAATTATTTCAACTTAAAATATATATATAATGTAAATCCAAAACAGAGGTAGTAAAATACCTGGTAACATAAACTACCTTAGTAAATTACAATATATAGTAGAAATTGGAGGACTCTCTGTCTTTGCCTTTCACCCGGAACGTTAAAGAAATTATTTCAACTTAAAATATATATATAATGTAAATCCAAAACAGAGGTAGTAAAATATCTGGTAACATAAACTACCTTAGTAAATTACAATATATAGTAGAAATTAAGTAAAAAAAAACTGATTAATTCTTTGGAATTTCCTGATCAGTAATATTACATTTTGGTGAACGAAACTTAATCGTACCTCCCCTTTTGATTGCAATCGACTGAACCAAATGTGTCCAATAAAGCCCAAAATAAAAAAAAAGATCCAAAGAAAATTGGATTTTGGAATTTTTCTTACCTGCAGTACTAAGCTCTCATTGAGAGCTATTCAACGATAAATCGTAAGTGGTATTTATTCGAGAGTTATAAGCAAATGAAATTATAATTAATGAAATATTTGGATCTTATAAGGGGAAGGTACATCAGTTCGGATCAGACTTCACCTCCTTTTTTTTAACTTTCTTTTTATTTAAATATATTGATTTATTAATAATTAAGAGGTTAATAGAAATTAATTAACCTCTGATTATAGAAAAAAAATTAGGATAAGTAATATTTCAGTAATAACAATAAAAAAAATTATGAAAAATATCAGAGGTTATTAATGAAATAAAATTTTATGTACTTTTCATCAAAAAAAAAAAAAAAAATATATATATATATATATATATTTGTGTAATTTAATAGCCGTTGGTAAAAAGGTGTCAACAAAACAAGGAAGTGATTTGGTGTCCACATCAGATTTTTTTTACAGTATTATCTGTTTTTAAGGATGTAGTATTTTTTCCATGTTTGGCCTAGCAATTTATTATTGGTTGTCTGTAAACTTAGAAGTGTTAATTAACTGTTTTATTGTTTTATAGGAAGTAACATGTTGGATTTCTTAATTCCCTCCCTTAGATCTTAGATTTTAAAGAGAAATTATTCTCTTAGTCACATTTGGTGTTAAACAATAATTTGAACTACTAAGCCTGAGATTACAGCAATCTAGCCACAATTATTATACAATCTTTTTTGTTAAATAATTCAAATTTCACTTTAGGAACAAACTGAAAAATACTTGAGATTAGTTATGTTTTTAATTTGTCAAAATAATTGCCTTTTTATTTTACTTTCAAAGAAATCAACAAAGTACGGTATCTTACTAAAAGAAAAAAAATAAATCAAAAATATGACTACAGAAGCTGTATTGGTACATTAACTTTTACAACCTTCTTAATATAAATAATATAGCTTGTTTTTTTCAAAATATATATCATTGAGGGAACTGAACAGTATACAAATATGTAAGATTTAGGTAAAGGAAACTTTGGCACAGAGCTCAATATAGGGTGGTAGGATTTAGGTAGTTCGTGTTTGTTGGTATAACGTAAGGTGCAGAGTTTACATGGTCTCTGCTCTACGATAGAACAACAAATACTTCTCTGTGAAAAGCACCGGGGTGAAACTTCTTGTTATAAATTGACCTTACCCGGAAAGTTTTCTGTCAACAAAATTGGACAACCTCAAATTTTTTTTTTCTTGATGATTTAGCCACATGAGTTTCAAGCTCGTGGAATATGGAAATGGAATTTTGTAACGTATGAAAAATGCCATGCCGGACCGGGATTCGAAACCGGTACCTCTGGATAATTTTATGTTACTTGTCATCAGATTTGGTTTTTGTTTCTCAAAAATGGTTTTTTAAACACAAAAATAGCATTCTTAAAAAGCATAAACTGAAATGAATTTACACTTAATGATGGAAAACCCTGTCTCAAAAAATTAAAACGATTTTTTGTACTATATTTATGTACTATGTCTTTTGAAAATACGTGAATTTAAATTTCAAGAATGTTAAACATTTTTCCAGTAATCAAACTAAAGGATTGCACTTCATATAGTCTGTGTTTTTTAGCTGTAAGATATTTACAGTTTTACCGTTTTTTATTGATTTTGTGGGTCGATGTTCCATTTATAACTTCTCATTATAAAGTTACCGTATTTATTCGATTACCCCCCGCTACGATTAGCCCCGCACCTCGATTTTTCGGACCGAAAATCGAAAAAAATATCGAATATATACCGGTATTTTAAAGTGCAACAGATATGATAAAAAAATACGTAAATACGAAAACATTCAGAAAGTAAAACATTTAATTCATTTAAATTACAATATTAATTACCGTAAGTACTAGTTTAGTTCAGAATCAGTAGGCCAGTAAAACGAAAAGAAAGTATCGTGTTGAAAAGGATTATTTCAATACACGTTTTAATATGGGATTTTATTTTTAATTAATCACTGTCACTGTCAATGTCTGTAGGAGAGTTACCACGTAGTCTCCACGTCGCTCTGCCAAACGTCTTCACCACCATCAAGTTCATTAGATATTCCGCATTTTTTAAAACTTTTCCTTACTAATTCCTTGGAAATACCTTCCCAAGCATCTGTTTAGCCAAACAGAAATCTGGGCGTTTGATTCTTCCTGTAGGCGTGAGAAAAATATGTCCATCAGCCATCCATTTACTGTACAGTTGTTTTAATGCAGATTTGAACGGTTTATTAATGCAGACATCTAGTGGTTGCACTTCTATAACCCGCAGTTTTTCATTTACTGTAAAAGATCGTAGACGCTGTCCTTTTGTACTCATTTTAATGCCGTAATTAAAATAAATCACCGTATTAAACTTTACAAGATAAACTAAACAGATAAAATGTATATAACCGTCCATATATACAAACAGTACAATGACTATGACGAATAGACAAGACGACGATGGGTAACTGATACTGTATCTGTAGTGTCATTAGTACCTGATGCAGCCTATACAGAATGAATCAGTTTTATAAAAATACTGTAACTTCATTCCTATCGATAATATGAACAGGATGTTAATAATTAAGGATATATTCTGTATAAGCGGCATCCGGTATTGATAAACGAAAGCGTAATGTTACTACATTTTTGTGATGTTAGGTACATTTTTGTGAATTTAGGTACTTGTAAGAAAATGTTTACATTACATAAATTATCCTGGCTAAAGACTATGTTTCAAGTAAGCCCCACACCCTTATTTTTTCTCTCCAATTCCAAGAAAAATGTGCGGGGGGTACTCGAATAAGTACGGTAATCTTTACAAAAAAATAAAAAGAATTGCAACTTATTTAATATTTACAAAAATTAATTATCCTTTGCTAAACAAATAAAAGTACTAAAGCCATAATACTCAAATAATGAACGACTGATATAAATAAATAACAGATCTCACAGCTAGAAAATCCAGATTCCGTAAGAAGAATGTAACTTGAAGAATTTAAGGAGGATGTAACTGTTCACCTAAGTTCATCCTCTAAATCATTCTTAATTTTTGTATTCTACTTTTACTAAAATATAAATATTAATAATGATCCCGAAAAATTAGTAAAAAAGAAAAAAATAATCTGCCTAAATCAGAGCACCTTTGGGCCGCCATATCAAAAATGGTGTCACTTTTGTATTTATCTCTTAAATTACCTATATGCATACACAGAAATCAAATGGAAATCTAAAAAAAAAATCCGTCTCATAATTTTTGTACATCCTGTTTTTGTGATTACACTAACACTAAATTTTATTTAGTATTAATTTTATTTATTTATTTTTTATTTTTTGCTGTGGTAGTAGGGGAATTGTTTATTTAATTGTATGATCCCCTTCTTAATTATTTCCATATTCTCAACATATGGAGTGTGACAGATAATATTAATCGATAAAGAGGTTCTTTAAGGAATAAAATCTCTTCATTCTACAAAAATAGTAGGCTAAGAATTAATTAATGCAAACGCAGTGGTAAAAAATAAAATTTTTAATAAATAAACGTCTAAAAATAAAATATAACAATTTAAACATAAAGTTTTATGTTTATGAGATTATAGACTAATCTTACAAAAATGTCATACGTCTTATTTTAGGTTTTCATTTTTGAAAATTTAAGATATGAAAGTTTTTAAACCTTTTAATTAAGCTTAAAAAATTATAATTTTTTAAAAAATATTTTTATTTATCTTTTTATATTTATTTTGTGAAATTCGTCTGAAAGTAAGTGCTTTATTTTGAAGTTATTAGGTAAATACGATTATATAGTTTACGTAAATTGTCATAAACTGGAAGTGGTGAAGTAAATAAGTGACAATTGTGTAACGAGTCGAGCAAAGTGGAAAATATTTTTCCAAAAAAAAATTGTATAATAAGATCAACAAGGCGCTGCAGCTGCAGCTGCGTCGTCTGTTGCTATAGAAACGAGAGAGACTGGCGCCAATTTAGTCTAGACAGACTGGAATTAATGCGAAAATGTATTGTAGTACAAAATACGGGACATACTGTAATGGAGTATACCGTTTGCTTTCGGAGTTAACTCTATTTGTTTTATTTGGTAAGGAAATAAAAAAAAAAGCGCACAGAAAAAGAAATTATTTTTCTGCGCTGTATCGATTAACTTCACCATACATGGGTATATATTTGTAGTCCTCCGTTATTTTGGGAGAATCCAATAACCTATTGGCATTAGCTTTAGTTTTGTTCATTTCATTTAAAAACCCTTCAGAATAATGCAATAATATTAAATGCTTTTTTTTTAGTGTTTGTGTATGTGTGAGTATCTATGTCTAGGGAATCAAAACTTAGAAAAGATTAATTTCTAAAATGCATATTTGATCCAACCGTAATAAATTAAAGTAATGATCCCGACAAATTAGTGAAAAAGAAAAAATAATTTACCTAAAAAAATAATTTACCTAAATAAGAGCAAGATATATTATTACACAGTTCAAGACATAAACATTTTTTTGTTTTATTTTATAATTAAGATTAAAATGCGTTTATTCGCATTAAAATATTATTTTGTCATGATGTGATATTGCATGTTTTTTTTGTTTCCCTATACACACACACGCGCGGGCGCGAACGCACATACGCGAACCCATGATACGTGTATGTATTTAACCAGAGAAATCATTGACAAAATTTGTTTTTCCGAACTGTAATTTGTTAATTTTTGCTATTCTAAATTAATTATTACGGCTGGATCAAACATGCATTTGAGAAATATAATTGTAAATTAATTTGTCCAAAATTTTACATGTTAGGGCAGTAGGTACATCTGTTATTCGAAATTAAAGAACATTAATTTTAGATTTCTGTTAATGATATCTGAATATTAAACCAGAAACTGAAAATCATTCTGATTTAATAACTGTAGTGTACTAGCTCTTGTGCTGTGATGGTTCCCTCATAGGTGTGTTACCTATGGTAATACAATCTACTAATCGTAGGTAATTAAAACAAGATGACTTCAAAAAATATCTCCTATTCTTCAAGCAGGTAATAATTTATGTTATTCGAAAATTGCTGCGTATCTAAGTTATCAATTGATGTACATCCTCCTTAAATTTCTAATACATTTAAAATTTAAACATTCAAATTGATATTGATATCTGTGCTTATATGATTAAAAAAAAGAAGAAAAGTATTTTAATAGCTACAGCTTTATGGTTGATAAATGTCTGAAATATTTATATAAAATAAGTGGATTCTAAAAAATATAAATAAATATCAATATAAAAAATATAATTATGTACTTATCAATCCTAACGTGCGAAATTGCTCAGAATAATTGGTTTAGAATTAATCAGAAGTAGAGTAATTAATAAAATCTGATATTTATTTGTTTGTAGGAAGGAAATAAAAATGTTTTATGCCGGCTTTCATAATTGGGTCCTCTATTTTTTCTTTTACATCTGAATGAAATTTCAAATACAGAATATATAAATAACGGTGAGATATCCTAGAACGCAATTGGGACTTGCTTGATAGTTTCTGGCAAAATTAAAAATTATCATTAATTTTTTGTCTATTGGTGCATGAAAAAAACAATTCACTTTCTCCTCAAAAATGTATTAAATATTAACAAAATTTATTAAATAATTTGTTTTAAAAACTAATGGTAAAATTGTATTAGTTAACACTCTGCAATACATTTGATCTGAATTGAGTAACTTCATTAAAGTTTTAGGGAATAATTTTTAGTCACCTTTGTAAAAATGGAAGGAGAATATCTTCTATTCGCTGTCTATCCCGTAAAAAACAATTGAGGCGTGAAAGAAACATTTTAAAGATGGTGAACTCTGCCTGTGATCAATTCATTTGCAAGTACGGTATAATCCTTTGGGATAATTCAATAGAATTCCAGTGAATACTGAAACTAAAAATAGGCCGTATAAAGTATGTTTAGTTTGGCTTATCGGGCCCACAGCGCAAGTTGTTTTATCCAGCTACAATCTCTAACAATCCGTACACTTTTAATATGGAACGTTGTAAAAGGTTTTTTAATAATAAATGGTGGTTTATGAATGATCTTTTTCCTCAACTAAATTTACGGAAAAGAACTGTCTAGGTCTCTCGATTTCATGTAGTCATATATATTCTCAAAAAAAATAACTTCTTTTTATTCCGTTATATGTTTTTGACAAAAAACATATAACATATATTCCCTATAAACGTTCCCTATAAACATATATTCCCTCTATCGAGGGAAATACATGAAATTCACTATGAAAAGCAATTTCTGAAAAATTTAAAAAGAAAATTTTTTCGTGTTGCTCAGTATACAATGGAAAAATTACTGGATGACTAATGGAATAGTGTTTTCTATGTTCTATCTTATTTATTACTATTTTGTAATAATAGTATTTAAATGTTTTCGTTGAAACTTGTGAACACTTCAGTCTAATAAACAAGTGCAAGAAGTTTATTATTTACGCCAATACATTCTTTCCATTATCAAATATATTTCAGTATTGTTGCTAATATTTACGAATTTATTGGACTGACATAAGAATTTCTCGATAATTAATTATAATTAATATACACTGCTTTGAAATATTAAAAAGTAAATTCTTGTTTATTTTGCTTTATTATGGTTAATCTCTTTCAAATTTAATGTTGTCAGAGGGGTAAAAAATGTCATGAGAACTAACTATTAACCGAATCAACCGAATCATTTAATATTTATTTTTTTATTAACATTAAAAATGATATTATAAAATTCTGCAGTTATTTACAAAAATTTTTTATAATTTACAAAAACATTATTTCTTATCTGAAATAAATATTATATTTTAATTATATTTTTAAAAATTCTTGTTTTTTATTATTTTTCATATTGTTACTTAGTTTTATTTTTTTGAAAGTGTATGTTTGGAGTGTCGCTTTATATGGAAGTGAAACTTGGACAATCGGAGTATGTGAGAAGAAAAGATTGGAAGCTTTTGAAATGTGGTGCTATAGGAGAATGTTAAAAATCAGATGGGTGGATAAAGTGACAAATGAAGAGGTATTGCGGCAAATAGATGAAGAAAGAAGCATTTGGAAAATAATAGTTAAAAGAAGAGACAGACTTATAGGCCACATACTAAGGCATCCTGGAATAGTCGCTTTAATATTGGAAGCACAGGTAGAAGGGAAAAATTGTGTAGGCAGGCCACGTTTGGAATATGTAAAACAAATTGTTAGGGATGTAGGATGTAGAGGGTATACTGAAATGAAACGACTAGCACTAGATAGGGAATCTTGGAGAGCTGCATCAAACCAGTCAAATAACTGAAGACAAAAAAAAACAACTTTTTTAGTGTTTTATTATTAAGTTCATTGAGTATATTGAAAAGAACAATATAAATTGTTGTTTGGTATTGATAAGGAGATAATTATTAAAGATGAATTTGAAATTGATAACTATGTAAGATTTAAATAAAGATTGAAAAAGATTTTTATTGGGTTTTTTTATTCCTGGAATTGGTCTTAAGATTAGTGATCTAATTACACAAGCCTGCGATGGTTGTGTTGTTTATTTTTTGGTAATCGATTCTTATGTATTTTTTAGCGCTGAATCGGAAAATAACCTTCAATTTTTCCATCGCATCAGAATTTTTTGCAAATCGCAAATTTCAAAATTTTTTAAAAGTTAAAAAATTGTGAAAATGTGATACAATAAAGTAGATATAACAACGAATATTTTGTAATAAATTAAAATAATATGTTCGCCGGCTTCCGTGGCACGAGTGGTAACGTCGTAGCCTGTCATCCCAGGTTCGAATCCCGGTCAGGCATGGCATTTTCACACACGTTACAAATCATTCATCTCATCCTCTGAAGTAATACCTAATGGTGGTCCCGGAGGTTAAACAAGAAAGAAAAAAAAATTACTTTGTTGGATTATATTTTGCATCCTTGTAGCTAAATAGTTTAATGGCCTAAAGAGAATGGCAGGGGGGTGTCATTGACTTCTTAATTTCTAATGAAAATTGCCACAAAATAAGCCTAATTCTATTATACTGCATTTTTTAATTTATTTTTATTTAATTAATTTTTATGACGTATGTCATGCTTTTGGAAACCACTCCTCCTTTTCGCCCATCCTTAATGACGAATTATGTAAAATATTACAATTTTGTTTCATGTGTCGAAATTTCTTTGAACGAATTATACTCTGTTTTACGCTTTTCTACTGAGTTAAAAAAGAGACAGTTGAAAACAAAGCTAAAATGATGTTGAGAGAATTTTTACTGTCTTGGATTTAGAGACGCCCGTACGCTCCAGGATGTGGAACAGTCGGTAAAGGTTTTATGTCGTTTCAAATACGTTACTCGTGGGGAATGAAAAAAAGATCTATGAAAATTAGGAACTTCTTTATGAAAATGCCTCTACCTATTTTTTGCACGTAATCAAGTCATTTTTAAATAGATAATCGTATACGATTTCCTTAATTCATCCCGATTACGCTTCACATGATTTCTTTTGTAACTTTATTTTGCTGAAAATATCTGAGAGGATATGAAAATCTTAACATGGCCTAAGTTGTTGAATGACCTTAGGCACCTTAAATGACCTTAAGTAATTAAAGACCGAAGAACGTAATTATAATTGTCATGAAGCAATGAATGTTTTGTTTTGATTTTTTGTTGCAGGTATTAATTTTAAATTCCATTCATGGATCACTATCGTTTGTGCTATGTAGAAATGAATTTCAGACTCATACTTGATTGGGCTGAAGGTTCTATTTACAATAAGCCTAAAATTACAAGTAATTGGTTTAACGTTATACAGAAAATACAGTGTTTCAAGGAAGAAATATGACAACTGACAACGGTCGTTATGACCATGGTGACTGGTAAGATAAGCTTTTTATTACCTCACAATTCTGTACAATTTGAAATTTTTCAGGCTCGCTTTTTAATTTTTCTCTATAAAGTTTTTACTATCCTATATTACAAAGCAAAGAATTCTTAAAAAATATACACCAATATATCACCACCGTTCTTATCGAGAGTCACAAATTCTCTACTTTTAGACCTTGTCAAGCTTATTTAAAGACCAACTTTGTTTTTCAAAATAGAACTATTGTATATATATATATATATATATATATATATATATATATATATATATGTTCTTTTACCCCAGTGAATTTTTAGGAAACTATAAAAAATAACTAATATTTCTTTTTAAATAACTTTACCGTAATTACATTAGTTAAGTGTCTTTGTTTTAAGATATAGTTTTCATTTTATTAATATTACCATTCTAAAAATATTAAATGAAATTTAATTAAGTAATTAAAAGACCATATTTCGAAAGGATCTGGCATATTTGTATTCAACCTAGTATTGTCTATTATACTTATCACCGCTGTTTTTAATCCATAAAAAAATATATTGCTTGAATTTTTCACTACTTTCTTGAATTTGATATAGGACTCGACATTTTCGAGAAAAGTCATAATTTATTTAGATTTTTTGAATTAATTAAATTGTTCCTGTGTCACTTTGGCTATAAAAGAAAAAATATGATCTACATGTCTGCGACCAAAAAAATCGAATCACAGTTGAACTATTAAATTTGTTTAAGATCAAGCAGTTCAACATTTATAATGGAATATTCATGAAGTTCCAAAAATCATAAACCTTCGTTTTTGGTTTTACCACTGATTTGATAATAAAATAAATAAAAAATATTTTATTTTTGTATGTTTTTTTTAAAATTATATTTTTAATCAGTTTATCTACTATTCAAACGATTGATAACTGGATGCCACACCTTAACCTAGTCCTAGTTATGTATGTCTTTTAAGTACAATATGAAACTATCTCTGGGAACGAAAACCGATTATATTAAAGTAATTCTGTTTAAGTAAACCTTCCATTGATATGTTCTTTTCATGAATATTAGAAACTAATTTTATACTAAATTTAACAAAATGATGTCTAAAGTGAAATAGAATTAGTAATGTGAAGACCTTTAAACTTTACAGCGCAAAAGGGAAATTCCGATCGTAATAGACTGTGGAAAGTGTAGATAGACCAAAAATAATGTTATTTTTTTAGTCATATATGAAACGCTATTTAATGTACAAGAGATGCAACTGAATTATGAATATCAAAGCTGTTTCTAGGGATTCGTATTTTTTTTTTTAATAAGAAAATGATAAGTATTTAAATATAATAATAATAATATTACAGTATAATATATACTTATAGAGTATATATAAAACAGTATACAGTAGAGTATTATACAGTATAGTATAATGCAATATACTACTAGCGCTAGCGCTGGATCTCGCTTTACGAGATTTTTCTTCACTTTTTTCGTTCATTTTAATTTTTTTAATTTGATATTTTTTTTCTTTTGTTTATTCATTTGTTTTATTTCAAAAGTATTGAAGTTAACTATTGATATACCAGTTTTAAAGGATGATGCAATACTATATCAGATTATTTATTCGATATCTCTCAAAAATGAGGTGGGCAGGCGATCATTGATAACATATATAGGGGTCATTAGCTTTCATATAAACAAAAATTTGGCGAAATTGGTCTGGCGGTTGGAGCTAGGGGACTCACTCAAGGTTTTACTTTGATTTCCCCGCAAGGAATAAACAGTAAATTGGGTTTTTGTAATATATATATATCAAAAATGATGAAGTGGAGGGGGCAGGCGGCTCATTTTTTTAAATTTTGCTATATAATAAAAATATTTTTGTTCATCTGATTTTACTAATCTTATAAGTTCTATTTTTAACATTCCTTCGGTGTACTTGATTTTAACTATTCGGCAGTTTTCAATTTCGGGTTGAACCGTTTGGAATTTTTTTGTTTTCAATGGTACGGCTCATTATTACTATGACGGATCCTTCAACAACAATTTCGTACATGTCCCGCATTTACCCATTTCATCTAAATAATAAATTGTCTTACTCTCTTCAGAGAATTGTTTATGTACTCTTAATTATTCCGTAGGCTACGAAATAACATCTACACGTTAATCAATAAACAATTATTTTATTTAGACATGAAACAAAAATTCCGTGAATTTCAAGTACGATGATTTAATGTACTTCTAGAAAAATTCGGCAGTCCAGAATCTGTATTCATGGCAATTAATATCTTGTTCAAGTTAGGAAGCTTGTTACTAAAATAAAAGGAATGAATTTTTCTCTGATTGCGGTTTTAGTAAAATCGTCCAATTTTTCAATCCTTTTCACACATTTTCGAATTTTTTTAGGGCTAAAATATTTACCATAAATTTTGTGTTTCTTTATTATATTAAAAATTGTTCTTTCGTTAACGCCTGTTGCACTACTATTTTTCCGAGCAATGCCTCTGACAAACAGTTTCAAGGTTATCTTGTTTCAGCGTGAGACCAGCCATCAAAGATAACTGGATGCTGCATCAAGAAAATGCACAACTTGACACACTGCAGTCTCAAGTAATTAGTTTTTGGCACAGAAAAACATTCCTGTAATTCCTCAACCTGACTTGAAGGACACAATTTTAGAAAATTAGAAAATTTTTAAAAAAATGTATCCGACCACGTGAAGGACATTCCGGTTTCTGAATTCCAAAACTAATATGAAGAGGGGGAAAACCATTTGAAGCGTTCCGTGGCTACCAATGGGAACTATTTCGAAGGAGATAGAATTTATGTATAATTGGATTGTTTAAAAAAATTTTTTGAATCATGACGTACCAACAAAATAAAAATCATAAGAAATTAAACACTGATGTTTAAACGTTTGGTTCAACAGTTAAAAGGTGATTTTTTTTTAAAAATTAAGAATAATCATACTTGTATAAATATTTTTCTCTTTATTAAATATATTGGGTTTATAAAAGTAAATTAACTGAATTGCAAAATAATTTACTTAACAATTTAGTACAAAAATTAAGAAGATATTAAAAATTGTATTAAAAAGTAAAATATTTTCAATACAAATAATCTCACAGCCTGGAATAAATGTCTTCAATTTCATTAGTTACTTTCATTGAAAAATAATTCATTAAGATCTTAAATTTTCAGCATAGTGGCCCTCCACTATCATTATGGTTTTATTTCTGTTTATTTTTTTATTTATTAATTAAAAAGCTTTTTCTTCTTACATTATTGGTGTTAACTAGTTTCTTTCTGTTTAATAATTCTTTCCTTTGTGTTTTATTCTCTAAGCTATTACATTAGTTCTATATTGTTCTTCCATTACTGTTTTACTCTTCACTTCTTGATTTATGAATTATTGTAATTTTTAAAATGTGGGTTCCCTCCTACCCACCTCACTTTATCACCTCAGAATAACCATGTTATTCATCCATTTCTGATTCCTCTTCACTTCTTGATTTATGAATTAATGTACTTTTTGAGGTGGGGGCCCTCCTCCCAACCTCACTTTATCACCACCCCAGAATAACCATGTTATTCATCCATTTCTGTTTGCTGTTCACTTCTTGATTAATGAATTATTGGAAATTTTTAGAGGTGGGGCCCTCCTCAACACCTCACTTTATCAACACCCCAGAATAACTAAGTTATTCGTCCATTTCTGTTTCTTCTTCACTTCCAGATTTATGAATTATTGAAAATTTCATAGGCGGGGGCCCACCACCCCAGCTCACTTTATCAACACCCCAGAATAACCATGTTATTCATCCATTTCTGTTTCTTGATTAATGAATTATTGGAAATTTTAGAGGTGGGGGCCCTCCTCAACATCTCACTTTATCAACACCCCAGAATAACTAAGTTATTCGTCCATTTCTGTTTCTTCTTCACTTCCAGATTTATTAATTATTGAAAATTTTCAGAGGCGGAGGCCCTCCACCCCACCTCACTTTATCAGCACCCCAAAATAACTAAGTTATTCATTCATTTCTGTTTCTTCTTCACTTCCAGATTTATGAATTATTGAAAATTTTCAGAGGTGGGGGCCATCCTCCCCACCACACTTTATCACCACCCCAGAATAACCATGTTATTCATCCACTTCTGTTTCCTGTTCACTTCTTGATTAATGAATTATTGGAAATTTTTAGAGGTGGGGGCCCTCCTCAACACCTCACTTTATCAACACCCCAGAATAACTAAGTTATTCGTCCATTTCTGTTTCTTCTTCACTTCCAGATTTATGAATTATTGAAAATTTTCAGAGGCGGGGGCCCTCCACCCCACCTCACTTTATCACCACCCCAGAATAACTAAGTTATTCATCCATTTCTGTTTCTTCTTCACTTCCAGATTTATGAATTATTGAAAGTTTTCAGAGGTGGGGGCCCTCCTCCCCACCACCGTTTATCACCACCCCAGAATAAACATGTTATTCATCCGTTTCTGTGTGACTTCGCTTCTTGATTTATGAATTATTGGAAATTTTTAGAGGTGGGGGCCCTCCTCCCCACCTCACTTTATCCTCACCCCAGAATAACCATGTTATTCATCCGTTTCTGTGTGACTTCACTTCTTGATTTATGAATTATTGGAAATTTTTAGAGGTGGGGGCCCTCCTCCCCACCTCACTTTATCACCACCCCAGAATAACCATGTTATTCATCCGTTTCTGTGTGACTTCGCTTCTTGATTTATTAATTATTGGAAATTTTTAGAGGTGGGGGCCCTCCTCCCCACCTCACTTTATCACCACCCCAGAATAACCATGTTATTCATCCGTTTCTGTGTGACTTTGCTTCTTGATTTATGAATTATTGGAAATTTTTAGAGGTGGGGGCCCTCCTCCCCGCCTCACATTATCACCACCCCAGAATAACCATGTTATTCATCCGTTTCTGTGTGACTTCGCTTCTTGATTTATGAATTATTGGAAATTTTTAGAGGTGGGGGCCCTCCACCCCACCTCACTTTATCGCCACCCCAGAATAACCATGTTATTCATCCGTTTCTGTGTGACTTTGCTTCTTGATTTATGAATTATTGGAAATTTTTAGAGGTGGAAGCCCTCCTCCCCACCTCACTTTATCGCCACCCCAGAATAACCATGTTATTCATCCGTTTCTGTGTGACTTTGCTTCTTGATTTATGAATTATTGGAAATTTTTAGAGGTGGGGGCCCTCCTCCCCACCTCACTTTATCGCCACCCCAGAATAACCATGTTATTCATCCGTTTCTGTTTGACTTCACTTCTTGATTTATGAATTATTGGAAATTTTTAGAAGTGGGGGCCCTCCTCCCCACCTCACTTTATCGCCACCCCAGAATAACCATGTTATTCATCCGTTTCTGTGTGACTTCGCTTCTTGATTTATGAATTATTGGAAATTTTTAGAGGTGGGGGCCCTCCTCCCCACCTCACTTTATCGCCACCCCAGAATAACCATGTTATTCATCCGTTTCTGTGTGACTTCGCTTCTTGATTTATGAATTATTGGAAATTTTTAGAGGTGGGGGCCCTCCTCCCCACCTCACTTTATCACCACCCCAGAACAACCATGTTATTCATCCGTTTCTGTGTGACTTCGCTTCTTGATTTATTAATTATTGGAAATTTTTAGAGGTGGGGGCCCTCCTCCCCACCTCACTTTATCACCACCCCATAATAACCATGTTATTCATCCGTTTCTGTGTGACTTTGCTTCTTGATTTATGAATTATTGGAAATTTTTAGAGGTGGGGGCCCTCCTCCCCACCTCACATTATCACCACCCCAGAATAACCATGTTATTCATCCGTTTCTGTGTGACTTCGCTTCTTGATTTATGAATTATTGGAAATTTTTAGAGGTGGGGGCCGTCCACCCCACCTCACTTTATCGCCACCCCAGAATAACCATGTTATTCATCCGTTTCTGTGTGACTTCACTTCTTGATTTATGAATTATTGGAAATTTTTAGAGGTGGGGGGGCTCCTCCCCACCTCACTTTATCATCACCCCAGAATAACCATGTTATTCATCCGTTTCTGTGTGACTTCGCTTCTTGATTTATGAATTATTGGAAATTTTTAGAGGTGGGGGCCCTCCTCCCCACCTCACTTTATCGCCACCCCAGAATAACCATGTTATTCATCCGTTTCTGTGTGACTTCGCTTCTTGATTTATGAATTATTGGAAATTTTTAGAGATGGGGGCCCTCCTCCCCACCTCACTTTATCGCCACCCCAGAACAACCATGTTATTCATCCGTTTCTGTGTGACTTCGCTTCTTGATTTATGAATTATTGGAAATTTTTAGAGGTGGGGGCCCTCCTCCCCACCTCACTTTATCACCACCCCAGAATAACCATCTTATTCATCCGTTTCTGTGTGACTTCACTTCTTGATTTATGAATTATTGGAAATTTTTAGAGGTGGGGGCCCTCCTCCCCACCTCACTTTATCGCCACCCCAGAATAACCATGTTATTCATCCGTTTCTGTGTGACTTCACTTCTTGATTTATGAATTATTGGAAATTTTTAGAGGTGGGGGCCCTCCTCCCCACCTCACTTTATCACCACCCCAGAATAACCATCTTATTCATCCGTTTCTGTGTGACTTCACTTCTTGATTTATGAATTATTGGAAATTTTTAGAGGTGGGGGCCCTCCTCCCCTCCTCACTTTATCGCCACCCCAGAATAACCATGTTATTCATCCGTTTCTGTGTGACTTCACTTCTTGATTTATGAATTATTGGAAATTTTTAGAGGTGGGGGCCCTCCTCCCCACCTCACTTTATCACCACCCCAGAATAACCATGTTATTCATCCGTTTCTGTTTTACTGTTCACTTCTTTATTCATGAATTTTTGTAATAATGAGCAACGAAAATTATCATGGAAAATATTACGCCGCAACAAATTTTATATGTTTATTATTACACCATTTATAATTCTAAAAATCAATTTTCTGTTTGCCAAACTTTTAGTTCTTCGTAATTTTTATGGTGCACGTAATCGTCCATCAGAGCAACTTATTCGTCCGAATGTTGATAATTTTTGAAAAACATTAATTCTACTTCATGAAAAACCAACAAGACCTGTAAGTACAGACGAAAATATCGGTATTGTCAGTGATAGTTCAAGAAGATCGGAAGTATCTAAACCGCATCCTGCTACCAAATTATTCCATTCATTTAATCAATTTTGCGACCGAATTATTTGACGTAATATTCTAGTGAATTGTCCTCCAAGATCATGTGACTTAACACCAGTAGATTATTTTCTTTGGAGATGTTTTGCTCTTTGTTTATGCTGATAAACCAACAACAATTCACGCTTTGGAAGGAAACATAACTCTTGTTATTAACAACATAGGTCCCGAATTACTTTTAGTTTGGTTCAAAATTGGAATTGTCGAATCTTACTAATCGTGGTTGACATATGCCGGAAATTATTTTCAAAAATTAAACGGGAAAATTATGTTTGAGATAAAAACAAAATTGTTTTCAAACTTACCTTTTCATGTGTTTCAAAATTCAAAACTTCAAAATTCTATCACTCTAAAACAAACACCCATTATAAATGTTGTAAATGTGTACCACCATCTTTTCCAGGTCTTCGTTATCACGTTTTTACCTTATTTGAAGCTTTTGTTTTCTTTACTTATTATAAAATTATTTTTTTAATTTATGTAACTTGTAATTATTTTTAGTTTTTACACATGCACTTTTATTAGATATTTGAATAGAATTAAATGCTTAAGTTACATGACGTTGCTGTGTTACGAATTAAGCACTGTTATAGAAGATTTTGTTCCATTGTTAATATTTTTATAATAAAAAATAAAAATACTTTATTTAATTCGTATGTAATAAAAAAATTTAATCTTATTTTTTATAGATGCAGTGAAAGTAGTATCAGAAAAGCTGCTGACTGTTGTAAGGGACAAATACTGCATGACTTGCCTGGCTATTCCGATCAAGTATACAATTCCTTGCTCAAATTTTTCATTGCAAAACTTTCTAGCTTCACTGAAAAACTTTACAATTCAATTATTCAAAGTCTAATTTTTATTTTCGTAAAAAATGTTTAAATATAAGTAACTAAATCATATATATATATATATATATATATATATATATATATATATATATATATATATATATATATATATATAAAAGTTTGAACTGACGGTGGTTTTGTAGTCTGGGGGATGTGAAACGGGAAGATATGTCGAAATATCTTAATTATTTATTATTCCGAAAATTAATAATTTTCGGAAGTGGAATCATGGTACCCATTACGATAGGTAGCTTTCTTATGAAATGTACCTAAATTTGATTTTTTTTTTTAAAGAAAAAATTCTGTATTATTTATTAGCCTAAGGTACTACATCATAGACATGTAAAGGAAAATTGTCACAATTTAAAGAGAATTTTATTTTTGTGAGTACAAATACGTAAAATCTAGTGGAAAAATTTAATATTTTCCCTTGCCCATAATTGAAGTAAGCCGTCACCGTCTGTTTTTTTTTCAAAATATATCTCAAATTTTTTATTTAGATATATTTCTCTCTGTTTCTATTTGTTTGTATCAGTATAAAATATATACTTACATTATATCTTCGTACATAATCATATCGTCTATACGTACGTACGTATATATCTCGCATAACTCAAAAACGTTTAGCCGTAGGATGTTGAAATTTTGGATATAGGACTGTTGTAACATCTGGATGTGCACCTCCCGTTTTGATTGCTTTCGACTGGCCAAAAGTGTACATAAAAGCCCAAAATCCAAAAATATTTGAATTTTGGACTCTTTCTTAACTGCAGTAATAAGCCCTTTTGGAGAGCTTTTCAACAGTATATCATAAGTGGTACGTATTTTTATGCTTTATGAAAATAAGTACAAATAGTTAAATAAGAGTTAACTTAAGAGTTAAATAACTCTTGACTTCAGAGTTATAACGAAATAAAATTTTAATTAATGAAATATTTGGATCTTAGTAAGGGAAGGCACATCGGATCGAATCAGACTTCATTTCCTTTTTTTAACTTTTTGTTTTTGATTTAAATGTATTGATTTATTAACAGTTATTAACCTCTGATTGTAAAAAAAAAATTCACGATAAATAATAATTCAATAATATTAATAAAACAGAAAAATATGAAAAAATATCAGAAGTTATTAATGAAATAAAATTTAATGTACTTTTCATTTAAAAAAAATGTGTATACTCGTATGTAATGTAATAGGCATACAAGGTATTCATGTGTTGCTATTACATCAGATTTTTATACCATAATATTGCAGTAGAAAGTAATCGTTAACAAAAAAAATTAAAAATAATACCATTTTGTGTTCCGATATTTTTTTTTTTTAATATCCATTCATTGATGTTATCTGAGAGATATTTACTGGTGGAATTTTCTGTTCATAAAAAAAAATAATCGGAATTAGTGAATTTGGTTAGGAGTAAGATTTGAGGAAGTTTTGTATTAAAACAAAGACGTAGGAATCGCAATGAGTACGTCCTGTTTTATTTTTAAAGCTAGGCAACAAAGACTTTGTGGGAACCAAGACGTTAAAGTTTGAACCGTTAAAGAACCAAGATGTTTGAGTAAATTATTCACAATAGTTTTTGTGAAAAAAATTCCCTTTGAGGTGCCTCAAATATATAAAACAAATTATATTATTTCCTACGTAAATAATTAATTATACGGGAACGAAGTCCATTCTATAAGTTCAGGGTAAAAGTGGTATTTATACTGTATAGGTTAAAAGTATAAATGTTGATTATCTGTAAATAAGGGTTTTTTTAAAGTTATTTATAGTTTTTCTCTTACATTTCTTCACTGTTCCTATTCTTTTTATAGCACCTACATACAACTAATGATTATATTTACTGGTTTTAATTGTATATTTCTGTGTACAGTAAAGAAGTTTGATAGACCATTATTGTCTTGTAATTTGAATGTTCCCGTGTTATTTTCAGTTATTTTATTTGACGCAATTCAAAGTTATTAGTATATTTTAATAACTATTAATTTCGGATTCAATATATGAAGAAAAAATCAAAAAGACAAATGTTTTTTGGCCTTTTAATACTGTTCTACTCTTAGAATTTCTGGATTGAATAATTACATTAATAATACAAAAACCTTGCTGAAATAACTTGATAACATAGTCGAATTTACAGCTTACATTGTTTACTTTGTTATATAATCTGTCATTTTCACCAAAAAAAAACGAATTTCGTTTTGATGGAGAAGTAATTTAATCTATTTAAATCTGTTTTAATGAAAATTGCTTTAAGTTAAGATGACAGCAATGGCGCAAAGGCTAAAATTCTTCTCTCAACGACAACACCAGTCTAAACTGGTGTTGTCTAAATGCATTGAAGAACGTTTATGTTTCTGCCACTTGTAGAGATGCATTTGGATACATGCATACGCTATTAGACTTAAGTATATTTGTTCACGCGCTCTCTTGCGCGACATCGACAAACATTTGTCTTTTAATTTTTAAAACACAAAATATCATATTTTTTACGTGAATAAGTTTTCACATGTAAAACCGTGTGCTAGTGCGCTAAATAGATGCATAAAATAAACCTCTGGTTGTTGAATTGCCTTTACAATCACTTTAAAACGTGATTGTAATGGTAAAGCAGAATGTTTTTATTGCGTGACAACATACGTTTTACCTTATTCCATGATTCAGTCAATATATTCATACTGTTTAATTACACCTGACTGGAACGAGAACAAGCCTATTCATAGTTTTTTTTTTTTTAATTGTATAATCTCTGCATTCGGAATACGATTATTTATTTCTTATCAAAAGGCGTATCTTAAAAAGCTTTTTTTTTTTAATTTTATTCAGATTTATTTTTTCTTTCAATTTTCACCACTTCTTTTATGTAAGACGTTCTGTAAAGTACCAGGTAATTTTGTTTTAAGCAGTGTTACTTGGTTTTCCTGAGTCTTTGATTATTTACACATTATTCTTTATGTAGATTGTAAATAACACTTCTTTTTCTATATTTCAATCAATTTTCTGTAAAAGTTTTATAATTTATTCCATTCTGTTTTATTTAATAATGTATAAAGATCATCGTAATCTCAATCAGGTAGCGTTTTCTTTTTTCTATCTTGATTTCGATGACAAATATATTAATTAAAAATGTTTTCTTTGTATTTTAATTTTTTGTGAAAATGAACCGGCTTCATCGAATATACCGGTGACTATAAACTATCCTAGATGGTGTAGTGTGGCTACATTAGATTTCAAGTGGATGGTGGAGTAGCTGTCATATTTATCATTTATCTGCTCCTACTTTGTTTAATTTTTTTATTTAATTCAGTGGACTCTTAACTAGTGTGGCTTACATAGTTTTATATTAGCTATATTTTTTCAATTGTACTTAGTTTTAAACAAAATAATTGAGCTACGAGAAATTACCCTAAGGTAGCGTACCGTAATATTATGTAAAAAATTTCTCTGGAGATTGCTGGTCTTATATTTTAATTGAAAAAAAAGATTAATTGTCATTACACCAGACAGAATGAAAAGATTTATTTTTACATGTTTATCAAAATAGTTACTTAGATTATTATTATGCATATACCAAAAATCAAGATGATATATTTATTTTTTAAGGAGAAATTTCAAAATAGTAAATTTCATTATTACACCATTTTAGTAAAATAGGATATTTTTAGTTATGACCATGTGCTCTTTAAAAGATGTATGATAATACTGTATATTATTAAAGTGTGTGTGTGTGTGTGTGTGTGTGTGTATGAGGGGGGAGTGTGCACGCGCAATTTATTGAAAAAAATTAATTTGTGATGAAAATTCCTATACATTACGAAGATTAATAAGTAAATTTTTTTTCAAAGCAGAGGATCGAAAATATCATTACGTAATAAACAACTGCTGTACTCAGCGATTTGGACCAATGGATTCCAACTGTGGGGTACGACAAGCGAGAGTATCATTAAAGTCGTACAGAGATTCCAGATCGAACTCTTCTGAAATATAATAGAAGCACAGTGGTGTGCAAAAAACACTGAAATACACGATTGTCTGGGGGCTAACCGTTCGAGAGGAGATGCGGCGATTCGGTACAAGATACAAAACGAGACTGAACAGACATATGAGCTGGCTTGCAGTTAACCTCCTGGATAACAGCGAGGACGTAAGACGCCGAAAGCGATAGCATATTGGTGTGTTTGGCATGTCTCCAGCCACCACCCCATTTGGTCAACCTTAAGCGTAAAACCGAATGTCTGTGCCACAAACGGCAACTGAGCCTCGGAGCAGTTTAGCGACCAGTATCCTAACATAGCTGCTACAGTTACATAAAAGCGTGAGCGGATTAAGCACGATGCCATACACCATCGGGTTACGTGTCCCAACCGCTTATTTGTCATATATTTGCTAAAATGAGTAGGCGCACCCCGTCAACTCGTAAAAATATGTATGGTATCATACCATTAATAAAATTTATTTCGTCTAGGCAGCAATTCGCTGCCCACGCCTAGGTTTCTGAATTCCAGCAACCTGTCTACCATTTTATAGCGCTTGAAGCCATAATAATTGGCTGGTGGTCAGCTATATCCAGGGTTAGCTTCCCTGTGCGGTAAGGCAGTGCGGTAAGAGTCTTTCCCTTAAGTAAACTACGGATGCCGATTGAACAAAGCAACCGCATTTAGGAACTCCAACACGGTCCGACAATGTGGCTCTCGCCACATCGACTCGCCGCTTGTGAGTGGTCAATTTTCCTCTTGATCTCAAGGTTCCAGGGTGGCCCGGTCTCTGGCACTCCCAAGAGCAGGGCAGTCAAACATCAGGTGTTCATTTGACAGGACCTCCCCGGAGACACACAGCTCATCAGCTGCCCGGCGGAACCGATACAGATAATGGTTCAAGTTGAGGTGGTTCGTGAGCATCTGGGCAGCCGTTGCCCTTAGAAACGAACTCGAAGCATACCGTTCACCCAGATCCTGTATAAACTTGTTCAAAGATCTTCCCTTAGTCGTGGTGTCCAATTGCATCTGCCATGCTTCCAGGCAAAAGCCTGGTCCGTGACCCCTTCTGGAAATTTCAATCCCAGAAATCCGTCGAATACCAGGTTCCACAGAAGAGGACTGAGAACGGAACCTTGCGGGCTTCCCCTAGTAACGGAGTTTACCACAACTAGGTGCGCATCCTTAAACATAACCGTATGGTTATACAAATATTCACGTACCACGGCCTGCAGAGCTACGAAAGGATTGCATATATTAAATCTGTGAGTTTTCCGGAATTTGAGATGAATCAACTACCCTAAGATGTTGTGCATTGTTTTCATTTTATTTCGCCACTTACTTTTGATGGTTTTTTGATTTTTTCTTTGTTTGATTAATGTAATAGATGTAAATTTGTGTAATTGATAATACTATTTTTTGATGTTAATGCTGTTATGTTCTGAACTTGATTAATTTTCTTTGGTCTCATCTTTGTTTGTAATTATTTATGTTTATGTGTACAGTACAAGATATGTTTACATTCTTCCAGTTATTTCAATTGAAACCCTTCTTTTCATATCATTTCTTTTTGTATTCAAATTTACTTATAGCTCCGGTAATTTGGAACTGATTTAAATTAAACACTGCGCCCAAAAAATCTTCTGTTTAAGTTATCTCGAAAAAACTTCTTAATGGACCACCATAGAAATTTGTTCGCTAATAAAAAAAGATTCATTGAATACAGAATAAAATCTCGAATTGAGAACCTCTGTACGTTATAATTAATTATCAATTATATTATCACGCAGCAAAAATGTGAAAATCTATATATATAAAAGGCAATGTTTGTCTGTGTATCGCTATAGACTAAAAACTACTGGAATGATTTATGCAAAATGCACGACTTTTGCAAATTGGTCCGAAGAAGGTTTAAAGTTACAGAAATCCTCGATATGAACAGTAAAAAGAAGGTTAGGGGTATTTTGAACAAACTACTGTGTTTAGGGAGTAGATTGAATTAAATCTGATAGGTAGTGCTGTTCTGACAATTGCATTTTTTTACGTTGTGATTAGAAAGTGGAAAGTTAAATTTTGTGAAGTTCCGTAATGTTCAGTTTTTTAATGTTTTATCAGACATTCATTTGCGTTCATTTAATTTATTTATATATATATATTGAAGCACTACCGGGTTAGCACTGAAGTCGAACACGCGTCGAATGACTTGATGAATGGGATATTGAGGGCGAGACGACGGGCAATGCGATATGTTGTTCGTTTCAACCACGATGCTCCGCCACCACCATCATCAGCATCACCATCTAACCATCAAGAAGAAGATGCAGAATCCGATGGGTCCGCAACGGATTTCAATCCGAACGACAACAACAGCAATAACAATGATAATCAGCCACCATCATCGCCATTACCAGATAATGAATTACAAAACATACATGAAATTATCGATGGTGTTAATGGACAGAGTAGTAGTACCAATCATTGTGTTCGTCGTGGACATCAATGTCGACGTCGACATGTTCGAGTGTGTCGTCGTCCGGAGGTCACAGTCGTGAATGTTAGTTCGACACCATGTCCACGTCGATCTCATTGTAGAACTCTAAATAGAATTCTACAACAGGTCGACGCTAATTCAAGCCAGTCTGTTGAGGTGATGGAAACTCATCAACCGACAGATTTCCGATCTGTTTAACAGAATCAATAACTGTCGAGTTGTTGGTTTGCAGTCATCGATACTGCGAAGGCTGTATGCGAAAATTAGCGAGGTACAGCAGAAATTGTCCCGTCTGTCGACGAGATGTATTGGGCTACCGCAGAAAAGTAATTTTTTTAAAAAGTTATTCATATTATTTCATATTTTTTACATATAATTTTTTTCACTTACAATAAAAGAAAGGCAATATATAGCCGCACGAAAATTAACAATAGTCATGATCAATAATTTATTACATAATGGTTTTTTTAAATAAAAGTAAGTCAATATATATCCGCATGATAAAAAAAATGAACAATAGTTATGGTCGAGGACTACTAGGGTTTCGTTGGACTACAATAGTCATGTCCGTTGGCTATGAGCACTTTGTTTACGGTACTTGGTCTCTTTTGTGGAGTGTTGTCGTCATTTTGCAAAGGGTTGCAATAATTTTGCAAAGGGTTTTCCTACAGTATCCATTGCAAAAGATTTTAGACACGATCTGTACAAAAAAAAGTCTTTTTAATGATTCCATTATGTACACAAGCGCGTACGGGATCATAAGCACTTTGCACAGTATATTTTCCATTAACAAGTCAAACTTCTTCTCCTTCTTGTTGAAATTGAGAATGCTATATATCTTAGCACGAAGTCAAACAAATTCACGAATAGCTTTTCCATTCATCTCGTCTTTGAATTTACCAAGTCGTTTCTTATTGGTATTACTAAAACATACGTGATCGCAAGGGTAATATGAAGTCGCGATCGATAATGTGAAGAATATCGTTGTAAAGGTTATCGGTCACGATATGATACATCAGACTGTCCTTATCGGTCATTAGAAGATTTATATTATGACCGTACTTTTCCACCATGTAGTCATAGTGGAATTCGTACATGATCATTTTGCTAATGTCCAATACGGTAAAACCGATGTAGATTGGACTATTGAGGAATATCTCCGTTTTCTTCAGACTTACCCCGACGAGATCCTTGTTATAGATGTACCAAGCCTTAACTCTCGGTTTTGCAATCACCTTATCCAGCTTACGTTCGTTAGTGACCAGTTTGAAGTCTATTCTGTTTCGTACGTTTTTCAAGGACTTGCCGTACACCGCGTTGTTCATTAACTTGAAAAAGTCCTTTTCAAAACTGTTTCGTGCTTGCGCACGCGTTTCAGTATTGAAGTCGATGTACGGTTTCAACCAAGGAGACTGGGAGAATTCCAGAACTCTGTAAACGTTTTTCACTTTCAGTCCTAGTCGAGTGTATAACTTTAGGTTTCTGTAATGTAAAACATATCGTGCCTTGTCGTACAATGTTGTCATTAATTTCTTTACGGGACATCTCTTTATGTCCTTCAAATAGGGGGACAACATGTCATCGGTTGGTACTAATCGTTCTGGTGCGAGAGGGTAATCTTTGTGACGATCGTGCAATTGTTGTGGATACTCGAGATCCACTTCCAAGATGTAGCCCTTTTCGCCTAGATCGTCAACCCCGTTAATATCGATATTGTCAATCTCTTCAGTACTCAACCACCTAAAATTAGCTTGTGGTAAGGGCTCAACCATGGCTCACCCGTAAAGGTTGTTGGAATCATAATATTGAACTTAGGACGTGGGGTCGGATGGGTCATATTGATCCGGAATATTTGGGTTGTTCGCCTTTCCGTACCTGTGTGAAATCATAGCTATACCACCGTGTGTGCCTTTTTCAACAAACAGATGCATATCTATGTCTGTCAACAGTTCCAATTTTTGACAGGTAAATTTTAACATGGCATTCCACGTGAAATGGGGGGTGGAATAAAAGTGACAGGGGTCCAAACCGTAATATTGCATAGACGTACTTCGGAAATTTTCAAATACGTCCGCCAACAATAATACATCGCTAAGAAGGTAAAGATAGTGATAATCGCCTAACGTATTGCAGTCAAATATTTCCCACACGTTTTTGGTGTGGGTGTAATCTTTGGCTGTTATGTTCTCTCTTCTTAGCGTGCTGTAGAATGCCGTCTGCTGTGGAAGTTCGGTTTCGGAAAACTTGTTTACATGGGTCATGTATTCGTATGGGTAAACGCCTTTAGGGATTAAACAATCTCTTTTCTCGGGTAATGGGTAACAGTGCGTGAGACGTTTAAATACGGTGTCTTTGCCCTGACAATCTTTTACTAGATTTTCTACAAGTTTTTCGAGGTACGACGAAAGAAATTGTAAAGAGTCCAAGAACCTCAATGGACCAACGGACAGTGACTGTATCCGCTCAGACGTGTTGGCGATACAGTTTATTTTTACGTCGTCCTTGTATTTTCCCAAAGCTTGAACTATGTGATGGCTATCGGAACCGCGGAGGTTATAAAAAAATACTGGAATATGCTCGGTGCGTTTACAATTTAAATTGCACTGATAATGACATGCACCAAGAAACCGCCCTGTGGTATGCGAGTGATGACGTACACGATTGTCGTTCAACTTGCAAAGACAAAGAAAACACTCGGTAGCCCTTTGAAATGGATCCCTGTCTTCGGGCGTCATCACTATCGGTTTTCGACAATCATAATTTTGTGCAATCTATCGGCGTGTTAGAGCAAATCATCCAGCATCTTTTCAACGATATTTTCACCATCAGTTCTCGCTTGGTAGACGACAGGACCTTCGGAAATCTGCCTGTCCTCATCAACGATTACATAGACGTAACCGGATAGAAGATGATGGGCTACCTTATCGGTAAAACTAGTGTTAGAATCAGGGGTGGCAGTGTCCATCGGATGAACAAACGATTCGAACCCGCATACACCGCATACGGAACGTGGAGTGTGGACGAGTAGACCCTAAACTTCATCACGCATTCCCATTCTTTAACAGGATCGGGTAATCTTATCCTTTATGCACCGTGTCGCTTACACTCGATGAAATGTTTGTTTAGGTTTTGTGTAGCGACGAGTGAACCTGATGAACTAAAACGGCGCAGACAATACGGACTATATTGACTGCTGCATCGACTCTATGTTAAACATGAATGGAGACGAGATAGCCCGTTCATACCCGGTTTGGTATTTATAAGGCAATAATGGAATTTATCTCTCGTGCGCGCTGATTCCCGACGCTGCGATTGGATAGCTTCAGACCGCGTCGGATCCACAATTCTTCAGTCGAGCGCCACGTCCCGCACTGTAAACATCTTTCTCTACGTCTGTCCGCTGACGCACGCACGCGCACACACCGCCGCCTCCCAGTGCACGATCTACGACGAGATCCTCACTCTGTGACGCGCGCCTCTCGACGCCGTCGCATGGACAACCAGGATCATTCTCGAGGTACGTCGTCAAAAAACACGTGACAATCCAAGATGGCCGTCCACCGCCATCTTGGCGGGCTACGGCGTCACTGACGTCACTATCCAAGATGACCGACCACCTCCATCTTGTCCACCATCATAGTCGCTATCTCAAATTGGCGGACAAGATGGCCGCCAAGATAACCGACGGTCGCCATCATGGATTCCAAGATGGCGGACGGCCGCCATCTTGGAAGGACGTCATTTTTGACGACGTACCCCTATTTCCGTACTACTATCGGTCTAGTGGTTGGGAGGCTCCTTCAAGAATTCTGCCAATTATTTTAAATACATATAGATTAATAACCAGTTATTCAATTATTTTCTTATTAACCAAACATTAACTTAGAAAATTTTAGGTAAGTAATCTAAATAAAATAGAGTTTATCCTTATTTTATTATTTTATCTGTTTATATTTTATTTTTAAGATTTTAGTGATGCAGTAAGCCTTCAAGTTCGATCGAAGATTCTTAATATTTTTTTAATATTTAGTTAGAAAAGATTAAAAAATAAAATATTATCTGCCATCGGTCTTTCTTTACTTTGATTTTCAGCGGTATGCGTATAGAATGAATTTTAAGTATGGAATACGCTAAATGAAAGAAACGAGTATAACGATTTATTTTTAATATTCATAAGTCATCCGTCAATAAAAAATGTCTGCAAGGTTATCAGTAGGCGTATGGTGGATATAAATTTGAAAAGCATTATAAGTGATTAACTATTCTTGTGGAGGTTTCTTATTTTTTAGATATCGAGTATAATCCTCAGAGAGTCGGTTCGTTCGCTGAGTTACCTCTTATGCTTTTTTCTACTACATCATTTTCAACAATAAAATTCTTTTAATATTATTTTAAAAGAATAATAAAATTTGTCAAGCAATTGGGTGTTTCCGCAATTATCACAAATTTAATAACGTTTTTACTGTTTATCCTAAGTTAATCGTTTACCATGAACTATAATTATAAAAAAAATAAATTTTGCGCTTATAAAATATGTAGCACGATCTCGAGTTATACGACTAAAGCTAATATTCTTGCATATTATGATAACCTCACTAATTTGAGTATTGTAAAGGTAAGTCCAGATTTGGATTCATATTCTGAAGGAAATTCATTATAATAAAACGTTTTTAAAAAAATATATATAAACACTCCTCCACTCGGATGTTTTGATTGTCTTATTTTTAATATTATTTCAAACAATTACTGTTGAATTGTTATTTAACATCTTATTAGATTTGCTACCTTATGTATTTTTGGTTACACAATGTTATATTCACACTAGCTGACTCCGAAAATAAGAAGGCATTTTACGTTTATGATTTGCGAAACTGGATCTTACGTCATTTTTAACACTTCTATTTGTTGTATATTTTTTTAAGATATTGCCGGATTTGATACGGTTAAATATCAGATCAACTTAAAACTGTAAACTATAACTGAGACAAGAGTTTACCTAAAGTTATGTTATTAAATTTTCTCTAAAATGTCTAAACGTCTTTCTGCCTTTTTAATTAAGGTTGACGTTGTTAAAAACAAATAAAATCAAGTCGGTGCAAATTAATTGAATTGCATAAGCTTAAATATTTTTATAAGAAAAATACATTTTTGCAGTTTTGTTGTAGAAATAAAAAAAGTAAAGCCTCTAAAAATTTAACATTTTATTAAAATTAAGAAAAAATTATGCGTGATTAGACATAACTAAATATATCATTTAAATAATGCTTTATGTATTTTTTTTTTTTCTTAAAACTGAGCATAATATTACTCAACCTTAATTAACGACATGTTGCCTCATGGATCTTGGACTTTATTTTTGTAATTCCATTTTGAATTTATTTTTGTACTTTATTTACTTTGTACTTTATTTTTGTAATTCCATTTTCTGTATAGCTTGTTTGAATTATATTATATACTAAATGGTATTTTCTTAATTATTATTGATAGTTTTACTATCGTAATTTTTAAGATGTTATTTATTTTATATTAAAGTACTAGTCGGTCAGGGTTCGCTTTGCTCGCCTTCCCGTCTAGCTAGGGATAGAGTCCCTGGATCTCCGCTGTGTTTGTTATGGCTGTGAGAATAATACTAAAAAATAACAATTAAATTATACAGACTTTACAATTACCTGAAATAAAAACTAAATTACAAAAGACAGAATAGTAGTAACTACAGTAAATAAAGTACACAGACGTTTGTGGAGGAAAAATTCACAACTTCACCCCCAACTGGGCTGTGTCCTCAAGCTGTTGCTTAAAAACTTCTCTGGGATAACACGAATGTCTCCTGACAGTTTGAAAGCAATCGGTTGGTAGGATTTCGTGTGATCTTGTTGCAAATAGACAGACAAAATTTCGCATGTAGCTATTATATTAGAAAAATGAATTTTTTTAAAAGAAATCTTATTTTTAACTCTTTGTAATTTTCCTCCGTGGTGAACTGATAACTTGTGAATTCTGTTTTTAACTGAATGCTCATTTTAGTTTCTTTTTTTTTTTCTCTGGATTCACATATTTATTTGCTTTTTGCTAAACTGAAAAGATATTGTATCTAGACTGCATCTACAGTCTTACCGAAGATCTAAATTCTATGTTATGCAGTCTTCTGACTGTTAGAAATTAAAAGAAGAAAGAAAAAAACTTTTTCAACACTTTCGGGCTGTAAATATCTGATCACATTTGCGCTCTTTTTAATATTGCAATTGAAACAGGAATTTTTAATTAAACAGTAACTGTTATAATTTTTTTTTTTATGTTTTTCTTTATGGCACATGTTGAAGTTTTATGATAACGTTAATGGGTATAGGCTGGACGTAAGTCGTTATTTAAGCGATAATTAAGAGTAACATACCTTGCTACTGGTGTATAAGGCCCTTAAAATAGGCCTTAAAGATAAAGTGCGTCTTTTATCGTAAAGGTTTCGATTATTTTTTTTTTTTCTCAAAGCCTTGCGCAAGGCTTTTGACTTTAAAGATGTGTATCGTGGCACTCCTTAGGATATCTTAAGAACTTTATTGAGAGAGATAACGCAACAGCGTTCTTGACCTTCTTGAAACTTCTCGCATAACACGGGCTGTCATTGGAGGAATCCTGCTGAAGTTCTCTCACCCGATTAATGAATTACTGAGTCGAGTTTACGAATGTATGTATACTGTGTTTTTATCGTTAGTACTATGGAAAGTACTAACAGGTGACGTTCGTATCATCATCCAAAACTATAAATTGCAGGATGTGAAATATACAGAAAAACGTGAGAATAGGAACGCTAAAAGACATTTTGGACCACCACTAACAGAAAAAATGATTAAAACATGATGAGATCAGGACATTTCGAAAAACCTGTGCAAAGGGAAACGCAAAAACGCGGAAAACGTTCGAAGTGGCTAGAAGTAGAAAGTGAAGTGTTGAAATCGAAAAATGGCATTGCGATTTCAACAAAAATGATTCGCACATACGCGGTTAAAACAACTTTTTAACGGTCATTTCACAATTTCGAAGGGGGTATCATGGTGTTATCGATTTACTAAACTTAATGGACTCGCTATGCGTACCAAAACTAAAATTTGTTACAAAATGCCAGATTAATTTTAAAATATTAATGTGGAGCAGTTGCTTAACACGATAGCACCAAGTCTTGCGACGATGATTGAAAGAATCATTGATTCAAAGATTGAGTCGACTCATCAGAGAAAACAAAGTAAAGATGAGAAGACTCATCCCCGGACTGACGCTGTTGACATGAGACACACCAGCGCCGTTTAAAAAACCAGCTAAATCTGCGATTGTAAAGTCACCAACTTGTGTAAGAATTAAAAATCTTGATTTATCTGACAAAGAGAAACAGATCGCTCCGTCGTGTAGTCACAAATCTAAAGAAATTGTGACAAGAAAACCTGAATCTGCGGAAATGGAGGTGCAAGTTATTATAGAAATAGCACCAGGCGCAGACGAAATAAAACCTGTACCAATAGAGCCTCCAAAAGCGCAAAGATCAGCTTCGGTGAGAGCATCTATTTCAGCTGAACCCAGTACTGCAGTAGAGAAAGAGTCCGGCTCATCCGCCGCGGAGACATCATCGCACATTAATTTAGATTCTTTAGCAAAGATGCTAACAGCACCGGCGAAAGTTTCATCAACTGACGTCAGTCGAAGAACGTCACTGGCATCCGAAATAGAGGAAGACGATGCCATGTTTGAGGCCTCAGATACGCTGTCATCAGAGGTTGAGGCCGTCAGAAGAATGGAGAAACATAAAAAAGGATGGCCGAAAGGAAAGCCTAGAAAGTAATTTTATTGGATCAGAAGTTATAAGAAAAGTAAAATTTTGTTCATTTTTTTTTCGACACATGAAAATGTGAAATATTGAACCCTTTTTTTATTTTTTTTTGAAGTGGGATGGGGCTAATGACCAAAGTAGTCGATGCCCCTAAAAACCTCAAAAAAAACAAAAAAAAAACATGTCAAATCTCAGGAATCTGTATTATTCTTTTTTAAATCTCATTTTTTCAGTGGTAAAAAAATACTCTCCCTTTATTGTAGATAGATGAGCCAAAATCCTAAAAAATAACACAAGTAGTACCTAAATGTCTTTTCTTCACCACTAACCTATAGAATTTCAGGACTTTGGTGTTACGTTACGGCGGCCATATTGGATTTCCCCCACCTCTTCACCAGGAGCCTATAAGATTACTGGCTGCGTCCCTTTCCCTCAGGTAGACTATTCATACCAAAAAATAACGCACAATCCTGTTCTCTACACTTTCAAAACTCCCAACACGATGACGTTTGGATAGCATCTAGTAGGATAATGCAGTCCCTCCGAATGCACCTGTTTATCGCAATATCTAGTAGGTCTGCTCGGAAGTCATACCGTCCAAAGAGTATTGCACACTGACGTCCAACATATTCGCTCCTACAAAGACGTTATGCCTTTGGCAAATATAGAGTAGTAATGAGCAGTGTAACAATTTGCAAAAAGTAAATTGCTGCAATGGGTTAATTATGTACATGGGAAAAATATATAGATATTTAATACGTTTGTAAATTGCAAGTATGGTTAATTATATACAAGGAAAAAGATAATTAAATAAAAAATACATAGGTATGTTATTTGTGTTTGTGTGTGAAAAATTAAGCATTTTTTTATTTAAATAAACCATTATATTTAATTAAATTAAAATTAAATATATATAATTATATTTTTTTATGGTTATATCATACAAATGCGTATATGTTCCCCTCACCATTTATATCAAAAGATGATTGCACACACTCAGTCAAATTTTCATAAAAGCTTTGGAACTTGTTCATCCAGTTACGTGTTTAAACTAATTTTTGAAGAAATTTTTGATTTTTAATAAACTAGTAATATGTATCGGGAACGGGGGTCTTTAGCTCACCTTTTTACCGTTTACGGGTAGGTGTAGGATTAAGCAACTCAATCTGTATGGTCTTGCTTAAGACCACTGAAAGACAGTTTAATTAGGTTAGTGGTAGTACACTGACGGGAATGTCCTTCGTGGCATTTACATCGGTGGCATCCTGACTCAGGATACATTTGAGACTGAAAGATGTCTGTTGCTGAAGTATTGAAGATGACCTCCGGTAAAGAGTCTAAGAGCTAGATACGGAGATACGGTAGGTTTAGTTATTGGGCCATTAAGGTGTCAAAGGATAATTAGTAGTTTTAATTGTTTTACAATAACTTCATATTTGTATAAGAAAAAAGGACGAGGAAATTGTAATATAATCTATTTTTTTAGAGTACAAATAAAATATTAATTTTAAAAACAAAACTTGGTAGTAAACTAATCGAATTTGTTTTGGGTAGGATTTAAAATGTAAATTTTAATACGATGAACAGTATAAAATTATTACCAGAAAAAATACATATAAAAAATGAATACACGCCAAAAAATCAGAAGATTTTACAAAAAAAATTATCATAACACCGCGTATACTACAAATAATAAACTACTTAAATATATTAATAATAATTATAAGAAAATAATAAACAACGATTCTAAATTTAATAAACAAGGCGTACATAAATTGTAAATATTGTGATATGATATATATCGGAATGACCAACAGTATATTTTTCGTACGCTCAAAAGAACATACTTTAAAGAAACTTTTAAAGATTTTTAAAAACTTGCTTTATACTTTTCAGTCATAGAATAATCAGATTATTATCATATATTGCACGAGTTTAATTAGTAGGTTAATTTGGATTTTAAACCCTGCATATTCGGTTTGCAGATTTTGCTGTTTTTACACCCGCACCCTTAATTTACTCCGGTCGGGGGGATGTTTGAAAAATAATGCTGGAATAATATATTGCCACCCGACCTTAGTAACTGTGAGAAATTTTATCGATCGGCGGCAATATTAGGAAGTATGTTAAATTAAGGATGCAAGATTTGAGGACACACATGAAACAAAATTGAATAAACTTTGGGAGTTTTAATAAGGCAAGTAAAAAAAAAAAAAAAAAATGTTCAATTTGGGGGCTCCGTATACTCAAGGAGAAGCATTCAAGTAAAATTAATTTTCAAGGAAATAATCCCTAAGGGGAAATAATAAATTTAAATATGACTTTTTAAAATCACATAGATACAGCCATAATTCTAAATAAACAAAATTGTATTTTTCTAGGAACGAGATGAAATTTTTGGGTTAATTTGTTTGTTTTTTCAAGAAATATTTAGGCGTAAGGGTTATCAAGAAATTAAGATTTCTATATTTAAAAAAATATGAAATGTAAAACAAATTGTTAGGGATGTAGGATGTAGAGGGTATACTGAAATGAAACGACTAGCACTAGATAGGGAATCTTGGAGAGCTGCATCAAACCAGTCAAATGACTGAAGACAAAAAAAAAATATTTTAAAAGCAAAGGGTAACTTGCGGGATGGATTTAAATTTAAAATATTGTTTTTTTAGGTTATAAAAGATATATATTTTTTTTACCACAGACTATTGGAGTGGGATGGGCAAACCATTTCTAAAATTGTTTAAACACCCACTGATTCACCCACTGTATTAGAAAATACAAATGGGGAAAAATTCCCATTAAGCCTTTTACCGAAGCATAATATATGGGTAAGAAAAAGCAAAAATATATAGTCACTTTAGGAACGGGTAAATATTAAATAAAAATTGATGGTGATTTGTCATTTTGATAAAAAAACTTCAAATTTGAAAGAAATTTTTATTTCTAAAGTGTCCTAGTATAGATTTGAAATTTTATTTTGGTCAAAATACCCCATACCCCCGTTTTTCCAATTTTTGCAAAAAATTAATTTAATACTAGGTACCTTTCTACCAAGTTTGAAGAAAATCGATCAGCGGGGTTCAGATTTATAAGACATACATACATACGTACGTACATACTGTACATACGTACAAATGTCCATCTGACAAAAATAAATGTTTTGAACTTGAGAGCATTGTAAAATAAATTTTTTGGTGATTTTTACAATTTATTTAAAAATTTTTATCGTTAAAAAAGATTTTTCCACTTAAAGTCAGAAAAGTTAAAAGAAGACCTTTTTTTAATTTTTTTGATCGATATATATTTTTTTCCTTTATAGTAGTAGCTATAGCTGCTATTTACATAGTAGCATAGTAGTTACTGATATAGTATATACTAGTAAAGAGTAAAGAGCAACAATAGGCAGTGTACGCATGTATCAGTAATACGTATATAAATTTAACAATAAATACTATTGGTCAATTCAAAAAAAGGAGGTACGTATGCACTTCATATTATTGTTCTTTGTCTCTGTGCATTTTATCTCTTGTGGTTTTTGCATTTACCTTTTTCGTTGTAAGTACTTTTAGCTTTAGTATTCTGTTTGTAACACTAGAGGAAGATACTATTTACAGAACAGCTGTTGTGGTTTCATTAAAATAATTTTTTGAAAATCAAATAACATTTATTTATTTTTATTTGTCATGATGGATTTTCATAGTAATTGTTTCATCCATCGATTACGAGTGAATGGATATTTTACATTTCAGTTATACCTCGTATAAGCAGGTAATAAGCTACAAAAGTACATATTAAAGTAATAATTATTATAAACATAATAATTACTATATAAAGTATATATTTTTAAGACACCTGTGTGTCCAGCACAACTAGATGTTACCAAAGTCTTAAATCCAAAATTTCGAAATTCTACGGCTAATCATTTTTGATTTATGCATGATACGTACGTACAGACGTCACGCCGAAACTAGTCAAAATGGATTCAGCGATAGTCAAAATGGATATTTCTGTTGAAATCTAAACCGAGATTTTCGCGATCACAGTACTGTCTTTACTTCGTACAAGGAAATAAAAAAGAAAAGGAATCTATTAAATGTTGCTAATATTTATTTATAAAGTGTGAACTAAAAACTAATCACAAAAATTGACTTTTTTCAGTATAAAACTCTTGACGTTACCGACTACTACTTTTTAAGTCTTAACTAGGGATTTAAACTCTAATACGTAAGAAATTGTTCATATATTTTCTTGAAAAATTAAATTAAAAAAAAAAATGAAGACACAGTTGCTATACTTTCCTTACAGTGCGAAATTTTTTTAAAACTGATTTCTTGAATGATTTTCCCTTAAAGTTTTTTTTTTAATTTTTATTTAAACTATTATTTAAAGAAAATAAATTAAGTTTATATATATATACACCAAATATTTAAGATTACCAAAAAAGGGCCGAACAACAGTTTTCTACATTTATGTACGCAATATATTCGTATATAAGATTGAGTGCCACTCCTGTCAGTATATAATTGTTGTGTTAAAATAATTAAATAAAATATACACATGTAAACGTATAAGTATGTTCTCTGAGTTATACTAAATATTGTGAAATTATGTAGTTGCATATATAACATTATAAACCTACCTTTTACGACCTGTTTTAAATTAATAATTATAATACTAAAAATATTAAATAGGTTCAGAAAATTGATGGATGCCCATTATTTTTTTAAAGCTTAAACGAAATGAGTATTTTCCAGGTAACAAGAGAACTACAAATCATGACATAATCTAAAGTGTAGTAATAATAAATGCATGTACATTAAGAAAACGAATTTTTTTTCTTTTCTTTTTATCTGTTTAGCCTCCGGTATTTACCGTTCAGATAATACTTCACAGGATGAATCAGGATGATATGTATAAAGTGTAGTCTTGTACAGTCTCAGTTCGACCATTCCTGAGATGTGCGGTTAATTGAAACCCAACCACCAAAGAACACCGGTATCCACGATCTAGTATTCATATCCGTGTAAAAATAAGTGACTTTACTAGGACTTGAACGCTGGAACTCTCGACTTCCAAAGGAAGACGCGTTCACTACAAGTCCAACCCGGTAGGTTGAGATAACGAGTTTAATCTGTTCATACCGTAAGTAGCACAGGCGAAATGAGCTTTCAGTCAGAAATACAATTTGTTTACATCAAAAATTAATTTAAATGTCAGGAAAAGATTTTTGAAAGTATATGTTTGCAGCGTCGCTTTATATGGAAGTGAAACTTGGACGATCGGAGTACCTGAGAAGCAAAGATAAGAAGCTTTTGAAATGCGGTGCTATAAGAGAATGTTAAAAATCAGGTGGGTGGATGAAGTGACAAATGAAGAGGTGTTGCGGCAAATCGATGTAGAAAGAAGCATTTGGAAAAATGTAGTTAAAAGAAGAGACAGACTTATAGGCCACATATTAAGGCATCCTGGAATAGTCGCTTTAATATTAGCGGGTCAGGTAGAAGGAAACAATTGTGCAGGCAGGCAAGTTTGGAATATGTAAAACAAATTGTTAGGGATGTAGAATGTAGGGGGTATATCGAAATGAAACGACTAGCACTAGATAAGGAATCTTGGAGAGCTTCATCAAACCAGTCAAATGACTGAAGACAATAAAAAAAAATTGTAAGGTGAAACTACAGTCTGTACTAGTAACACTCACTACTGCCATCTGTCGTTTTATTAACAAATAAAATGTTAATTTTTTTTCTTTCAGGCTAATTGTATACGTTTATGACATCTCGGTTAACCTTTTTTTTAATATGTAAAAAAAAAATAACGACACTCAATCATTTAAATTTAAATTAAACAGGAAACTTTCCTTGTCGTATCTAGATTACCATTCCGCAAAAGAGATTTTATTTCTTACTGTTGGGTGAAGAGGGTAATAATCGTCAAATTTTGTCTGCAGGAGATGGAGATTAATCGTACCAAAATGTTGATCGACGCATTTACTGTGAGTAAAGTTTTGCCCACAATATTACAAACAATCCCTTGTAATCGGGGAGCTCGGTGAAAACTTGTTCTCACGTCAAAATCATAATATCCGAGGATCTACCTCAGCAATGAGTTTAAGCTGTATCTGCCGTGAACCTAAAGAATGTTTTCTGGTCGCTGTACAGGACAGAAGTGCAAAAACGTTACTGCCTCTCATAGCAAATTATAACCGGCCGGAACGGTAATTTTCTCAGACGAGTGGCTCGCATTTGAAACCTACCGAATAATTATAACCATCAAACGGTCAATCACTCGGAAAATTTAGTTTACCAGAAAAGAGGGGCTCGTGCTTAAACGACAGAAATTGCTTGGAGATGGGTAAAACAACGGAATAAAACAAACACCTTGTAGAACACTGCTTGAATCGTATCCCGTTTCAGTTTATTCGACGCCAGTGCTACCAAGATCGCGATTTTTTTCAACGAATCCTAAGAGATATTGCCGCTTATTGACATTCACAATGATAAATAAGGGGAGTTTTTAATTTTTTTTTTCTTTTAAGTACATGGCAATTTAATATAATAATATTACGTAATTACTCAAAACAAACGTATTTTGACACTTAACGGAAATTATACAAAACTGGTACGAAATTAATCGACATATTCTTTTCAAATAAAAATAGGTATAAAAAAAAAAAGGTGATATCATTTCTTCTTTTCCATTAAAATTAAACATACTGTTCATAAAGTTACTCAAATTTAAAATAGGACGATGATTATCCAAACCCCAATTTTTCGGACGATTAACTACCCGGATTGTTTACATCTGCATTGGACAGAAAAAATAGTTATACTATGTAAAAAAAATTAAATTACTATTCAAATAACGCTTTTCTTTTGCAGAAATTCTATGATCTTTTATTTTTACTGGGTTTTTAAATGAATTTTTTGTAATTCTTATCGCATGAAACGTAGTACATTTAGGCCTATGTTAAAGTAATTAAAATTAATTTCTGAAAATATTAATGGAAACTGGTCAAATTAACTGGTCAAGCGTGTGATGTAATTATGATAGTTGTTTTAATTCTGCTGCGCACATACATTAGATCAAAAGAAATGACATCATTATTATATTCTTTGCCAGATTTTTTTAAAAGAAATAGTGTTTTTAAAGGTAAGTTTTTATTACTGATTGTCACTAAGTTTTATTCTATCTATTAAACAACAAACAAATCCAGTTTTGTAGAAGATAGAATTTTTGTAAATTTTGATGCTTCTTTCAGCAAGTTTCTATAACTGGGAGACCTTTTACAATAGGCGGCAACATTTCTGTTTTTGTTGGAAGTTGTGTAAACGCGCCACGATATGGGATGGAATGACATCGTAGCCGCATGGCGTGACATTACCGCCGCCACCACGCAGTAATTAATTATTTATAATATTCCATTCCTCAGAAATCATACATGCGAGTTGAATCCTTCATTGATTGTTGTCATATGTTTATTTTTGCATAGTGTACGATGATTATTATTGATCATGTATTCTGCGACGTAGAGCTCCGTGAATTGCCTGCGGTTGCTTATCTATTTCCTGAATGTGTTCGGTAATGTTTGTCTTCAATTACAGCAGGATGTATGGATTGCTCCAATAAAAATTTTCTTTAAAATTACCCACAGAAAGAAGTCTGAACTAGTTAGATCAGGAGATGTTCGTGACCACAATCGTTTAGAAATCATTCTTCTAACGAAAAAACCTGTAGTATCTCCATAGTAGAGCAACCTCTATGATAAGTGGCGCTGTCCTGTTACAACTAGCAGTCACACTCATCCTCTTGTAGTAACCCTATGAATAGTTGATTAATTTGTCTATGGACGGAAGCATCCTCAGTTTTTCCAAAAAACAAGGGTTCTATTATTCATCGCCTTAAAACCGCACACCATACGCCAATTTTTTTGTGGGTGGGGGAGATTCAAAGAAATTTGTGGGCTTTCAGTATTCCATGTTCGGTAGTTCTGACTATTAACATACCCACCAAGATGAAACCACTCTTAATCTGTGAAAAACACTTGATCTAAAACCCCAGTGTTACCTCTGACAAAGTTCCTGAACCGTTGACGATAATGAATCCTTTTAGCATAATCAACATTAGTTAGCTCATGGATAATCTGTATTCGATACGAATAACATTTCAACATACTCCTCGCTGCAGTGTGACTGAACCTAGTGAAATGTACTTTTCCTAACTTAGTCTTCGTAAAAAATTTATGAGGAGATCTTAATTAACTGCAGCATTAATGTCATGTACGACCTGTACAATTAAAAGGCTGACCTGTGTCGGCATGTTTCTGATCTAACAGCAAACCTGTTTCGTGAAATATTTTAATTAATTTCTGAGTAAGATTTTTCACTTGCGCTTCCTTTTTTAATCTCTTCCTGAAATTTCGCCGACATACAACATGAGATTTCGTCTCTAAGTAAGTTTTCATCACGAATATACGTTCTTCAACAGTAACCGCGTTTTAACAAACGAAATATGATTACGCAATCTTGTTTAAATTCCACAGAGATTGGCAATACTCAGATATGCAGGCAATAAACAGTCCTTCTCACTCCAGCTCCAATCATAACAATATCTAATAATTATTTTATACATCTCACATCAATATATGCATTTTAACAATTATATGCATTCAGTTTCTAAGAGATGAGGCCTCTTTTAACATTCTGTAATCTTATAAGTAACCTAATAGCAAAAAATAAAGAAATAGAATTTAACTAATCCTCTTACCTTCATTCAATTTTTAGATATGAAATTACTACTTGGAATATAATGTAGGTCACTTTTGAAAAAAGTTGTAAATAGTCTTAAATGACTGCCATTTTGGTTACATACCTAACATAATAGTAAGGTGTATGTAAACGGTTACGTAGCCCTTAGTAGCCTGAAGTAAAATTTTTTTTCATTGCTTCTTAAAATATCCATTTAAAATTTTTGATTTGCTCACCTATGCGAGTCCCTGTTGGCTTTTAAGTGTGATGGTCTCATACAGAAAAATAGATCGTTTTGAGAAAGGAGAATTTGCTAAATTGTACTTTTTCTCAGTTGAAAAAGTTTCTTTTAAACATTTTCATACTTTATTTTCATTTATGAATGTGTGTGTGTGTGTGAATTTATATATATATACATACTAGCTTCCTGTCTCAGCTCGCGGTAAATAGTTAAATAGTTACTTGCGTTTCCCGTAGTGGTCAATATTTTTGTTTTATATTCATTAGTCAGGTAATTGGAGGCAGGTACAGCCAGTCACAAATACAGTAATGGTCACAGTGGCTGTATTCGTTGAGCCACAGCGCCGTATACTTTCACATCCCTAAAAAAAAAACCGAAAGTGGTTTTTAAATATTTATCTGAAGAGTATTTGCAAGCCCAGATCTACTGAATATCTCGTTTACTGTAGTCGGGATTGGGAAAATTTACAATCGTTTTTCAAAAATTTTTTTACCTTTCTTCATTACCTTTCAAGGACGAATTGCAAAAATCAAGAAATCGGTTTATTGACATGAAAATTATTCTCACCAAAAATCAGGTTGATTTCTACATTTGTTACAATGAAATTAAAAAAAATTACAGGTTTAAAAAACAATTTTAACCTTCGAAAACTCGGAATGGAACTCAAAAAATCTAGAAATTGATTTTAGATGTTCATAATCAATCAGTTCAAACCCAGCTCACACAGAAATAGACACTCACAGTTCACAATACATTAATTCAACTCATAATGAAGTGAATTTAAAAAACCCTCTTCCTCTTTTACACACACATACACACACACATATATATATATATATATGTGTATATATATATATATATATATATATATATATATACATTTTTTTAATTTGTTTATATTTTTTACTTCTAAAATATATTAATTTTATTTTTTTTAAGTTAGGACAACAATGAAGCAAGCAAATATCATTTCTTCTTCTTTATTTTTCTTTTCTCTCAATATATATTCTTTCATCCTTTCCGCGTGTTTTTATCTTTCTTTTTTCCGGCCATTTCATTTTTGTGTAATTCTTTACTTTCCTCGCCGTTATACGTACCCATGGTTGCTCTTTTTCTTCCAGAGTTTAATGAATGTTTGTTTATTTACTCTCTGTTCATCCATTCTGTGTAAATATGGCCCAGGTATCTCAGTATCCTTTTTGTTACCGCTCTTTAACAGAGCCCAGTCGGTAAGGTATAACGTTTCACCTCTATGGTATCGTTCTCATTACTGTGGCGGATTGGCTGGGTTTGAACCTTTTAAGAAGTTCTTTATATTATAGATTTCTTTGATCAGGCAACGTACAGGCGGCGCAACGAATATTCATGTTTACGGCAGCGACAGCCGCAGTTCCGTTTATTCTACTCGTGCCATGCTTTTAGCATAATATTTGCTTCATTACCTAACAACGAATAGGCCTTCTTAAGATGAGAACACAATGTGTTCTCATCTTAAGATTGTGTCTCATCTCATCACAATTGTGTTCTTAAGAACACAATTTTTTTATATTTTAATCACCTCAATGTTAATATTTCGAACATTATTACATTTTTAATTTTAATTTAATTTAATTATATATATATATATATATATATATAGATTTTTTATATCAAATTTAATTTCCTAACTGAAACCTTTTAATTAATATGCGACCATTTTCTTCGAAAGAAATTATTATTATGCATTTTTCAAAATGGAAAACGTGCTAAGAATTACAAAAGCGCAGCGCTTATGTGAAGCGGGAAATTGTGAAATAGAGAGCCTACTCTTAAAAGGTATAATATCAAAATCATTTTGATTCGCAATAAAATAAATCATTCTATTTTCAAACAGATATTGAAAAGTAAATGCAAGATAATGATTACAAACAGTAAATAATGGAATAATAAATTACAGCAGAAATTAATTATTTTTAAATGGTAGAACAAAACAAAACTATTTTAATAATAAAACGATGAACGCCATCCACTTTGCAAGAATTATTAGAATTTACGATGTTACTGTCATCAGAATCATCGTAATCATCGATGTCACTTTCATTATCTTCTAGTAAAAAAATAATAAATGATTCAATAGCATTGTCAAAAATGCGTCCTTGTGGCATAAATTCAGCTTCTGTTTCCTTAACTTTATTAAAATACAGCTTCCCGTTTTTTTTCTTTCAAACCCGCCACTTTATTTTCACATAGCTTTTGAATATCTTTGATATCAAAAGTTACAGTATGATTTGTTACGTCCGTTAACTTATGACCATCTCGATAGGATTTAAATTTGAGTGGCATGGAGGTATTTGGAGAACATCATGCCCATTATTTTTGTAAAAGTTCGTCAAACGCATAAACAGAAACGTTTTCTGTTTGCTTTTACCAGATTGTACAATTGTTGTTTCAGAAATCAAACGGCAGGAATGAATGAAGAACATAATGCTTCTGAAACCGATTATCATATCTTCTTTTATAAATTGGAAATCTGAAATTTTTCTAAAACGGCCTTGCGACAGGGTGTGTTGTAAAAAATTACAACACAATTATTGGGAAGGTTGGAATTAACAATTCTTCTGTCCATTTTAAGTCATTTTCCGCTTTTATTTGACCTCTGTAATTACCACTTTTTAAACTTGCTTGCCAAATTAGTAAGGCGTTTGGTATAAAATCCATTTCTCCTCCGACACGCACTATAATAAATTTGCTGCCTTTCGAAACAGTAACTTTTATCCATCACCTGAATCAAAACACTACGATGTAGTGAGATAAAGATTTTTCGAGATATATTCTCGGCCTATTTTCGGTTCTAAACATTTTTACGGTAGTCACGATACTGAATACGCTTAAATCTTATGTCATGTCGCTCTGAGAACTTTTCCGACATTTTCGACTTTTTTTCAAATAAGTCTCTATTCCTGAATAACCAATGGCATCTTTAATCGCTAACCTTATCTTTTTCACCGTCGGCAGTTGTTTGTGAATTTTGTGAAATTTTTTTTGGTCCGTCCCGCCACACACTTGAATGATTCTGAGAAAGGTGATTGACTCATTTCCTGAGTTATAATGCTTGGCTTGTACGTATTATTTTTACAATAACTAAAATCACGATAGCTTATAAACTGTAGTTATATACCTTACTTAGGCCTTTAGGCCAGATCTGTGCCAATTCGGCTTGGACAAGCTATAATTTGTGTATAGGTATGAATATGAAACATTTGTGTGCTTTTGAAGACAAAAATTAATGTTAGTCATCAACTTAGATAATCGGGATGGACTTTAAATACAAATGATCTTGTATTTACGCATACAGTTGAAATAGTAAAGTTTGATAGAAAAAGCATAATCAAATGAAATTTTCTTTAAAATATTACATTCGTATGGTTGTGATTAAATTTTGGCTGTATAAAGAGAAAATTTACCGAGATAGTTCTGCGTTTAACCATCATTTTTACTCGATAATTTTTACTAAGTTATGTTCCTATACCGTAGATTGAAGGTATAACGAAGTAAAAATTTAAAACTCTTCTTTTTAAAAATTTTTAAATACTACCCATATATAGACGACCCATATAATAATTGGGCAAAATTTGTAGAAAATAGGTTCGGTCTATCCTGAGATATAAGGTCAAAAGCGGTGCAAAACACACATATATTAGCAAAACATTTGACACCCAATTTTTGGGACATCATATTTTGTCATGCAAGTCTGTCACAAGGAGAGCCATGCAGTATTTGTCCCTTACAAGAGCCATCAACTTTTTTTACTACTTTCACTGGATCTATAAAAAATATAACATTAGATACATACGATCTAAATAAAATATTTTTATTTTTTATTAATAAAAATTAAAACAATAATTAACAGTGATAATTAACAATAATTAACAATAATTAAACAATAATTAAACAGTGTTTAATTCGTAACACAGCAACGTCATGTAATTTAAATATTTAATTCTATTCAAATATCTAATAAAAGTGCATGGGTCGGTTAAAAACTGTCGGTTAAAAATGTCGGGTAAAAACTAAAATAATAACAAATTACATAAATTAAAAAAAATAATTTTATAATAAGTAAAGAAAACAAAAGCTTCAAATAAGGTAAAGGCGTGATACAGAAGACCTGGAAAAGACAAGTGGTACACATTTACAACATTTATAATGGGTGTTTGTTTTAGAGTGATAGAATTTTGAATTGAAATAAAACACATAAAAAGGTAAGTTTGAAAACAATTTTGTTTTCATCAAAGATAATTTTTCCGTTTATTTTTGAAAATAATTTCAACCACGATTAACTTAGATCAACAGGACTAGACAATTCCAATTTTGAACCAATTTAAATGTAATTCGGGACCTATGTTGTTAATAACAAGAGTTATGTTTCCTTCCAAAGCGTGAATTGTTGTTGGTTTATCAGCATAAACAAAGAGCAAAACATCCCCAAAGAAAATAATCTACTGGTGTTAAGTCACATGATCTTGGAGGACAATTCACTAGAATATTACGTCAAATAATTCGATCGCAAAATTGATTAAATGAATGGAATAATTTGGTAGCAGGATGTGGTTTAGATACTTCCGATCTTCTTGAACTATCACTGACAATACCGATATTTTCGTCTGTACTTACAGGTCTTGTTGGTTTTTCATGAAGTAGAATTAATGTTTTTCAAAAATTATCAACATTCGGACGAATAAGTTGCTCTGATGGACGATAAGGTGCACCATAAAAATTACTAAATACTCTACAAGTTTGGCTAACAGAACATTGATTTTTTTAATTATAAATGGTGTAATTAGAAACATATAATATTTGTTGCGGCCTCATTTTCTCCATGCTAATTTTCCAATGCTCATTATTACGAAAATTCATGAATAAAGAAGTGAACAATAACACAGATATGGATAAATGACATGTTTATTCTGGGGTGGAGATAAGAGTGGTGGTGAAGAGGGCCCCCACCTCAAAAACTTTACAATAATTCTAAATCAAGAAGTGAACAGTCACACAGAAACGGATGAATAACATGGTTATTCTGGGGTGGTGATAAAGTGAGGTAGGGAGGAGGGCCCCCACCTCTAAAAATTTCCAATAATTCTAAATCAAGAAGTGAACAGTCACACAGAAACGGATGAATAACATGGTTATTCTGGGGTGGCGATAAAGTGAGGTGGGGAGGAGGGCCCCCACGTCTAAAAATTTCCAATAATTCATAAATCAAGAAGTGAAGTCGCACAGAAACGGATGAACAACATGGTTATTCTGGGGTGGTGATAAAGTGACGTGGGGAGGAGGGCCCCCACCTCTAAAAATTTCCAATAATTCATAAATCAAGAAGTGAACAGTCACACAGAAACGGATGAATAACATGGTTATTCTGGGGTGGCGATAAAGTGAGGTGGGGAGGAGGGCCCCCACCTCTAAAAATTTCCAATAATTAATAAATCAAGAAGTGAAGTCACACAGAAACGGATGAATAACATGGTTATTCTGGGGTGGCGATAAAGTGAGGTGGGGAGGAGGGCCCCCACTTCTAAAAATTTCCAATAATTCATAAATCAAGAAGTGAAGTCACACAGAAACGGAATAACATGGTTATTCTGGGGTGGCGATAAAGTGAGGTGGGGAGGAGGGCCCCCACCTCTAAAAATTTCCAATAATTCATAAATCAAGAAGTGAAGTCACACAGAAACGGATGAATAACATGGTTATTCTGGGGTGGCGATAAAGTGAGGTGGGGAGAAGGGCCCCCACCTCTAAAAATTTCCAATAATTCATAAATCAAGAAGTGAAGTCACACAGAAACAGATGAATAACATGGTTATTCTGGGGTGGCGATAAAGTGTGGTGGGGAGAAGGGCCCCCACCTCTAAAAATTTCCAATAATTCACAAATCAAGAAGTGAAGTCACACAAAAACGGATGAATAACATGGTTATTCTGGGGTGGTGATAGAGTGAGGTGGGGAGGAGGGTCCCCACCTCTAAAAATTTCCAATAATTCACAAATCAAGAAGTGAAGTCACACAGAAACGGATGAATGACATGGTTATTCTGGGGTGGCGATAAAGTGAGGTGGGGAGGAGGGCCCCCACCTCTAAAAATTTCCAATAATTCATAAATCAAGAAGTGAAGTCACACAGAAACGGATGAATAACATGGTTATTCTGGGGTGGTGATAAAGTGAGGTGGTGAGGAGGGCCCCCACCTCTAAAAATTTCCAATAATTCATAAATAAAGAAGTGAAGTCACACAGAAACGGATGAATAACATGGTTATTCTGGGGTGGCGATAAAGTGAGGTGGGGAGGAGGGCCCCCACCTCTAAAAATTTCCAATAATTCATAAATCAAGAAGTGAAGTCACACAGAAACGGATGAATAACATGGTTATTCTGGGGTGGCGATAAAGTGTGGTGGGGAGGAGGGCCCCCACCTCTATAAATTTCCAATAATTCATAAATCAAGAAGTGAAGTCACACAGAAACGAATGAATAACATGGTTATTCTGGGGTGGCGATAAAGTGAGGTGGGGAGGAGGGCCCTCACCTCTGAAAATTTCCAATAATTCATAAATCAAGAAGTGAAGTCACACAGAAACGGATGAATAACATGGTTATTCTGGGGTGGTGATAAAGTGAGGTGGGGAGGAGGGCCCCCACCTCTAAAAATTTCCAATAATTCATAAATCAAGAAGTGAAGTCACACAGAAACGGATGAATAACATGGTTATTCTGGGGTGGCGATAAAGTGAGGTGGGGAGGAGGGCCCCCACCTCTAAAAATTTCCAATAATTCATAAATAAAGAAGTGAAGTCACACAGAAACGGATGAATAACATGGTTATTCTGGGGTGGCGATAAAGTGAGGTGGGGAGGAGGGCCCCCACCTCTAAAAATTTCCAATAATTCATAAATCAAGAAGTGAAGTCACACAGAAACGGATGAATAACATGGTTATTCTGGGGTGGCGATAAAGTGTGGTGGGGAGGAGGGCCCCCACCTCTAAAAATTTCCAATAATTCATAAATCAAGAAGTGAAGTCACACAGAAACGGATGAATAACATGGTTATTCTGGGGTGATGATAAAGTGAGGTGGGGAGGAGGGCCCTCACCTCTAAAAATTTCCACTAATTCATAAATCAAGAAGTGAAGTCACACAGAAACGGATGAATAACATGGTTATTCTGGGGTGAAGATAAAGTGAGGTGGGGATGAGGGCCCCCACCTCTAAAAATTTACAATAATTCATAAATCAAGAAGTGAAGTCACACAGAAACGGATGAATAACATGGTTATTCTGGGGTGGCGATAAAGTGAGGTGGGGAGGAGGGCCCCCACCTCTAAAAATTTCCAATAATTAATAAATCAAGAAGTGAAGTCACACAGAAACGGATGAATAACATGGTTATTCTGGGGTGGCGATAAAGTGAGGTGGGGAGGAGGGCCCCCACTTCTAAAAATTTCCAATAATTCATAAATCAAGAAGTGAAGTCACACAGAAACGGAATAACATGGTTATTCTGGGGTGGCGATAAAGTGAGGTGGGGAGGAGGGCCCCCACCTCTAAAAATTTCCAATAATTCATAAATCAAGAAGTGAAGTCACACAGAAACGGATGAATAACATGGTTATTCTGGGGTGGCGATAAAGTGAGGTGGGGAGAAGGGCCCCCACCTCTAAAAATTTCCAATAATTCATAAATCAAGAAGTGAACAGTCACACAGAAACGGATGAATAACATGGTTATTCTGGGGTGGCGATAAAGTGAGGTGGGGAGGAGGGCCCCCACCTCTAAAAATTTCCAATAATTCATAAATCAAGAAGTGAAGTCACACAGAAACGGATGAATAACATGGTTATTCTGGGGTGGTGATAAAGTGAGGTGGTGAGGAGGGCCCCCACCTCTAAAAATTTCCAATAATTCATAAATAAAGAAGTGATGTCACACAGAAACGGATGAATAACATGGTTATTCTGGGGTGGCGATAAAGTGAGGTGGGGAGGAGGGCCCCCACCTCTAAAAATTTCCAATAATTCATAAATCAAGAAGTGAAGTCACACAGAAACGGATGAATAACATGGTTATTCTGGGGTGGCGATAAAGTGTGGTGGGGAGGAGGGCCCCCACCTCTATAAATTTCCAATAATTCATAAATCAAGAAGTGAAGTCACACAGAAACGAATGAATAACATGGTTATTCTGGGGTGGCGATAAAGTGAGGTGGGGAGGAGGGCCCTCACCTCTAAAAATTTCCAATAATTCATAAATCAAGAAGTGAAGTCACACAGAAACGGATGAATAACATGGTTATTCTGGGGTGGCGATAAAGTGAGGTGGGGAGAAGGGCCCCCACCTCTAAAAATTTCCAATAATTCATAAATCAAGAAGTGAAGTCACACAGAAACAGATGAATAACATGGTTATTCTGGGGTGGCGATAAAGTGTGGTGGGGAGAAGGGCCCCCACCTCTAAAAATTTCCAATAATTCACAAATCAAGAAGTGAAGTCACACAAAAACGGATGAATAACATGGTTATTCTGGGGTGGTGATAGAGTGAGGTGGGGAGGAGGGTCCCCACCTCTAAAAATTTCCAATAATTCACAAATCAAGAAGTGAAGTCACACAGAAACGGATGAATGACATGGTTATTCTGGGGTGGCGATAAAGTGAGGTGGGGAGGAGGGCCCCCACCTCTAAAAATTTCCAATAATTCATAAATCAAGAAGTGAAGTCACACAGAAACGGATGAATAACATGGTTATTCTGGGGTGGTGATAAAGTGAGGTGGTGAGGAGGGCCCCCACCTCTAAAAATTTCCAATAATTCATAAATAAAGAAGTGAAGTCACACAGAAACGGATGAATAACATGGTTATTCTGGGGTGGCGATAAAGTGAGGTGGGGAGGAGGGCCCCCACCTCTAAAAATTTCCAATAATTCATAAATCAAGAAGTGAAGTCACACAGAAACGGATGAATAACATGGTTATTCTGGGGTGGCGATAAAGTGTGGTGGGGAGGAGGGCCCCCACCTCTATAAATTTCCAATAATTCATAAATCAAGAAGTGAAGTCACACAGAAACGAATGAATAACATGGTTATTCTGGGGTGGCGATAAAGTGAGGTGGGGAGGAGGGCCCTCACCTCTGAAAATTTCCAATAATTCATAAATCAAGAAGTGAAGTCACACAGAAACGGATGAATAACATGGTTATTCTGGGGTGGTGATAAAGTGAGGTGGGGAGGAGGGCCCCCACCTCTAAAAATTTCCAATAATTCATAAATCAAGAAGTGAAGTCACACAGAAACGGATGAATAACATGGTTATTCTGGGGTGGCGATAAAGTGAGGTGGGGAGGAGGGCCCCCACCTCTAAAAATTTCCAATAATTCATAAATAAAGAAGTGAAGTCACACAGAAACGGATGAATAACATGGTTATTCTGGGGTGGCGATAAAGTGAGGTGGGGAGGAGGGCCCCCACCTCTAAAAATTTCCAATAATTCATAAATCAAGAAGTGAAGTCACACAGAAACGGATGAATAACATGGTTATTCTGGGGTGGCGATAAAGTGTGGTGGGGAGGAGGGCCCCCACCTCTAAAAATTTCCAATAATTCATAAATCAAGAAGTGAAGTCACACAGAAACGGATGAATAACATGGTTATTCTGGGGTGATGATAAAGTGAGGTGGGGAGGAGGGCCCTCACCTCTAAAAATTTCCACTAATTCATAAATCAAGAAGTGAAGTCACACAGAAACGGATGAATAACATGGTTATTCTGGGGTGAAGATAAAGTGAGGTGGGGATGAGGGCCCCCACCTCTAAAAATTTACAATAATTCATAAATCAAGAAGTGAAGTCACACAGAAACGGATGAATAACATGGTTATTCTGGGGTGGCGATAAAGTGAGGTGGGGAGGAGGGCCCCCACCTCTAAAAATTTCCAATAATTAATAAATCAAGAAGTGAAGTCACACAGAAACGGATGAATAACATGGTTATTCTGGGGTGGCGATAAAGTGAGGTGGGGAGGAGGGCCCCCACTTCTAAAAATTTCCAATAATTCATAAATCAAGAAGTGAAGTCACACAGAAACGGAATAACATGGTTATTCTGGGGTGGCGATAAAGTGAGGTGGGGAGGAGGGCCCCCACCTCTAAAAATTTCCAATAATTCATAAATCAAGAAGTGAAGTCACACAGAAACGGATGAATAACATGGTTATTCTGGGGTGGCGATAAAGTGAGGTGGGGAGAAGGGCCCCCACCTCTAAAAATTTCCAATAATTCATAAATCAAGAAGTGAACAGTCACACAGAAACGGATGAATAACATGGTTATTCTGGGGTGGCGATAAAGTGAGGTGGGGAGGAGGGCCCCCACCTCTAAAAATTTCCAATAATTCATAAATAAAGAAGTGAAGTCACACAGAAACGGATGAATAACATGGTTATTCTGGGGTGGTGATAAAGTGAGGTGGGGAGAAGGGCCCCCACCTCTAAAAATTTCCAATAATTCACAAATCAAGAAGTGAAGTCACACAAAAACGGATGAATAACATGGTTATTCTGGGGTGGTGATAGAGTGAGGTGGGGAGGAGGGTCCCCACCTCTAAAAATTTCCAATAATTCACAAATCAAGAAGTGAAGTCACACAGAAACGGATGAATGACATGGTTATTCTGGGGTGGTGATAAAGTGAGGTGGGGAGGAGGGCCCCCACCTCTAAAAATTTCCAATAATTCATAAATCAAGAAGTGAAGTCACACAGAAACGGATGAATAACATGGTTATTCTGGGGTGGTGATAAAGTGAGGTGGTGAGGAGGGCCCCCACCTCTAAAAATTTCCAATAATTCATAAATAAAGAAGTGAAGTCACACAGAAACGGATGAATAACATGGTTATTCTGGGGTGGCGATAAAGTGAGGTGGGGAGGAGGGCCCCCACCTCTAAAAATTTCCAATAATTCATAAATCAAGAAGTGAAGTCACACAGAAACGGATGAATAACATGGTTATTCTGGGGTGGCGATAAAGTGTGGTGGGGAGGAGGGCCCCCACCTCTATAAATTTCCAATAATTCATAAATCAAGAAGTGAAGTCACACAGAAACGAATGAATAACATGGTTATTCTGGGGTGGCGATAAAGTGAGGTGGGGAGGAGGGCCCTCACCTCTAAAAATTTCCAATAATTCATAAATCAAGAAGTGAAGTCACACAGAAACGGATGAATAACATGGTTATTCTGGGGTGGTGATAAAGTGAGGTGGGGAGGAGGGCCCCCACCTCTAAAAATTTCCAATAATTCATAAATCAAGAAGTGAAGTCACACAGAAACGGATGAATAACATGGTTATTCTGGGGTGGTGATAAAGTGAGGTGGGGAGGAGGGCCCCCACCTCTAAAAATTTCCAATAATTCATAAATAAAGAAGTGAAGTCACACAGAAACGGATGAATAACATGGTTATTCTGGGGTGGCGATAAAGTGAGGTGGGGAGGAGGGCCCCCACCTCTAAAAATTTCCAATAATTCATAAATCAAGAAGTGAAGTCACACAGAAACGGATGAATAACATGGTTATTCTGGGGTGGCGATAAAGTGTGGTGGGGAGGAGGGCCCCCACCTCTAAAAATTTCCAATAATTCATAAATCAAGAAGTGAAGTCACACAGAAACGGATGAATAACATGGTTATTCTGGGGTGATGATAAAGTGAGGTGGGGAGGAGGGCCCTCACCTCTAAAAATTTCCACTAATTCATAAATCAAGAAGTGAAGTCACACAGAAACGGATGAATAACATGGTTATTCTGGGGTGAAGATAAAGTGAGGTGGGGATGAGGGCCCCCACCTCTAAAAATTTACAATAATTCATAAATCAAGAAGTGAAGTCACACAGAAACGGATGAATAACATGGTTATTCTGGGGTGGTGATAAAGTGAGGTGGGGAGGAGGGCCCCCACCTCTAAAAATTTCCAATAATTCATAAATCAAGAAGTGAAGTCACACAGAAACGGATGAATAACATGGTTATTCTGGGGTGGTGATAAAGTGAGGTGGGGAGGAGGGCCCCCACCTCTAAAAATTTCCAATAATTCATAAATAAAGAAGTGAAGTCACACAGAAACGGATGAATAACATGGTTATTCTGGGGTGGTGTTAAAGTGAGGTGGGGAGGAGGGCCCCCACCTCTAAAAATTTCCAATAATTCATAAATCAAGAAGTGAAGTCACACAGAAACGGATGAATAACATGGTTATTCTAAGGTGGCGATAAAGTGAGGTGGGGAGGAGGGCCCTCACCTCTAAAAATTTCCAATAATTCATAAAACAAGAAGTGAAGTCACACAGAAACGGATGAATAACATGGTTATTCTGGGGTGGCGATAAAGTGAGGTGGGGAGGAGGGCCCCCACCTCTAACAATTTCCAATAATTCATAAATCAAGAAGTGAAGTCATACAGAAACGGATGAATAACATGGTTATTCTGGGGTGGCGATAAAGTGTGGTGGGGAGGAGGGCCCCCACCGCTAAAAGTTTTCAATAATTCTAAATCAAGAAATGAAGAGGAAACAGAAGTGGATGAATAACATGGTTATTCTGGGGTGGCGATGAAGTGGGGTGGAGGGCCCCCACATCAAAAATATCGACAATATTTCAGAAATAAAGAAGTGAAGAGTAAAGCAGAAATACAACAATATAGAACTTATGTAATAGGTTAGAGACTAAAACCCAAAGGAAAAAATTATTAATCGGAAAGAAACCAGTTAACACTAATAATGTAAGAAGAAAGCTATCTAAGTAATAAATAAAAAATAAACAGAAATAAAACCATAATGATAGTGGAGGGCCACCGTGCTGAAAATTCATGATCTTTATGAATTATTTTTTATTGAAAGTAACTAATGGAATTGAAGACATTTATTCGAAGTTGTGAGATTATTTGTATTGAAAATATTTTACTTTTTAATAAATCTTCTTAAGTTTTGTACTAAATCTTTTAATTATTTTGCAATTTAGTTAATTTACTTTTATAAACCCAATATATTTAATAAAGAGAAAAATATTTACAGAAGTTTGATTATTCTTAATTTAAAAAAAAATCACCTCTTAAATGTTGAACCAAACGTTTAAACATCAGGGTTTAATTTCTTAAGATTTTTATTTTGTTGGTACGTCATTAATCTTCGAAAGGCTGATAGTTTTGAAACTAATTTTACTAAAATTTCATCCTTTTTTCTTCCATGTCTTGTTTTTAAATGCGTAAATAACGTTTCAGTTATTTTATATTACAAGTGGTTGGAGTCTCCCCGAGATCCGTTTTCAAGTACTACTTTTAAGTGAATAATACACTGTAGTTATGAACAAAATATTTACACAGAAACAAGACTAGTCGAAAAAGGTTGAATCAGTTAATTAGCAACACTTCAGAAAAACATTTCTGTACTTTTCTAAGAAAACCCTTTTTACTGTTCCAAAGAAAGGTTTTAAAACCTAGAGAAACAAGAAATCAGACTTGTAAATTGTAAATACATTTAAAGAACTAAAGAAATAAAAAAAAAACAATAAATTAATGTAAAATTTATTGCCTGTATTTCTTTATCAATATTGAAAAATCACTTTGATTCATTTAAATAATATATTTATTCCAAAAAAACATCGACATCTAATATTTTTTGTAAGTGTAACAGGGATGAATGGGATTTCATGTTGGTCATTCATCTTGGTCTTAAGTCTATAGTGGGTTCTATATTTTTGTAGAGATAAAAATTATTTAGATATAATAAATTATTATAAATTAATAAATAATAATTGATCTTAATTTAAAATAATTTATATTATTATAATAATAATTATATTTTACATACGAGGTCTCTAAATAAAGTAATGAGACTGATTCAAAAAACTTTTTAAACCATCCAATTACACATGGATTCTATCACCTTTGAAATAGTTCCCATTGGTAGCAACACAACGTCCAAACGGTTTTCCCCCTCTTCATAACAGTGTTGGAACTCAGAAACCGGAATGTCCTTCATGTGGTGGCATACATTTTTTCAAAAATTTTCTAATTTTCCAGAATTGTGTCCTTCAAGTCAGGTGATAAAGGTGGTTGAGTAATTACAGGAATGTTTTTCTGTTCCAAAAACTAATTACTTGAGACTGCAGCGTGTCAAGGTGTGCATTTTCTTGATGCAGCATCCAGTTATCTTTGATGGCTGGTGTCACGCGGCCAAATCTTTTCCGTAGTCTTTGAAGAATTTCTCGGTAAACATACTGATTTACAGTCTGTCCTGTAGGCTCCTTATGGACAATGACATTACTATCAAAGAAAAATATTAGCATGGTTTTGATTTTATCATTTTTGCTTTTTTTGGGATGTGGTGAGTTTGAGGGTGCCACTCCATCTTCTGGCGTTTTGATTTCTGGGTCGTACTCAAAGTTAACCTACGCTCGTTTCGTGCGCTAACCTCGACTAATTAACAGTTGTGTTTTGATTAAATAATAAATAATTGCAATAATTACTGAATGTATTTACATATACAAAACTTTACTGTCTTAATTAGTCAAAGTTATCGAGCGTAAATTAAATTTGGTTAAATTATATTTTAAAAATAAACATAAATGGTTATAAAAATGGTAATATAATGGTTATATCGGGTGATATTAACAATCACCTAAAAGAGTTTGCAATTCAATGGTCGATAAGCTAATACGTAAGAACCTAATAATGTTATCTTAATGATTTATTATAAATTATTTAGATTTTAATTAAATAGAGATTGAGATTAAATTATTCCTAAGATCCTCGAATTGATTGAATCCAAGGTATACGACATGTTCACAGAACAGAAAGTTAATTGTATTTATACTGTTTTATATTCACTTTTATTTAGTCGCAAGCCGTTGAATGGCACTTTTTGTGGGATGGATTTTAATAACCAACTACGATATAAGTTTCCTATGTACTTAATAGCCACCTGAACTATCCTAGAACAACTCCAGTTTTTTTATAGGGAAACTAACAAAACTCCTGTCTTCTATATGGTTTGTTATTCAACATTACTGGATTAATAAAGCAGTAAATAAGTTTTAGATACGGTCATCACCATGTCCACTTTATTCTTTACAATTAGGAATGTTTAATTTTCAATTGAACTGTTTCTATAATAAGACTATTTTTTTTAACAACTAGCTTACAATAAAATAATAGGTCGTTTATTAAAGCCTTTTAGGCAAGACAAGCCTAATAAATTTCATGTTTTTATCTGCCATTATTAAAAGAATTAGCGTACTTTGTTAAACACTCTGTATATTTTACATAAAGCTACCTGTAAAGTAGACTTTTTTATTTGTTTGACGAAAAATTCGACACGTAAGCTCCAAACATGTGCATGATAAATCCCATGGCAATTTTGTAGCGATTAAAACTGTCATGTCTGACAGGGATTCGAACCGAGAAAAACGAACAGGGTAAATGAAGTATTTACTATTTATGTAAATAAACTATTTACTTACTAGTAAGTAGGCAGGAATAATAAGAATTTTCAGTTTTATCACTTGACGGAAGAGTATTAAATTTTTTAATACCCTTTACAAATTCCGGGAAGGATGACCAATATATATATACGAAGGCTGTTCAGAAAATAACAGAACATATTCAGTTACGCGCCAATGGAGATATTTAGTGACGTGCGGTTGGCAGCATTGTATTCCACATAATCTTTTCTGTAACCACATGATCTTGCATTATTGATATTTGTCTTAGTTTTCTTTTTATTGTTATTTGAGTGCAACATGTTTAAGTATTTGTAGCGATTTTCAAAAGCAACGATACAAATAACATTTTGCGTGAAACTAAAAAAAACTTTCATCACATAAACGTTTTAAATTTTGAAACAAGCTTACGGAGATGTTGCTCTGGGTCTTATGTAATGTTACGAATGGTTTTCACGATTTAAAAGCGGTCGTCAGTAGATCGAAGATGACCCTCGTCTAGGAAGGCATACATTCGACTTTCACTGATGACAACCGCGTTCAGAAAATCAACGATTGCAAATCGGCAATTGATTGCCAGATTTGCCATTTTAACTAAAAAACTGAACATGCATCGAGTTACAGCAAAGTGTGTTCCTGGTTTGACGGCCGAACAGCAGAAGAACATCGAGTGGACGTTTACCGGCAACTTCTTAAACAAGCCGATGACGATGAAACATTCGTGGAAAGGATCATGATTGTCCTCCGTCAGCCTCCCTATTTTCTTATTTCCAAAATTAAAATCGGCGATGAAAGGACGCCGTTTTAAGGCTATTGATGACATAAATAACTGTTAAAATACAATATTAAAAATCGTAAACAAAGAAAAATAATTCATAAGCGATTTAACACTACTATTGTTTCGAGCAAAATAATCGTTTAATATGACAGAGAAAAGACTTGTTCCAAGATCAACGTACTCCACCGTAAAGAATTATTTAATACCACTGTTAGGTACAATACAAGTCCCGACATTGCAAGAAAACATTCTTTCACGTTTTACCACCCTATGTCACGTCACACGACAGCCAAGTTCTAACATAAGATGAAAGAAAGTATAAGTGAATTCGATAATAATTTAACAGAATGTAATCAAGATAATCATTACTTTTACTGTATGTTTTTTAAAAAAAAAATTAAATAGCAATTTGGATTTTTTTTATCGGTCAGTTATAATCTCCATAAATCAAATTCGCGTAGACTTACAGCGGAATTAGTTTGAAAAAATAAAACATGGAAAGTACCATAAAGAAATACCCACGTGTTTTAGTACTAACGACCTCGGTCTCTTTCATTCAAAAGGAAAGTTTCCTTCATATTCGTATAAGCTGCAAAATTCATGTTGTCACTCCCAACACGCCTTAAGCTCACAATGTGAATTATCACAAAAAAATCTGATGTGGACACCAGATTTCCTTGTACGCCTATTAAATTACATATACACATATTTTTAAAATTAAAAGTATATAAAATTTTATTTCATTAATAACTTCTTGATATTTTTTTTTATTGTTATAATTGAATTATTTATCGTTATTTGAAACTCAACCACCAAAGAACACCGGTATCCCACGATCTAGTATAGAAATCCGAAACATAGCAAGGCAATATTGATGGTAGGGAGAGCCGATCTAGGTTTAAAATAATTGTTTTTTTTGAATTTCTTTTTAAAACCTTTATTTATTTAAAATTTTCATAATAATGACAATAAATGTTAGTCATAATTCACCCCCTTCCCACCGAAAAAAATTCTTTGCTAACTTTTGGTTGTACATTTTTTCACTAGAATTTTTTTTAGTTTCCTCCATTTAATATAGTAAACGTAGAACTATAAAAAAAAAAAACATTTTGAAATGTGATTTTGGAAATGAGGGAACAGGTAAAAAATAAAAAATACCGAATATTTGAATTTTTTAAACTATTTTTTGGTTTATTTAAATTTATAATGATAATTTTACAAACCATCATCGATTACCCCAACCCCAAAAAATTATGGTTTTTTCATATACAATTATTTTTCCATTATATAAAAATAAGAAACCGATGCCAGGAAACTTCGTTGTAACCAATGTCACTTTGTCGTTGTTATATGCGTACCTCGATAACAACGCATACGTAAATTAATTGTTTGCAATTCTTCGTAAAATGTCGACGGTCAGAAGTAGGCATAATAAAGAGTACATTTCATATTAATGGTTTCTATTTAATTTTACAAATTCAATTAGTTCAATTCAATTCGAAACATTCAAAATTAAAAAAAAAAACTAGTTTAAAAAATTCTTGTTTTTTTTTTCTTACCTTAATTTTTATTGATAAAATTTACTTTATATTACATTTTCTAAATTCAATAGCCCGTTTGTACGAAAAAAGCTGCATCTAGATAAAAATAAGAAAAGGAACGCCGAAATAAACTATTAAAGCGATTAATATGAGAACGTAGGCTAAGGATGTGTAAAGAAAGCGAGAATATTTATCGGGAAAATTAACGTAACTAATTTTAATTAGAAAATCAAACAAACAAATTTGTTTGAGATGATCAGGCCGGCCGTATATCTCGATGTTAAGCAACGATGAAAAGAATAAAATGAAAAATATTTTCAAATAGTTTACGCGGATGAAGTATTTTTTCGTTTAAAATATCTACCAAAAATACATAGAACGGGATTACCACTAGAAAATAGAGTAAGCGTTATCAACCAGAAACGACCCGGTTTGTGAAGAAAATAACAAATTGAACATACAAATGTATATAAACAAAACATTAATAATATGTGGGAGCGTTTAAATAACTTTTTAACTGTTAAAAAAAATGAAGTATAACAGATGTTCCTGCTTGGAAACGATCTATTTTTTTACGGTTATCAGAAAAATATAACGTTATGAGGTAATTAAGTGTAACTTTGATGTCTTTAAGTATATCACACAAAAATAATTTTATTATGTTGTTCAAGTTTTACCGTTTAGACAAACACAGCAAACAACATTCAAGGTTATGACTTTTAAAAAGAGCATCATTAAATAAGATTATCATAGATTGTATGCTGTAACCGATCTAATAATATCTACAGTATTATCGTTAATACTTTTTATTCATTCACAATTTTTTAAGCATTCTTTATATAGAGTTTTATAATAACCTGATGAAATAAATAATTATCAAATAAATTATGTAAAATTATTACAACGAGGATAAAAGTGGATTATACTTCTTTTTTTTTTACCGAATTTATAATAAAATTACAACAAAGAACAAAAAATTGCAATAACACCTTTCAGTAATAATAATAATAATAATTTATTTTTTTTATTTATTAGTTTGTATTTTTTGTGCAATAGGACAGCCTTTGTGTATTACACAATAGTACATAAAAAAGAATATCTATATACATTAAATATAAATTAAAAATGTCAATATAAATTAAAAATACAAATTTTAATCATTAGTTCATAATAATTATTAGTCATTGGTTCATAATCATAGCTCATATAATTATTAGTTCATAAAAATAAGAGTAATACTGGTGTTTTAATTATGTTACACAATTATATTATTATATGTCTTTGCATAAATACAAGATTACAGATAAACATATACACTTAATTAAAAATACACATAATTCAGGAAACAAAATTAAATAATATAGTTTAATAACAATAATAACATTAGTTACAATTCAAAAATTTACATCTTATCTCCTTCATCCAATTACATTTAAATAGAATTTCAGTTACTTATACAGCACTGTCAATATATATATATACATACACACACACATATATATATGTGCAGGTAAAAGAGACACAAAAGAAATTTACGTCATTGTTATACAATATAATTGATTTTAATTATTAAAATATTTATTTATTTATTAATAGAAAATTGTTTTAATTTATATAACTTAACTACGGTCAAGCAGAAGAGGGTTAGTGAAGTTCTGTAGTAATCTAGTATTATGGGTTTTTATACTTTTAATATCTATATTATATCGGAGTAAAACCTACTCAGTTCAAAAACGAAATTCTTCCTCGGTTGAAAAAAGTCTATTTTATCATATTTTTTTACAGCAGTTAAAGCGCATCTTTAAGAGATAATGTGTAGAGTATGCAAGAGGACAAACGTTTTGAATATTGCTTCCGGGTGTACGTAACTGTATTTCGTTTTCGATGTTATAGTCTCTTCAAGAATTCCAGGTTGAGGTTTTATATTCAAACTGGCTTCGAACAAGTGACTTGAAGAGTAAGACACAAGGTCGAGGATCAACAAAAGGTCTCGCAATCCATTTCAACAGACCAAGATTTCTCTTCGCTCGGCTCACAATCATGTCTGCGTGTTTAGAAAGGTATAGCTTGGAGTCAAGGAGTATGCCTAGGTCGGTGACGGAGTTCACAGTATTAATGGGAAGAGAGTTTATTAGAGTTTATTAGAGAGATTATACCAAGCAATGTTAGTTTTTCGGGAGAACGGAATATGTTTAATTTTTGAGAAATTTAGCGGCATGTGATTTCTCATTGCCCACTGGTAAATATGGTTAATATAGCGTTGTAACATTAGGTGATCATGTAAGCTTTTAATCTGAAGAAATATTTTAAGGTATTCGGCATACATACTCAGACCAACAGAGACGGATTCAGTAATATCATTTATAAAAAGTAGAAACAGCAACGGACCAAGGTTGGAACCCTGTGTAACTCCAGAGATTGCAGAGAATTCTCTTTGGGAAGAGCATCCAGCATACCTAACAGCAAAAGTTCTGTTATTCAAGTATGAAGAGATCCACTTGACAAGACGCTCATTGAACCCAAATTCAGCCAACTTCTTTTGGAGCAGGTAATGGGGCATTTTGTCAAATGCTTTTTGAAAACCAAAATAGATAGCATCCACCTGACCTTGAGATTCAACAACAGCACCAATTTTATTAAGGAAACAATTGAGGTTTTTTGGTTGTGGAACGGGATTGCATGAAGCCGTGTTAAGAAGCGTAGATTTTATGTTGGATGTTTTGAGGTATACGAGATGTTAGGATTGATTCAAAAATTTTAGAAAAGGAGGATAGGACGGAAATAGGGCGGAAATTAGAAATAAGGGGGACACTAGGTTTGGGAATTGGAGTAACGATCGCCTTTTTCCATAGGCTGGGGAAGGTACCTGATTTCAAGCTCCAGTTGCACAATGAGGCCAGAATAGGAGCGATCACGCTGCTGACGCATTTAATAATAAATGGTGGTATGCCATCAGGTCCACTGGGCGCCTTGTGATTAATTCCGTTAATGGTGGTTAATACTAATTCGACGCTGACATAGGGTATATCAAGCTCAGCACACTTCATCCGATCTTTGGACGTTGAAGAGGTATCCGCTTGTACATCCTCTGGAAAAGACTGAAACACAGATTGAAAGTACTCCCCAAAACGAGTACATAGCACTTGAGGATCGGTGACTGGTTCATTATCGATCAGAGGTGCAACTACTCTTTCTGGGTTAGATCTGTGTTGTGAGACGTATTTACAAAACCTTGAAGGCTTAAACGTTAGATCGCTTTCGATGAACCTTGCGTGGTTATAATTATCCCTAGAAAGCATCAGTTTAACTTTCTTTCGTAGCTCTGAAAACGAGCGATAGTCAGAAGTAAGTCTCGTTAATTTAAATCGTCGATGTGCTACTTTTTTCTTCTTAATCAGCGCTATAAGGTCGGCTGAAAACCAGAACGGAAACTTAGGCGATCGACGACGAGTGATGGAATATTCTTGGCTATAGCTTTTCTGAACACCTGATGGAAATTCGTCACAGCTTCGTCCAGGTTAGGACACAGAAGAACATTGGCCCAATCTGCGTTCGTCACGTCTATAAAGAAAGATTTAAAGTCTCCCTTTCTGAAATTATACGTGGAACGATTTGTAACATGATCATGAATGAACGAAGAGTCGTGTAAGATTATTGAGAACGGAGGATGATGTTTATCCGGGTGCACAACACCGTCCGAAGAAAGAGTTGACACAGTTACATTCGTCAATACAAAATCTAGGCTAGTTCCTTGTGCAAAGTTATGGTTATAAAAACCTAGGTTCAAAAAATCGACTAGATTGAAGATGTGGTTAGATCGACGTAAAATATGATCAATGTTATGTTACTTTACTAGCAGACCCGGCAATGCTTCGCTATTGCTAGATTTGTGTGTGTGTGTGTGTGTGTGTGTGTGTGTGTGTGTGTGTGTGTGTAATATATATAAACACACAATTGAAAGTTTGATATAACATTAAAAAAATGAATATTACGGAACTTCACTAAATTTTACCTCTCACTTTATAAAAGTTAGAACGTAATTAAATCCAATGGGCAAAAAAATAGCACCACCTATTGGATGTAATTCAAACCGCTCACTAAACACAGTAATCGGTAGAAAATAACTGTTTAATAAAAAGAGATACGGCTATAAAATCATCACAGTTAATAGTGAACATAAAGAAACTTACAAAACATTACGGAACTTCACAATATTAACCTTTTACTTAATAAAAGTCAAAATGTAAATAAATCTAATTGTCAAAACAGCACTAACCATCGGATTTAATTCAAACTACTCTCTAAACATAGTACTCTGTTCAAAATACCCCTAACTTAATTTCTACTAATCAGATCGAGGATTTCAATAGCTTTAAACCTTCTACGAACAACGCGGACCACCTTGCAAAAACCTGCGCGTAAATTGGTCCAGTAGTTTTTTAGTTTATAGCAGACAATTATACAAACATTGCCATTTATGTATATAGAAGAAGAAAGTTTGTATGTTTGTTTCGTAAATATCTGGACACCCTCACCACCTAGCGGGTAAAGTTTTTGCAAAACGTTATCTTTTCTCGTAACTAATATATTCTGAAAATAAACCAAATCGGTTCATAAATACAATTTTTCTAAATATTTCAACCCGAGCGCCACCTAGCCGATCCATTTTTTGCAAAAATATTTATTTCCACCTAACTAATATATATTCTGAATATGAACCAAATCGGACCGTAAATGCAATTATTCCAAATATCTCAACTCCAACGCTATGTAGCGGGTCCATTTTTTACAGAGGTATTTATTTCCATGTAACACATATTCTGAATATGAGCTAAATCGGACATAAAATACAATTTTTTGAAATATCTCGACCCCTGCGCCACCTAGCGGATCCAAACTAATTCAGAAACGTTCGCGGGCGTACACAACAACTCGCCAAAATTTGTTCGGAATCGGATGAATGGTATAGAAACGCATACGGGACAAACAAACAAACAAACTCATTTTTACTTCTTTTTTACGACGTAAAGGAAGTATTGTGATCGCGAAAAATGTCGGTTTTCAGATTTCAACGGAAATATCCATTTTGACCATCTTTGAATCCATTTCGAATAGATTCGGCGTGACGTCTACATGTACGTACGTATGTATATCGCATAACTCAAAAATTATTAGCCGTAGAATGTTGAAATTTTGGATTTAGAACTGTTGTAACATCTAGTTGTGCACCTCCCCTTTTGATTGCAATCGACTGGACCAAAAGTGTCCAAAAAAGTCTAATTTCAATTTTTTTTTATTTTGGAATTTTTCTTAACTGTAGTAATAAAGCCCCCATTGGAGAAATTTTCAACGTTAAATCATAAGTAGTACTTATTTTCATTGGTTCCAGAGTTATAGCTAAATAAAATATTAATTATTGAAATATTTGGCTCTTTCAAGAGGAAGCCAGGCACATCAGTTCAAATCCCAGTTTCCCCTTTTTTTTTAACTATATTAATTTAATAATAATTATTAATCTCTGATTGTAACAAAAATTTTACTATAAGCAATAATTCAGTAATAATAATAATAATATATATATATTATATATATGAAAAAATAACAGAAGTTATTAATGAAATAAAATTTTATCTAATAAAATGTATATTTGTAATTTAATAGGCGTACAAGCAAGTCATGTGATGTCACATCAGATTTATATATATATTGATAACACTTCATTTCATTGCGAACAAGATTACCTTTTGTTACCGATAAATAAGAACAAAATATTTAAATGATATTAATGATTTTATAATATTTGTCAGAAATATATAATTTTAAATGCAAAGAATTTTTTTGATTTCAGAACTAATTAAAATAAATTATATTAGGTCATACAAAACTACCAAAATAGATACCGAAAAACATAGAAACCTAGGAATATAAATTAAACTGAAGATACTGAACTAAAATTACATAAGACAGGCAGAATATATATATACCCACAGACAACTGAAACACAACAGAATCAGCTTTTGTTAATTACCTCTTATATACAGGATACTCAATGGCAATAACACTACACTGCAAAATTAACTAAGATCTTAAGAGTTTAAATTTGCTAATAGAGTAAATTTGACAAAAAAATAGATGATCAAACGAAATATAATATAATATACATTATTATTCAATTATATACTTTAGGGATTTCGTAACTTTTTTGAGATGATCGCCATTAAAAACAGTGGTTTCGGAAATTTTTCTGAAAAACGTGCTGACAATTAGGTTCAGAAACTAATTTTTTCAAAGAAAAATGTTTCAATTATTTGACAACTATTAGGTTTCCTAATAATTTTTAAAAAATATTAACATCTTTGTCGTATTGCACAGAGAAAGCAAATTGAAATATGGAATAGTTATAGGTAAAATTCTAAGATTAACCGCTAATTAGATTTCAGAATATTAGAACACGTGATTAGAGAGAAATTTGAAGTACAATAAAATAGAGAGTTATTCACAGTAACATTTATTGTTAAACATAGTATAATATAATAAAAATGAATGTTGTATTAATAGAATGGAATGGAGAATACCATAAAATAGTCAAATGAATGATAACGAAAAATAAAAGATAATAAATGTGGGCTTAAATTTTCAGTTAAATAGTAAAGAAAAGAGAATTTTTATTTTAATAGCAATTATTTAATAAATGAACAATTATTAATTATTTTGAAAGTTACATTTTCATAAAAAATAACCAACCGAAATTTAATTAAATTTTGATATGCTGTATATTTTAATTTTCATGTCTATAAACATATTATTTTAATTAATTATTTTATCGGTTTTTATTCCATATTTGACTTTTAATTCACAAATCTATTGTAATTTTGACTGACTTTTGATAAAAAATATTAATTTTCTTTGTCATGTAACTTCTTTTGTCACAGGGATACGTTTAATGATGACTTAGTGTCAAAGATACCCCAATAGTTAACAACTTATTGTTAAGTACATTCCATTATTTTTGGAATACAAATATTTTTGTTTTGATATTTACTATTAAAGTTCTATTAAATTAAGAAGAAAAAGGTTTTATATCGTAAAGTATCGCATACTTACTCATATTATGTTTGCGCGGGTGAACGCACACACATCTAGTATGTAGATATAAAATGTTCAATGATTAATGAACTTTTGGGAAGCTTTTGTCCGTTTGTAGCAACATCACGCGAGAACCAATCGACTGATTAATTTCAAATTTTCAGAATACATTCATGTTATCCTAGGGATAACATGAATAACAGAGATATTTTAAGCCATAGATCAAGGCCTTAGTCCCCTTGGGGCTGAAGTTGTGAATTGTTCCTCTTGGATGACGATATAATTCTGTTTTTGATGTTTTTCTATGTAAAGATAATAGACCAACAAATTGATGTGCGTTTTATAACTCATTCGATTTTCAACTGTCTACCTTGACCTCTTCCCAAGATGTATAGGGTATCGTAGTTTAACGGAAAGGGAATCGTAAGAAGATATTTTCATCTACAGCAGTAGCGTATTAGAGCTTCTATGTCAAGAACGAGGGAAACGGTGTAGGAAAGAGAGCTTTTCGGCTTTAATCGTTATTTATCAGTATTATTCTCACAAACATGAGGATAACGCAGCGGGGTTCAAAGGGTGGAGATTCCGAGATAAATGGGAAGGGCTTGCTTTGCTCGCCCTGATAATATAATGTAACGGTTAGTGTAATATAAAACTAAAACTAACCTGTTATCATCTGACTGTTTCCTCTAATACTTTTGTAATGTACGTCTTTTACTTAACGAAAAATTAATTTTAAAAAGTATTTTTTTTTTTTGTATTTTTAAATAAATTTCAAATTTATAGGACTGGAAGATGTTAATCCGTCCGTTTTGGAAGAAGAAAAAGAATAAAAGTCGTGTGTTTTTCAGAATCATTTTATTAGGAAAGTCATTTTTTTTAATTTAAAAAAAAATATTTTTTTTTTAATATCTCGTTCTGTGGTAGTTTACCAGCTTATTTTAACCTGCTAATATTAGAATCTAAAAAATTTAAACATCGTTAAGGTGAAACTTTACATAAAATTCTTAACCGAGATTTCTTTATATATAAATGTTCTCCAAAGTTAAATTGAGAATAAATCACGTTATCTAAATATAAGCTTACTTATTATTAATTAAATTAAATTAAAAAAATATTTATTCGGCATAAAATTTGTGTTTCATCATCTACGATATGTTGTTAGAAAAGCAGATTTCTTAGAAATTAATATCATTAAGATTTTTGTAGTTAATGATAATAAAAATGGTTAGTAATTTTTTTTAGAAGCTAATTTAATTTTCTATTCTTTTAAATTTTGTGTCTGTTGCCACAAAATACATTAGAAATACATTTCTACAAATATTTTTATTTTTACATGTTAATTAGCGAAGAAGTAATAAAAATTTTTAAAAACACGCCGACGAATGCTGTTGATAATAATACTTCAAATTCATATTTTTGTTAAATAAACATTTTTTTTTTGTCTTCAGTCATTTGACTGGTTTGATGCAGCTCTCCAAGATTCCCTATCTAGTGCTAGTCGTTTCATTTCAGTATGCCCTCTACATCCTACATCCCCAACAATTTGTTTTACATACTCCAAACGTGGCCTGCCTACACAATTTTTCCCTTCTACATGTCCTTCCAATATTAAAGCGACTATTCCAGGATGCCTTAGTATGTGGCCTATAAGTCTGTCTCTTCTTTTAACTATATTTTTCCAAATGCTTCTTTCTTCATCTATTTGCCGCAATACCTCTTCATTTGTCACTTTATCCACCCATCTGATTTTTAACATTTTCCTATAGCACCACATTTCAAAAGTTTCTAATCTTTTCTTCTCAGATACTCCGATTGTCCAAGTTTCACTTCCATATAAAGCGACACTCCAAACATACACTTTCAAAAATCTTTTCCTGACATTTAAATTAATTTTTGATGTAAACAAATTATATTTCTTACTGAAGGCTCGTTTAGCTTGTGCTATTCGGCATTTTATATCGCTCCTGCTTCGTCCATCTTTAGTAATTTTACTTCCCAAATAACAAAATTCTTCTACCTCCATAATCTTTTCTCCTTCTATTTTCACATTCAGCGGTCCATCTTTGTTATTTCTACTACATTTCATTACTTTTGTTTTGTTCTTGTTTATTTTCATGCGATAGTTCATGCGTAGGACTTCATCTATGCCGTTCATTGTTTCTTCTAAATCCTTTTTACTCTCGGCTAGAATTACTATATCAACAGCAAATCGTAGCATCTTTATCTTTTCACCTTGTACTGTTACTCCGAATCTAAATTGTTCTTTAACATCATTAACTGCTAGTTCCATGTAAAGATTAAAAAGTAACGGAGATAGGGAACATCCTTGTCGGACTCCCTTTCTTATTAGGGCTTCTTTCTTATGTTCTTCAATTGTTATTGTTGCTGTTTGATTCCTGTACATGTTAGCATTTGTTCTTCTATCTCTGTATTTGAACCCTAATTTTTTTAAAATGCTGAACATTTTATTCCAGTCTACGTTATCGAAAGCCTTTTCTAGGTCTATAAACGTCAAGTATGTTGGTTTGTTTTTCTTTAATCTTCCTTCTACTATTAATCTGAGGCCTAAAATTGCTTCCCTTGTCCCTATACTTTTCCTGAAACCAAATTGGTCTTCTCCTAACACTTCTTCCACTCTCCTCTCAATTCTTCTGTATAAAATTCTAGTTAAGATTTTTGATGCATGACTAGTTAAACTAATTGTTCTGTATTCTTCACATTTATCTGCCCCTGCTATCTTTGGTATCATAACTATAACACTTTTTTTGAAGTCTGATGGAAATTCCCCATTTTCATAAATATTACACACCAGTTTGTATAATCTATCAATCGCTTCCTCACCTGCACTGCGCAGTAATTCTACAGGTATTCCGTCTATTCCAGGAGCCTTTCTGCCATTTAAATCTTTTAATGCTCTCTTAAATTCAGATCTCAGTATTGTTTCTCCCATTTCATCCTCCTCAACTTCCTCTTCTTCCTCTATAACACCATTTTCTAATTCATTTCCTCCGTATAACTCTTCAATATATTCCACCCATCTATCGACTTTACCTTTCGTATTATATATTGGTGTACCATCTTTGTTTAACACATTATTAGATTTTAATTTATGTACCCCAAAATTTTCCTTAACTTTCCTGTATGCTCCGTCTATTTTACCAATGTTCATTTCTCTTTCCACTTCTGAACACTTTTCTTTAATCCACTCTTCTTTCACCAGTTTGCACTTCCTGTTTATAGCATTTCTTAATTGCCGATAGTTCCTTTTACTTTCTTCATCACTAGCATTCTTATATTTTCTACGTTCATCCATCAGCTGCAATATATCGTCTGAAACCCAAGGTTTTCTACCAGTTCTCTTTATTCCGCCTAAGTTTGCTTCTGCTGATTTAAGAATTTCCTTTTTAACATTCTCCTATTCTTCTTCTACATTTTCTACCTTATCTGTTTTACTCAGACCTCTTGCGATGTCCTCCTCAAAAATCTTCTTTACCTCCTCTTCCTCAAGCTTCTCTAAATTCCACCGATTCATCTGACACCTTTTCTTCAGGTTTTTAAACCCCAATCTACATTTCATTATCACCAAATTATGATCGCTATCAATGTCTGCTCCAGGGTAAGTTTTGCAGTCCACGAGTTGATTTCTAAATCTTTGCTTAACCATGATATAATCTATCTGATACCTTCCAGTATCGCCTGGCTTTTTCCAAGTGTATATTCTTCTATTATGATTTTTAATTTGGGTGTTGGCAATTACTAAATTATACTTCGTGCAAAATTCTATAAATCGGTCCCCTCTTTCATTCCTTTTGCCCAGCCCGTATTCACCCACTATATTTCCTTCCTTGCCTTTTCCAATGCTTGCATTCCACTCTCCAACTATTATTAAATTTTCATCTCCTTTTACGTGTTTAATTGCTTCATCAATCTCTTCGTATACACACTCTACCTCATCATCATCATGGGCGCTTGTAGGCATATAGACGTTAACAATCGTTGTCGGTTTAGGTTTTGATTTTATCCTTATTACAGTGATTCTATCGCTATGCGTTTTGAAATACTCCACTCTCCTCCCTATCTTCTTGTTCATCACGAAACCTACTCCTGCCTGCCCATTATTTGACGCTGAGTTAATTACTCTAAAATCACTAAACATATTCTATAACAATAAACATATTGTTTAAAATTAATGTACTTAATTGATCAGTGATGCATTTTTAACCGGTTTATCAGTTTATTTTCAATTTTTTTTTTGTTATAGATGAGTCTGATAAATGTCATTTTCGCATCCCCCAAAAATGGGGGAGTGTTGGACTCGCAAGGGTTCGGCTAAATGTTATTAAGAGCCTATGTGTATCCGCACCTTACCGACTAAAACTCCTATCTCACCGTTTTCCCCTTCCGAGGCCGGTCCTGTAATTAAGCATTGCACGGCGCCAGGAGATGTCTTTAGGCTCCAAGGGTCCAGAGTCCCCGCGCTGCATCACCGTCCCTCATCTGCACAAGTGCAGACGCACGACGGCTCCACACGGGGTTATCCTGCGCCCCTTCACCATCAGGTCACTTTCTTCACCCGAGTCTCATATGCAACTCTCATTCGTTGCTGGGTGATCTTCAGTCCTCTTACTGATCTGGGTCCTAAATGAGGCTCTATCCTATACTCTAGCTATTATCAATTTACATTAGACATAAAATAGATTTATGATCCCTGTAGGGATATGTGTAATATATGATATTCTTTCTTATGAAAGATATTGGTTGAAAAATAGTTTGTACGTATAGGAATGCTTAAGGATTTTGTTAGGAATAGAGTTTTACTACATGACGTCATATCTGAGTACTTTTACAAATTCAACCGTCAACGGCTGATATATAAAATAAAATGGTTAACTTATTACATACCTATATTTACTGTCTGTTGAAGTGATATATTACAGGTGCTGGTTGGAAATAAGAAAAGCAATTTATTTTAAACCCATAATCGATGTGAATAATTACCATCGAGTAAATAGGTTATAAATATCACAAAACTACTAACATTTATAGTTCTGATAATTGATCTGATTGTTTAACACAAGTGTATTTTTTGCACTAATTGTTCAATCTCGCTTTTTACTTATTCTTTTTTTGTACGATAAGACGAAGTTACTTCCGAAGTGCCTTTCTTATAGTCCAAACAAAAATAATTAATAAAAATCAACATCCACGGAGGTGGACTGTTGAAAAGGCAGATTGGGATGGATATTATAAAGCCTTCCAATCGCAGTATGACGTCGGTGCGAACATCCTTGAGCAACTTTCCTCTTTTACGCCTATAATACTCGAAACAGCCAGCAGATATGTCCCAGAAACATCGGGCAATCCTAAACGTTCTTCCATTCCGTGATGGAATGATGATTGCAAACGTGCTATTAAGAATCGACGGCGGGCACTACGCAAATTCAATAATAGACCTACAACTGAACATCTAAATTTGTACCGCAGGGCTAGAGCGGTGTGCCGTCGGGTCTTCTTGAACGCTAAGAGAAATTCATGGACGAAATACAAGACGAAAAATGTATATAACCGTCCATATATACAAACAGTACAATGACTATGACGAATAGACAAGACGACGATGGGTAACTGATACTGTATCTGTAGTGTCATTAGTACCTGATGCAGCCTATACAGAATGAATCAGTTTTATAAAAATACTGTAACTTCATTCCTATCGATAATATGAACAGGATGTTAATAATTAAGGATATATTCTGTATAAGCGGCATCCGGTATTGATAAACGAAAGCGTAATGTTACTACATTTTTGTGATGTTAGGTACATTTTTGTGAATTTAGGTACTTGTAAGAAAATGTTTACATTACATAAATTATCCTGGCTAAAGACTATGTTTCAAGTAAGCCCCACACCCTTATTTTTTCTCTCCAATTCCAAGAAAAATGTGCGGGGGGTACTCGAATAAGTACGGTAATCTTTACAAAAAAATAAAAAGAATTGCAACTTATTTAATATTTACAAAAATTAATTATCCTTTGCTAAACAAATAAAAGTACTAAAGCCATAATACTCAAATAATGAACGACTGATATAAATAAATAACAGATCTCACAGCTAGAAAATCCAGATTCCGTAAGAAGAATGTAACTTGAAGAATTTAAGGAGGATGTAACTGTTCACCTAAGTTCATCCTCTAAATCATTCTTAATTTTTGTATTCTACTTTTACTAAAATATAAATATTAATAATGATCCCGAAAAATTAGTAAAAAAGAAAAAAATAATCTGCCTAAATCAGAGCACCTTTGGGCCGCCATATCAAAAATGGTGTCACTTTTGTATTTATCCTTAAATTACCTATATGCATACACAGAAATCAAATGGAAATCTAAAAAAAAATCCGTCTCATAATTTTTGTACATCCTGTTTTTGTGATTACACTAACACTAAATTTTATTTAGTATTAATTTTATTTATTTATTTTTTATTTTTGGTGTGGTAGTAGGGAAATTGTTTATTTAATTGTATGATCCCCTTCTTAATTATTTCCATATTCTCAACATATGGAGTGTGACAGATAATATTAATCGATAAAGAGGTTCTTTAAGGAATAAAATCTCTTCATTCTACAAAAATAGTAGGCTAAGAATTAATTAATGCAAACGCAGTTGTAAAAAATAAAATTTTTAATAAATAAACGTCTAAAAATAAAATATAACAATTTAAACATAAAGTTTTATGTTTATGAGATTATAGACTAATCTTACAAAAATGTCATACTTCTTATTTTAGGTTTTCATTTTCGAAAATTTAAGATATGAAAGTTTTTAAACCTTTTAATTAAGCTTAAAAAATTTTAATTTTTTTAAAAATATTTTTATTTATCTTTTTATATTTATTTTGTGAAATTCGTCTGAAAGTAAGTGCTTTATTTTGAAGTTATTAGGTAAATACGATTATATAGTTTACGTAAATTGTCAAACTGGAAGTGGTGAAGTAAATAAGTGACAATTGTGTAACGAGTCGAGCAAAGTGGAAAATATTTTTCCAAAAAAAATTGTATAATAAGATCAAGAAGGCGCTGCAGCTCCAGCTGCGTCGTCTGTTGCTATAGAAACGAGAGAGACTGGCGCCAATTTAGTCTAGACAGACTGGAATTAATGCGAAAATGTATTGTAGTACAAAATACGGGACATACTGTAATGGAGTATACCGTTTGCTTTCGGAGTTCACTCTATTTGTTTTATTTGGTAAGGAACAGCGCACAGAAAAATAAATTATTTTTCTGCGCTGTATCGATTAACTTCACCATACATGGGTATATATTTGTAGTCCTCCGTTATTGTGGGAGAATCCAATAACCTATTGGCATTAGCTTTAGTTTTGTTCATTTCATTTAAAAACCCTTCAGAGTAATGCAATAATATTAAATGCTTTTTTTTTAGTGTTTGTGTATGTGTGAGTATCTATATCTAGGGAATCAAAACTTAGAAAAGATTAATTTCTAAAATGCATATTTGATCCAACCGTAATAAATTAAAGTAATGATCCCGAAAAATTAGTGAAAAAGAAAAAATAATTTACCTAAAAAAATAATTTACCTAAATAAGAGCAAGATATATTAATATTACACAGTTCAAGACATAAACATTTTTTTGTTTTATTTTATAATTAAGATTAAAATGCGTTTATTCGCATTAAAATATTATTTTGTCATGATGTGATATTGCATGCTTTACAGAAGCAAAAATCAAAATCTGATAATTTTTTTTTTGTTTCCCTATACACACACACGCGCGGGCGCGAACGCACATACGCGAACCCATGATACGTGTATGTATTTAACCAGAGAAATCATTGACAAAATTTGTTTTTCCGAACTGTAATTTGTTAATTTTTGCTATTCTAAATTAATTATTACGGCTGGATCAAACATGCACTTGAGAAATATAATTGTAAATTAATTTGTCCAAAATTTTACATGTTAGGGCAGTAGGTACATCTGTTATTCGAAATTAAAGAACATTAATTTTAGATTTCTGTTAATGATATCTAAATATTAAACCAGAAACTGAAAATCATTCTGATTTAATAACTGTAGTGTACTAGCTCTTGTGCTGTGATGGTTCCCTCATAGGTGTGTTACCTATGGTAATACAATCTACTAATCGTAGGTAATTAAAACAAGATGACTTCAAAAAATATCTCCTATTCTTCAAGCAGGTAATAATTTATGTTATTCGAAAATTGCTGCGTATCTAAGTTATCAATTGATGTACATCCTCCTTAAATTTCTAATACATTTAAAATTTAAACATTCAAATTGATATTGATATCTGTGCTTATATGATTAAAAAAAAGAAGAAAAGTATTTTAATAGCTACAGCTTTATGGTTGATAAATGTCTGAAATATTTATATAAAATAAGTGGATTCTAAAAAATATAAATAAATATCAATATAAAAAATATAATTATGTACCTATCAATCCTAACGTGCGAAATTGCTCAGAATAATTGGTTTAGAATTAATCAGAAGTAGAGTAATTAATAAAATCTGATATTTATTTGTTTGTAGGAAGGAAATAAAAATGTTTTATGCCGGCTTTCATAATTGGGTCCTCTATTTTTTCTTTTACATCTGAATGAAATTTCAAATACAGAATATATAAATAACGGTGAGATATCCTAGAACGCAATTGGGACTTGCTTGATAGTTTCTGGCAAAATTAAAAATTATCATTAATTTTTTTGTCTATTGGTGCATGAAAAAAACAATTCACTTTCTCCTCAAAAATGTATTAAATATTAACAAAATTTATTAAATAATTTGTTTTAAAAACTAATGGTAAAATTGGATTACTTAACACTCTGCAATACATTTGATCTGAATTGAGTAACTTCATTAAAGTTTTAGGGAATAATTTTTAGTCACCTTTGGAGAATATCTTCTATTCGCTGTCTATTCCGGAAAAAACAATTGAGGTGTGAAAGAAATATTTTAAAGATGGTGAACTCTGCCTGTGATCAATTCATTTGCAAGTACGGTATAATCCTTTGGGATAATTCAATAGAATTCCAGTGAATACTGAAACTAAAAATAGGCCGTATAAAGTATGTTTAGTTTGGCTTATCGGGCCCACAGCGCAAGTTGTTTTATCCAGCTACAATCTCTAACAATCCGTACACTTTTAATATGGAACGTTGTAAAAGGTTTTTTAATAATAAATGGTGGTTTATGAATGATCTTTTTCCTCAACTAAATTTACGGAAAAGAACTGTCTAGGTCTCTCGATTTCATGTAGTCATATAGATTCTCAAAAAAAATAACTTCTTTTTATTCCGTTATATGTTTTTAACAAAAAAATTTCTTCTATCGAGGGAAATACATGAAATTCACTATGAAAAGCAATTTCTGAAAAATTTAAAAAGAAAATTTTTTCGTGTTGCTCAGTATACAATGGAAAAATTACTGGATGACTAATGGAATAGTGTTTTCTATGTTCTATCTTATTTATTACTATTTTGTAATAATAGTATTTAAATGTTTTCGTTGAAACTTGTGAACACTTCAGTCTAATAAACAAGTGCAAGAAGTTTATTATTTACGCCAATACATTCTTTCCATTATCAAATATTTTTCAGTATTGTTGCTAATATTTACGAATTTATTGGACTGACATAAGAATTTCTCGATAATCAATATTAATTAATATACACTGCTTTGAAATATCAAAAAGTAAATTCTTGTTTATTTTGCTTTATTATGGTTAATCTCTTTCAAATTTAATGTTGTCAGAGGGGTAAAAAATGTCATGAGAACTAACTATTAACCGAATCAACCGAATCATTTAATAGGTATTTTTTTATTAACATTAAAAATGATATTATAAAATTCTGTAGTTATTTACAAAAATTTTGTATAATTTACAAAAACATTATTTCTTATCTGAAATAAATATTATATTTTAATTATATTTTTAAAAATTCTTGTTTTTTATTATTTTTCATATTGTTACTTTTTTAGTTTTACTTTTAGTTTTACTTTTTTGAAAGTGTATGTTTGGAGTGTCGCTTTATATGGAAGTGAAACTTGGACAATCGGAGTATGTGAGAAGAAAAGATTAGAAGCTTTTGAAATGTGGTGCTATAGGAGAATGTTAAAAATCAGATGGGTGGATAAAGTGACAAATGAAGAGGTACTGCGGCAAATAGATGAAGAAAGAAGCATTTGGAAAAATATAGTTAAAAGAAGAGACAGACTTATAGGCCACATACTAAGGCATCCTGGAATAGTCGCTTTAATATTGGAAGCACAGGTAGAAGGGAAAAATTGTGTAGGCAGGCCACGTTTGGAATATGTAAAACAAATTGTTAGGGATGTAGGATGTAGAGGGTAAACTGAAACAACTTTTTTAGTGTTTTATTATTAAGTTCATTGAGTATATTGAAAAGAACAATATAAATTGTTGTTTGGTATTGATAAGGAGATAATTATTAAAGATGAATTTGAAATTGATGACTATGTAAGATTTAAATAAAGGTTGAAAAAGATTTTTATTGGGTTTTTTTATTCCTGGAATTGGTCTTAAGATTAGTGATCTAATTACACAAGCCTGCGATGGTTGTGTTGTTTATTTTTTGGTAATCGATTCTTATGTATTTTTTAGCGCTGAATCGGAAAATAACCTTCAATTTTTCCATCACATCAGAATTTTTTGCAAATCGCAAATTTCAAAATTTTTTAAAAGTTAAAAAATTGTGAAAATGTGATACAATAAAGTAGATATAACAACGAATATTTTGTAATAAATTAAAATAATATGTTCGCCGGCTTCCGTGGCACGAGTGGTAACGTCGTAGCCTGTCATCCCAGGTTCGAATCTCGGTCAGGCATGGCATTTTCACACACGTTACAAATCATTCATCTCATCCTCTGAAGTAATACCTAATGGTGGTCCCGGAGGTTAAACAAGAAAGAAAAAAAAATTACTTTGTTGGATTATATTTTGCATCCTTGTAGCTAAATAGTTTAATGGCCTAAAGAGAATGGCAGGGGGGTGTCATTGACTTCTTAATTTCTAATGAAAATTGCCACAAAATAAGCCTAATTCTATTATACTGCATTTTTTAATTTATTTTTATTTAATTAATTTTTATGACGTATGTCATGCTTTTGGAAACCACTGCTCCTTTTCGCCCATCCTTAATGACGAATTATGTAAAATATTACAATTTTTTTTCATGTGTCGAAATTTCTTTGAACGAATTATACTCTGTTTTACGCTTTTCCCTCTATGTTCTCTATAGGGTTCATCTCGTTTCAACATCCAGCAATAGTCTGCCATCATCATAGTAGTCCACACTTTCCTTGATACGTCCTTTCATACGTTTACTTCATGTGCTGATGAGATCTCTCACCCATCTCTTGGCTAACGTCACCCAGATTTTCGTGAAAATCTTCCACATGTGAATTTAGAAAGTGAACCTTCAAGCTTATGGAACTTTGAATTTTGTAAGCCTTGGTAAGGTTTAGAATTCTATGAAAGTTTTTTCTATCATTTAATAATTTGCTTCTTTAAATTATCATCATTATAGGGGGTATATTATAACCTAGTAAATTAGATTGTACTTTTATCCCAATCTGCTCGGTACATTATTCTAAGCAATTGTTATGAATTTTGGAAAGTGATTCGTTTTTTCTACCGACCAAAACGAATGTTTTTTTTGTACTTTTTAAACATTTAAATAAGTACATAATTGTTAAACGCTTTTACTGTGGTGAGAAAACGTGCTAAAAATTACGATGAAGTAGAGCGGAACATGCTGAATTGTACGAACATAATTCCTAATTTTCTTTAAGTCTACAGTAGCAGGTGATGAAACAGAGTTTTTGAGCCCGACACATAACCGTTGGTCATTGATCGGAATAAAGATATTAAAAATCTACTGAGTTAAAAAAGAGACAGTTGAAAAGCAAAGCTAAAATGATGTTGAAAGAATTTTTACTGTCTTAGATTTAGAGACGCCCGTACGCTCCAGGATGTGGAACAGTCGGTAAAGGTTTTATGTCGTTTCAAATACGTTACTCGTGGGGAATGAAAAAAAGATCTATGAAAATTAGGAAATTCTTTATGAAAACACCTCTACCTATTTTTTGCACGTAATCAAGTCATTTTTAAATAGATAATCGTATATGATTTCCTTAATTCATCCCGATTACACTTCACATGGTTTCTTTAGTAACTTTCTTTTGCTGAAAATATCTGAGAGGATATGAAAATCCCAACATGGCCTAAGTTGTTGAATGACCTTCTGAAAAAACAAAAATGTTTCGAATAAAAGTAAAAGAAAGATGTGTACAGTGCATTAGTTAAATTATACTAATATTCATGTGTTTGCAGACTATGAAAAGTTTTTTCATTGTTTAGGGTAGGATGTCATGTTTGTTACACGAGGAGTGTTATGAGTTTAAGTCCGTATTCTATTATAATTTTCTGTCAGGTAGAGAATTTACGAATAAAACTGAGTTTAAATATGCCCATAGCAGGACTCATGCTTTTAGAGACGATGTTCAGTTGTCAAGTAAGTTTAGCATGGACCTTATTACATAAAAATAAACTGTTTAAGTGGCTGGCAGTCTGTTGGCATACAATTGTACTGACGGTTGTTACAGATGGTTGGTTCTTCATATCTATAGTTAGGAGGAGTAATTAAAAAGACCGTAGAACGTAATTATAATTGTCATGAAGCAATGAATTTTTTGTTTTGATTTTTTGTTGCAGGTATTAATTTTAAATTCCATTCATCGATCACTATCGTTAGTGCTTTATAGAAATGAATTTCAGACTCATACTTGATAGGGCTGAAGGTTCTATTTACAATAAGCCTAAAATTACAAGTAATTGGTTTAACGTTATACTGAAAATGCAGTGTTTCAAGGAAGAAATATGACAACTGACAACGGTCGTTATGACCAATAGTTGGTGACTGGTAAGATAAGCTTCTTATTACCTCACAATTAAAGTATTATTATTATATACTATATATAACTAATATTATTTCTTTTAAAATAACTTTACCGTAATTACATTAGTTAAGTGTCTTTGTTTTAAGATATCGTTTTCATTTTATTAATATTACCATTATAAAAATATTAAATGAAATTTAATTAAGTAATTAAAAGATCATATTTCGAAAGGATCTGCCATATTTGTGTTCAACCTAGTATTGACTATTATACTTATCACCGCTGTTTTTAATCCATAAAAAAATATATTGCTTGAATTTTTCACTACTTTCTTGAATTTGATATAGGACTCGACATTTTCGAGAAAATTCATAATTTATTTAGATTTTTTGAATTAATTAAATTGTTCCTGTGTCACTTTGGCTATAACAGAAAAAATATGTTCTACATGTCTGCGACCAAAAAAATCGAATCACAGTTGAACTATTAAATTTAAGATCAAGCAGTTCAAAATTTATAATGAAATATACATGAAGTTCCAAAAATCATAAACCTTCGTTTTTGGTTTTACCACTGATTTGATAATAAAATAAATAAAAAATATTTTATTTTGTATGTTTTTTAAAAATTATATTTTAAATCAGTATGTCTATTATTCAAACGATTGATAACTGGATGCCACACCTTAACCTAGTCCTAGTTATGTATGTCTTTTAAGTACAATATGAAACTATCTCTGGGAACGAAAACCGATTATATTAAAGTAATTCTGTTTAAGTAAAACCTTCCATTGATCTGTTTTTTTCATGAATTCCATCTAAATAATAAATTGTCTTATTCTCTTCACAGAATTGTTTATGTACTCTTAAGTATTCCGTACGCTACGAAATAACATCTACACGTTAATCAACAAACAATTATTTTATTTAGACATGAAACAAATTCCGTGAATTTCAAGTACGATGATTTAATGTACTTCTAGAAAAATTCGGCAGTCCAGAATCTGTATTCGTGGCATTTAATATCTTGTTCAAGTTAGGAAGCTTGTTACTAAAATAAAAGGAATGAATTTTTCTCTGATAGCGGTTTTAGTAAAATTATCCAATTTTTCAATCCTTTTCACACATTTTCGAATTTTTTTAGGGCTAAAATGTTTACCATAAATTTTGTGTTTCTTTATTATATTAAAAATTGTTCTTTCGTTAACGCCTGTTGCACTACTATTTTTCCGAGCAATGCCTCTGACAAACAGTTTCAGGGTTATCTTGTTTCAGCGTGAGAGCAGCCATCAAAGATAACTGGATGCTGCATCAGGAAAATGCACACCTTGACACACTGCAGTCTCAAGTAATTAGTTTTTGGCACAGAAAAACATTCCTGTAATTCCTCAACCTGACTTGAAGGACACAATTTTGGAAAATTAGAAAATTTTTAAAAAATGTATCCGACCACGTGAAGGACATTCCGGTTTCTGAATTCCAAAACTAATATGAAGAGAGGGAAAACCATTTGAAGCGTTGCGTGGCTACCAATGGGAACTATTTCGAAGGAGATAGAATTTATGTATAATTGGATTGTTTAAAAAAATTTTTTTTATCAGTCTCATTACTTTATTTAAAGACCTCGTATGTAAAATATAATGATTATTGTTATAATATAAAATATTATTTTAAATTAAGATCAATTATTATTTATTAATTTATAATAATTTATTATATCTAAATAATTATAGTCTCTACAACAATATAGAACCGACTAAGAACAAGATGAATGACCAACATTAAATCCATTTCATATCTACCTTTCATCCCTGTTACACACAAAAAATCCTAAAAAAATATTAGATGTCAATCTTTTTTTGGAATAAATATATTATTTAAATGAATCAAAGTAATTTTTCAATATTGATAAAGAAATACAGGCAATAAATTTTACATTAATTTATAGTTTGGTTTTTTATTACTTTAGTTCTGGTATTTACAATTTACAAGTCTGATTTCTTGTTTCTCTAGGTTTTAAAAACTTCCTTTTGAACAGTAAAAATTGTTTTCTTAGAACAGTAGAGAAAAATGTCTAGTGTTGCTAATTAACTGATTCAACCTTTTTCGACTAGTCTTGTTTCTGTGTAAATATTTTGTTTATAACTACAGTGTATTATTCACTTAAAAGAAGAAGAAAAATGAATGAAATTTTAGTAAAATTAGTTTGAAAACTATCAGCCTTTCGAAAATGAATGACGTACCAACAAAATAAAAATCATAAGAAATTAAACCCTGATGTTTAACCGTTTGGTTCAACAGTTAAAAGGTGATTTTTTTTTTAAATTAAGAATAATCAAACTTGTATAAATATTTTTCTCTTTATTAAATATATTGGGTTTGTAAAAGTAAATTAACTGAATTGCAAAATAATTTACTTAACAATTTAGTACAAAAACTAAGAACTTATTAAAAATTTTATTAAAAAGTAAAATATTTTGAATACAAATAATCTCGCAGGTTGGAATAAATGTCTTCAATTTCATTAGTTACTTTCGTTTAAAAATAATTCATTAAGATCTTAAATTTTCACCATAGAGGCCCTCCATTACCATTATGGTTTAATTTCTGTTTATTTTTTTATTTATTAATTAAAAAGCTTTTTCTTCTTACATTATTAGTGTTAACTAGTTTCTTTCCGTTTAATAATTCTTTCCTTTTCCCACCTCAGAATAACCATGTTATTCATCCATTTCTGATTAGTCTTCACTTCTTGATTTATGATTTAATGTAAATTTTTAGAAGTGGGGGTCCTCCTCACCAACCTCAATTTATCCTCACCCCAGAATAACCATGTTATTCATCCATTTCTGTTTCCTGTTCACTTCTTGATTTATGAATTATTGGAAATTTTTAGAGGTGGGGGCCCTCCTCCCCACCACACTTTATCACCACCCCAGAATAACTAAGTTATTCGCCCATTTCTGTTTCTTCTTCACTTCCAGATTTATGAATAAGTAAAATTTTTTAGAAGTGGGAGCCGTCCTCCCCACCTCACTTTATCAACACCCCAAATAACTAAGTTATTCATTCATTTCTGTTTCTTCTTCACTTCCAGATTTCTGAATTATTCAACATTTTCAGAGGTGGGGGCCCTCCTCCCCACCTCACTTTATCACCACCCCAGAATAACTACGTTATTCATCCATTTCTGTTTCTTCTTCACTTCCAGAATTATGAATTATTGAAAATTTTTAGAGGTGGGAGCCCTCCTCCCCACCTCACTTTATTTTCACCCTAGAATAACCATGTTATTCATCCATTTCTGTTTCCTCTTCACTTCTTGATTTATGAATTATTGGTAATTTTGAGAGGTGGGGGCCCTTCTCCCCACCTCACATTATCACCACCCCAGAATAACTATGTTATTCATCCATTTCTGTTTCTTCTTCACTTCCAGATTTCTGAATTATTGAAAATTTTCAAACTGGGGGGCCCTCCTCCCCACCACACTTTATCACCACCCCAGAATAACTAAGTTATTCGTCCATTTCTGTCTCTTCTTCACTTCCAGATTTATTAATTATTGAAAATTTTCAAAGGGTGGGGGCCCTCCTCCCCACCACACTTTATCGCCACCCCAGAATAACTAAGTTATCCGTCCATTTCTATCTCTTCTTCACTTCCAGATTTATAAATTATTGAAAATTTTCAGAGGCGGGGGCCATCCTCCCCACCTCACTTTATCACCACCCCAGAATAACTAAGTTATTCATCCATTTCTGTTTCTTCTTCACTTCCAGATTTATGAATTATTGAAGATTTTCAGAGGTGGGGCCCTCCTGCCCACCTCACTTTATCATCACCCCAGAATAACTATGTTATTCATCCATTTCTGTTTCTTCTTCACTTCCAGATTTATGAATTATTGAAAATTTTCAGAGGTGGGGGCCCTCCTCCCCCCCACACTTTATCACCACCCCAGAATAACTAAGTTATTCGTACATTTCTGTTTCTTCTTCACTTCCAGATTTAAGATTTATTGGAAATTTTCAGAGGTGGGGGCCCTCCTCCCTACCTCACTTTATCACCACCCCAGAATAACATGTTATTCATCCATTTCTGTTTCTTCTTCACTTCCAGATTTATGAATTATTGAAAATTTTCAGAGGTGGGGGCCCTCCTCCCAACCACACTTTATCACCACCCCAGAATAACTAAGTTATTCGTCCATTTCTGTTTCTTCTTCACTTCCAGATTTTTTAATTATTGAAAATTTTCAGAGGTGGGGGCCCTCCTCTCCACCTCATTTTATCACCACCCCAGAATAACTATGTTATTCATCCATTTCTGTTTCTTCTTCACTTCCAGATTTATGAATTATTGAAAATTTTTAGAGGTGGAGGCCCTCCTCCCCACCTCACTTTATCATCACCCCAGAATAACCATGTTATTCATCCCTTTCTGTTTTGCTGTTCACTTCTTTATTCATGAATTATTGTAATAATGAGCATTGAAAACTATCATGGAAAAATTTACGCCGCCACAAATTTTATATATTTATTATTACACCATTTATAATTTAAAACATCGATGTTGTCAGTGATAGTTCAAGAAGATCGGAAATATCTAAACCAGATACTGCTACCAAATTATTCCAGTTATTTAAACAATTTTGCGACCAAATTATTCGACGTAATGTTCTAGTGAATTGTTCTCCAAGCTCATGTGACTTAACACCAGTGGATTATTTTCTTTGGAGATGTTTTGCTCTCTGTTTATGCTGATAAACCAACAACAATTCACCCTTTGGAAGCAAACATAACTCTTGTTATTAACAGCATAGGTCCTGAATTACTTTTTATTTGGTTCAAATTTGGAATTATCGAATCTAACTCATCGTGGTTGACATATGCCGGAAATTATTTTCATAAATTTAACGGAAAAATTATCTTTGAGATAAAAACAAAATTGTCTTCTAACTTACCTTTTCATGTGTTTTATTTCAATTCAAAATTGATCACTCTAAAACAAACAACCATTATAAATGTTGTAAATGTGTACCACTTGTCTTTTCCACGTCTTCTTTATCACGTCTTTTGTTTACTCTACTTATAAATATTTTTTTTTTAATTTATGTAACTTGTAATTATTTTTAGTTTTTAACCGAGATTATACACATGCACGTTTATTAGATATTTGAATAGAATTAAATATTTAAATTACATGACGTTGCTGTGTTACGAATTGAACACTGTTTAATAATTTATTATTTTAATTTTTATTAATAAAAAATAAAAATACTTTATTTAGTTCGTATGTAATAAAAAAATTCTAATGTAATATTTTTTATAGATCCATTGAAAGTAGTACCAGAAATGCTGCTGACTGTTGTATTGTGATCGCGATAATTTGGTTTTTCAGATTTCAACGGAAATATTCATGTTGACCATCCTTGAATCCATTTTGACTAGTTTCGGCGTGCCGTCTGTACGTACTACGTACGTACGTATATATCTCGCATAACTGAAAAACATTTAGCCGTAGGATGTTGAAATTTTGGTTATAGGACTGATATAACATCTGGTTTTGCACCTCCCGTTTTGATTGCAATCGACTGGCCAAAAGTGTACATAAAAGCCCAAAATCCAAAAATATTTGAATTTTGGGCTTTTTCTTAACTGCAGTAATAAGCCATTTTGGAGAGCTTTTCAACAATATATCATAAGTGGTACGTATTTTTATGCTTTATGAAAAAAAGTACCACTTAATGGTTAAATAAGAGTTAAATAACTCTTGACTTCAGAGTTATAACCAAGTAAAATTTTAATTAATGAAATATTTGGATCTTAATAAGGGAAGACACATCGGTCGAATCAGACTTCATTTTTTTTTTTACAGCTTACATTGTTTACTTTGTTATATAATCTGTCATTTTCAACAAAAAAAAAAAACGAATTTTGTTTTGATGGAGAAGTAATTTAATCTATTTAAATCTGTTTTAATGAAAATTGCTTTAGGTTAAGATGACAGCAATGGCGCAAAGGCTAAAATTCTTCTCTCAACGACAACACCAGTCTAAACTGGTGTTGTCTAAACGCATTGAAGAACGTTTATGTTTCTGCCACTTGTAGAGATGCATTTGCATACATGCATACGCTATTAGACTTAAGTATATTTGTTCACGCGCTCTCTTGCGCACCCTACATCCACAAACATTTGTCACACACATATCATATTTTTTACGTGAATAAGTTGTCACATGTAAAACCGTGTGCTAGTGCGCTAAATAGATGCATAAAATAAACCTCTGGTTGTTGAATTGCCTTTACAATCACTTTAAAACGTGATTGTAATGGTAAAGCAGAATGTTTTTATTGCGTGACAACATACGTTTTACCTTATTCCATGATTCAATCAATATATTCATACTGTTTAATTACAACTGACTGGAACGAGAACAAGCCTATTCATAGTTTTTTTTTTTTTTTTAATTTTATAATCTCTGCATTCGGAATACGATTATTTATTTATTATCAAAAGGCGTATCTTAAAAAGTTTTTTTAAAAATTTTATTCAGATTTATTTTTTCTTTCAATTTTCACCACTTATTTTATGTAAGACGTTCTGTAAAGTACCAGGTAATTTTGTTTTAAGCAGTGTTACTTGGTTTTCCTGAGTCTTTGATTATTTACACATTATTCTTTATGTAGATTGTAAATAACACTTCTTTTTTCTATATTTCAATCAATTTTCTGTAAAAGTTTTATAATTTATTCCATTCTGTTTTATTTAATAATGGATAAAGATCATCGTAATCTCAATCAGGTAGCGTTTTCTTTTTTTTATCTTGATTTCGATGACAAATATATTAATTAAAAATGTTTTCTTTGTATTTTAATTTTTTTTGAAAATGAACCGGCTTCATCGAATATACCGGTGACTACAAACTAACCTAGATAGTGTAGTGTGGCTACGTTAGATTTCAAGTGGATGGTGGAGTAGCTGTCATATTTATCATTTATCTGCTCCTACTTTGTTTAATTTTTTTATTTAATTCAGTGGACTCTTAACTAGTGTGGCTTACATAGTTTTATATTAGCTATATTTTTTCAATTGTACTTAGTTTTAAACAAAATAATTGAGATACGAGAAATTACCTAAGGTAGCGTACCGTAATATTATGTAAAAAATTTCTCTGGAGATTGGTCTTATATTTTAATTGAAAAAAAAGATTAATTGTCATTACACCAGACAGAATGAAAAGATATTTTTTTTTACATGTTTATAAAAATAGTTACTTAGATTATTTTTATGCATATACCAAAAATCAAGATGATATATTTATTTTTTAAGGAGAAATTTCAAAATAGTAAATTTCATTATTACACCATTTTAGTAAAATAGGATATTTTTAGTTATGACCATGTGTTCTTTAAAAGTTGTATGATAATACTGTATATTATTAAAGTGTGTGTGTGTGTGTGTGTGTGTGTGTGTGTGACGGGGGAGTGTGCACGCGCAATTTATTGAAAAAAAATAAGTAAAATTTTTTTTCATAGCAGAGGATCGCAAATATCATTACGTAATAAACAACTGCTGTACTCAGCGATTTGGGCCTATGGATTCCAACTGTGGGGTACGACAAGCGAGAGTATCATTAAAGTCGTACAGAGATTCCAGATCGAACTCTTCTGAAATATAATAGAAGCACAGTGGTGTGCAAAAAACACTGAAATACACGATTGTCTGGGGGCTAACCGTTCGAGAGGAGATGCGGCGATTCGGTACAAGATACAAAACGAGACTGAACAGACATATGAACTGGCTTGCAGTTAACCTCCTGGATAACAGCGAGGACGTAAGGCGCCGAAAGCGATAGCATATTGGTGTGTTTGGCATGTCTACAGCCACCACCCCAACAATGTGGCTCTCGCCACATCGACTCGCCGCTTGTGAGTGGTCAGTTTTCCTCTTGATCTCAAGGTTCCAGGGTGGCCCGGTCTCTGGCACTCCCAAGAGCAGGGCAGTCAAACATCAGGTGTTCATTTGACAGGACCTCCCCGCAGACACACAGCTCATCAGCTGCCCGGCGGAACCGATACAGATAACGGTTCAAGTTGAGGTGGTTCGTGAGCATCTGGGCAGCCGTTGCCCTTAGAAACGAACTCGAAGCATACCGTCCACCCAGATCCTGTATAAACTTGTTCAAAGATCTTCCCTTAGTCATGGTGTCCAATTGCAGCTGCCATGCTTCCATCGCGTGGCTCTGCAGCCTCTTCCGCAGGCGGGAGATGGACAACTAAACGAAATTTAGATTTGGTGTGTTATGATTACCGTGTATTATTGCTCAGGAACTGCCAGGGCTCGAAACCGCATCCCAAATATCTCAGCCTCCCGGCCTCTTTGCAATCTCCACATGGCTGCCTGAACTTTCACCACTAAATCGATTGGCAGAGCCTTTCCCAATACGGTGGTAGCCTCGTAGGAGGTTGTTCTAAAAACACCATACAATTAAGGCTATGCGCTGGGCACTCCTTAAATTTTGAAGAAGTGCTCTCTTCATATCCAACCTATGCGCCAAAATGGGTGCAGCGTACCTCGGAACACCATGTACATTTGACAGCCTGATAACCCATAGTCTTTCCGACCAATCCTCCTAAGTTTGTGCATCACGGAGATGGCTTCTGCCGCTACTTGCCTAATGTGGTTCCTAAAATGCAAATTTTCATCAAACAAAACACTTATGAACTCTAAATCGGCTGATTACACAGCCTTTATATTTAATAGGATGGTTACGATTGTACGATAATTTTTCTGCACCCTTGAGAATCATAAACTTCGTGTTGGGCACAGAAATCTTTAAATTTTGTATGTCCATCCAGCTCTCTGCGGTGAATAAGGCTGCCTGCGTCCAGTATTTTAGCTAAGATCGTGAATTACCACAAACTAAATGGATACAGTTATCGGCGAAAGCCTGGTCCGTGACCCCTTCTGGAAATTTCAATCCCAGAAATCCGTCGAATACCAGGTTCCACAGAAGAGGACTGAGAACGGAACCTTGCGGGCTTCCCCTGGTAACGGAGTTTTCCACAACTAGGTGCGCATCCTTAAACAAATTATTACTGTTATACGGTTATACAAATTATCACGTACCACGGCCTGCAGGGCTACGAAAGGATTGCATATATTAAATCTGTGAGTTTTCCGGAATTTGAGATGAATCAACTACCCTAAGATGTTGTGCATTGCTTTCATTTTATTTCGCCACTTACTTTTGATGGTTTTTTGATTTTTTGTTTGTTTGATTAATGTAATAGATGTAAATTTGTGTAATTGATAATACTATTTTTTGATGTTAATGCTGTTTTTTCTGAACTTGATTAATTTTCTTTGGTCTCATCTTTGTATGTAATTATTTATGTTTATGTGTACAGTACAAGATATGTATATATACATTGTATATATACAATGTATATATACATTCTTCCAGTTATTTCAATTGAAACCCTTCTTTTCATATCATTTCTTTTGTATTCAAATTTACTTATAATTCAGGTAATTTGGAACTGATTTAAATTAAACACTGCGCCCAAAAAATCTTCTGTTTAAGTTATCTCGAAAAAACTTCTTAATGGACCACCATATATATATCGAAGCACTACCCGGTTAGCACTGAAGTCGAACACGCGTCGAATGACTTGATGAATGGGATATTGAGGGCGAGACGACGGGCAATGCGATTAGTTGTTCGTTTCAACCACGATGCTCCGCCACCACCATCATCAGCATCACCATCTAACCATCAAGAAGAAGATGCAGAATCCGATGGGTCCGTAACGGATTTCAATCCGAACGACAACAACAGCAATAACAATGATAATCAGCCACCATCATCGCCATTACCAGATAATGAATTACAAAACATACATGAAATTATCGATGGTGTTAATGGACAGAGTAGTAGTACCAATCATTGTGTTCGTCGTGGACATCAATGTCGACGTCGACATGTTCGAGTGTGTCGTCTTCCGGAGGTCACAATCGTGAATGTTAGTTCGACACCATGTCCACGTCGATCTCATTGTAGAACTCTAAATAGAATTCTACAACAGGTCGACGCTAATTAAAGCCAGTCTGTTGAGGTCAATGATGGAAACTCATCAACCGACAGATTTCCGATCTGTTTAACAGAATCAATAACTGTCGAGTTGTTGGTTTGCAGTCATCGATACTGCGAAGGCTGTATGCGAAAATTAGCGAGGTACAGCAGAAATTGTCCCGTCTGTCGACGAGATGTATTGGGCTACCGCAGAAAAGTAATTTTTTAAAAAAATTATTCATATTATTTCATATTTTTTACATATAATTTTTTCACTTACAATAAAAGAAAGGCAATATATAGCCGCACAAAAATGAAGAATAGTCGTGATCAATAATTTATTACATAATGGTTTTTTTAAATAAACGTAAGTCAATATATATTCGCATGATAAAAAAATGAACAATAGTCATGGTCGAGGACTACTAGGGTTTTGTTGGACTACAATAGTCATGTCCGTTGGCTATGAGCACTTTGTTTACGATACTTGGTCTCTTTTGTGGAGTGTTGTCGTCATTTTGCAAAGGGTTGCAATAATTTTGCAAAGGGTTTTCCTACAGTATCCATTGCAAAAGATTTTAGACACTGTGCAAAAAAAGTCTTTTTAATGATTCCATTATGTACACAAGCGCGTACGGGATCAAAAGCACTTTGCACAATATATTTTCTATTAACAAGTCAAAATTCTTCTCCTTCTTGTTGAAATCGAGAATGCTATATATCTTAGCACGAAGTCAAACAAATTCACGAATAGCTTTTCCATTCATTTCGTCTTTGAATTTACCAAGTCGTTTCTTATTGGTATTACTAAAACATACGTGATCGCAAGGGTAATATGAAGTCGCGATCGATAATGTGAAGAATATCGTTGTAAACGTTATCGGTCACGATATGATACATCAGACTGTCCTTATCGGTCATTAGAAGATTTATATTATGACCGTACTTTTCCACCATGTAATCATAGTGGAATTCGTACATGATCATTTTGCTAATGTCCAATATGGTAAAACCGATGTAGATCGGACGATTGAGGAATATCTCCGTTTTCTTCAGACTTACCCCGACGAGATCCTTGTTATAGATGTACCAAGCCTTAACTATCGGTTTTGCAATCACCTTATCCAGCTTACGTTCGTTAGTGACCAGTTTGAAGTCTATTCTGTTTCGTACGTTTTCGAAGGACTTGCCGTACAACGCGTTGTTCATTAACTTGAAAATGTCCTTTTCAAAACTGTTTCGTGCTTGCGCACGCGTTTCAGTATTGAAGTCGATGTACGGTTTCAACCAAGGAGACTGGGAGAATTCCAGAACTCTGTAAACGTTTTTCACTTTCAGTCCTAGTCGAGTGTACAACTTTAGGTTTCTGTAATGTAAAACATATCGTGCCTTGTCGTACAATGTTGTCATTAATTTCTTTACGGGACATCTCTTTATGTCCTTCAAATAGGGGAACAACATGTCATCGGTTGGTACTAATCGTTCTGGTGCGAGAGGGTAATCTTTGTGACGATCGTGCAGTTGTTGTGGATACTCGAGATCCACTTCCAAGATGTAGCCCTTTTCGCCTAGATCGTCAACCCCGTTAATATCGATATTGTCAATCTCTTCAGTACTCAACCACCTAAAATTAGCTTGTGGTAAGGGCTCAACCATGGCTCACCCGTAAAGGTTGTTGGAATCATAATATTGAACTTAGGACGTGGGGTCGGATGGGTCATATTGATCCGGAATATTTGGGTTGTTCGCCTTTCCGTACCCGTGTGAAATCATAGCTATACCACCGTGTGTGCCTTTTTCAACAAACAGATGCATATCTATGTCTGTCAACAGTTCCAATTTTTGACAGGTAAATTTTAACATGGCATTCCACGTGAAATGGGGGGTGGAATAAAAGTGACAGGGGTCCAAACCGTAATATTGCATAGACGTACTTCGGAAATTTTCAAATACGTCCGCCAACAATAATACATCGCTAAGAAGGTAAAGATAGTGATAATCGCCTAACGTATTGCAGTCAAATATTTCCCACACGTTTTTGGTGTGGGTGTAATCTTTGGCTGTTATGTTCTCTCTTCTTAGCGTGCTGTAGAATGCCGTCTGCTGTGGAAGTTCGGTTTCGGAAAACTTGTTTACATGGGTCATGTATTCGTATGGGTAAACGCCTTTAGGGATTAAACAATCTCTTTTCTCGGGTAATGGGTAACAGTGCGTGAGACGTTTAAATACGGTGTCTTTGCCCTGACAATCTTTTACTAGATTTTCTACAAGTTTTTCGAGGTACGACGAAAGAAATTGTAAAGAGTCCAAGAACCTCAATGGACCAACGGACAGTGACTGTATCCGCTCAGACGTGTTGGCGATACAGTTTATTTTTACGTCGTCCTTGTATTTTCCCAAAGCTTGAACTATGTGATGGCTATCGTAACCGCGGAGGTTATAAAAAAATACTGGAATATGCTCGGTGCGTTTACAATTTAAATTGCACTGATAATGACATGCACCAAGAAACCGCCCTGTGGTATGCGAGTGATGACGTACACGATTGTCGTTCAACTTGCAAAGACAAAGAAAACACTCGGTAGCCCTTTGAAATGGATCCCTGTCTTCGGGCGTCATCACTATCGGTTTTCGACAATCATAATTTTGTGCAATATATCGGCGTGTTAGAGCAAATCATCCAGCATCTTTTCAACGATATTTTCACCATCAGTTCTCGCTTGGTAGACTACAGGACCTTCGGAAATCTGCCCGTCCTCATCAACGATTACATAGGCGTAACCGGATAGAAGATGATGGGCTACCTTATCGGTAAAACTAGTGTTAGAATTAGGGGGGGCAGTGTCCATCGGATGAGCAAACGATTCGAAATCCGCATACACCGCATACGGAACGTAGAGTGTGGACGAGTAGACCCTAAACTTCATCACGCATTCCCATTCTTTAACAGGATCGGGTAATCTTATCCTTTGTGCACCGTGTCGCTTGCACTCGATGAAATGTTTGTTTAGGTTTTGTGTAGCGACGAGTGAACCTGATGAACTAAAACGGCGCAGACAATACGGACTATATTGACTGCTGCATCGACTCTATGTTAAACATGAATGGAGACGAGATAGCCCGTTCATACCAGGTTTGGTATTTATAAGGCAATAATGGAATTTATCTCTCGTGCGCGCTGATTCCCGACGCTGCGATTGGACAGCTTCAGACCGCGTCGGATCCACAATTCTTCAGTCGAGCGCCACGTCCCGCACTGTAAACATCTTTCTCTACGTCTGTCCGCTGACGCACGCACGCGCACACACCGCCGCCTCACAGTGCACGATCCACGACGAGATCCTCACTCTGTGACGCGCGCTTCCCGACGCCGTCGCATGGACGACCAGGATCATTCTCGAGGTACGTCGTCAAAAAACACGTCAAAATCCAAGATGGCCGTCCACCGCCATCTTGGCGGGCTACGGCGTCACTAACGTCACTATCCAAGATCACCGACCACCTCCATCTTTTCCACCATCATAGTCGCTATCTTAAATTGGCGGATAAGATGGCCGCCAAGATAACCGACGGTCGCCATCATGGATTCCAAGATGGCGGACGGCCGCCATCTTGGAAGGACGTCATTTTTGACGACGTACCCCTATTTCCGTACTACTATTGGTCTAGTGGTTGGGAGGCTCTGTCAAGAATTCTGCCAATTATTTTAAATACATATAGATTAATAACCAGTTATTCAATTATTTTCTTATTAACCAAACATTAACTTAGAAAATTTTAGGTAAGTAATCTAAATAAAATAGAGTTTATCCTTATTTTATTATTTTATCTGTTTTTATTTTATTTTTATGAACTAAGTGATGCAGTAAGCCTTCAACTTCGATCGAAGATTCTTAATATTTTTTTAATATTTAGTTAGAAAAGATTAAAAAATAAAATATTATCTGCCATCGGTCGTTCTTTACTTTGATTTTCAGCGGTATGCGTATAGAATGAATTTTAAGTATGGAATACGCTAAATGAAAGAAACGAGTATAACGATTTATTTTTAATATTCATATGTCATCCATCAATAAAAAATGTCTGCAAGGTTATCAGTAGGCGTATGGTGGATATAAATTTGAAAAGCATTATAAGTGATTAACTATTCTTGTGTAGGTTATTTTTTTAGATATAAAGTATAATCCTCAGAGAGTCGGTTCGTTCGCTGAGTTACCTCTTATGCTTTTTTCTACTACATCATTTTCAACAATAAAAGTCTTTTAATATTATTTTAAAAGAATAATTAAATTTGTCAAGCAATTGGGTGTTTCCGCAATTATCACAAATTTAATAACGTTTTTACTGTTTATCCTAAGTTAATCGTTTACCATGAACTATAATTATAAAAAAAAATAAATTTTGCGCTTATAAAATATGTATCACGATCTCGAGTTATACGACTAAAGCTAATATTCTTGCATATTATGATAACCTCACTAATTTGAGTATTGTAAAGGTAAGTCCAGATTTGGATTCATATTCAGAAGAAAATTCATTATAATAAAACGTTTCTAAAAAAAAAATATAAACACTCCTCCACCTGGATGTTTTGTTTGTCTTATTTTTAATATTATTTCAAAAAATTACTGTTGAATTGTTATTTAACATGTTGTTAGATTTGCTACCTTATGCATTTTTGGTTACACAATGTTATATTCACACTTGTTGACTGCGAAAATAAGAAGACATTTTACGTTTATGATTTGCGAAACTGGATCTTACGTCATTTTTAACACTTCTATTTGTTGTATATTTTTTTAAGATATTGCCGGATTTGATAGGTTAAATATCAGATCAACTTAAAACTGTAAACTATAACTGAGACAAGAGTTTACCTAAAGTTATGTTATTAAATTTTCTCTAAAATGTCTAAACGTCTTTCTGCCTTTTTAATTAAGGTTGACGTTGTTAAAAACAAATAAAATCAAGTCGGTGCAAATTAATTGAATTACATAAGCTTAAATATTTTTATAAGAAAAATACATTTTTGCAGTTTTATTGTAGAAATAAAAAAAGGAAGGCCTCTAAAAATTTAACATTTTATTAAAATTAAGAAAAAATTTGCGTGATTAAACATAACCAAATATATCATTTAAAAAATGCTTTACGTATTTAAAAAAAAAAATTCACAACTTCACCCCCAACTGGGCTGTGTCCTCAAGCTGTTGCTTAAAAACTTCTCTGGGATAACACGAATGTCTCCTGACAGTTTGAAAGCAATCGGTTGGTAGGATTTCGTGTGATCTTGTTGCAAATAGACAGACAAAATTTCGCATGTAGCTATTATATTAGAAAAATGAACTTTTTTAAAAGAAATCCTATTTTTAACTCTTTGTAATTTTCCTCCGTGGTGAACTGATAACTTGTGAATTCTGTTTTTAACTGAATGTTCATTTTAGTTTCTTTTTTTTTTTCTCTGGATTCACATATTTATTTGCTTTTTGCTAAACTGAAAAGATATTGTATCTAGACTGCATCTACAGTCTTACCGAAGATCTAAATTCTATGTTATGCAGTCTTCTGACTGTTAGAAACTAAAAGAAGAAAGAAAAAAACTTTTTCAACACTTTCGGGCTGTAAATATCTGATCACATTTGCGCTCTTTTTTCATATTGCAATTGAAACAGGAATTTTTTATTAAACAGTAACTGTTATAAGTTTTTTTTTTAATGTTTTTCTTTATGGCACATGTTGAAGTTTTATGATAACGTTAATTGGTATAGACTGGACGTAAGTCGTTATTTAAGCGATAATTAAGAGTAACATACCTTGCTACTGGTGTATAAGGCCCTTAAAATAGGCCTTAAAGATAAAGTGCGTCTTTTATCGTAAAGGTTTCGATTATTTTTTTTTCTCAAAGCCTTGCGCGTTGACTTTAAAGATGTGTATCGTGGCACTCCTTCAGATATATTAAGAACTTTATTGAGAGAGATAACGCAACAGCGTTCTTGACCTTCTTGAGACTTCTCGCATAACACGGGCTGTCATTGGAGGAATCCTGCTGAAGTTCTCTCACCCGATTAATGAATTGCTGAGTCGAGTTTACGAATGTATGTATACTGTGTTTTTATCGTTAGTACTATGGAAAGTACTAACAGGTGACGTTCGTATCATCATCCAAAACTATAAATTGCAGGATGTGAAATATACAGAAAAACGTGAGAATAGGAACGCTAAAAGACATTTTGGACCACCACTAACAGAAAAAATGATTAAAACATGACGAGATCAGGACATTTTGAAAAAACTGTGCAAAGGGAAACGCAAAAACGCGGAAAACGTTCGAAGTGGCTAGAAGTAGAAAGTGAAGTGTTGAAATCGAAAAATGGCATTGCGATTTCAACAAAAATGATTCGCACATACGCGGTTAAAACAACTTGTTAACGGTCATTTCACAATTTCGAAGGGGGTATCATGGTGTTATCGATTTACTAAACTTAATGGACTCGCTATGCGTACCAAAACTAAAATTTGTTACATAATGTCAGATTAATTTTAAAATATCAATGTGGAGCAGTTGCTTAACACGATAGCACCAAGTCTTGCGACGATGATTGAAAGAATCATTGATTCAAAGATTGAGTCGACTCATCGGAGAAAACAAAGTAAAGATGAGAAGGCTCATCCCTGAACTGACGCTGTTGACATGAGACACACCAGCGCCGTTTAAAAAAACAGCTAAATCTGCGATTGTAAAGTCACCAACTTGTGTAAGAATTAAAAATCTTGATTTATCTGACAAAGAGAAACAGATCGCTCGGCCGTGTAGTCACAAATCTAAAGAAATTGTGACAAGAAAACCTGAATCTGCGGAAATGGAGGTGCAAGTTATTATAGAAAAAGCACCAGGCGCAGATGAAATAAAACCTGTACCAATAGAGCCTCCAAAAGCTCTATAGCTATCAGCTTCGGTGAGAGCATCTATTTCAGCTGGACCCAGTACTGCAGTAGAGATAGAGTCCGGCTCATCCGCCGCGGAGACATCATCGCACATTTATTTAGATTCTTTAGCAAAGATGCTAACAGCACCGGCGAAAGTTTCATCAACTGACGTCAGTCGAAGAACGTCACTGGCATCCGAAATAGAGGAAGACGATGCCATGTTTGAGGCCTCAGATACGCTGTCATCAGAGGTTGAGGCCGTCAGAAGAATGGAGAAACATAAAAAAGGATGGCCGAAAGGAAAGCCTAGAAAGTAATTTTATTGGATCAGAAGTTATAAGAAAAGTAAAATTTTGTTCATTTTTTTTTCGACATATGAAAATGTGAAATATTGAACCCTTTTTTTATTTTTTTTTGAAGTGGGATGGGGCTAATGACCAAAGTAGTCGATGCCCCTAAAAACCTCAAAAAAAACAAAAAAAAAACATGTCAAATCTCAGGAATCTGTATTATTCTTTTTTAAACCTCATTTTTTCAGTGGTAAAAAAATACTCTCCCTTTATTGTAGATAGATGAGCCAAAATCCTAAAAAATAACACAAGTAGTACCTAAATGTCTTTTTTTCACCACTAACCTATAGAATTTCAAGACTTTGGTGTTACGTTACGGCGGCCATATTGGATTTCCCCCACCTCTTCACCAGGAGCCTATAAGATTGCTGGCTGCGTCCCTTTCCCTCAGGTAGACTATTTATACCAAAAAATAACGCACAATCCTGTTCTCTACACTTTCAAAACTCCCAACACGATGATTTGGATAGCATCTAGTAGGATAATGCAGTCCCTCCGAATGCACCTGTTTATCGCAATATCTAGAAGGTCTGCTCGGAAGTCATACCGTCCAAACAGTATTGCACACTGACGTCCAACATATTCGCTCCTACAAAGACGTTATGCCTTTGGCAAATATAGAGTAGTAATGAGCAGTGTAACAATTTGCAAAAAGTAAATTGCTGCAATGGGTTAATTATATACATGGGAAAAATATATAGATATTTAATTCGTTTGTAAATTGCTTGTATGGTTAATTGTATACAAGGAAAAAGATAATTAAATAAAAAATACATAGGTATGTTATTTGTGTTTGTGTGTGAAAAATTAAGCATTTTTTTATTTAAATAAACCATTATATTTAATTAAATTAAAATTAAATATATATAATTATATTTTTTTATGGTTATATCATACAAATGCGTATATGTTCCCCTCACCATTTATATCAAAAGATGATTGCACACACTCAGTCAAATTTTCATAAAAGCTTTGGAACTTGTTCATCCAGTTACGTGTTTAAACTAATTTTTGAAGAAATTTTTGATTTTTAATAAACTAGTAATATATATCGGGAGGGGGGTCTTTAGCTCACCTTTTTACCGTTTACGGGTAGGTGTAGGATTAAGCAACTCAATCTGTATGGTCTTGCTTAAGACCACTGAAAGACAGTTTAATTAGGTTAGTGCTATTACACTGACGGGAATGTCCTTCGTGGCATTTACATCGGTGGCATCCTGACTCAGGATACATTTGAGACTGAAAGATGTCTGTTGCTGAAGTATTGAAGATGACCTCCGGTAAAGAGTCTAAGAGCTAGATACGGTGATACGGTAGGTTTAGTTATTGGGCCATTAAGGTGTCAAAGGATAATTAGTAGTTTTAATTGTTTTACAATAACTTCATATTTGTATAAGAAAAAAGGACGAGGAAATTGTAATATAATCTTTTTTTTTAGAGTACAAATAAAATATTAATTTTAAAAACAAAACTTGGTAGTAAACTAATCGAATTTGTTTTGGGTAGGATTTAAAATGTAAATTTTCTACATATAGGAAGGTGTAGTTACTTTATCGTTAAACATCTAAAAAAAAAATTATTTTTAAAAAGAAACGTAAATATTCTATATTTATTTATTAGACTACGGTAATTTATCAAAGATATGTAAAGGAAAGGAATTATAATTATATTGTCACACTATATTATTTAAAATAGATAAAGTTTCCCTAAATAAAGAAATTAATCTTTATAATTATAAAGAAATTATATTATAAGAAATTATATAATAATTAAAATATTGCTCATACAAATGGATATAATACTAATACAATAAATAAATTATAACATAGAATATATAATAAAATTAATACGATGAACAGTATAAAATTATTACCAGAAAAAATACATATAAAAAATGAAATAATAAACTACTTAAATATATTATTAATAATTATAAGAAAATAATAAACAACGATTCTAAATTTAATAAACAAGGCGTACATAAATTGTAAATATTGTGATATGATATATATCGGTATGACCAACAGTATATTTTCCGTACGCTCAAAAGAACATACTTTAAAGAAACTTTTAAAGATTTTTAGAAACTTGCTTTATACTTTTCAGTCATAGAATAATCAGATTATTATCATATATTGCACGAGTTTAATTAGTAGGTTAATTTAGATTTTAAACCCTGCATATTCGGTTTGCAAATTTTGTTGTTTTTATATCCGCACCCTTAATTTACTCCGGTCGGGGGGATGTTTGCAAAAATAATGCTGGAATAATGTATTGCCACCCGACCTTAGTAACTGTGAGAAATTTTATCGATCGGCGGCAATATTAGGAAGTATGTTAAATTAAGGATGCAAGATTTGAGGACACACATGAAAAAAAATTGAATAAACTTTGGGAGTTTTAATAAGGCAAGTAAAAAAAAAAAAAAAATGTTCAATTTGGGGGCTCCGTATACTCAAGGAGAAGCATTGAAGTAAAATTAATTTTCAAGGAAATAATCCCTAAGGGGAAATAATAAATTTAAATATGACTTTTTAAAATTGTTTAAAATCACATAGATACAGCCATAATTCTAAATAAACAAAATTTTATTTTTCTAGGAACGGGATGAAATTTTTGGGTTAATTTGTTTGTTTTTTCAAGAAATATTTAGGCGTAACGGTTATCAAGAAATTAAGATTTCTATATTTAAAAAAATATGAAATGTAAAACAAATTGTTAGGGATGTAGGATGTAGAGGGTATACTGAAATGAAACGACTAGCACTAGATAGGGAATCTTGGAGAGCTGCATCAAACCAGTCAAATGACTGAAGACAAAAAAAAAATATTTTAAAAGCAAAGGGTAACTTGCGAGATGGATTTAAATTTAAAATATTGTTTTTTTTTAGGTTATAAAAGATATATATTTTTTTTACCACAGACTATTGGAGTGGGATGGGCAAACCATTTCTATTATTGTTTAAACACCCACTGATTCACCCACTGTATTAGAAAATACAAATGGGGAAAAATTCCCATTAAGCCTTTTACCGAAGTATAATATATGGGTAAGAAAAAGCAAAAATATATAGTCACTTTAGGCAGGGGTAAATATTAAATAAAAATTGATGGTGATTTGTCATTTTGATAAAAAAACTTCAAATTTGAAAGAAATTTTTATTTCTAAAGTGTCCTAGTATAGATTTGAAATTTTATTTTGGTCAAAATACCCCATACCCCCGTTTTTCCAATTTTTGCAAAAATTTAATTTAATACTAGGTACCTTTCTACCAAGTTTGAAGAAAATCGATCAGCGATGTTCAGATTTATAAGACATACATACATACGTACGTACATACTGTACATACGTACAAATGTCCATCTGACAAAAATAAATGTTTTGAACTTCAGAGCATTGGAATTTTGGTGATTTTTACAATTTATTTAAAAATTTTTATCGTTAAAAAAGATTTTTCCACTTAAAGACAGAAAAGTTAAAAGAAGACCTTTTTTTAATTTTTTTGATCGATATATATTTTTTTCCTTTATAGTAGTTGCTATAGCTGCTATTTACATAGTAGCATAGTAGTTACTGATATAGTATATACTATTAAAGAGTAAAGAGCAACAATAGGCAGTGTACGCATGTATCAGTAATACGTATATAAATTTAACAATAAATACTATTGGTCAACTCAAAAAAAGGAGGTACTTACAAAAAAATAAGAAGCCCATCTCACATCCATACGTTCAACAACGGCGAACTATTCAAGTCTAATCGATTACTTAAAAGTAAATTAAAATTTTTAAGTTTATTCATTTCAAATGTCCCTAAAAGGTAGTTTGAAATCTTTTTTCTCAACATGAAGTATTTTGAAATTAGAAAATATTTACTGTTAAATTTTTATATTAGAGTTGCATGTATGCACTTCATATTATTGTTCTTTGTCTCTGTGTATTTTATCTCTTGTGGTTTTTGCATTTACCTTTTTCGTTGTAAGTACTTTTAGCTTTAGTATTCTGTTTGTAACACTAGAGGAAGATACTATTTACAGAACAGCTGTTGTGGTTTCATTAAAATAATTTTTTGAAAATCAAATAACATTTATTTATTTTTATTTGTCATGATGGATTTTCATAGTAATTGTTTCATCCATCGATTACGAGTGAATGGATATTTTACATTTCAGTTATACCTCGTATAAGCAGGTAATAAGCTACAAAAGTACATATTAAAGTAATAATTATTATAAACATAATAATTACTATATAAAGTATATATTTTTAAGACACCTGTGTGTCCAGCACAACTAGATGTTACCAAAGTCTTAAATCCAAAATTTCGAAATTCTACGGCTAATCATTTTTGATTTATGCATGATACGTACGTACAGACGTCACGCCGAAACTAGTCAAAATGGATTCAGCGATAGTCAAAATGGATATTTCTGTTGAAATCTAAACCGAGATTTTCGCGATCACAGTACTGTCTTTACTTCGTACAAGGAAATAAAAAAGAAAAGGAATCTATTAAATGTTGCTAATATTTATTTATAAAGTGTGAACTAAAAACTAATCACAAAAATTGACTTTTTTCAGTATAAAACTCTTGACGTTACCGACTACTACTTTTTAAGTCTTAACTAGGGATTTAAACTCTAATACGTAAGAAATTGTTCATATATTTTCTTGAAAAATTAAATAAAAAAAATAAAAATGAAGACACAGTTGCTATACTTTCCTTACAGTGCGAAATTTTTTTAAAACTGATTTCTTGAATGATTTTCCCTTAAAGTTTTTTTTTTAATTTTTATTTAAACTATTATTTAAAGAAAATAAATTAAGTTTATATATATATACACCAAATATTTAAGATTACCAAAAAAGGGCCGAACAACAGTTTTCTACATTTATGTACGTAATATATTCGTATATAAGATTGAGTGCCACTCCTGTCAGTATATAATTGTTGTGTTAAAATAATTAAATAAAATATACACATGTAAACGTATAAGTATGTTCTCTGAGTTATACTAAATATTGTGAAATTATGTAGTTGCATATATAACATTATAAACCTACCTTTTACGACCTGTTTTAAATTAATAATTATAATACTAAAAATATTAAATAGGTTCAGAAAATTGATGGATGCCCATTATTTTTTTAAAGCTTAAACGAAATGAGTATTTTCCAGGTAACAAGAGAACTACAAGTCATGACATAATCTAAAGTGTAGTAATAATAAATGCATGTACATTAAGAAAACGAATTTTTTTTCTTTTCTTTTTATCTGTTTAGCCTCCGGTATTTACCGTTCAGATAATACTTCACAGGATGAATCAGGATGATATGTATAAAGTGTAGTCTTGTACAGTCTCAGTTCGACCATTCCTGAGATGTGCGGTTAATTGAAACCCAACCACCAAAGAACACCGGTATCCACGATCTAGTATTCATATCCGTGTAAAAATAAGTGACTTTACTAGGACTTGAACGCTGGAACTCTCGACTTCCAAAGGAAGACGCGTTCACTACAAGTCCAACCCGGTAGGTTGAGATAACGAGTTTAATCTGTTCATACCGTAAGTAGCACAGGCGAAATGAGCTTTCAGTCAGAAATACAATTTGTTTACATCAAAAATTAATTTAAATGTCAGGAAAAGATTTTTGAAAGTATATGTTTGCAGCGTCGCTTTATATGGAAGTGAAACTTGGACGATCGGAGTACCTGAGAAGCAAAGATAAGAAGCTTTTGAAATGCGGTGCTATAAGAGAATGTTAAAAATCAGGTGGGTGGATGAAGTGACAAATGAAGAGGTGTTGCGGCAAATCGATGTAGAAAGAAGCATTTGGAAAAATGTAGTTAAAAGAAGAGACAGACTTATAGGCCACATATTAAGGCATCCTGGAATAGTCGCTTTAATATTAGCGGGTCAGGTAGAAGGAAACAATTGTGCAGGCAGGCAAGTTTGGAATATGTAAAACAAATTGTTAGGGATGTAGAATGTAGGGGGTATATCGAAATGAAACGACTAGCACTAGATAAGGAATCTTGGAGAGCTTCATCAAACCAGTCAAATGACTGAAGACAATAAAAAAAAATTGTAAGGTGAAACTACAGTCTGTACTAGTAACACTCACTACTGCCATCTGTCGTTTTATTAACAAATAAAATGTTAATTTTTTTTCTTTCAGGCTAATTGTATACGTTTATGACATCTCGGTTAACCTTTTTTTTAATATGTAAAAAAAAAATAACGACACTCAATCATTTAAATTTAAATTAAACAGGAAACTTTCCTTGTCGTATCTAGATTACCATTCCGCAAAAGAGATTTTATTTCTTACTGTTGGGTGAAGAGGGTAATAATCGTCAAATTTTGTCTGCAGGAGATGGAGATTAATCGTACCAAAATGTTGATCGACGCATTTACTGTGAGTAAAGTTTTGCCCACAATATTACAAACAATCCCTTGTAATCGGGGAGCTCGGTGAAAACTTGTTCTCACGTCAAAATCATAATATCCGAGGATCTACCTCAGCAATGAGTTTAAGCTGTATCTGCCGTGAACCTAAAGAATGTTTTCTGGTCGCTGTACAGGACAGAAGTGCAAAAACGTTACTGCCTCTCATAGCAAATTATAACCGGCCGGAACGGTAATTTTCTCAGACGAGTGGCTCGCATTTGAAACCTACCGAATAATTATAACCATCAAACGGTCAATCACTCGGAAAATTTAGTTTACCAGAAAAGAGGGGCTCGTGCTTAAACGACAGAAATTGCTTGGAGATGGGTAAAACAACGGAATAAAACAAACACCTTGTAGAACACTGCTTGAATCGTATCCCGTTTCAGTTTATTCGACGCCAGTGCTACCAAGATCGCGATTTTTTTCAACGAATCCTAAGAGATATTGCCGCTTATTGACATTCACAATGATAAATAAGGGGAGTTTTTAATTTTTTTTTTCTTTTAAGTACATGGCAATTTAATATAATAATATTACGTAATTACTCAAAACAAACGTATTTTGACACTTAACGGAAATTATACAAAACTGGTACGAAATTAATCGACATATTCTTTTCAAATAAAAATAGGTATAAAAAAAAAAAAAGGTGATATCATTTCTTCTTTTCCATTAAAATTAAACATACTGTTCATAAAGTTACTCAAATTTAAAATAGGACGATGATTATCCAAACCCCAATTTTTCGGACGATTAACTACCCGGATTGTTTACATCTGCATTGGACAGAAAAAATAGTTATACTATGTAAAAAAAATTAAATTACTATTCAAATAACGCTTTTCTTTTACAGAAATTCTATGATCTTTTATTTTTACTGGGTTTTTAAATGAATTTTTTGTAATTCTTATCGCATGAAACGTAGTACATTTAGGCCTATGTTAAAGTAATTAAAATTAATTTCTGAAAATATTAATGGAAACTGGTCAAATTAACTGGTCAAGCGTGTGATGTAATTATGATAGTTGTTTTAATTCTGCTGCGCACATACATTAGATCAAAAGAAATGACATCATTATTATATTCTTTGCCAGATTTTTTTAAAAGAAATAGTGTTTTTAAAGGTAAGTTTTTATTACTGACTGTCACTAAGTTTTATTCTATCTATTAAACAACAAACAAATCCAGTTTTGTAGAAGATAGAATTTTTGTAAATTTTGATGCTTTTTTCAGCAAGTTTCTATAATTGGGAGACCTTTTACAATAGGCGGCAACATTTCTGTTTTTGTTGGAAGTTGTGTAAACGCGCCACGATATGGGATGGAATGACATCGTAGCCGCATGGCGTGACATTACCGCCGCCACCACGCAGTAATTAATTATTTATAATATTCCATTCCTCAGAAATCATACATGCGAGTTGAATCCTTCATTGATTGTTGTCATATGTTTATTTTTGCATAGTGTACGATGATTATTATTGATCATGTATTCTGCGACGTAGAGCTCCGTGAATTGCCTGCGGTTGCTTATCTATTTCCTGAATGTGTTCGGTAATGTTTGTCTTCAATTACTGCAGGATGTATGGATTGCTCCAATAAAAATTTTCTTTAAAATTACCCACAGAAAGAAGAAGTCTGAACTAGTTAGATCAGGAGATGTTCGTGACCACAATCGTTTAGAAATCATTCTTCTAACGAAAAAACCTGTAGTATCTCCATAGTAGAGCAACCTCTATGATAAGTGGCGCTGTCCTGTTACAACTAGCAGTCACACTCATCCTCTTGTAGTAACCCTATGAATAGTTGATTAATTTGTCTATGGACGGAAGCATCCTCAGTTTTTCCAAAAAAACAAGGGTTCTATTATTCATCGCCTTAAAACCGCACACCATACGCCAATTTTTTTGTGGGTGGGAGAGATTCAAAGAAATTTGTGGGCTTTCAGTATTCCATGTTCGGTAGTTCTGACTATTAACATACCCACCAAGATGAAACCACTCTTAATCTGTGAAAAACACTTGATCTAAAACCCCAGTGTTACCTCTGACAAAGTTCCTGAACCGTTGACGATAATGAATCCTTTTAGCATAATCAACATTAGTTAGCTCATGGATAATCTGTATTCGATACGAATAACATTTCAACATACTCCTCGCTGCAGTGTGACTGAACCTAGTGAAATGTACTTTTCCTGACTTAGTCTTCGTAAAAAATTTATGAGGAGATCTTAATTAACTGCAGCATTAATGTCCTGTACGACCTGTACAATTAAAAGGCTGACCTGTGTCGGCATGTTTCTGATCTAACAGCAAACCTGTTTCGTGAAATATTTTAATTAATTTCTGAGTAAGATTTTTCACTTGCGCTTCCTTTTTTAATCTCTTCCTGAAATTTCGCCAACATACAACATGAGATTTCGTCTCTAAGTAAGTTTTCATCACGAATATACGTTCTTCAACAGTAACCGCGTTTTAACAAACGAAATATGATTACGCAATCTTGTTTAAATTCCACAGAGATTGGCAATACTCAAATGTGCAGGCAATAAACAGTCCTTCTCAATCCAGCTCCAATCATAACAATATCTAATAATTATTTTATACATCTCACATCAATATATGCATTTTAACAATTATATGCATTCAGTTTCTAAGAGATGAGGCCTCTTTTAACATTCTGTAATCTTATAAGTAACTCTTAAATAGCTACCTAATAGCAAAAAATAAAGAAATAGAATTTAACTAATCCTCTTACCTTCATTCAATTTTTAGATATGAAATTACTACTTGGAATATAATGTAGGTCACTTTTGAAAAAAGTTGTAAATAGTCTTAAATGACTGCCATTTTGGTTACATACCTAACATAATAGTAAGGTGTATGTAAACGGTTACGTAGCCCTTAGTAGCCTGAAGTAAAATTTTTTTTCATTGCTTCTTAAAATATCCATTTAAAATTTTTGATTTGCTCACCTCTGCGAGTCCCTGTTGGCTTTTAAGTGTGATGGTCTCATACAGAAAAATAGATCGTTTTGAGAAAGGAGAATTTGCTAAATTGTACTTTTTCTCAGTTGAAAAAGTTTCTTTTAAACATTTTCATACTTTATTCTCATTTATGAATGTGTGTGTGTGTGAATTTATATATATATACATACTAGCTTCCTGTCTCAGCTCGCGGTAAATAGTTAAATAGTTACTTGCGTTTCCCGTAGTGGTCAATATTTTTGTTTTATATTCATTAGTCAGGTAATTGGAGGCAGGTACAGCCAGTCACAAATACAGTAATGGTCACAGTGGCTGTATTCGTTGAGCCACAGCGCCGTATACTTTCACATCCCTAAAAAAAAAACCGAAAGTGGTTTTTAAATATTTATCTGAAGAGTATTTGCAAGCCCAGATCTACTGAATATCTCGTTTACTGTAGTCGGGATTGGGAAAATTTACAATCGTTTTTCAAAAATTTTTTTACCTTTCTTCATTACCTTTCAAGGACGAATTGCAAAAATCAAGAAATCGGTTTATTGACATGAAAATTATTCTCACCAAAAATCAGGTTGATTTCTACATTTGTTACAATGAAATTAAAAAAAATTACAGGTTTAAAAAACAATTTTAACCTTCGAAAACTCGGAATGGAACTCAAAAAATCTAGAAATTGATTTTAGATGTTCATAATCAATCAGTTCAAACCCAGCTCACACAGAAATAGACACTCACAGTTCACAATACATTAATTCAACTCATTAAAGTTTTCGCTTTAATGAAGTGAATTTAAAAAACCCTCTTCCTCTTTTACACACACATACACACACACATATATATATATATATGTGTATATATATATATATATATATATATATATATATATATATACATTTTTTTAATTTGTTTATATTTTTTACTTCTAAAATATATTAATTTTATTTTTTTTAAGTTAGGACAACAATGAAGCAAGCAAATATCATTTCTTCTTCTTTATTTTTCTTTTCTCTCAATATATATTCTTTCATCCTTTCCGCGTGTTTTTATCTTTCTTTTTTCCGGCCATTTCATTTTTGTGTAATTCTTTACTTTCCTCGCCGTTATACGTACCCATGGTTGCTCTTTTTCTTCCAGAGTTTAATGAATGTTTGTTTATTTACTCTCTGTTCATCCATTCTGTGTAAATATGGCCCAGGTATCTCAGTATCCTTTTTGTTACCGCTCTTTAACAGAGCCCAGTCGGTAAGGTATAACGTTTCACCTCTATGGTATCGTTCTCATTACTGTGGCGGATTGGCTGGGTTTGAACCTTTTAAGAAGTTCTTTATATTATAGATTTCTTTGATCAGGCAACGTACAGGCGGCGCAACGAATATTCATGTTTACGGCAGCGACAGCCGCAGTTCCGTTTATTCTACTCGTGCCATGCTTTTAGCATAATATTTGCTTCATTACCTAACAACGAATAGGCCTTCTTAAGATGTGTTGTGTTGTTATTATTGAATCGCAGAACACAATTTTTTTATATTTTAATCACCTCAATGTTAATATTTCGAACATTATTACATTTTTAATTTTAATTTAATTTAATTATATATATATATATATAGATTTTTTATGTCAAATTTAATTTCCTAACTGAAACCTTTTAATTAATATCCGACCATTTTCTTCGAAAGAAATTATTATTATGCATTTTTCAAAATGGAAAACGTGCTAAGAATTACAAAAGCGCAGCGCTTATGTGAAGCGGGAAATTGTGAAATAGAGAGCCTACTCTTAAAAGGTATAATATCAAAATCATTTTGATTCGCAATAAAATAAATCATTCTATTTTCAAACAGATATTGAAAAGTAAATGCAAGATAATGATTACAAACAGTAAATAATGGAATAATAAATTACAGCAGAAATTAATTATTTTTAAATGGTAGAACAAAACAAAACTATTTTAATAATAAAACGATGAACGCCATCCACTTTGCAAGAATTATTAGAATTTACGATGTTACTGTCATCAGAATCATCATCGTAATCATCGATGTCACTTTCATTATCTTCTAGTAAAAAAATAATAAATGATTCAATAGCATTGTCAAAAATGCGTCCTTGTGGCATAAATTCAGCTTCTGTTTCCTTAACTTTATTAAAATACAGCTTCCCGTTTTTTTTCTTTCAAACCCGCCACTTTATTTTCACATAGCTTTTGAATATCTTTGATATCAAAAGTTACAGTATGATTTGTTACGTCCGTTAACTTATGACCATCTCGATAGGATTTAAATTTGAGTGGCATGGAGGTATTTGGAGAACATCATGCCCATTATTTTTGTAAAAGTTCGTCAAACGCATAAACAGAAACGTTTTCTGTTTGCTTTTACCAGATTGTACAATTGTTGTTTCAGAAATCAAACGGCAGGAATGAATGAAGAACATAATGCTTCTGAAACCGATTATCATATCTTCTTTTATAAATTGGAAATCTGAAATTTTTCTAAAACGGCCTTGCGACAGGGTGTGTTGTAAAAAATTACAACACAATTATTGGGAAGGTTGGAATTAACAATTCTTCTGTCCATTTTAAGTCATTTTCCGCTTTTATTTGACCTCTGTAATTACCACTTTTTAAACTTGCTTGCCAAATTAGTAAGGCGTTTGGTATAAAATCCATTTCTCCTCCGACACGCACTATAATAAATTTGCTGCCTTTCGAAACAGTAACTTTTATCCATCACCTGAATCAAAACACTACGATGTAGTGAGAGAAAGATTTTTCGAGATATATTCTCGGCCTATTTTCGGTTCTAAACATTTTTACGGTAGTCACGATACTGAATACGCTTAAATCTTATGTCATGTCGCTCTGAGAACTTTTCCGACATTTTCGACTTTTTTTCAAATAAGTCTCTATTCCTGAATAACCAATGGCATCTTTAATCGCTAACCTTATCTTTTTCACCGTCGGCAGTTGTTTGTGAATTTTGTGAAATTTTTTTTGGTCCGTCCCGCCACACACTTGAATGATTCTGAGAAAGGTGATTGACTCATTTCCTGAGTTATAATGCTTGGCTTGTACGTATTATTTTTACAATAACTAAAATCACGATAGCTTATAAACTGTAGTTATATACCTTACTTAGGCCTTTAGGCCAGATCTGTGCCAATTCGGCTTGGACAAGCTATAATTTGTGTATAGGTATGAATATGAAACATTTGTGTGCTTTTGAAGACAAAAATTAATGTTAGTCATCAACTTAGATAATCGGGATGGACTTTAAATACAAATGATCTTGTATTTACGCATACAGTTGAAATAGTAAAGGTTGATAGAAAAAGCATAATCAAATGAAATTTTCTTTAAAATATTACATTCGTATGGTTGTGATTAAATTTTGGCTGTATAAAGAGAAAATTTACCGAGATAGTTCTGCGTTTAACCATCATTTTTACTCGATAATTTTTACTAAGTTATGTTCCTATACCGTAGATTGAAGGTATAACGAAGTAAAAATTTAAAACTCTTCTTTTTAAAAATTTTTAAATACTACCCATATATAGACGACCCATATAATAATTGGGCAAAATTTGTAGAAAATAGGTTCGGTCTATCCTGAGATATAAGGTCAAAAGCGGTGCAAAACACACATATATTAGCAAAACATTTGACACCCAATTTTTGGGACATCATATTTTGTCATGCAAGTCTGTCACAAGGAGAGCCATGCAGTATTTGTCCCTTACAAGAGCCATCAACTTTTTTACTACTTTCACTGGATCTATAAAAAATATAACATTAGAGCTTTTTTATTACATACGATCTAAATGAAATATTTTTATTTTTTATTAATAAAAATTAAAACAATAATTAACAGTGATAATTAACAATAATTAACAATAATTAAACAATAATTAAGCAGTGTTTAATTCGTAACACAGCAACGTCATGTAATTTAAATATTTAATTCTATTCAAATATCTAATAAAAGTGCATGGGTCGGTTAAAAACTGTCGGTTAAAAAAGTCGGGTAAAAACTAAAATAATAACAAATTACATAAATTAAAAAAAATAATTTTATAATAAGTAAAGAAAACAAAAGCTTCAAATAAGGTAAATGCGTGATACAGAAGACCTGGAAAAGACAAGTGGTACACATTTACAACATTTATAATGGGTGTTTGTTTTAGAGTGATAGAATTTTGAATTGAAATAAAACACATAAAAAGGTAAGTTTGAAAACAATTTTGTTTTTATCAAAGATAATTTTTCCGTTTATTTTTGAAAATAATTCCAACCACGATTAACTTAGATCAACAGGACTAGACAATTCCAATTTTGAACCAATTTAAATGTAATTCGGGACCTATGTTGTTAATAACAAGAGTTATGTTTCCTTCCAAAGCGTGAATTGTTGTTGGTTTATCAGCATAAACAAAGAGCAAAACATCCCCAAAGAAAATAATCTACTGGTGTTAAGTCACATGATCTTGGAGGACAATTCACTAGAATATTACGTCAAATAATTCGGTCGCAAAATTGATTAAATGAATGGAATAATTTGGTAGCAGGATGTGGTTTAGATACTTCCGATCTTCTTGAACTATCACTGACAATACCGATATTTTCGTCTGTACTTACAGGTCTTGTTGGTTTTTCATGAAGTAGAATTAATGTTTTTCAAAAATTATCAACATTCGGACGAATAAGTTGCTCTGATGGACGATAAGGTGCACCATAAAAATTACTAAATACTCTACAAGTTTGGCTAACAGAACATTGATTTTTTTAATTATAAATGGTGTAATTAGAAACATATAATATTTGTTGCGGCCTCATTTTCTCCATGCTAATTTTCCAATGCTCATTATTACGAAAATTCATGAATAAAGAAGTGAACAATAACACAGATATGGATAAATGACATGTTTATTCTGGGGTGGAGATAAGAGTGGTGGTGAAGAGGGCCCCCACCTCAAAAACTTTACAATAATTCTAAATCAAGAAGTGAACAGTCACACAGAAACGGATGAATAACATGGTTATTCTGGGGTGATGATAAAGTGAGGTGGGGAGGAGGGCCCCCACCTCTAAAAATTTTCAATAATTCATAAATCAAGAAGTGAACAGTCACACAGAAACGGATGAATAACATGGTTATTCTGGGGTGGTGATAAAGTGAGGTGGGGAGGAGGGCCCCCACCTCTAAAAATTTCCAATAATTCATAAATCAAGAAGTGAAGTCACACAGAAACGGATGAACAACATGGTTATTCTGGGGTGGCGATAAAGTGAGGTGGGGAGGAGGGCCCCCACCTCTAAAAATTTCCAATAATTCATAAATAAAGAAGTGAAGTCACACAGAAACGGATGAATAACATGGTTATTCTGGGGTGGTGATAAAGTGAGGTGGGGAGGAGGGCCCCCACCTCTAAAAATTTCCAATAATTCATAAATCAAGAAGTGAAGTCACACAGAAACGGATGAATAACATGGTTATTCTGGGGTGGCGATAAAGTGAGGTGGGGAGGAGGGCCCCCACCTCTAAAAATTTCCAATAATTCATAAATCAAGAAGAGAAGTCACACAGAAACGGATGAATAACATGGTTATTCTGGGGTGGCGATAAAGTGAGGTGGGGAGGAGGGCCCCCACCTATAAAAATTTCCAATAAATAATAAATCAAGAAGTGAAGTCACACAGAAACGGATGAATAACATGGTTATTCTGGGGTGGCGATAAAGTGAGGTGGGGAGGAGGGCCCCCACCTCTAAAAATTTCCAATAATTCATAAATCAAGAAGTGAAGTCACACAGAAACGGATGAATAAAATGGTTATTCTGGGGTGGTGATAAAGTGAGGTGGGGAGGAGGGCCCCCACCTCTAAAAATTTCCAATAATTCATAAATCAAGAAGTGAAGTCACACAGAAACGGATGAATAACATGGTTATTCTGGGGTGGCGATAAAGTGTCGTGGGGAGAAGGGCCCCCACCTCTAAAAATTTCCAATAATTCATAAATCAAGAAGTGAAGTCACACAAAAACGGATGAATAACATGGTTATTCTGGGGTGGTGATAAAGTGAGGTGGGGAGGAGGGTCCCCACCTCTAAAAATTTCCAATAATTCATAAATCAAGAAGTGAAGTCACACAGAAACGGATGAATAACATGGTTATTCTGGGGTGGCGATAAAGTGAGGTGGGGAGGAGGGCCCCCACCTCTAAAAATTTCCAATAATTCATAAATCAAGAAGTGAAGTCACACAGAAACGGATGAATAACATGGTTATTCTGGGGTGGCGATAAAGTGAGGTGGGGAGGAGGGCCCCCACCTCTAAAAATTTCCAATAATTCATAAATCAAGAAGTGAAGTCACACAGAAACGGATGAATAACATGGTTATTCTGGGGTGGCGATAAAGTGAGGTGGGGAGGAGGGCCCCCACCTCTAAAAATTTCCAATAATTCATAAATAAAGAAGTGAAGTCACACAGAAACGGATGAATAACATGGTTATTCTGGGGTAGTGATAAAGTGAGGTGGGGAGGAGGGCCCCCACCTCTAAAAATTTCCAATAATTCATAAATCAAGAAGTGAAGTCACACAGAAACGGATGAATAACATGGTTATTCTGGGGTGGCGATAAAGTGTGGTGGGGAGGAGGGCCCCCACCTCTAAAAATTTCCAATAATTCATAAATCAAGAAGTGAAGTCACACAGAAACGGATGAATAACATGGTTATTCTGGGGTGGCGATAAAGTGAGGTGGGGAGGAGGGCCCTCACCTCTAACAATTTCCAATAATTCATAAATCAAGAAGTGAAGTCACACAGAAACGGATGAATAACATGGTTATTCTGGGGTGGTGATAAAGTGAGGTGGGGAGGAGGGCCCCCACCGCTAAAAGTTTTCAATAATTCTAAATCAAGAAATGAAGAGGAAACAGAAGTGGATGAATAACATGGTTATTCTGGGGTGTTGATGAAGTGAGGTGGGGTGGAGGGCCTCCACATCAAAAATATCGACAATATTTCAGAAATAAAGAAGTGAAGAGTAAAGCAGAAATACAACAATATAGAACTTATGTAATAGGTTAGAGACTAAAACCCAAAGGAAAAAATTATTAATCGGAAAGAAACCAGTTAACACTAATAATGTAAGAAGAAAGCTATCTAAGTAATAAATAAAAAATAAACAGAAATAAAACCATAATGATAGTGGAGGGCCACCGTGCTGAAAATTCAAGATCTTTATGAATTATTTTTTATTGAAAGTAACTAATGGAATTGAAGACATTTATTCGAAGTTGTGAGATTATTTGTATTGAAAATATTTTACTTTTTAATAAATCTTCTTAAGTTTTGTACTAAATCTTTTAATTTTTTTGCAATTTAGTTAATTTACTTTTATAAACCCAATATATTTAATAAAGAGAAAAATATTTACAGAAGTTTGATTATTCTTAATTTAAAAAAAAAATCACCTCTTAAATGTTGAACCAAACGTTTAAACATCAGGGATTAATTTCTTAAGATTTTTATTTTGTTGGTACGTCATTAATCTTCGAAAGGCTGATAGTTTTCAAACTAATTTTACTAAAATTTCATCCTTTTTTCTTCCATGTCTTGTTTTTAAAAGCGTAAATAACGTTTCAGTTATTTTATATTACAAGTGGTTGGAGTCTCCCCGAGATCCGTTTTCAAGTACTACTTTTAAGTGAATAATACACTGTAGTTATGAACAAAATATTTACACAGAAACAAGACTAGTCGAAAAAGGTTGAATCAGTTAATTAGCAACACTTCAGAAAAACATTTCTGTACTTTTCTAAGAAAACCCTTTTTACTGTTCCAAAGAAAGGTTTTAAAACCTAGAGAAACAAGAAATCAGACTTGTAAATTGTAAATACATTTAAAGAACTAAAGAAATAAAAAAAAAACAATAAATTAATGTAAAATTTATTGCCTGTATTTCTTTATCAATATTGAAAAATCACTTTGATTCATTTAAATAATATATTTATTCCAAAAAAACATCGATATCTAATATTTTTTGTAAGTGTAACAGGGATGAATGGGATTTCATGTTGGTCATTCATCTTGGTCTTAAGTCTATAGTGGGTTCTATATTTTTGTAGAGATAAAAATTATTTAGATATAATAAATTATTATAAATTAATAAATAATAATTGATCTTAATTTAAAATAATTTATATTATTATAATAATAATTATATTTTACATACGAGGTCTCTAAATAAAGTAATGAGACTGATTCAAAAAACTTTTTAAACCATCCAATTACACATGGATTCTATCACCTTCGAAATAGTTCCCATTGGTAGCAACACAACGTCCAAACGGTTTTCCCCCTCTTCATAACCGTGTTGGAACTCAGAAACCGGAATGTCCTTCATGTGGTGGCATACATTTTTTCAAAAATTTTCTAATTTTCCAGAATTGTGTCCTTCAAGTCAGGTGATAAAGGTGGTTGAGTAATTACAGGAATGTTTTTCTGTTCCAAAAACTAATTACTTGAGACTGCAGCGTGTCAAGGTGTGCATTTTCTTGATGCAGCATCCAGTTATCTTTGATGGCTGGTGTCACGCGGGCAAATCTTTTCCGTAGTCTTTGAAGAATTTCTCGGTAAACATACTGATTTACAGTCTGTCCTGTAGGCTCCTTATGGACAATGACATTACTATCAAAGAAAAATATTAGCATGGTTTTGATTTTATCATTTTTGCTTTTTTTGGGATGTGGTGAGTTTGAGGGTGCCACTCCATCTTCTGGCGTTTTGATTTCTGGGTCGTACTCAAAGTTAACCTACGCTCGTTTCGTGCGCTAACCTCGACTAATTAACAGTTGTGTTTTGATTAAATAATAAATAATTGCAATAATTACTGAATGTATTTACATATACAAAACTTTACTGTCTTAATTAGTCAAAGTTATCGAGCGTAAATTAAATTTGGTTAAATTATATTTTAAAAATAAACATAAATGGTTATAAAAATGGTAATATAATGGTTATATCGGGTGATATTAACAATCACCTAAAAGAGTTTGCAATTCAATGGTCGATAAGCTAATACGTAAGAACCTAATAATGTTATCTTAATGATTTATTATAAATTATTTAGATTTTAATTAAATAGAGATTGAGATTAAATTATTCCTAAGATCCTCGAATTGATTGAATCCAAGGTATACGACATGTTCACAGAACAGAAAGTTAATTGTATTTATACTGTTTTATATTCACTTTTATTTAGTCGCAAGCCGTTGAATGGCACTTTTTGTGGGATGGATTTTAATAACCAACTACGATATAAGTTTCCTATGTACTTAATAGCCACCTGAACTATCCTAGAACAACTCCAGTTTTTTTATAGGGAAACTAACAAAACTCCTGTCTTCTATATGGTTTGTTATTCAACATTACTGGATTAATAAAGCAGTAAATAAGTTTTAGATACGGTCATCACCATGTCCACTTTATTCTTTACAATTAGGAATGTTTAATTTTCAATTCATATAAATAATCATCTCCACTCCAAACTAAAGACTGTTTTTTAATTTTTAACTGTTTCTATAATAAGACTATTTTTTTAACAACTAGCTTACAATAAAATAATAGGTCGTTTATTAAAGCCTTTTAGGCAAGACAAGCCTAATAAATTTCATGTTTTTATCTGCCATTATTAAAAGAATTAGCGTACTTTGTTAAACACTCTGTATATTTTGCATAAAGCTACCTGTAAAGTAGACTTTTTTATTTGTTTGACGAAAAATTCGACACGTAAGCTCCAAACATGTGCATGATAAATCCCATGGCAATTTTGTAGCGATTAAAACCGCCATGTCTGACAGGGATTCGAACCGAGAAAAACGAACAGGGTAAATAAAGTATTTACTATTTATGTAAATAAACTATTTACTTACTAGTAAGTACGCAGGAATAATAAGAATTTTCAGTTTTATCACTTGACGGGATCACAATTCCGGGAAGGATGACCAATATATATATATACGAAGGCTGTTCAGAAAATAACAGAACATATTCAGTTACGCGCCAATGGAGATATTTAGTGACGTGCGGTTGGCAGCATTGTATTCCACATAATCTTTTCTGTAACCACATGATCTTGCATTATTGATATTTGTCTTAGTTTTCTTTTTATTGTTATTTGAGTGCAACATGTTTAAGTATTTGTAGCGATTTTCAAAAGCAACGATACAAATAACATTTTGCGTGAAACTAAAAAAAACTTTCATCACATAAACGTTTTAAATTTTGAAACAAGCTTACGGAGATGTTGCTCTGGGTCTTATGTAATGTTACGAATGGTTTTCACGATTTAAAAGCGGTCGTCAGTAGATCGAAGATGACCCTCGTCTAGGAAGGCATACATTCGACTTTCACTGATGACAACCGCGTTCAGAAAATCAACGATTGCAAATCGGCAATTGATTGCCAGATTTGCCATTTTAACTAAAAAACTGAACATGCATCGAGTTACAGCAAAGTGTGTTCCTGGTTTGACGGCCGAGCAGCAGAAGAACATCGAGTGGACGTTTACCGGCAACTTCTTAAACAAGCCGATGACGATGAAACATTCGTGGAAAGGATCATGATTGTCCTCCGTCAGCCTCCCTATTTTCTTATTTCCAAAATTAAAATCGGCGATGAAAGGACGCCGTTTTAAGGCTATTGATGACATAAATAACTGTTAAAATACAATATTAAATATCGTAAACAAAGAAAAATAATTCATAAGCGATTTAACACTACTATTGTTTCGAGCAAAATAATCGTTTAATATGACAGAGAAAAGACTTGTTCCAAGATCAACGCACTCCACCGTAAAGAATTATTTAATACCACTGTTAGGTACAATACAAGTCCCGACATTGCAAGAAAACATTCTTTCACGTTTTACCACCCTATGTCACGTCACACGACAGCCAAGTTCTAACATAAGATGAAAGAAAGTATAAGTGAATTCGATAATAATTTAACAGAATGTAATCAAGATAATCATTACTTTTACTGTATGTTTTAAAAAAAAAAATTAAATAGCAATTTGGATTTTTTTTTATCGGTCAGTTATAATCTCCATAAATCAAATTCGCGTAGACTTGCAGCGGAATTAGTTTGAAACAATAAAACATGGAAAGTACCATAAAGAAATACCCACGTGTTTTAGTACTAACGACCTCGGTCTCTTTCATTCAAAAGGAAAGTTTCCTTCATATTCGTATAAGCTGCAAAATTCAGGTTGTCACCCCCAACACGCCTTAAGCTCACAATATGAATTATCACAAAAAAATCTGATGTGGACACCAGACTTCCTTGTACGCCTATTAAATTACATATACACATATTTTTAAAATTAAAAGTATATAAAATTTTATTTCATTAATAACTTCTTGATATTTTTTTTTATTGTTATAATTGAATTATTTATCGTTATTTGAAACTCAACCACCAAAGAACACCGGTATCCCACGATCTAGTATAGAAATCCGAAACATAGCAAGGCAATATTGATGGTAGGGAGAGCCGATCTAGGTTTAAAATAATTGTTTTTTTTTGAATTTCTTTTTAAAACCTTTATTTATTTAAAATTTTCATAATAATGACAATAAATGTTAGTCATAATTCACCCCCTTCCCACCGAAAAAAATTCTTTGCTAACTTTTGGTTGTACATTTTTTCACTAGAATTTTTTTTAGTTTCCTCCATTTAATATAGTAAACGTAGAACTATAAAAAAAAAAAACATTTTGAAATGTGATTTTGGAAATGAGGGAACAGGTAAAAAATAAAAAATACCGAATATTTGAATTTTTTAAACTATTTTTTGGTTTATTTAAATTTATAATGATAATTTTACAAACCATCATCGATTACCCCAACCCCAAAAAATTATGGTTTTTTCATATACAATTATTTTTCCATTATATAAAAATAAGAAACCGATGCCAGGAAACTTCGTTGTAACCAATGTCACTTTGTCGTTGTTATATGCGTACCTCGATAACAACGCATACGTAAATTAATTGTTTGCAATTCTTCGTAAAATGTCGACGGTCAGAAGTAGGCATAATAAAGAGTACATTTCATATTAATGGTTTCTATTTAATTTTACAAATTCAATTAGTTCAATTCAATTCGAAACATTCAAAATTAAAAAAAAAACTAGTTTAAAAAATTCTTGTTTTTTTTTTTCTTACCTTAATTTTTATTGATAAAATTTACTTTATATTACATTTTCTAAATTCAATAGCCCGTTTGTACGAAAAAAGCTGCATCTAGATAAAAATAAGAAAAGGAACGCCGAAATAAACTATTAAAGCGATTAATATGAGAACGTAGGCTAAGGATGTGTAAAGAAAGCGAGAATATTTATCGGGAAAATTAACGTAACTAATTTTAATTAGAAAATCAAACAAACAAATTTGTTTGAGATGATCAGGCCGGCCGTATATCTCGATGTTAAGCAACGATGAAAAGAATAAAATGAAAAATATTTTCAAATAGTTTACGCGGATGAAGTATTTTTTCGTTTAAATTATCTACCAAAAATACATAGAACGGGATTACCACTAGAAAATAGAGTAAGCGTTATCAACCAGAAACGACCCGGTTTGTGAAGAAAATAACAAATTGAACATACAAATGTATATAAACAAAACATTAATAATATGTGGGAGCGTTTAAATAACTTTTTAACTGTTAAAAAAAATGAAGTATAACAGATGTTCCTGCTTGGAAACGATCTATTTTTTTACGGTTATCAGAAAAATATAACGTTATGAGGTAATTAAGTGTAACTTTGATGTCTTTAAGTATATCACACAAAAATAATTTTATTATGTTGTTCAAGTTTTACCGTTTAGACAAACACAGCAAACAACATTCAAGGTTATGACTTTTAAAAAGAGCATCATTAAATAAGATTATCATAGATTGTATGCTGTAACCGATCTAATAATATCTACAGTATTATCGTTAATACTTTTCATTCATTCACAATTTTTTAAGCATTCTTTATATAGAGTTTTATAATAACCTGATGAAATAAATAATTATCAAATAAATTATGTAAAATTATTACAACTAGGATAAAAGTGGATTATACTTCTTTTTTTTTTACCGAATTTATAATAAAATTACAACAAAGAACAAAAAATTGCAATAACACCTTTCAGTAATAATAATAATAATAATAATAATAATTTATTTTTTTTTTTTATTAGTTTGTATTTTTTGTGCAATAGGACAGCCTTTGTGTATTACACAATAGTACATAAAAAAGAATATCTATATACATTAAATATAAATTAAAAATGTCAATATAAATTAAAAATACAAATTTTAATCATTAGTTCATAATAATTATTAGTCATTGGTTAATAATCATAGCTCATATAATTATTAGTTCATAAAAATAAGAGTAATACTGGTGTTTTAATTATGTTACACAATTATATTATTATATGTCTTTGCATAAATACAAGATTACAGATAAACATATACACTTAATTAAAAATACACATAATTCAGGAAACAAAATTAAATAATATAGTTTAATAACAATAATAACATTAGTTACAATTCAAAAATTTACATCTTATTATCTCCTTCATCCAATTACATTTAATTAGAATTTCAGTTACTTATACAGCACTGTCAATATATATATACATATATATATATATATATATATATACATACACACACATATATATATGTGCAGGTAAAAAAGACACAAAAGAAATTTACGTCATTGTTATACAATATAATTGATTTTAATTATTAAAATATTTATTTATTTATTAATAGAAAATTGTTTTAATTTATATAACTTAACTACGGTCAAGCAGAAGAGGGTTAGTGAAGTTCTGTAGTAATCTAGTATTATGGGTTTTTATACTTTTAATATCTATATTATATCGGAGTAAAACCTACTCAGTTCAAAAACAAAATTCTTCCTCGGTTGAAAAAAGTCTATTTTATCATATTTTTTTACAGCAGTTAAAGCGCATCTTTAAGAGATAATGTGTAGAGTATGCAAGAGGACAAACGTTTTGAATATTGCTTCCGGGTGTACGTAACTGTATTTCGTTTTCGATGTATAGTCTCTTCAAGAATTCCAGGTTGAGGTTTTATATTCAAACTGGCTTCGAACAAGTGACTTGAAGAGTAAGACACAAGGTCGAGGATCAACAAAAGGTCTCGCAATCCATTTCAACAGACCAAGATTTCTCTTCGCTCGGCTCACAATCATGTCTGCGTGTTTAGAAAGGTATAGCTTGGAGTCAAGGAGTATGCCTAGGTCGGTGACGGAGTTCACAGTATTAATGGGAAGAGAGTTTATTGTATGATTATACCAAGCAATGTTAGTTTTTCGGGAGAACGGAATATGTTTAATTTTTGAGAAATTTAGCGGCATGTGATTTCTCATTGCCCACTGGTAAATATGGTTAATATAGCGTTGTAACATTAGGTGATCATGTAAGCTTTTAATCTGAAGAAATATTTTAAGGTCATCGGCATACATACTCAGACCAACAGAGACGGATTCAGTAATATCATTTATAAAAAGTAGAAACAGCAACGGACCAAGGTTGGAACCCTGTGTAACTCCAGAGATTGCAGAGAATTCTCTTTGGGAAGTGCATCCAGCATCCCTAACAGCAAAAGTTCTGTTATTCAAGTATGAAGAGATCCACTTAACAAGACGCTCATTGAACCCAAATTCAGCCAACTTCTTTTGGAGCAGGTAATGGGGCATTTTGTCAAATGCTTTTTGAAAACCAAAATAGATAGCATCCACCTGACCTTGAGATTCAACAACAGGACCAATTTTATTAAGGAAACAATTGAGGTTTTTTGGTTGTGGAACGGGATTGCATGAAGCCGTGTTAAGAAGCGTAGATTTTATGTTGGATGTTTTGAGGTATACGAGATGTTAGGATTGATTCAAAAATTTTAGAAAAGGAGGATAGGACGGAAATAGGGCGGAAATTAGAAATAAGGGGGACACTAGGTTTGGGAATTGGAGTAACGATCGCCCTTTTTCCATAGGCTGGGGAAGGTACCTGATTTCAAGCTCCAGTTGCACAATGAGGCCAGAATAGGAGCGATCACGCTGCTGACGCATTTAATAATAAATGGTGGTATGCCATCAGGTCCACTGGCTGCCTTGTGATTAATTCCGTTAATGGTGGTTAATACTAATTCGACGCTGACATAGGGTATATCAAGCTCAGCACACTTCATCCGATCTTTGGACGTTGAAGAGGTATCCGCTTGTACATCCTCTGGAAAAGACTGAAACACAGATTGAAAGTACTCCCCAAAACGAGTACATAGCACTTGAGGATCGGTGACTGGTTCATTATCGATCAGAGGTGCAACTACTCTTTCTGGGTTAGATCTGTGTTGTGAGACGTATTTACAAAACCTTGAAGGCTTAAACGTTAGATCGCTTTCGATGAACCTTGCGTGGTTATAATTATCCCTAGAAAGCATCAGTTTAACTTTCTTTCGTAGCTCTGAAAACGAGCGATAGTCAGAAGTAAGTCTCGTTAATTTAAATCGTCGATGTGCTACTTTTTTCTTCTTAATCAGCGCTATAAGTTCGGCTGAAAACCAGAACGGAAACTTAGGCGATCGACGACGAGTGATGGAACATTCTTGGCTATAGCTTTTCTGAACACCTGATGGAAATTCGTCACAGCTTCGTCCAGGTTAGGACACAGAAGAACATTGACCCAATCTGCGTTCGTCACGTCTATAAAGAAAGATTTAAAGTCTCCCTTTCTGAAATTATACGTGGAACGATTTGTAACATGATCATGAATGAACGAAGAGTCGTGTAAGATTATTGAGAACGGAGGATGATGTTTATCCGGGTGCACAACACCGTCCGAAGAAAGAGTTGACACAGTTACATTCGTCAATACAAAATCTAGGCTAGTTCCTTGTGCAAAGTTATGGTTATAAAAACCTAGGTTCAAAAAATCTACTAGATTGAAGATGCGGTTAGATCGACGTAAAATATGATCAATGTTATGTTACTTTACTAGCAGACCCGGCAATGCTTCGCTATTGCTAGATTTGTGTGTGTGTGTGTGTGTGTGTGTGTGTGTGTGTGTGTGTGTGTTGTGTGTGTGTGTGTAATATATATAAACACACAATTGAAAGTTTGATATAACATTAAAAAAATGAATATTACGGAACTTCACTAAATTTTACCTCTTACTTTATAAAAGTTAGAACGTAATTAAATCCAATGGGCAAAAAAATAGCACCACCTATTGGATGTAATTCAAACCGCTCACTAAACACAGTAATCGGTAGAAAATAACTGTTTAATAAAAAGAGATATGGCTATAAAATCATCACAGTTAATAGTGAACATAAAGAAACTTACAAAACATTACGGAACTTCACAATATTAACCTTTTACTTAATAAAAGTCAAAATGTAAATAAATCTAATTGTCAAAACAGCACTAACCATCGGATTTAATTCAAACTACTCTCTAAACATAGTACTCTGTTCAAAATACCCCTAACTTAATTTCTACTAATCAGATCGAGGATTTCAATAGCTTTAAACCTTCTACGAACAACGCGGACCACCTTGCAAAAACCTGCGCGTAAATTGGTCCAGTAGTTTTTTAGTTTATAGCAGACAATTATACAAACATTGCCATTTATGTATATAGAAGAAGAAAGTTTGTATGTTTGTTTCGTAAATATCTGGACACCCTCACCACCTAGCGGGTAAAGTTTTTGCAAAACGTTATCTTTTCTCGTAACTAATATATTCTGAAAATAAACCAAATCGGTTCATAAATACAATTTTTCTAAATATTTCAACCCGAGCGCCACCTAGCCGATCCATTTTTTGCAAAAATATTTATTTCCACCTAACTAATATATATTCTGAATATGAACCAAATCGGACCGTAAATGCAATTATTCCAAATATCTCAACTCCAACGCTATGTAGCGGGTCCATTTTTTACAGAGGTATTTATTTCCATGTAACACATATTCTGAATATGAGCTAAATCGGACATAAAATACAATTTTTTGAAATATCTCGACCCCTGCACCACCTAGCGGATCCAAACTAATTCAGAAACGTTCGCGGGCGTACACAACAACTCGCCAAAATTTGTTCGGAATCGGATGAATGGTATAGAAACGCATACGGGACAAACAAACAAACAAACTCATTTTTACTTCTTTTTTACGACGTAAAGGAAGTATTGTGATCGCGAAAAATGTCGGTTTTCAGATTTCAACGGAAATATCCATTTTGACCATCTTTGAATCCATTTCGAATAGATTCGGCGTGACGTCTACATGTACGTACGTATGTATATCGCATAACTCAAAAATTATTAGCCGTAGAATGTTGAAATTTTGGATTTAGAACTGTTGTAACATCTAGTTGTGCACCTCCCCTTTTGATTGCAATCGACTGGACCAAAAGTGTCCAAAAAAGTCTAATTTCAATTTTTTTTTATTTTGGAATTTTTCTTAACTGTAGTAATAAAGCCCCCATTGGAGAAATTTTCAACGTTAAATCATAAGTAGTACTTATTTTCATTGGTTCCAGAGTTATAGCTAAATAAAATATTAATTTTTGAAATATTTGGCTCTTTCAAGAGGAAGGCAGGCACATCAGTTCAAATCCCAGTTTCCCCTTTTTTTTTAACTTTTTTTAATATAAATATATTGATTTATTAATAATTATTAATCTCAGATTGTAACAAAAATTTTACTATAAGCAATAATTCAGTAATAATAATAATAATATATATATTATATATATGAAAAAATAACAGAAGTTATTAATGAAATAAAATTTTATCTAATAAAATGTATATTTGTAATTTAATAGGCGTACAAGCAAGTCATGTGATGTCACATCAGATTTATATATATATATATTGATAACACTTCATTTCATTGCGAACAAGATTACCTTTTGTTACCGATAAATAAGAACAAAATATTTAAATGATATTAATGATTTTATAATATTTGTCAGAAATATATAATTTTAAATGCAAAGAATTTTTTTGATTTCAGAACTAATAAAAATAAATTATATTAGGTCATACAAAACTACCAAAATAGATACCGAAAAACATAGAAACCTAGGAATATAAATTAAACTGAAGATACTGAACTAAAATTACATAGGACAGGCAGAATATATATATACCCACAGACAACTGAAACACAACAGAATCAGCTTTTGTTAATTACCTCTTATATACAGGATACTCAATGGCAATAACACTACACTGCAAAATTAACTAAGATCTTAAGAGTTTAAATTTGCTAATAGAGTAAATTTGACAAAAAAATAGATGATCAAACAAAATATAATATAATATACATTATTATTCAATTATATACTTTAGGGATTTCGCAACTTTTTTGAGATGATCGCCATTAAAAAAAGTGCTTTCGGAAATTTTTCTGAAAAACGTGCTGACAATTAGGTTCAGAAACTAATTTTTTCAAAGAAAAATGTTTCAATTATTTGACAACTATTAGGTTTCCTAATAATTTTTAAAAAATATTAACATCTTTGTCGTATTGCACAGAGAAAGCAAATTGAAATATGGAATAGTTATAGGTAAAATTCTAAGATTAACCGCTAATTAGATTTCAGAATATTAGAACACGTGATTAGAGAGAAATTTGAAGTACAATAAAATAGAGAGTTATTCACAGTAACATTTATTGTTAAACATAGTATAATATAATAAAAATGAATGTTGTATTAATAGAATGGAATGGAGAATACCATAAAATAGTCAAATGAATGATAACGAAAAATAAAAGATAATAAATGTGGGCTTAAATTTTCAGTTAAATAGTAAAGAAAAGAGAATTTTTATTTTAATAGCAATTATTTAATAAATGAACAATTATTAATTATTTTGAAAGTTATATTTTCATAAAAAATAACCAACCGGAATTTAATTAACTTTTGATATGCTGTATATTTTAATTTTCATGTCTATAAACATATTATTTTAATTAATTATTTTATCGGTTTTTATTCCATATTTGACTTTTAATTCACAAATCTATTGTAATTTTGCCTGACTTTTGATAAAAAATATTAATTTTCTTTGTCATGTAACTTCTTTTGTCACAGGGATACGTTTAATGATGACTTAGTGTCAAAGATACCCCAATAGTTAACAACTTATTGTTAAGTACATTCCATTATTTTTGGAATACAAATATTTTTGTTTTGATATTTACTATTAAAGTTCTATTAAATTAAGAAGAAAAAGGTTTTATATCGTAAAGTATCGCATACTTACTCATATTATGTTTGCGCGGGTGAACGCACACACATCTAGTATGTAGATATAAAATGTTCAATGATTAATGAACTTTTGGGAAGCTTTTGTCCGTTTGTAGCAACATCAGGCGAGAACCAATCGACTGATTAATTTCAAATTTTCAGAATACATTCATGTTATCCTAGGGATAACATGAATAACAGAGATATTTTAAGCCATAGATCAAGGCCCTAGTCCCCTTGGGGCTGAAGTTGTGAATTGTTCCTCTTGGATGACGATATAATTCTGTTTTTGATGTTTTTCTATGTAAAGATAATAGACCAACAAATTGATGTGCGTTTTATAACTCATTCGATTTTCAACTGTCTACCTTGACCTCTTCCCAAGATGTATAGGGTATCGTAGTTTAACGGAAAGGGAATCGTAAGAAGATATTTTCATCTACAGCAGTAGCGTATTAGAGCTTCTATGTCAAGAACGAGGGAAACGGTGTAGGAAAGAGAGCTTTTCGGCTTTAATCGTTATTTATCAGTATTATTCTCACAAACATGAGGATAACGCAGCGGGGTTCAAAGGGTGGAGATTCCGAGATAAATGGGAAGGGCTTGCTTTGCTCGCCCTGATAATATAATGTAACGGTTAGTGTAATATAAAACTAAAACTAACCTGTTATCATCTGACTGTTTCCTCTAATACTTTTGTAATGTACGTCTTTTACTTAACGAAAAATTAATTTTAAAAAGTCTTTTTTTTTTTTGTATTTTTAAATAAATTTCAAATTTATAGGACTGGAAGATGTTAATCCGTCCGTTTTGGAAGAAGAAAAAGAATAAAAGTCGTGTGTTTTTCAGAATCATTTTATTAGGAAAGTAATTTTTTTTAATTTAAAAAAAATATTTTTTTTTTAATATCTCGTTCTGTGGTAGTTTACCAGCTTATTTTAACCTGCTAATATTAGAATCTAAAAAATTTAAACATCGTTAAGGTGAAACTTTACATAAAATTCTTAACCGAGATTTCTTTATATATAAATGTTCTCCAAAGTTAAATTGAAAATAAATCACGTTTCTAAATATAAGCTTACTTATTATTAATTAAATTAAATTAAAAAAATATTTATTCGGCATAAAATTTGTGTTTCATCATCTACGATATGTTGTTAGAAAAGCAGATTTCTTAGAAATTAATATCATTAAGATTTTTGTAGTTAATGATAATAAAAATGGTTAGTAATTTTTTTTAGAAGCTAATTTAATTTTCTATTCTTTTAAATTTTGTGTCTGTTGCCACAAAATACATTAGAAATACATGTCTACAAATATTTATATTTTTACATGTTAATTAGCGAAGAAGTAATAAAAATGTTTAAAAACACGCCGACGAATGCTGTTGATAATAATACTTCAAATTCATATTTTTGTTAAATAAACATTTTTTTTTTTTGGTCTTCAGTCATTTGACTGGTTTGATGCAGCTCTCCAAGATTCCCTATCTAGTGCTAGTCGTTTCATTTCAGTATGCCCTCTACATCCTACATCCCCAACAATTTGTTTTACATACTCCAAACGTGGCCTGCCTACACAATTTTTCCCTTCTACATGTCCTTCCAATATTAAAGCGACTATTCCAGGATGCCTTAGTATGTGGCCTATAAGTCTGTCTCTTCTTTTAACTATATTTTTCCAAATGCTTCTTTCTTCATCTATTTGCCGCAATACCTCTTCATTTGTCACTTTATCCACCCATCTGATTTTTAACATTTTCCTATAGCACCACATTTCAAAAGCTTCTAATCTTTTCTTCTCAGATACTCCGATTGTCCAAGTTTCACTTCCATATAAAGCGACACTCCAAACATACACTTTCAAAAATCTTTTCCTGACATTTAAATTAATTTTTGATGTAAACAAATTATATTTCTTACTGAAGGCTCGTTTAGCTTGTGCTATTCGGCATTTTATATCGCTCCTGCTTCGTCCATCTTTAGTAATTTTACTTCCCAAATAACAAAATTCTTCTACCTCCATAATCTTTTCTCCTTCTATTTTCACATTCAGCGGTCCATCTTTGTTATTTCTACTACATTTCATTACTTTTGTTTTGTTCTTGTTTATTTTCATGCGATAGTTCATGCGTAGGACTTCATCTATGCCGTTCATTGTTTCTTCTAAATCCTTTTTACTCTCGGCTAGAATTACTATATCATCAGCAAATCGTAGCATCTTTATCTTTTCACCTTGTACTGTTACTCCGAATCTAAATTGTTCTTTAACATCATTAACTGCTAGTTCCATGTAAAGATTAAAAAGTAACGGAGATAGGGAACATCCTTGTCGGACTCCCTTTCTTATTAGGGCTTCTTTCTTATGTTCTTCAATTGTTATTGTTGCTGTTTGATTCCTGTACATGTTAGCATTTGTTCTTCTATCTCTGTATTTGAACCCTAATTTTTTTAAAATGCTGAACATTTTATTCCAGTCTACGTTATCGAAAGCCTTTTCTAGGTCTATAAACGTCAAGTATGTTGGTTTGTTTTTCTTTAATCTTCCTTCTACTATTAATCTGAGGCCTAAAATTGCTTCCCTTGTCCCTATACTTTTCCTGAAACCAAATTGGTCTTCTCCTAACACTTCTTCCACTCTCCTCTCAATTCTTCTGTATAAAATTCTAGTTAAGATTTTTGATGCATGACTAGTTAAACTAATTGTTCAGTATTCTTCACATTTATCTGCTCCTGCTATCTTTGGTATCATAACTATAACACTTTTTTTGAAGTCTGATGGAAATTCCCCATTTTCATAAATATTACACACCAGTTTGTATAATCTATCAATCGCTTCCTCACCTGCACTGCGCAGTAATTCTACAGGTATTCCGTCTATTCCAGGAGCCTTTCTGCCATTTAAATCTTTTAATGCTCTCTTAAATTCAGATCTCAGTATTGTTTCTCCCATTTCATCCTCCTCAACTTCCTCTTCTTCCTCTATAACACCATTTTCTAATTCATTTCCTCCGTATAACTCTTCAATATATTCCACCCATCTATCGACTTTACCTTTCGTATTATATATTGGTGTACCATCTTTGTTTAACACATTATTAGATTTTAATTTATGTACCCCAAAATTTTCCTTAACTTTCCTGTATGCTCCGTCTATTTTACCAATGTTCATTTCTCTTTCCACTTCTGAACACTTTTCTTTAATCCACTCTTCTTTCACCAGTTTGCACTTCCTGTTTATAGCATTTCTTAATTGCCGATAGTTCCTTTTACTTTCTTCATCACTAGCATTCTTATATTTTCTACGTTCATCCATCAGCTGCAATATATCGTCTGAAACCCAAGGTTTTCTACCAGTTCTCTTTATTCCGCCTAAGTTTGCTTCTGCTGATTTAAGAATTTCCTTTTTAACATTCTCCTATTCTTCTTCTACATTTTCTACCTTATCTGTTTTACTCAGACCTCTTGCGATGTCCTCCTCAAATATCTTCTTTACCTCCTCTTCCTCAAGCTTCTCTAAATTCCACCGATTCATCTGACACCTTTTCTTCAGGTTTTTAAACCCCAATCTACATTTCATTATCACCAAATTATGATCGCTATCAATGTCTGCTCCAGGGTAAGTTTTGCAGTCCACGAGTTGATTTCTAAATCTTTGCTTAACCATGATATAATCTATCTGATACCTTCCAGTATCGCCTGGCTTTTTCCAAGTGTATATTCTTCTATTATGATTTTTAATTTGGGTGTTGGCAATTACTAAATTATACTTCGTGCAAAATTCTATAAATCGGTCCCCTCTTTCATTCCTTTTGCCCAGCCCGTATTCACCCACTATATTTCCTTCCTTGCCTTTTCCAATGCTTGCATTCCAATCTCCAACTATTATTAAATTTTCATCTCCTTTTACGTGTTTAATTGCTTCATCAATCTCTTCGTATACACACTCTACCTCATCATCATCATGGGCGCTTGTAGGCATATAGACGTTAACAATCGTTGTCGGTTTAGGTTTTGATTTTATCCTTATTACAGTGATTCTATCGCTATGCGTTTTGAAATACTCCACTCTCCTCCCTATCTTCTTGTTCATCACGAAACCTACTCCTGCCTGCCCATTATTTGACGCTGAGTTAATTACTCTAAAATCACTAAACATATTCTATAACAATAAACATATTGTTTAAAATTAATGTACTTAATTGATCAGTGATGCATTTTTAACCGGTTTATCAGTTTATTTTCAATTTTTTTTTTGTTATAGATGAGTCTGATAAATGTCATTTTCGCATCCCACAAAAATGGGGGAGTGTTGGACTCGCACGGGTTCGGCTAGATGTTATTAAGAGCCTATGTGTATCCGCACCTTACCGACTAAAACTCCTATCTCACCGTTTTCCCCTTCCGAGGCCGGTCCTGTAATTAAGCATTGCACGGCGCCAGGAGATGTCTTTAGGCTCCAGGGGTCCAGAGTCCCCGCGCTGCATCACCGTCGCTCATCTGCACAAGTGCAGACGCACGACGGCTCCACACGGGGTTATCCTTCTCCCCTTCACCATCAGGTCACTTTCTTCACCCGAGTCTCATATGCAACTCTCATTCGTTGCTGGGTGATCTTCAGTCCTCTTACTGATCTGGGTCCTAAATGAGGCTCTATCCTATACTCTAGCTATTATCAATTTGCATTAGACATAAAATAGATTTATGATCCCTGTAGGGATATGTGTAATATATGATATTCTTTCTTATGAAAGATATTGGTTGAAAAATAGTTTGTACGTATAGGAATGCTTAAGGATTTTGTTAGGAATAGAGTTTTACTACATGACGTCATATCTAAGTACTTTTACAAATTCAACCGTCAACGGCTGATATATAAAATAAAATGGTAATGAAATCATAAAGTTTTCATTAACTTATTACATACCTATATTTACTGTCTGTTGAAGTGATATATTACAGGTGCTGGTTGGAAATAAGAAAAGCAATTTATTTTAAACCCATAATCGATGTGAATAATTACCATCGAGTAAATAGGTTATAAATATCACAAAACTACTAACATTTATAGTTCTGATAATTGATCTGATTGTTTAACACAAGTGTATTTTTTGCACTAATTGTTCAATCTCGCTTTTTACTTATTCTTTTTTTGTACGATAAGACGAAGTTACTTCCGAAGTGCCTTTCTTATAGTCCAAACAAAAATAATTAATAAAAATCAACATCCACGGAGGTGGACTGTTGAAAAGGCAGATTGGGATGGATATTATAAAGCCTTCCAATCGCAGTATGACGTCGGTGCGAACATCCTTGAGCAACTTTCCTCTTTTACGCCTATAATACTCGAAACAGCCAGCAGATATGTCCCAGAAACATCGGGCAATCCTAAACGTTCTTCCATTCCGTGATGGAATGATGATTGCAAACGTGCTATTAAGAATCGACGGCGGGCACTACGCAAATTCAATAATAGACCTACAACTGAACATCTAAATTTGTACCGCAGGGCTAGAGCGGTGTGCCGTCGGGTCTTCTTGAACGCTAAGAGAAATTCATGGACGAAATATGTGAACACCATCTCACGTACTACTCCCACGTCTACTGTGTGAAAAAAATCTATGCAATTTTCAGGTCGCCAAGGCAATCTATTCTCGGTCTCATCGATGAAGGAGAACTCCTTACATCATCTTCGGCTGTAGCAAATACTTTAGCAAAATCTTTCCGCTCGGTATCTCTCACTTCGTCATATAGTAACGACTTTCAAAGGTACAAAACACAGATGGAAATATTGGCGTTACATATTGGTGTTTCGGTTGGTGAATTGAACACTCCATTCTTACTTAAAGAATTGTTGCACGCACTTAAGAACTCACGTGACACTTCCCCTGGACCAGACAACGTTCGCCTTTGTGTGCATTCACACCTTCCTAAATCAGCACTACAACTTCTTTTGAGTATTTACAATGGTTTATTCTCCGTACAAGTCTTTCCGCCCGGCTGGTCAGGAGCATTTATTATACCACTACTAAAGCCTGGTAAAGACAAAACTTATCCCTCAAGCTACTTTAGTTAATTACCTAATAAGCTACTTATTTCTTTAACAAGCCTGTTATGTAAAATAATGGAGAGAATGGTAAACCGTAAGCTTGCATGGTACTTGGAGAAACATGGCTTTCTTTCTTCGAAGCAGTGTGGTTTCCGACAAGGGAGATCTTCCATTGACCATTTGGTGTCAATGGAGACAGCCATACAAAACGCCTTCCTGAACCGCCAACACCTTGTTGCTATCTTCTTCGATATAAAAAAGGCGTACGACACGGCCTGGCGACATGCATTCTTAACACCCTTAGGAGGTGGAAATCAACGGCAATATGCTTGTTTTTATCCGGGAATTCTGAAATCACCAAACGTTTCGTGTTCGTGTAGACGATTCACTTTCAGACAGTGTCGTCTCGGAAAATGGAGTACCTCAAGGTAGTGTATTAATTGCCACCTTGTTTTCTGTGGCCACATACAGCCATTGCCAATTGTGTACATGCACTTTTTTCTTGTTCTCTTTTCGTTGATGATTTTGCTATTTACGTTGCGAGCCGCTCTACACCCACTGCGGAGTGACTGATGTAGAACACTATATTTCCCCTTGAGGCTTGGTCAAGAACTATTGGTTTCACATTTTTACCCGACAAGACGAATTGTGTAGACTTTTCTCGGCTACGGAACCCTTCTAATCCGCGGGGTTTTCTGAACAGAGAGCTTATTGCTGTCTCTCCTTACGTCAGGTTTCTAGGTTTGCTTTTTGATAGCTATTTTACCTGGATCAAACATATAAATGAATTGAGGACAAAATGTTCCAAACATTTAGATATGATGCGGGTCCTTAGTAACACTAATTGGGGAGCCGATCGGTCATGTATGTTGCGTTTTACCTATTCCCTTTTTCGTTTCCTTTTGGATTGTGGTTGTATCGCCTATTCTTCAGCTCGTCAAACCGTGCTTAAAATGCTGGAAGGGGTACACCGAAGAAAAGCATTCTTCGGCTTGCCACAGGTGCGTTTAGATCGAGCCCTATCGCAAGCTTACTTGTAGACACTGGCGAGCCATCACTTTGTGATAGACGAGACCAGCTTTTGTTATCTTATTTTGCCTGTCTCAAAAGACAGCCAAATCACCCAGCTTTTAACCCAGTTCTTAAGAATCCTAATGTAAGGAAATATGTAAGGAAATATACGTTGTACTGCGTTTGTGGGTGTCCGTACACGACGTCTGCTGCAGCGTATAAATGTTGACACACCCTCGTTCTTTCCACCATGTCCGTGCTCGAATCCTCCGTGGAGAATAAACCTTGTAAATTTTACATTTCACCTTACAACATACGATCAACGATCAACACCACTTACTGTTTTCCGGCAGATGTTTCAGTTTATTCTCACCAAGTTGAACCCAGACACGGTGATATACACTGATGACGGTAACGTTGGTTGTGCTTTTGTTATCAGTGCAAAGACTTATATGTTTTTCCTACCCGAAATTACGAGTGTGTTCACCGCAGAACTACTCGCTGTGAATAGGGCTCTAAGTATCGTTAGCCCTAAATATAGGAGCATTCTTACTTGCAGTGACTCGTACAGTGCTCTCCAGGCGTTAGAAAACTTTTATTCCAAATATCCACATCCTGTCGTCATTGACATTTATGATAAAATCGCTGAGTTAGATAAACGCAACAGAGAGGTAGGTTTTTGCTGGATCCCTAGCCACGTTGGGATTCGAAGTAACGAGAGAGCAGATTCTGCGGCCAAAGAAGCGTGTATTCAACCTGCTTTCACCATCCGAGTTACTACCTTTTATTTTATCAGTCGTGTAAAACAATCACCGAGAGCAAGGTGGCAAAGTTACTGGGCGACTACCGTCGACAATAAACTCCGACGGCTTAAAGATTCAGTGTTGCCTTGGGGCTCCTCTGCCGGTTACGGTTAGGACACACGAATACCTAATGTCAGGAGAAGCCCCACCCCTATGCACACGATGCAACTGCCGCATGACTGCGCATCATATTCTCGTGGACTGCATATGTTATGCGGCGTTGCGACGTCAGTTTGATATACATGGAACCATCCGTGATATCTAGTGCAATAATAACGGAATTTTGGGCCGGATGTTTCTCTTTTTGCATAGTACCAGGTTACTGTAAAGAGTTTAATATTATCATGTATGTTTTTCTGTAAGAAGAGTTTTTTAATAATTTTAACCTTTACTTTCAATTTTGATTTTTTTTGTTTCTATGTATTTAATTTTACTATCCAGGGAGGGGACTTTTGCACAACCCATTGAAATTAGTTAAATTTTATATAGTTTCTTTATTCGAACTTTTTATTTTAACTTTTATGTGTTAACAACTTCGTCCGTGGTATTAGTTTTGAGTTTTATTTTGCCTTCTTGGCTTGTTTTAATAAATTTTTATTATATGATTAATATTACGTTTACACCTGATATACTTTAGTATTTTGGAGATATTTTACCCGTTTATTAATAAAATTTCGGGCGCTGATAACGCCCAGGCGTTTTTCGCCCACAAACAAAAAAAAAACAAGGCTTGAAAGATGTCTTTATATCAAGCCAGGTTCCAAACTACTTTGCCCTACCTACAGTCACAATCTCCGCTCCACCTTCTATTAAACTTATTGGAGCCAACTGCCTCCTTCTGCCATAGCCAAAACTTGGGTCTTCTCTAAGGCTAAATGAAGACCGCTCTCCTCCAACCAAGCATGTACCATCCGCATGGCCTCATTGCCCTTCCTCACCAATTCAGTCTCCGTTTTAGCAGCTATAACGAGTGACAAATCATCGGCAAAACCAGTCGGGTACACGCCCTCTGGATAATCCAGGCGGAGTACTCCAATCATAGGCTACATTCCACAAGGTTGGCCCAAACACTGAACCCTGGGGTACTCCGGCCTGCGTCTCAATCTGAATCTGGGCCCCCTCTGCACAGCCTATCACTACTACCTACACTCTTAAGTAATCTTGAATAAGGGCCGCAAATATGGGCTCACCCCTCTTCTCTTAAGTTCACTCAGGATCCACCCAAACGGCAGTGAGTTAAACGCTTTACTCACGTCCAACAAAAAACACTGCCAGGATAGACCTGATTCTCCACGTCCCATACGCAGCTTCATCAATAAATTTATCTTCATGAATCCATTTATCGCCGCCGACCAACATTTAGCCGTCCTCGCAAGTCCCGGTGAAAAAAAGACACGTCTATAAATGACACTCCATTTACGCGGACCAAGGTTGGTAACTCACCATTACTGAGTCAGATAAGTCCCAACTCCGCCATCACCTCCTCTTCTAAAAATAGACCCTGTCTATCTGTTCCCCATGCAACATTCTTGGCTTTGAAGTCATCAGATATTACCACATCCTTACACACAACATTTCTCAGCCTACTCAACTCATCCAGAGTCTCTTCAAAATCCCCTAAATCAACATTTGGGCCCACTCTGCACAGCCCACTACACTGCAAACTTAGTGTGCATTCTAGTTTTACACTGCAAACTAGAATGTCTGCAGTCGGTAGCCACACGTGCCCCAATCCGGCAACTTGTCTTATAATAGGAGTATTACTATTGAAACTACACACAGCCGCACTGCAAGTAGCATCATGCAGCCAACTATCATCCTGCATCTTCTTATCATTAGGCTCCGACAACTAGATCCACACCTCTACACTTAACAATTTCCATTATGGCATCATGAGAGGCTAAACTTTTTTTCATGTTTACTTGTAGTAAACTTACCATTTTTCTTTGCACATTGTACTCCTCCGATATTGTATCCAACTTCACCACACATCAAATACATAGGATTCTTCTTACATTCTTTGGCCTTATCCAGCATCCTTGCATAAAAAACATATCCTCGACCTATCAGGACCGACACATCTTGCCGCTAAATGCCCTCCCTCATGGCAACGAAAACATCTCACCTCAAAGTCACTCATTGCGATCCGGCACATTACCCATCCAACCTGCAATATATTCCGACAATATATCTCTATCAGACACGTCCAGCTCAAGATATCATGTATCAAGTCTATTTAATGAATATGGACGCCAGTTTACCTCTCATTTCTCTCGTAATTTTCACACCAGCGAGCTTCTCTTTGACCACGTTAACCTTCTCCACCGGCCCTCTTGGTCTTTTATGCAAAGCCTCACCACCTCCCTATTTAATTGATAATACTTCACTCAATTCCTCCTTACTAACTTCCTTTTTAATTTTTTTCAACAAGTCCGAATAAGAGGTAACCTGCTCCTTAAAACTATTACATTAAACCCCTCACTTCTGATCTCTTGCTCACCCTTAAGATCCATCACTCGTAACTTATTTTCCTCCATAAAAATCACCTTCTCATTTCGTCTTCTGTCCACCTACTCCAAAACCTTTTTACAATGCTAACCAGTATTGTTACTTACAGCCCCGTAAACAACATTCAATTTAAGCTGAGTGATCTTCTTTATCACCCGATATAGGTATTCAGCCACCAACCTCTCTCCCACAGATGTATCTACGACAATTGCATAGCAGGCCCCAACTTTTCATCCTCAAGCTCACCCAATAATACCTCCGTTTGGCCCTTTTCCACCACCAATTGGCCTCGCTTCAATTTATCATTTCTCAACAGCCTTCTTAACGACATAGTGAAAAATCCTCCACCCATACTCCGTTTTAGAGTCTTTGGCTAGATTAAAAATATCGACAAAGTCGTCATTCGACACACCAAAAACCGATTCTTTCCTCTCCTCGCACTTCTCAAAAAACGAGGTAGGCCATCTCTTAATCATCAAATCAGGAACCTCCTCTTCTAGTACTCCCTCCTCCACCTGGCCAAGCAGCCTCTTACTCTCAATCTGCGCAGTCTGGATAGCCGCGTCCACTGCACGACCACTTATAGCACCTCCACACGAATATCCAGAATCCGTCAACTCGATTATCTTTTTCAATAGCTCAGTAAGCCAGAGAGATCACTCCTTTATCTCCAACTTCGTGTTGACATTCGCACCCATTAATTTTGCCAACTTCGTGATCTGGACTACGACTTCCTCTAACGGCTGTTCATGCGAACACGCCTCACCCGATGCTACCTCTCTATCATCAGTTTCTTTCCTACGCCTTTTCATCAGCCGATCCAACGACCTACTCGTTAATTAAATTGCTCTTAGGCAATTTAATTAACACTCTAGTTGCCACAGGTTACATCACAACAAAGGATACTCCTTCTTCCTCGCGCGGCAAAAACTTCAATTGCTCTCTAACAGGTGACCTAGGCAGGCTCTTCCTCGGTCTGAACCCCTGTTTCTCTTCCATGCTCTTAACACCAGCAAAATTACAATGTCGCCTTGAACTCTTCACAAAAAGTATTTTTATTTAAATTCTGACTTCAAAAACGTGTTCAGGGCTCAATTCCGCGTAAATTGAGTACCCACTTGTCACTTTTTGAGGGGTGGTATCAGTGGATCGGAGAGACCGAAAATGTATCCACCAAAATCCGAGGTCGGATTTGGGTGACGGGGGGTCGGTATTCGTCGAGATACTGTAGGATTCGGGTACGGATCAAAGAATTCGGAAGTTATAAAAAAAGGAAATTCCCCTTATAATTCACCTCTAACACTTAAAAAATTTTGCCTGGTGAGTTGAGAAAAGTTGGAAAAGTCCAACTTTTGCCTGGTGAGTTGAGAAAAGTTGGAAAAGTCCAACTTTTGCCTGGTGAGTTGAGAAAAGTTGGAAAAGTCCAACTTTTAGACGTAAACAACTGATGTCACTGATCTGCCTCAAATAAACAAATAACTTAGAAATTTTTTACTAAATTACCAGGTTATGTTGTCCTTTTATACACTGTTCCTTATGAAAGAATAAAATACTTTTTGAAAAATCACAATAACTAATCAATCTGTCAACGAAAATTCTTAAAATTTCGCACACGTGTCCAGTAATAGTCTGCCAACATTTGCGTAATAAGCAAGACAGAAAAGACAACCAAAAAATTTATCAAAATTAGCCAAAAACGCTGATCAGTATTCAGCACGTGTTACCACAGTATATTCACAAACTCGACTCCTTCTTTGGTGGTAGAGTTTCAATTAATCACACTTCTCAGGACTGGTCGACCTGAGACTGTACAAGACTCTACTTCATTCACATTGATACATATCATCCTCATTCGTTCTCTGAACTAATACCTTACGGTGGTTCCGGTGACTAAAAAAAAAAAAAGAGAAAACGGGTTTACTCTCGCTCTTTATTACTCGTAAAAAACCAAATCCAACAAAAAAAGAGGTTTTCAATTCATTTTTTGCTTGTTTATTTATGTCCGTGCCTTAAAATTCAGAAAATAGAAAAATAACTGTTTCATAAAGGAATTTTCTTCAGTGTCACTAGCTAGGCTACATCGATTTTCATTACTATTAATTAGTTTCGATTGTTATAACATAGTAATGAATAGGGTGATATTTTTCAGGTAGTTTACTTATTTTTCCAGGAAACCGTAGAAAGTTAGCTGAAGTAAAAAAATTATGCAAATTCAAACATTTCAAACGGTCTTAGCTCACATTCAGTGATAGTTATTAAATGTCATTTCATATAAAGTCCTTTTTCAGTTTTACCGACACTTAGATCTCTTATCTTACTACTTTTCTTTTGTATTTCGTTTATAATTATACGTATAATTTTTCTTCAAGCACTTTTAACATGTTTGAGAATTTTTTTTATGTCTACTTTTATTTTAAATAGAAAATAAAGTTAATAAATGCACAAAATTTAAAGAAATAATAACAATCCAAGAGTACCAAGTAAAAAGTAACCAATAACACGATCCTATTTATTTTTTTCAGTTTGTATTAATTCACCAGGTAAGCTTGAAGTGTATGAAAGAGGCTGTGATAGGCCAGGAAATTTAATCTTAACTTAAAGTGGACTTCTATGTTGGTGTTAAATTATAATCTTATGAATAGTAATATTTAAGTTAAGATTGTCTAAAAATTCAAATTCAAAGATAGTAGAGAAAGTATTAAACAATTTTTAATTTATCCTTGGTACAAAAAAATAATACCAAATTAAAGTGTAGGCGAAGAATAGTCACAGTCGCAAATTACCAATTTTATAGGAGAGTAATTTGAAAGTTTCCAAATTCTCTATCTTTCTTAACATATGTTTAAACTTTCCCATTTGTATTTTTTTTTAATTACGAGTTTATTATCTACTGATTCGAGTAATTTTCTTTTATTATAATTAGTAACACCGATGTTAAATAACTTTTTTAAATTTTGAAACAGGTTCCTACTGATTGTAAAATATTTGTTTTCCACGTACGGTTCATAAGATATGTACAATTAATGTACAACTATTTCAAGTAATCAGAAACTATTAGGTCAAGTACGATATAACATCAATAAGACTTAAGTTACTCCTTGCAATGTAAATTTATACACCTCATCTTTGAGGGCGTGAAATGCAATGTGGAATACACTGGTTATTGTTGGTTTCATACAGAATGCTTCAAGGCGTCAGATGAAGCTTGATTTATTTAAATTAATATATTTACATTTTTTAAGATAAAATAATTATAAATATTCATAAAACAAACAAGTTGCAAGTTACCACCTTGCGTAATTTAACTCTCCAAAATTCTTGGAGGACTCTCTGTCTTTGCCTTTCACCCGGAACGTTAAAGAAATTATTTCAACTTAAAATATATATATAATGTAAATCCAAAACAGAGGTAGTAAAATACCTGGTAACATAAACTACCTTAGTAAATTACAATATATAGTAGAAATTAAGTAAAAAAAACTGATTAATTCTTTGGAATTTCCTGATCAGTAATATTACATTTTGGTGAACGAAACTTAATCGTACCTCCCCTTTTGATTGCAATCGACTGAACCAAATGTGTCCAATAAAGCCCAAAATAAAAAAAAAAATAGATCCAAAGAAAATTGGATTTTGGAATTTTTCTTACTTGCAGTACTAAGCTCTCATTGAGAGCTATTCAACGATAAATCGTAAGTGGTATTTATTCGAGAGTTATAAGCAAATGAAATTATAATTAATGAAATATTTGGATCTTATAAGGGTACATCAGTTCGGATCAGACTTCACCTCCTTTTTTTTAACTTTCTTTTTATTTAAATATATTGATTTATTAATAATTAAGAGGTTAATAGAAATTAATTAACCTCTGATTATAGAAAAAAAATTAGGATAAGTAATAATTCAGTAATAACAATAAAAAAAAATTATGAAAAAATATCAGAGGTTATTAATGAAATAAAATTTTATGTACTTTTCATTAAAAATAATATATATATATATATATATATATATATATATATATATATATTTGTGTAATTTAATAGCCGTTGGTAAAAAGGTGTCAACAAAACAAGGAAGTGATTTGGTGTCCACATCAGATTTTTTTTTACAGTATTATCTGTTTTTAAGGATGTAGTATTTTTTCCATGTTTGGCCTAGCAATTTATTATTGGTAGTCTGTAAACTTAGAAGTGTTAATTAACTGTTTTATAGGAAGTAACATGTTGGATTTCTTAATTCCCTCCCTTAGATCTTAGATTTTAAAGAGAAATTATTCTCTTAGTCACATTTTGTGTTAAAAAATAATTTGAATTACTAAGCCTGAGATTACAGCAATCTAGCCACAATTATTATACAATCTTTTTGGTTAAATAATTCAAATTTCACTTTAGGAACAAACTGAAAAATACTTGAGATTAGTTATGTTTTTAATTTGTCAAAAAATTGCCTTTTTATTTTACTTTCAAAGAAAGCAACAATGTACGGTATCTTACTAAAAGAAAAAAACAAATCAAAAATATGACTACAGAAGCTGTATTGGTACATTAACTTTTTCAACCTTCTTAATATAAATAATATAGCTTGTTTTTTTTTCAAAATATATATCATTGAGGGGACAGAACAGTATACAAACATGTGAGATTTAGGTAAAGGAAATTTTGGCACAGAGCTCAATATAGGGTGGTAGGATTTAGGTACTTCGTGTTTGTTGGTATAACGTAAGGTGCAGAGTTTACATGGTCTCTGCTCTACGATAGAACAACAAATACTTCTCTGTGAAAAGCACCGGGGTGAAACTTCTTGTTATAAATTGACCTTACCCGGAAAGTTTTCTGTCAACAAAATTGGACAACCTCAAATTTTTTTTTTCTTGATGATTTCGCCACATGAGTTTCAAGCTCGTGGAATATGGAAATGGAATTTTGTAACGTATGAAAAATGCCATGCCGGACCGGGATTCGAAACCGGTACCTCTGGATAATTTTATGTTACTTGTCATCAGATTTGGTTTTTGTTTCTCAAAAATGGTTTTTTAAACACAAAAATAGCATTCTTAAAAAGCATAAACTGAAATGAATTTACACTTAATGATGGAAAACCCTGTCTCAAAAAATTAAAACGATTTTTGTACTATATTTATGTACTATGTCTTTTGAAAATACGTGAATTTAAATTTCAAGAATGTTAAACATTTTTCCAGTAATCAAACTAAAGGATTGCACTTCATATAGTCTGTGTTTTTTAGCTGTAAGATATTTACAGTTTTACCGTTTTTTATTGATGGGTTTTTTATTTTTTTTACCGTGGGTCGATGTTCCATTTATAACTTCTCATTATAAAGTTACCGTATTTATTCGATTACCCCCCGCTACGATTAGCCCCGCACCTCGATTTTTCGGACCGAAAATCGAAAAAAATATCGAATATTTACCGGTATTTTAAAGTGCAACAGATATGATAAAAAAATACGTAAATACGAAAACATTCAGAAAGTAAAACATTTAATTAATTCATTTAAATTACAATATTAATTACCGTAAGTACTAGTTTAGTTCAGAATCAGTAGGCCAGTAAAACGAAAAGAAAGTATCGTGTTGAAAAGGATTATTTCAATACACGATTTAATATGGGATTTTATTTTTAATTAATCACTGTCACTGTCAATGTCTGTAGGAGAGTTACCACGTAGTCTCCACGTCGCTCTGCCAAACGTCTTCACCACCATCAAGTTCATTAGATATTCCGCATTTTTTAAAACTTTTCCTTACTAATTCCTTGGAAATACCTTCCCAAGCATCTGTTTAGCCAAACAGAAATCTGGGCGTTTGATTCTTCCTGTAGGCGTGAGAAAAATATGTTCATCAGCCATCCATTTACTGTACAGTTGTTTTAATGCAGATTTGAACGGTTTATTAATGCAGACATCTAGTGGTTGCACTTCTATAACCCGCAGTTTTTCATTTACTGTAAAAGATCGTAGACGCTGTCCTTTTGTACTCATTTTAATGCCGTAATTAAAATAAATCACTGTATTAAACTTTACAAGATAAACTAAACAGATAAAATGTATATAACCGTCCATATATACAAACAGTACAATGACTATGACGAATAGACAAGACGACGATGGGTAACTGATACTGTATCTGTAGTGTCATTAGTACCTGATGCAGCCTATACAGAATGAATCAGTTTTATAAAAATACTGTAACTTCATTCCTATCGATAATATGAACAGGATGTTAATAATTAAGGATGTACTTGAAGAATTTAAGGAGGATGTAACTGTTCACCTAAGTTCATTCTCTAAATCATTCTTAATTTTTGTATTCTACTTTTACTAAAATATAAATATTAATAATGATCCCGAAAAATTAGTAAAAAAGAAAAAATAATCTGCCTAAATCAGAGCACCTTTGGGCCGCCATATCAAAAATCGTGTCACTTTTGTATTTATCCTTAAATTACCTATGTGCATACACAGAAATCAAATGGAAATCTAAAAAAAAAAATCCGTCTCATAATTTGTGTACATCCTGTTTTTGTGATTACACTAACACTAAATTTTATTTAGTATTAATTTTATTTATTTATTTTTTATTTTTTGCTGTGGTAGTAGGGGAATTGTTTATTTAATTGTATGATCCCCTTCTTAATTATTTCCATATTCTCAACATATGGAGTGTGACAGATAATATTAATCGATAAAGAGGTTCTTTAAGGAATAAAATCTCTTCATTCTACAAAAATAGTAGGCTAAGAATTAATTAATGCAAACACAGTTGTAAAAAATAAAATTTTTAATAAATAAACGTCTAAAAATAAAATATAACAATTTAAACATAAAGTTTTATGTTTATGAGATTATAGACTAATCTTACAAAAATGTCATACGTCTTATTTTAGGTTTTCATTTTTGAAAATTTAAGATATGAAAGTATTTAAACCTTTTAATTAAGCTTAAAAAATTATAATTTTTAAAAAAATATTTTTATTTATCTTTTTATATTTATTTTGTGAAATTCGTCTGAAAGTAAGTGCTTTATTTTGAAGTTATTAGGTAAATACGATTATATAGTTTACGTAAATTGTCATAAACTGGAAGTGGTGAAGTAAATAAGTGACAATTGTGTAACGAGTCGAGCAAAGTGGAAAATATTTTTCAAAAAAAAAATTGTATAATAAGATCAACAAGGCGCTGCAGCTGAGGCTGCGTCGTCTGTTGCTATAGAAACGAGAGAGACTGGCGCCAATTTAGTCTAGACAGACTGGAATTAATGCGAAAATGTATTGTAGTACAAAATACGGGACATACTGTAATGGAGTATACCGTTTGCTTTCGGAGTTCACTCTATTTGTTTTATTTGGTAAGGAAATAAAAAAAAAAGCGCACAGAAAAAGAAATTATTTTTCTGCGCTGTATCGATTAACTTCACCATACATGGGTATATATTTGTAGTCCTCCGTTATTGTGGGAGAATCCAATAACCTATTGGCATTAGCTTTAGTTTTGTTCATTTCATTTAAAAACCCTTCAGAATAATGCAATAATATTAAATGCTTTTTTTTTTAGTGTTTGTGTATGTGTGAGTATCTATATCTAGGGAATCAAAACTTAGAAAAGATTAATTTCTAAAATGCATATTTGATCCAACCGTAATAAATTAAAGTAATGATCCCGACAAATTAGTGAAAAAGAAAAAATAATTTACCTAAAAAAATAATTTACCTAAATAAGAGCAAGATATATTATTACACAGTTCAAGACATAAACATTTTTTTGTTTTATTTTATAATTAAGATTAAAATGCGTGTTTTTTATTGCATGTTTTTTTTGTTTCCCTATACACACACACGCGCGGGCGCGAACGCACATACGCGAACCCGTGATACGTGTATGTATCTTGCCATGTATTTAACCAGAGAAATTATTGACAAAATTTGTTTTTCCGAACTGTAATTTGTTAATTTTTGCTATTCTAAATTAATTATTACGGCTGGATCAAACATGCATTTGAGAAATATAATTGTAAATTAATTTGTCCAAAATTTTACATGTTAGGGCAGTAGGTACATCTGTTATTCGAAATTAATGAACATTAATTTTAGATTTCTGTTAATGATATCTGAATATTAAACCAGAAACTGAAAATCATTCTGATTTAATAACTGTAATGTACTAGCTCTTGTGCTGTGATGGTTCCCTCATAGGTGTGTTACCTATGGTAATACAATCTACTAATCGTAGGTAATTAAAACAAGATGACTTCAAAAAATATCTCCTATTCTTCAAGCAGGTAATAATTTATGTTATTCGAAAATTGCTGCGTATCTAAGTTATCAATTGATGTACATCCTCCTTAAATTTCTAATACATTTAAAATTTAAACATTCAAATTGATATTGATATCTGTGCTTATATGATTAAAAAAATGAAGAAAAGTATTTTAATAGCTACAGCTTTATGGTTGATAAATGTCTGAAATATTTATATAAAATAAGTAAATTCTAAAAAATATAAATAAATATCAATATAAAAAATATAATTATGTACTTATCAATCCTAACGTGCGAAATTGCTCAGAATAATTGGTTTAGAATTAATCAGAAGTAGAGTAATTAATAAAATCTGATATTTATTTGTTTGTAGGAAGGAAATAAAAATGTTTTATGCCGGCTTTCATAATTGGGTCCTCTATTTTTTCTTTTACATCTGAATGATATTTCAAATACAGAATATATAAATAACGGTGAGATATCCTAGAACGCAATTGGGACTTGCTTGATAGTTTCTGGCAAAATTAAAAATTATCATTAATTTTTTGTCTATTGGTGCATGAAAAAAACAATTCACTTTCTCCTCAAAAATGTATTAAATATTAACAAAATTTATTAAATAATTTGTTTTAAAAACTAATGGTAAAATTGGATTACTTAACACTCTGCAATACATTTGATCTGAATAGAGTAACTTCATTAAAGTTTTAGGGAATAATTTTTAGTCACCTTTGTAAAAATGGAAGGAGAATATCTTCTATTCGCTGTCTATTCCGTAAAAAACAATTGAGGTGTGAAAGAAACATTTTAAAGATGGTGAACTCTGCCTGTGATCAATTCATTTGCAAGTACGGTATAATCCTTTGGGATAATTCAATAGAATTCCAGTGAATACTGAAACTAAAAATAGGCCGTATAAAGTATGTTTAGTTTGGCTTATCGGGCCCACAGCGCAAGTTGTTTTATCCAGCTACAATCTCTAACAATCCGTACACTTTTAATATGGAACGTTGTAAAAGGTTTTTTAATAATAAATGGTGGTTTATGAATGATCTTTTTCCTCAACTAAATTTACGGAAAAGAACTGTCTAGGTCTCTCGATTTCATGTAGTCATATATATTCTCAAAAAAAATAACTTCTTTTTATTCCGTTATATGTTTTTGACAAAAAACATATAACATATATTCCCTATAAACATTCCCTATAAACATATATTCCCTCTATCGAGGGAAATACATGAAATTCACTATGAAAAGCAATTTCTGAAAAATTTAAAAAGAAAATTTTTTCGTGTTGCTCAGTATACAATGGAAAAATTACTGGATGACTAATGGAATAGTGTTTTCTATGTTCTATCTTATTTATTACTATTTTGTAATAATAGTATTTAAATGTTTTCGTTGAAACTTGTGAACACTTCAGCCTAATAAACAAGTTCAAGAAGTTTATTATTTACGCCAATAGATTCTTTCCATTATCAAATATTTTTCAGTATTGTTGCTAATATTTACGAATTTATTGGACTGACATAAGAATTTCTCGATAATTAATATTAATTAATATACACTGCTTTGAAATATCAAAAAGTAAATTCTTGTTTATTTTGCTTTATTATGGTTAATCTCTTTCAAATTTAATGTTGTCAGAGGGGTAAAAAATGTCATGAGAACTAACTATTAACCGAATCAATCGAATCATTTAATAGTTATTTTTTTATTAACATTAAAATGATATTATAAAATTCTGTAGTTATTTACAAATTTTTTTTATAATTTACAAAAACATTATTTCTTATCTGAAATAAATATTATATTTTAATTATATTTTTAAAAATTCTTGTTTTTTATTATTTTTCATATTGTTACTTAGTTTTACTTTTTTGAAAGTGTATGTTTGGAGTGTCGCTTAACATTAAAGTGTCGCTTTAACATTCTCCTATAGCACCACATTTCTAAAGCTTCTAATCTTTTCTTCTCACATACTCCGATTGTCCAAGTTTCACTTCCATATACAATCGGAGTATGTGAGAAGAAAAGATTAGAAGCTTTAGAAATGTGGTGCTATAGGAGAATGTTAAAAATCAGATGGGTGGATAAAGTGACAAATGAAGAGGTATTGCGGCAAATAGATGAAGAAAGAAGCATTTGGAAAAATATAGTTAAAAGAAGAGAGACTTATAGGCCACATACTAAGGCATCCTGGAATAGTCGCTTTAATATTGGAAGCACAGGTAGAAGGGAAAAATTGTGTAGGCAGGCCACGTTTGGAATATGTAAAACAAATTGTTAGGGATGTAGGATGTAGAGGATATACTGAAATGAAACGACTAGCACTATATAGGGAATCTTGGAGAGCTGCATCAAACCAGTCAAATAACTGAAGACAAAAAAAACAACTTTTTTAGTGTTTTATTATTAAGTTCATTGAGTATATTGAAAAGAACAATATAAATTGTTGTTTGGTATTGATAAGGAGATAATTATTAAAGATGAATTTGAAATTGATGACTATGTAAGATTTAAATAAAGATTGAAAAAGATTTTTATTGGGTTTTTTTATTCCTGGAATTGGTCTTAAGATTAGTGATCTAATTACACAAGCCTGCGATGGTTGTGTTGATTATTTTTTGGTAATCGATTCTTATGTATTTTTTAGCGCTGAATCGGAAAATAACCTTCAATTTTTCCATCACATCAGAATTTTTTGCAAATCGCAAATTTCAAAATTTTTTAAAAGTTAAAAAATTGTGAAAATGTGATACAATAAAGTAGATATAACAACGAATATTTTGTAATAAATTAAAATAATATGTTCGCCGGCTTCCGTGGCACGAGTGGTAACGTCGTAGCCTGTCATCCCAGGTTCGAATCCCGGTCAGGCATGGCATTTTCACACACGTTACAAATAATTCATCTCATCCTCTGAAGTAATACCTAATGGTGGTCCCGGAGGTTAAACAAGAAAGAAAAAAAAATTACTTTGTTGGATTATATTGTGCATCCTTGTAGCTAAATAGTTTAATGGCCTAAAGAGAATGGCAGGGGGGTGTCATTGACTTCTTAATTTCTAATGAAAATTGCCACAAAATAAGCCTAATTCTATTATACTGCATTTTTTAATTTATTTTTATTTAATTAATTTTTATGACGTATGTCATGCTTTTGGAAACCACTCCTCCTTTTCGCCCATCCTTAATGACGAATTGTGTAAAATATTACAATTTTGTTTCATGTGTCGAAATTTCTTTGAACGAATTATACTCTGTTTTACGCTTTTCCCTCTATGTTCTCTATAGGGTTCATCTCGTTTCAACATCCAGCAATAGTCTGCCATCATCATAGTAGTCCACACTTTCCTTGATACGTCCTTTCATACGTTTACTTCATGTGCTGATGAGATCTCTCACCCATCTCTTGGCTAACGTCACCCAGATTTTCGTGAAAATCTTCCACATGTGAATTTAGAAAGTGAACCTTCAAGCTTATGGAACTTTGAATTTTGTAAGCCTTGGTAAGGTTTAGAATTCTATGAAAGTTTTTTCTATCATTTAATAATTTGCTTCTTTAAATTATCATCATTATAGGGGGTATATTATAACCTAGTAAATTAGATTGTACTTTTATCCCAATCTGCTCGGTACATTATTCTAAGCAATTGTTATGAATTTTGGAAAGTGATTCGTTTTTTCTACCGACCAAAACGAATGTTTTTTTTGTACTTTTTAAACATTTAAATAAGTACATAATTGTTAAACGCTTTTACTGTGGTGAGAAAACGTGCTAAAAATTTCGATGAAGTAGAGCGGAACATGCTGAATTGTACGAACATAATTCCTAATTTTCTTTAAGTCTACAGTAGCAGGTGGTGAAACAGAGTTTTTGAGCACATAACCGTTGGTCATTGATCGGAATAAAGATATTAAAAATCTACTGAGTTAAAAAAGAGACAGTTGAAAAGCAAAGCTAAAATGATGTTGAAAGAATTTTTACTGTCTTGGATTTAGAGACGCCCGTACGCTCCAGGATGTGGAACAGTCGGTAAAGGTTTTATGTCGTTTCAAATACGTTACTCGTGGGGAATGAAAAAAAGATCTATGAAAATTAGGAAATTCTTTATGAAAACACCTCTACCTATTTTTTGCACGTAATCAAGTCATTTTTAAATAGATAATCGTATATAATTTCCTTAATTCATCCTGATTACACTTCACATGGTTTCTTTTGTAACTTTCTTTTGCTAAAAATATCTGAGAGGATATGAAAATCCCAACATGGCCTAAGTTGTTGAATGACCTTCTGAAAAAACAAAAATGTTTCGAACAAAAGTAAAAGAATGAGATGTGTACAGTGCATTAGTTAAATTATACTAATATTCATGTGTTTGCAGACTATGAAAAGTTTTTTCATTGTTTAGGGTAGGATGTCATGTTTGTTACACGAGGAGTGTTATGAGTTTAAGTCCGTATTCTATTATAATTTTCTGTCAGGTAGAGAATTTACGAATAAAACTGAGTTTAAATATGCCCATAGCAGGACTCATACTATTAGAGACGATGTTCAGCATGGACCTTATTACATAAAAATAAACTGTTTAAGTGGCTGGCAGTCTGTTGGCATACAATTGTACTGACGGTTGTTACAGATGGTTGGTTCTTCATATCTATAGTTAGGAGGAGTAATTAAAAAGACCGTAGAACGTAATTATAATTGTCATGAAGCAATGAATTTTTTGTTTTGATTTTTTGTTGCAGGTATTAATTTTAAATTCCATTCATCGATCACTATCGTTAGTGCTTTATAGAAATGAATTTCAGACTCATACTTGATAGGGCTGAAGGTTCTATTTACAATAAGCCTAAAATTACAAGTAATTGGTTTAACGTTATACAGAAAATGCAGTGTTTCAAGGAAGAAATATGACAACTGACAACGGTCGTTATGACCAATAGTTGGTGACTGGTAAGATAAGCTTCTTATTACCTCACAATTAAAGTATTATTATTATATACTATATATAACTAATATTATTTCTTTTAAAATAACTTTACCGTAATTACATTAGTTAAGTGTCTTTGTTTTAAGATATCGTTTTCATTTTATTAATATTACCATTATAAAAATATTAAATGAAATTTAATTAAGTAATTAAAAGATCATATTTCGAAAGGATCTGCCATATTTGTGTTCAACCTAGTATTGACTATTATACTTATCACCGCTGTTTTTAATCCATAAAAAAATATATTGCTTGAATTTTTCACTACTTTCTTGAATTTGATATAGGACTCGACATTTTCGAGAAAATTCATAATTTATTTAGATTTTTTGAATTAATTAAATTGTTCCTGTGTCACTTTGGCTATAACAGAAAAAATATGTTCTACATGTCTGCGACCAAAAAAATCGAATCACAGTTGAACTATTAAATTTAAGATCAAGCAGTTCAAAATTTATAATGAAATATACATGAAGTTCCAAAAATCATAAACCTTCGTTTTTGGTTTTACCACTGATTTGATAATAAAATAAATAAAAAATATTTTATTTTGTATGTTTTTTAAAAATTATATTTTAAATCAGTTTGTCTATTATTCAAACGATTGATAACTGGATGCCACACCTTAACCTAGTCCTAGTTATGTATGTCTTTTAAGTACAATATGAAACTATCTCTGGGAACGAAAACCGATTATATTAAAGTAATTCTGTTTAAGTAAAACCTTCCATTGATCTGTTCTTTTCATGAATATTAGAAACTAATTTTATACTAAATTTAACAAAATGATGTCCAAAGTGAAATAGAATTAGTATTGTGAAGACTTTTAAACTTTACAGCGCAAAAGGGAATTTCCGATCGTAATAGACTGTGGAAAGTGTAGATAGACCAAAAATAATGTTATTTTTTTAGTCATATATGAAACGCTATTTAATGTACAAGAGATGCAACTGAATTATGAATATCAAAGCTGTTTTTAGGGATTCGTATTTTTTTTTTTTAATAAGAAAATATAAGTATTTAAATATAATAATAATAATAATATTACAGTATAATATATACTTTATACTAGTATAGTATAATGTAATATACTACTAGCGCTAGCGCTGGATCTCGCTTTACGAGATTTTTCTTCACTTTTTTCGTTCATTTTAATTTTTTTAATTTGATATTTATTTTCTTTTATTTATTCATTTGTTTTATTTCAAAAGTATTGAAGTTAACTATTGATATACCAGTTTTAAAGGATGATGCAATACTATATCAGATTATTTATTCGATATCTCTCAAAAATGAGGTGGGCAGGCGATCATTGATAACATATATAGGGGTCATTAGCTTTCATATAAACAAAAATTTGGCGAAATTGGTCTGGCGGTTGGAGCTAGGGGACTCACTCAAGGTTTTACTTTGATTTCCCCACAAGGAATAAACAGTAAATTGGGTTTTTGTAATATATATATAAAAAATGATGAAGTGGAGGGGGCAGGCGGCTCATTTTTCTAAATTTTGCTATATAATAAAAATATTTTTGTTCATCTGATTTTACTAATCTTATAAGTTCTATTTTTAACATTCCTTCGGTGTACTTTTAACCATTCGGCAGTTTTCAATTTCGGGTTGAACCGTTTGGAATTTTTTTGTTTTCAATGGTACGGCTCATTATTACTATGACGGATCCTTTCAACAACAATTTCGTACGTGTCCCGCATTAACCCATTCCATCTAAATAATAAATTGTCTTATTCTCTTCACAGAATTGTTTATGTACTCTTAAGTATTCCGTACGCTACGAAATAACATCTACACGTTAATCAATAAACAATTATTTTATTTAGACATGAAACAAATTCAGTGAATTTCAAGTACGATGATTTAATGTACTTCTAGAAAAATTCGGCAGTCCAGAATCTGTATTCATGGCATTTAATATCTTGTTCAAGTTAGGAAGCTTGTTATTAAAATAAAAGGAATGAATTTTTCTCTGATAGCGGTTTTAGTAAAATCATCCAATTTTTCAATCCTTTTCACACATTTTCGAATTTTTTTAGGGCTAAAATGTTTACCATAAATTTTGTGTTTCTTTATTATATTAAAAATTGTTCTTTCGTTAACGCTTGTTGCACTACTATTTTTCCGAGCAATGCCTCTGACAAACAGTTTCAGGGTTATCTTGTTTCAGCGTGAGAGCAGCCATCAAAGATAACTGGATGCTGCATCAAGAAAATGCACACATTGACACGCTGCAGTCTCAAGTAATTAGTTTTTGGCACAGAAAAACATTCATGTAATTCCTCAATCTGACTTGAAGGACACAATTTTGGAAAATTAGAAAATTTAAAAAAAAATGTATCCGACCACGTGAAGGACATTCCGGTTTCTGAATTCCAAAACTAATATGAAGAGGGGGAAAACCATTTGAAGCGTTGCGTGGCTACCAATGGGAACTATTTCGAAGGAGATAGAATTTATGTATAATTGGATTGTTTAAAAAAATTTTTTGAATCAGTCTCATTACTTTATTTAAAGACCTCGTATGTAAAATATAATGATTATTGTTATAATATAAAATATTATTTTAAATTAAGATCAATTATTATTTATTAATTTATAATAATTTATTATATCTAAATAATTATAGTCTCTACAACAATATAGAACCGACTAAGAACAAGATGAATGACCAACATTAAATCCATTTCATATCTACCTTTCATCCCTGTTACACTTACAAAAAATCCTAAAAATATATTAGATGTCAATCTTTTTTTGGAATAAATATATTATTTAATGAATCAAAGTAATTTTTCAATATTGATAAAGAAATACAGGCAATAAATTTTACATTAATTTATAGTTTGGTTTTTTATTACTTTAGTTCTGGTATTTACAATTTACAAGTCTGATTTCTTGTTTCTCTAGGTTTTAAAAACTTCCTTTTGAACAGTAAAAATTGTTTTCTTAGAACAGTAGAGAAAAATTTCTAGTGTTGCTAATTAACTGATTCAACCTTTTTCGACTAGTCTTGTTTCTGTGTAAATATTTTGTTTATAACTACAGTGTATTATTCACTTAAAAGAAGAAGAAAAATGAATGAAATTTTAGTAAAATTAGTTTGAAAACTATCAGCCTTTCGAAAATGAATGACGTACCAACAAAATAAAAATCATAAGAAATTAAACCCTGATGTTTAAACGTTTGGTTCAACAGTTAAAATGTGATTTTTTTTTTAAATTAAGAATAATCAAACTTGTATAAATATTTTTCTCTTTATTAAATATATTGGGTTTAGTACAAAAATTAACAATTTAGTACAAAAATTAAGAACTTATTAAAAATTTTATTAAAAAGTAAAATATTTTCAATACAAATAATCTCGCAGCTTGGAATAAATGTCTTCAATTTCATTAGTTACTTTCGTTTAAAAATAATTCATTAAGATCTTAAATTTTCACCATAGAGGCCCTCCATTACCATTATGGTTTTATTTCTGTTTATTCTTTTATTTATTAATTAAAAAGCTTTTTCTTCTTACATTATTAGTGTTAACTAGTTTCTTTCCGTTTAATAATTCTTTCCTTTTCCCACCTCAGAATAACCATGTTATTCATCCATTTCTGATTATTCACGTATTGATTTATGATTTAATGTAAATTTTTAGAAGTGGGGGCCCTCCTCACCAACCTCAATTTATCCTCACCCCAGAATAACCATGTTATTCATCCATTTCTGTTTCCTGTTCACTTCTTGATTTATGAATTATTGGAAATTTTTAGAGGTGGGGGCCCTCCTCCCCACCACACTTTATCACCACCCCAGAATAACTAAGTTATTCGACCATTTCTGTTTCTTCTTCACTTCCAGATTTATGAATAATTAAAAATTTTTAGAAGTGGGAGCCGTCCTCCCAACCTCACTTTATCAACACCCCAAATAACTAAGTTATTCATTCATTTCTGTTTCTTCTTTACTTCCAGATTTATAAATTATTGAAAATTTTCAGAGGTGGGGGCCCTCCTCCCCACCTCACTTTATCACCACCCCAGAATAACTAAGTTATTCATCCATTTCTGTTTCTTCTTCACTTCCAGATTTATGAATTATTGAAAATTTTCAGAGGCGGGGGCCCTCCTCCCCACCTCACTTTATCACCACCCCAGAATAACTAAGTTATTCATCCATTTCTGTTTCATCTTCACTTCCAGATTTATGAATAATTATTAAAAATTTTTAGAGGTGGGAGCCCTCCTCCCCACCTCACTTTATTTTCACCCTAGAATAACCATGTTATTCATCCATTTCTGTTTCCTCTTCACTTCCTGATTTATGAATTATTGGTAATTTTGAGAGGTGGGGGCCCTCCTCCCCACCTCACATTATCACCACCCCAGAATAACTATGTTATTCATCCATTTCTGTTTCTTCTTCACTTCCAGATTTTTGAATTATTGAAAATTTTCAAAGTGGGGGGCCCTCCTCCCCACCACACTTTATCACCACCCCAGAATAACCATGTTATTCATCCATTTCTGCTTCCTCTTCACTTCTCGATTTACGAATTATTGAAAATTTAGAGAGGTGGGGGCCCTCCACACCACCTCACTTTATCGCCACCCCAGAATGACTAAGTTATTCGTCCATTTCTGTTTCTTCTTCACTTCCAGATTTATTAATTATTGAAAATTTTCAGAGGCGGGGGCCATCCTCCCCACCTCACTTTATCACCACCCCAAAATAACTAAGTTATTCATCCATTTCTGTTTCTTCTTCACTTCCAGATTTATGAATTATTGAAAATTTTCTGAGATGGGGGCCCTCCTCCCCACCTCACTTTATCACCACCCCAGAATAACTAAGTTATTCATCCATTTCTGTTTCTTCTTCACTTCCAGATTTATGAAATATTGAAAATTTTCAGAGGTGGGGGCCCTCCTCCCCACCTCACTTTATCACCACCCCAGAATAACTAAGTTATTCATCCATTTCTGTTTCTTCTTCACTTCCAGATTTATGAATTATTGAAAATTTTCAGAGGTGGGGGCCCTCCTCCCCACCTCACTTTATCACCACCCCAGAATAACTATATTATTCATCCATTTCTGTTTCTTCTTCACTTCCAGATTTATGAATTATTGAAAATTTTCAGAGGTGGGGGCCCACCTCCCCACCACACTTTATCACCACCCCAGAATAACTAAGTTATTCGTACATTTCTGTTTCTTTTTCAGTTCCAGATTTATGAATTATTGAAAATTATCAGAGGCGGGGGCCCTCCTCCCCACCACACTTTATTACCACCCCACAATAACTATGTTATTCATCCAATTCTGTTTTTTCTTCACTTCCAGATTTATGAATTATTGAAAATTTTCAGAGGTGGGGGCCCTCCTTCCCACCACACTTTATTACCACCCCAGAATAACTAAGTTATTCATCCATTTCTGTTTCTTCTCACTTCCAGATTTATTAATTATTGAAAATTTTCAGAGGCGGGGGCCCTCCTCCCCACCACACATTATCACCACCCTAGAATAACTAAGTTATTCATCCATTTCTGTTTCTTCTTCACTTCCAGATTTATGAATTATTGAAAATTTTCTGTGGTGGGGGCCCTCCTCCCCACCTCACCTTATCACCACCCCAGAATAACTAAGTTATTAATCCATTTCTGTTTCTTCTTCACTTCCAGATTTAAGATTTATTGGAAATTTTCAGAGGTGGGGGCCCTCCTCCCCACCTCACTTTATCGCCACCCCAGAATAACTATGTTATTCATCCATTTCTGTTTCTTCTTCACTTCCAGATTTATGAATTATTGAAAATTTTTAGAGGTGGAGGCCCTCCTCCCCACCACACTTTATCATCACCCCAGAATAACCATGTTATTCATCCCTTTCTGTTTTGCTGTTCACTTCTTTATTCATGAATTATTGTAATAATGAGCATTGAAAACTATCATGGAAAAAATTACGCCGCCACAAATTTTATATATTTATTATTTATTATAATTTAAAACATCGATGTTGTCGGTGATAGTAAAAGAAGATCGGAAATATATAAACCAGATACTGCTACCAAATTATTCCAGTTATTTAAACAATTTTGCGACCAAATTATTCGACGTAATGTTCTAGTGAATTGTTCTCCAAGCTCATGTGACTTAACACCAGTGGATTATTTTCTTTGGAGATGTTTTGCTCTCTGTTTATGCTGACAAACCAACAACAATTCACCCTTTGGAAGCAAACATAACTCTTGTTATTAACAGCATAGGTCCTGAATTACTTTTTATTTGGTTCAAATTTGGAATTATCGAATCTAACTCATCGTGGTTGACATATGCCGGAAATTATTTTCATAAATTTAACGGAAAAATTATCTTTGAGATAAAAACAAAATTGTCTTCTAACTTACCTTTTCATGTGTTTTATTTCAATTCAAAATTCTATCACTCTAAAACAAACAACCATTATAAATGTTGTAAATGTGTACCACTTGTCTTTTCCACGTCTTCTTTATCACGTCTTTTGTTTACTCTAAAATATTTTTTTTTTAATTTATGTAACTTGTAATTATTTTTAGTTTTTAACCGAGATTATACACATGCACGTTTATTAGATATTTGAATAGAATTAAATATTTAAATTACATGACGTTGCTGTGTTACGAATTGAACACTGTTTAATAATTTATTATTTTAATTTTTATTAATAAAAAATAAAAATACTTTATTTAGTTCGTATGTAATAAAAAAATTCTAATGTAATATTTTTTATAGATCCATTGAAAGTAGTACCAGAAATGCTGCTGACTGTTGTATTGTGATCGCGATAATTTGGTTTTTCAGATTTCAACGGAAATATTCATGTTGACCATCCTTGAATCCATTTTGACTAGTTTCGGCGTGCCGTCTGTACGTACTACGTACGTACGTATATATCTCGCATAACTGAAAAACATTTAGCCGTAGGATGTTGAAATTTTGGTTATAGGACTGATATAACATCTGGTTTTGCACCTCTCGTTTTGATTGCAATTGACTGGCCAAAAGTGTACATAAAAGCCCAAAATCCAAAAATATTTGAATTTTGGGCTTTTTCTTAACTGCAGTAATAAGCCATTTTGGAGAGCTTTTCAACAATATATCATAAGTGGTACGTATTTTTATGCTTTATGAAAAAAAGTACCACTTAATGGTTAAATAAGAGTTAAATAACTCTTGACTTCAGAGTTATAACCAAATAAAATTTTAATTGATGAAATATTTGGATCTTAATAAGGGAAGACACATCGGTCGAATCAGACTTCATTTTTTTTTTACAGCTTACATTGTTTACTTTGTTATATAATCTGTCATTTTCAACAAAAAAAAACGAATTTCGTTTTGATGGAGAAGTAATTTAATCTATTTAAATCTGTTTTAATGAAAATTGCTTTAGGTTAAGATGACTGCAATGGCTAAAATTCTTCTCTCAACGACAACACCAGTCTAAACTGGTGTTGTCTAAACGCATTGAAGAACGTTTATGTTTCTGCCACTTGTAGAGATGCATTTGCATACATGCATACGCTATTAGACTTAAGTATATTTGTTCACGCGCTCTCTTGCGCACCCCACATCAACAAACATTTGTCTTTTAATTTTTAAAGCACAAAATATCATATTTTTTACGTGAATAAGTTGTCACATGTAAAACCGTGTGCTAGTGCGCTAAATAGATGCATAAAATAAACCTCTGGTTGTTGAATTGCCTTTACAATCACTTTAAAACGTGATTGTAATGGTAAAGCAGAATGTTTTTATTGCGTGACAACATACGTTTTACCTTATTCCATGATTCAGTCAATATATTCATACTGTTTAATTACAACTGACTGGAACGAGAACAAGCCTATTCATAGTTTTTTTTTTTTTTAATTTTATAATCTCTGCATTCGGAATACGATTATTTATTTATTATCAAAAGGCGTATCTTAAAAAGTTTTTTTAAAATTTTATTCAGATTTATTTATTCTTTCAATTTTCACCACTTATTTTATGTAAGACGTTCTGTAAAGTACCAGGTAATTTTGTTTTAAGTAGTGTTACTTGGTTTTCCTGAGTCTTTGATTATTTACACATTATTCTTTATGTCGATTGTAAATAACACTTCTTTTTTCTATATTTCAATCAATTTTCTGTAAAAGTTTTATAATTTATTCCATTCTGTTTTATTTAATAATGTATAAAGATCATCGTAATCTCAATCAGGTAGCGTTTTCTTTTTTTTATCTTGATTTCGATGACAAATATATTAATTAAAAATGTTTTCTTTGTATTTTAATTTTTTGTGAAAATGAATCGGCTTCATCGAATATACCGGTGACTACAAACTAACCTAGATAGTGTAGTGTGGCTACGATAGATTTCAAGTGGATGGTGGAGTAGCTGTCATATTTATCATTTATCTGCTCCTACTTTGTTTAATTTTTTTATTTAATTCAGTGGACTCTTAACTAGTGTGGCTTACATAGTTTATATTAGCTATATTTTTTCAATTGTACTTAGTTTTAAACAAAATAATTGAGATACGAGAAATTACCCTAAGGTAGCGTACCGTAATATTATGTAAAAAATTTCTCTGGAGATTGCTGGTCTTATATTTTAATTGAAAAAAAAGATTAATTGTCATTACACCAGACAGAATGAAAAGATATTTTTTTTACATGTTTATAAAAATAGTTACTTAGATTATTTTTATGCATATACCAAAAATCAAGATGATATATTTATTTTTTAAGGAGAAATTTCAAAATAGTAAATTTCATTATTACACCATTTTAGTAAAATAGGATATTTTTAGTTATGACCATGTGTTCTTTAAAGGTTGTATGATAATACTGTATATTATTAAAGTGTGTGTGTGTGTGTGTGTGTGTGTGTGTGTGTGTATGAGGGGGGAGTGTGCACGCGCAATTTATTGAAAAAAATTAATTTGTGATGAAAATTCCTATACATTACGAAGATTAATAAGTAAATTTTTTTTCAAAGCAGAGGATCGAAAATATCATTACGTAATAAACAACTGCTGTACTCAGCGATTTGGACCAATGGATTCCAACTGTGGGGTACGACAAGCGAGAGTATCATTAAAGTCGTACAGAGATTCCAGATCGAACTCTTCTGAAATATAATAGAAGCACAGTGGTGTGCAAAAAACACTGAAATACACGATTGTCTGGGGGCTAACCGTTCGAGAGGAGATGCGGCGATTCGGTACAAGATACAAAACGAGACTGAACAGACATATGAACTGGCTTGCAGTTAACCTCCTGGATAACAGCGAGGACGTAAGGCGCCGAAAGCGATAGCATATTGGTGTGTTTGGCATGTCTCCAGCCACCACCCCAACACGGTCCGATAATGTGGCTCTCGCCACATCGACTCGCCGCTTGTGAGTGGTCAATTTTCCTCTTGATCTCAAGGTTCCAGGGTGGCCCGGTCTCTGGCACTCCCAAGAGCAGGGCAGTCAAACATCAGGTGTTCATTTGACAGGACCTCCCCGCAGACACACAGCTCATCAGCTGCCCGGCGGAACCGATACAGATAACGGTTCAAGTTGAGGTGGTTCGTGAGCATCTGGGCAGCCGTTGCCCTTAGAAACGAACTCGAAGCATACCGTCCACCCAGATCCTGTATAAACTTGTTCAAAGATCTTCCCTTAGTCATGGTGTCCAATTGCAGCTGCCATGCTTCCATCGCGTGGCTCTGCAGCCTCTTCCGCAGGCGGGAGATGGACAACTAAACGAAATTTAGATTTGGTGTATTATGATTACCGTGTATTATTGCTCAGGAACTGCCAGGGCTCGAAACCGCATCCCAAATATCTCAGCCTCCCGGCCTCTTTGCAATCTCCACATGGCTGCCTGAACTTTCACCACTAAATCGATTGGCAGAGCCTTTCCCAATACGGTGGTAGCCTCGTAGGAGGTTGTTCTAAAAACACCATACAATTAAGGCTATGCGCTGGGCACTCCTTAAATTTTGAAGAAGTGCTCTCTTCATATCCAACCTATGCGCTAAAATGGGTGCAGCGTACCTCGGAACACCATGTACATTTGACAGCCTGATAACCCATAGTCTTTCCGACCAATCCTCCTAAGTTTGTGCATCACGGAGATGGCTTCTGCCGCTACTTGCCTAATGTGGTTCCTAAAATGCAAATTTTCATCAAACAAAACACTTATGAACTCTAAATCGGCTGATTACACAGCCTTTATATTTAATAGGATGGTTACGATTGTACGATAATTTTTCTGCACCCTTGAGAATCATAAACTTCGTGTTGGGCACAGAAATCTTTAAATTTTGTATGTCCATCCAGCTCTCTGCGGTGAATAAGGCTGCCTGCGTCCAGTATTTTAGCTAAGATCGTGAATTACCACAAACTAAATGGATACAGTTATCGGCGAAAGCCTGGTCCGTGACCCCTTCTGGAAATTTCAATCCCAGAAATCCGTCGAATACCAGGTTCCACAGAAGAGGACTGAGAACGGAACCTTGCGGGCTTCCCCTGGTAACGGAGTTTTCCACAACTAGGTGCGCATCCTTAAACAAATTATCACGGTTATACGGTTATACAAATTATCACGTACCACGGCCTGCAGGGCTACGAAAGGATTGCATATATTAAATCTGTGAGTTTTCCGGAATTTGAGATGAATCAACTACCCTAAGATGTTGTGCATTGCTTTCATTTTATTTCGCCACTTACTTTTGATGGTTTTTTGATTTTTTCTTTGTTTGATTAATGTAATAGATGTAAATTTGTGTAATTGATAATACTATTTTTTGATGTTAATGCTGTTATGTTCTGAACTTGATTAATTTTCTTTGGTCTCATCTTTGTTTGTAATTATTTATGTTTATGTGTACAGTACAAGATATGTTTACATTTTTCCAGTTATTTCAATTGAAACCCTTCTTTTCATATCATTTCTTTTTGTATTCAAATTTACTTATAATTCGGAACTGATTTAAATTAAACACTGCGCCCAAAAAATCTTCTGTTTAAGTTATCTCGAAAAAACTTCTTAATGGACCACCATAGAAATTTGTTCGCTAATAAAAAAAGATTCATTGAATACAGAATAAAATCCCGAATTGAGAACCTCTGTACGTTATAATTAATTATCAATTATATTATCACGCAGCAAAAATGTGAAAATCTATATATATAAAAGGCAATGTTCGTATGTGTATCGCTATAGAGTAAAAACTACTGGAATGATTTATGCAAAATTTACGACTTTTGCAAAATGGTTCGAAGAAGGTTTAAAGTTACAGAAATCCTCGATATGAACAGTAAAAAGAAGGTTAGGGGTATTTTGAACAAACTACTGTGTTTAGGGAGTAGATTGAATTAAATCTGATAGGTAGTGCTGTTCTGACAATTGCATTTTTTTACGTTGTGATTAGAAAGTGGAAGGTTACATTTTGTGAAGTTCCGTAATGTTCAGTTTTTTAATGTTTTATCAGACTTTCATTTACGTTCATTTAATTTTTATATATATATATATATATATATATATATATATCGAAGCACTACCGGGTTAGCACTGAAGTCGAACACGCGTCGAATGACTTGATGAATGGGATATTCAGGGCGAGACGACGGGCAATGCGATTAGTTGTTCGTTTCAACCACGATGCTCCGCCACCACCATCATCAGCATCACCATCTAACCATCAAGAAGAAGATGCAGAATCCGATGGGTCCGTAACGGATTTCAGTCCGAACGACAACAACAGCAATAACAATGATAATCAGCCACCATCATCGCCATTACCAGATAATGAATTACAAAACATACATGAAATTATCGATGGTGTTAATGGACAGAGTAGTAGTACCAATCATTGTGTTCGTCGTGGACATCAATGTCGACGTCGACATGTTCGAGTGTGTCGTCTTCCGGAGGTCACAGTCGTGAATGTTAGTTCGACACCATGTCCACGTCGATCTCATTGTAGAACTCTAAATAGAATTCTACAACAGGTCGACGCTAATTCAAGCCAGTCTGTTGAGGTCAATGATGGAAATTCATCAACCGACAGATTTCCGATCTGTTTAACAGAATCAATAACTGTCGAGTTGTTGGTTTGCAGTCATCGATACTGCGAAGGCTGTATGCGAAAATTAGCGAGGTACAGCAGAAATTGTCCCGTCTGTCGACGAGATGTATTGGGCTACCGCAGAAAAGTAATTTTTTAAAAAAATTATTCATATTATTTCATATTTTTTACATATAATTTTTTCACTTACAATAAAAGAAAGGCAATATATAGCCGCACAAAAATGAACAATAGTCGTGATCAATAATTTATTACATAATGGTTTTTTTAAATAAACGTAAGTCAATATATATCCGCATGATAAAAAAATGAACAATAGTCATGGTCGAGGACTACTAGGGTTTTGTTGGACTACAATAGTCATGTCCGTTGGCTATGAGCACTTTGTTTACGATACTTGGTCTCTTTTGTGGAGTGTTGTCGTCATTTTGCAAAGGGTTGCAATAATTTTGCAAAGGGTTTTCCTACAGTATCCATTGCAAAAGATTTTAGACACGATCTGTACAAAAAAAGTCTTTTTAATGATTCCATTATGTACACAAGCGCGTACGGGATCATAAGCACTTTGCACAATATATTTTCTATTAACAAGTCAAAATTCTTCTCCTTCTTGTTGAAATCGAGAATGCTATATATCTTAGCACGAAGTCAAACAAATTCACGAATAGCTTTTCCATTCATTTCGTCTTTGAATTTACCAAGTTGTTTCTTATTGGTATTACTAAAACATACGTGATCGCAAGGGTAATATGAAGTCGCGATCGATAATGTGAAGAATATCGTTGTAAACGTTATCGGTCACGATATGATACATCAGACTGTCTTTATCGGTCATTAGAAGATTTATATTATGACCGTACTTTTCCACCATGTAGTCATAGTGGAATTCGTACATATTCATTTTGCTAATGTCCAATACGGTAAAACCGATGTAGATCGGACGATTGAGGAATATCTCCGTTTTCTTCAGACTTACCCCGACGAGATCCTTGTTATAGATGTACCGAGCCTTAACTATCGGTTTTGCAATCACCTTATCCAGCTTACGTTCGTTAGTGACCAGTTTGAAGTCTATTCTGTTTCGTACGTTTTCGAAGGACTTGCCGTACACCGCGTTGTTCATTAACTTGAAAATGTCCTTTTCAAAACTGTTTCGTGCTTGCGCACGCGTTTCAGTATTGAAGTCGATGTACGGTTTCAACCAAGGAGACTGGGAGAATTCCAGAACTCTGTAAACGTTTTTCACTTTCAGTCCTAGTCGAGTGTATAACTTTAGGTTTCTGTAATGTAAAACATATCGTGCCTTGTCGTACAATGTTGTCATTAATTTCTTTACGGGACATCTCTTTATGTCCTTCAAATAGGGGAACAACATGTCATCGATTACATAGACGTAACCGGATAGAAGATGATGGGCTACCTTATCGGTAAAACTAGCGTTAGAATTAGGGGTGGCAGTGTCCATCGGATGAACAAAAGATTCGAAATCCGCATACACCGCATACGGAACGTAGAGTGTGGACGAGTAGACCCTAAACTTCATCACGCATTCCCATTCTTTAACAGGATCGGGTAATCTTATCCTTTGTGCACCGTGTCGCTTACACTCGATGAAATGTTTGTTTAGGTTTTGTGTAGCGACGAGTGAACCTGATGAACTAAAACGGCGCAGACAATACGGACTATATTGACTGCTGCATCGACTCTATGTTAAACATGAATGGAGACGAGATAGCCCGTTCATACCAGGTTTGGTATTTATAAGGCAATAATGGAATTTATCTCTCGTGCGAGCTGATTCCCGACGCTGCGATTGGACAGCTTCAGACCGCGTCGGATCCACAATTCTTCAGTCGAGCGCCACGTCCCGCACTGTAAACATCTTTCTCTACGTCTGTCCGCTGACGCACGCACGCGCACACACCGCCGCCTCACAGTGCACGATCCACGACGAGATCCTCACTCTGTGACGCGCGCCTCCCGACGCTGTCGCATGGACGACCAGGATCATACTCGAGGTACGTCGTCAAAAAACACGTCACAATCCAAGATGGCCGTCCACCGCCATCTTGGCGGGCTACGGCGTCACTGACGTCACTATCCAAGATGACCGACCACCTCCATCTTGTCCACCATCATAGTCGCTATCTTAAATTGGCGGACAAGATGGCCGCCAAGATAACCGACGGTCGCCATCATGGATTCCAAGATGGCGGCCGTCCGCCATCTTGGAAGGACGTCATTTTTGACGACGTACCCCTATTTCCGTACTACTATCGGTCTAGTGGTTGGGAGGCTCTGTCAAGATTTCTGCCAATTATTTTAAATACATATAGATTAATAACCAGTTATTCCATTATTTTCTTATTAACCAAATATTAACTTAGAATATATATTTTTAGGTAAGTAATCTAAATAAAATAGTGTTTATCCTTATTTTATTATTTTATCTGTTTTTATTTTATTTTTATGAACTAAGTAATGCAGTAAGCCTTCAACTTCGATCGAAGATTCTTAATATTTTTTTAATATTTAGTTAGAAAAGATTAAAAAATAAAATATTATCTGCCATCGGTCGTTCTTTACTTTGATTTTCAGCGGTATGCGTATAGAATGAATTTTAAGTATGGAATACGCTAAATGAAAGAAACGAGTATAACGATTTATTTTTAATATTCATAAGTCATCCGTCAATAAAAAATGTCTGCAAGGTTATCAGTAGGCGTATGGTGGATATAAATTTGAAAAGCATTATTAGTGATTAACTATTCTTGTGTAGGTTTTTTTTTTTTAGATATCAAGTATAATCCTCAGAGAATGGGTTCGTTCGCTGAGTTACCTCTTATGCTTTTTTCTACTACATCATTTTCAACAATAAAAGTCTTTTAATATTATTTTAAAAGAATAATAAAATTTGTCAAGCAATTGGGTGTTTCCGCAATTATCACAAATTTAATAACGTTTTTACTGTTTATCCTAAGTTAATCGTTTACCATGAACTATAATTATAAAAAAAATAAATTTTGCGCTTATAAAATATGTATCACGATCTCGAGTTATACGACTAAAGCTAATATTCTTGCATATTATGATAACCTCACTAATTTGAGTATTGTAAAGGTAAGTCCAGATTTGGATTCATATTCTGAAGGAAATTCATTATAATAAAACGTTTTTAAAAAAAAATATATAAACACTCCTCCACCTGGATGTTTTGTTTGTCTTATTTTTAATATTATTTCAAAAAATTACTGTTGAATTGTTATTTAACATGTTATTAGATTTGCTACCTTATGCATTTTTGGTTACACAATGTTATATTCACACTTGTTGACTGCGAAAATAAGAAGACATTTTACGTTTATGATTTGCGAAACTGGATCTTACGTCATTTTTAACACTTCTATTTGTTGTATATTTTTTAAAGATATTGCCGGATTTGATACGGTTAAATATCAGATCAACTTAAAACTGTAAACTATAACTGAGACAAGAGTTTACCTAAAGTTATGTTATTAAATTTTCTCTAAAATGTCTAAACGTCTTTCTGCCTTTTTAATTAAGGTTGACGTTGTTAAAAACAAATAAAATCAAGTCGGTGCAAATTAATTGAATTACATAAGCTTAAATATTTTTATAAGAAAAATACATTTTTTCAGTTTTATTGTAGAAATAAAAAAAGTAAAGCCTCTAAAAATTTAACATTTTATTAAAATTAAGAAAAAATTATGCGTGATTAAACATAACCAAATATATCATTTAAAAAATGCTTTACGTATTTAAAAAAAAAAAATTCACAACTTCACCCCCAACTGGGCTGTGTCCTCAAGCTGTTGCTTAAAAACTTCTCTGGGATAACACGAATGTCTCCTGACAGTTTGAAAGCAATCGGTTGGTAGGATTTCGTGTGATCTTGTTGCAAATAGACAGACAAAATTTCGCATGTAGCTATTATATTAGAAAAATGAACTTTTTTAAAAGAAATCCTATTTTTAACTCTTTGTAATTTTCCTCCGTGGTGAACTGATAACTTGTGAATTCTGTTTTTAAGTGAATGTTCATTTTAGTTTCTTTTTTTTTTTCTCTGGATTCACATATTTATTTGCTTTTTGCTAAACTGAAAAGATATTGTATCTAGACTGCATCTACAGTCTTACCGAAGATCTAAATTCTATGTTATGCAGTCTTCTGACTGTTAGAAACTAAAAGAAGAAAGAAAAAAACTTTTTCAACACTTTCGGGCTGTAAATATCTGATCACATTTGCGCTCTTTTTTCATATTGCAATTGAAATAGGAATTTTTTATTAAACAGTAACTGTTATAAGTTTTTTTTTTAATGTTTTTCTTTATGGCACATGTTGAAGTTTTATGATAACGTTAATTGGTATAGACTGGACGTAAGTCGTTATTTAAGCGATAATTAAGAGTAACATACCTTGCTACTGGTGTATAAGGCCCTTAAAATAGGCCTTAAAGATAAAGTGCGTCTTTTATCGTAAAGGTTTCGATTATTTTTTTTTTCTCAAAGCCTTGCGCGTTGACTTTAAAGATGTGTATCGTGGCACTCCTTCAGATATATTAAGAACTTTATTGAGAGAGATAACGCAACAGCGTTCTTGACCTTCTTGAAACTTCTCGCATAACACGGGCTGTCATTGGAGGAATCCTGCTGAAGTTCTCTCACCCGATTAATGAATTACTGAGTCGAGTTTACGAATGTATGTATACTGTGTTTTTATCGTTAGTACTATGGAAAGTACTAACAGATGACGTTCGTATCATCATCCAAAACTATAAATTGCAGGATGTGAAATATACAGAAAAACGTGAGAATAGGAACGCTAAAAGACATTTTGGACCACCACTAACAGAAAAAATGATTAAAACATGACGAGATCAGGACATTTTGAAAAAACTGTGCAAAGGGAAACGCAAAAACGCGGAAAACGTTCGAAGTGGCTAGAAGTAGAAAGTGAAATGTTGAAATCGAAAAATGGCATTGCGATTTCAACAAAAATGATTCGCACATACGCGGTTAAAACAACTTGTTAACGGTAATTTCACAATTTCGAAGGGGGTATCATGGTGTTATCGATTTACTAAACTTAATGGACTCGCTATGCGTACCAAAACTAAAATTTGTTACAAAATGTCAGATTAATTTAAAAATATTAATGTGGAGCAGTTGCTTAACACGATAGCACCAAGTCTTGCGACGATGATTGAAAGAATCATTGATTCAAAGATTGAGTCGACTCATCGGAGAAAACAAAGTAAAGATGAGAAGGCTCATCCCCGAACTGACGCTGTTGACATGAGACACACCAACGCCGTTTAAAAAAACACCTAAATCTGCGATTGTAAAGTCACCAACTTGTGTAAGAATTAAAAATCTTGATTTATCTGACAAAGAGAAACAGATCGCTCCGTCGTGTAGTCACAAATCTAAAGAAATTGTGACAAGAAAACCTGAATCTGCGGAAATGGAGGTGCAAGTTATTATAGAAAAAGCACCAGGCGCAGATGAAATAAAACCTGTACCAATAGAGCCTCCAAAAGCGCAAAGATCAGCTTCGGTGAGAGCATCTATTTCAGCTGGACCCAGTACTGCAGTAGAGATAGAGTCCGGCTCATCCGCCGCGGAGACATCATCGCACATTAATTTAGATTCTTTAGCAAAGATGCTAACAGCACCGGCGAAAGTTTCATCAACTGACATCAGTCGAAGAACGTCACTGGCATCCGAAATAGAGGAAGACGATGCCATGTTTGAGGCCTCAGATACGCTGTCATCAGAGGTTGAGGCCGTCAGAAGAATGGAGAAACATAAAAAAGGATGGCCGAAAGGAAAGCCTAGAAAGTAATTTTATTGGATCAGAAGTTATAAGAAAAGTAAAATTTTGTTCATTTTTTTTTCGACACATGAAAATGTGAAATATTGAACCCTTTTTTAATTTTTTTTTGAAGTGGGATGGGGCTAATGACCAAAGTAGTCGATGCCCCTAAAAACCTCATCTCAGGAATCTGTATTATTCTTTTTTAAATCTCATTTTTTTCAGTGGTAAAAAAAATACTCTCCCTTTATTGTAGATAGATGAGCCAAAATCCTAAAAAATAACACAAGTAGTACCTTAATGTCTTTTTTTCACCACTAACCTACAGAATTTCAAGACTTTGGTGTTACGTTACGGCGGCCATATTGGATGTCCCCCACCTCTTCACCAGGAGCCTATAAGATTGCTGGCTGCGTCCCTTTCCCTCAGGTAGACTATTTATACCAAAAAATAACGCACAATCCTGTTCTCTACACTTTCAAAACTCCCAACACGATGATTTGGATAGCATCTAGTAGGATAATGCAGTCCCTCCGAATGCACCTGTTTATCGCAATATCTAGAAGGTCTGCTCGGAAGTCATACCGTCCAAAGAGTATTGCACACTGACGTCCAACACATTCGCTCATTCGCAAGATGACCTCCGGTAAAGAGTCTAAGAGCTAGATACGGAGATACGGTAGGTTTAGTTATTGGGCCATTAAGGTGTCAAAGGATAATTAGTAGTTTTAATTGTTTTACAATAACTTCATATTTGTATAAGAAAAAAGGACGAGGAAATTGTAATATAATCTATTTTTTTAGAGTACAAATAAAATATTAATTTTAAAAACAAAACTTGGTAGTAAACTAATCGAATTTGTTTTGGGTAGGATTTAAAATGTAAATTTTCTACATATAGGAAGGTGTAGTTACTTTATCGTTAAACATCTAAAAAAAAAATTATTTTTAAAAAGAAACGTAAATATTCTATATTTATTTATTAGACTACGGTAATTTATCAAAGATATGTAAAGGAAAGGAATTATAATTATATTGTCACACTATATTATTTAAAATAGATAAAGTTTCCCTAAATAAAGAAATTAACCTTTATAATTATAAAGAAATTATATTATAAGAAATTATATAATAATTAAAATATTGCTCATACAAATGGATATAATACTAATACAATAAATAAATTGTAACATAGAATATATAATAAAATTAATACGATGAACAGTATAAAATTATTACCAGAAAAAATACATATAAAAAATGAATACACGCCAAAAAATCAGAAGATTTTACAAAAAAATTATCATAACACCGCGTATACTACAAATAATAAACTACTTAAATATATTAATAATAATTATAAGAAAATAATAAACAACGATTCTAAATTTAATAAACAAGGCGTACATAAATTGTAAATATTGTGATATGATATATATCTGTATGACCAACAGTATATTTTCCGTACGCTCAAAAGAACATACTTTAAAGAAACTTTTAAAGATTTTTAAAAACTTGCTTTATACTTTTCAGTCATAGAATAATCAGATTATTATCATATATTGCACGAGTTTAATTAGTAGGTTAATTTGGATTTTAAACCCTGCATATTCGGTTTGCAGATTTTGTTGTTTTTATATCCGCACCCTTAATTTACTCCGGTCGGGGGGATGTTTGCAAAAATAATGCTGGAATAATGTATTGCCACCCGACCTTAGTAACTGTGAGAAATTTTATCGATCGGCGGCAATATTAGGAAGTATGTTAAATTAAGGATGCAAGATTTGAGGACACACATGAAAAAAAATTGAATAAACTTTGGGAGTTTTAATAAGGCAAGTAAAAAAAAAAAAAAAAAATGTTCAATTTGGGGGCTCCGTATACTCAAGGAGAAGCATTCAAGTAAAATTAATTTTCAAGGAAATAATCCCTAAGGGGAAATAATAAATTTAAATATGACTTTTTAAAATCACATAGATACAGCCATAATTCTAAATAAACAAAATTGTATTTTTCTAGGAACGGGATGAAATTTTTGGGCTAATTTGTTTGTTTTTTCAAGAAATATTTAGGCGTAAGGGTTATCAAGAAATTAAGATTTCTATATTTAAAAAAATATGAAATGTAAAACAAATTGTTAGGGATGTAGGATGTAGAGGGTATACTGAAATGAAACGACTAGCACTAGATAGGGAATCTTGGAGAGCTGCATCAAACCAGTCAAATGACTGAAGACAAAAAAAAAATATTTTAAAAGCAAAGGGTAACTTGCGAGATGGATTTAAATTTAAAATTTTTAAGTTATTTTAGGTTATAAAAGATATATTTTTTTTTTACCACAGACTATTGGAGTGGGATGGGCAAACCATTTCTATTATTGTTTAAACACTCACTGATTCACCCACTGTATTAGAAAATACAAATGGGGAAAAATTCCCATTAAGCCTTTTACCGAAGCATAATATATGGGTAAGAAAAAGCAAAAATATATAGTCACTTTAGGAAGGGGTAAATATTAAATAAAAATTGATGGTAATTTGTCATTTTGATAAAAAAACTTCAAATTTGAAAGAAATTTTTATTTCTAAAGTGTCCTAGTATAGATTTGAAATTTTATTTTGGTCAAAATACCCCATACCCCCGTTTTTCCAATTTTTGCAAAAAATTAATTTAATACTAGGTACCTTTCTACCAAGTTTGAAGAAAATCGATCAGCGGGGTTCAGATTTATAAGACATACATACATACGTACGTACATACTGTACATACGTACAAATGTCCATCTGACAAAAATAAATGTTTTGAACTTGAGAGCATTGGAAAAAGAAATTTTTTGGTGATTTTTACAATTTATTTAAAAATTTTTATCGTTAAAAAAGATTTTTCCACTTAAAGTCAGAAAAGTTAAAAGAAGACCTTTTTTTAATTTTTTTGATCGATATATATTTTTTTCCTTTATAGTAGTAGCTATAGCTGCTATTTACATAGTAGCATAGTAGTTACTGATATAGTATATACTAGTAAAGAGTAAAGAGCAACAATAGGCAGTGTACGCATGTATCAGTAATACGTATATAAATTTAACAATAAATACTATTGGTCAACTCAAAAAAAGGAGGTACTTACAAAAAAATAAGAAGCCCATCTCACATCCATAAGTTCAACAACGGCGAACTATTCAAGTCTAATCGATTACTTAAAAGTAAATTAAAATTTTTAAGTTTATTCATTTCCAATGTCCCTAAGAGGTAGTGTGAAATCTTTTTTCTCAACATGAAGTATTTTGAAATTAGAAAATATTTACTGTTAAATTGTATTTACTGTTAAATTTTTATATTAGAGTTGCATGTATGCACTTCATATTATTCTTCTTTGTCTCTGTGCATTTTATCGCTTGTGGTTTTTGCATTTACCTTTTTCGTTGTAAGTACTTTTAGCTTTAGTATTCTGTTTGTAACACTAGAGGAAGATACTATTTACAGAACAGCTGTTGTGGTTTCATTAAAATAATTTTTTGAAAATCAAATAACATTTATTTATTTTTATTTGTCATGATGGATTTTCATCAAGTAATTGTTTCATCCATCGATTATGTGTGAATGCATATTTTACATTTCAGTTATACCTCGTATAAGCAGGTAAGAAGCTACAAAAGTACATATTAAAGTAATAATTATTATAAATATAATAATTACTATATAAAGTATATATTTTTAAGACACCTGTGTGTCCAGCACAACTAGATGTTACCAAAGTCTTAAATCCAAAATTTCGAAATTCTACGGCTAATCATTTTTGATTTATGCATGATACGTACGTACAGACGTCACGCCGAAACTAGTCAAAATGGATTCAGCTATAGTCAAAATGGATATTTCTGTTGAAATCTAAACCGAGATTTTCGCGATCACAGTACTGTCTTTACTTCGTACAAGGAAATAAAAAAGAAAAGGAATCTATTAAATGTTGCTAATATTTATTTATAAAGTGTGAACTAAAAACTAATCACAAAAATTGACTTTTTTCAGTATTAAACTCTTGACGTTACCGACTACTACTTTTTAAGTCTTAACTAGGGATTTAAACTCTAATACGTAAGAAATTTTTCATATATTTTCTTGAAAAATTAAATAAAAAAAAAAAAAATGAAGACACAGTTGCTATACTTTCCTTACAGTGCGAAATTTTTTTAAAACTGATTTCTTGAATAATTTTCCCTTAAAGTTTTTTTTTTTAATTTTTATTTAAACTATTATTTAAAGAAAATAAATTAAGTTTATATACATATATATATATATATATATATATATATATATACACCAAATATTTAAGATTACCAAAAAAGGGCCGAACAACAGTTTTCTACATTTATGTACGTAATATATTCGTATATAAGATTGAGTGCCACTCCTGTCAGTATATAATTGTTGTGTTAAAAAAAATTAAATAAAATATACACATGTAAACGTATAAGTATGTTCTCTGAAATAAATAATGTGAAATTATGTAGTTGCATATATAACATTATAAACCTACCTTTTACGACCTGTTTTAAATTAATAATTATAATACTAAAAATATTAAATAGGTTCAGTAAATTGATGGATGCCCATTATTTTTTTAAAGCTTAAACGAAATGAGTATTTTCCAGGTAACAAGAGAACTACAAGTCATGACATAATCTAAAGTGTAGTAATAATAAATGCATGTACATTAAGAAAACGAATTTTTTTTCTTTTCTTTTTATCTGTTTAACACCGGTATCCACGATCTAGTATTCATATCCGTGTAAAAATAAGTGACTTTACTAGGACTTGAACGCTGAATCTCTCAACTTCCAAATCAGCTGATTTGGGAAGACGCGTTCACTACAAGTCCAACCCGGTAGGTTGAGATAACGAGTTTAATCTGTTCATACCGTAAGTAGCACAGGCGAAACGAGCTTTCAGTCAGAAATACAATTTGTTTACATCAAAAATTAATTTAAATGTCAGGAAAAGATTTTTGAAAGTATATGTTTGCAGCGTCGCTTTATATGGAAGTGAAACTTGGACGATCGGAGTACCTGAGAAGCAAAGATAAGAAGCTTTTGAAATGCGGTGCTATAAGAGAATGTTAAAAATCAGGTGGGTGGATGAAGTGACAAATGAAGAGGTGTTGCGGCAAATCGATGTAGAAAGAAGCATTTGGAAAAATGTAGTTAAAAGAAGAGACAGACTTATAGGCCACATATTAAGGCATCCTGGAATAGTCGCTTTAATATTAGCGGGTCAGGTAGAAGGAAACAATTGTGCAGGCAGGCAAGTTTGGAATATGTAAAACAATTTGTTAGGGATGTAGAATGTAGGGGGTATATCGAAATGAAATGACTAGCACTAGATAAGGAATCTTGGAGAGCTTCATCAAACCAGTCAAATGACTGAAGACAATAAAAAAAAAAATTGTAAGGTGAAACTACAGTCTGTACTAGTAACACTCACTACTGCCATCTGTCGTTTTATTAACAAATAAAATGTTAATTTTTTTCTTTCAGGCTAATCGTATACGTTCATGACATATCTCGGTTAACCTTTTTTTTAATATGTAAAAAAAAAATAACGACACTCAATCATTTAAATTTAAATTAAACAGGAAACTTTCCTTGTCGTATCTAGATTACCATTCCGCAAAAGAGATTTTATTTCTTACTGTTGGGTGAAGAGGGTAATAATCGTCAAATTTTGTCTGCAGGAGATGGAGATTAATCGTACCAAAATGTTGATCGACGCATTTACTGTGAGTAAAGTTTTGCCCACAATATTACAAACAATCCCTTGTAATCGGGGAGCTCGGTGAAAACTTGTTCTCACGTCAAAATCATAATATCCGAGGATATACCTCAGCAATGAGTTTAAGCTGTATCTGCCGTGAACCTAAAGAATGTTTTCTGGTCGCTGTACAGGACAGAAGTGCAGAAACGTTACTGCCTCTCATAGCAAATTATAACCGGCCGGAACGGTAATTTTCTCAGACGAGTGGCTCGCATTTGAAACCTACCGAATAATTATAACCATCAAACGGTCAATCACTCGGAAAATTTAGTTTACCAGAAAAGAGGGGCTCGTGCTTAAACGACAGAAATTGCTTGGAGATGGGTAAAACAACGGAATAAAACAAACACCTTGTAGAACACTGCTTGAATCGTATCCCGTTTCAGTTTATTCGACGCCAGTGCTACCAAGATCGCGATTTTTTTCAACGAATCCTAAGAGATATTGCCGCTTATTGACATTCACAATGATAAATAAGGGGAGTTTTTAATTTTTTTTTTCTGTTAAGTACATGGCAATTTAATATAATAATATTACGTAATTACTCAAAACAAACGTATTTTGACACTTAACGGAAATTATACAAAACTGGTACGAAATTAATCGACATATTCTTTTCAAATAAAAATAGGTATAAAAAAAAAAAAAAGGTGATATCATTTCTTCTTTTCCATTAAAATTAAACATACTGTTCATAAAGTTACTCAAATTTAAAATAGGACGATGATTATCCAAACCCCAATTTTTCGGACGATTAACTACCCGGATTGTTTACATCTGCATTGGACAGAAAAAATAGTTACACTATGTAAAAAAAATTAAATTACTATTCAAATAACGCTTTTCTTTTACCGAAATTCTATGATCTTTTATTTTTACTGGGTTTTTAAATGAATTTTTTGTAATTCTTATCGCATGAAACGTAGTACATTTAGGCCTATATTAAAGTAATTAAAATTAATTTCTGAAAATATTAATGGAAACTGGTCAAATTAACTGGTCAAGCGTGTGATGTAATTATGATAGTTGTTTTAATTCTGCTGCGCACATACATTAGATCAAAAGAAATGACATCATTATTACATTCTTTGCCAGATTTTTTTAAAAGAAATAGTGTTTTTAAAGGTAAGTTTTTATTACTGACTGTCACTAAGTTTTATTCTATCTATTAAACAACAAACAAATCCAGTTTTGTAGAAGATAGAATTTTTGTAAATTTTGATGCTTTTTTCAGCAAGTTTCTATAATTGGGAGACCTTTTACAATAGGCGGCAACATTTCTGTTTTTGTTGGAAGTTGTGTAAACGCGCCACGATATGGGATGGAATGACATCGTAGCCGCATGGCGTGACATTACCGCCGCCACCACGCAGTAATTAATTATTTATAATATTCCATTCCTCAGAAATCATACATGCGAGTTGAATCCTTCATTGATTGTTGTCATATGTTTATTTTTGCATAGTGTACGATGATTATTATTGATCATGTATTCTGCGACGTAGAGCTCCGTGAATTGCCTGCGGTTGCTTATCTATTTCCTGAATGTGTTCGGTAATTTTTGTCTTCAATTACTGCAGGATGTATGGATTGCTCCAATAAAAATTTTCTTTAAAATTACCCACAGAAAGAAGAAGTCTGAACTAGTTAGATCAGGAGATGTTCGTGACCACAATCGTTTAGAAATCATTCTTCTAACGAAAAAACCTGTAGTATCTCCATAGTAGAGCAACCTCTATGATAAGTGGCGCTGTCCTGTTACAACTAGCAGTCACACTCATCCTCTTGTAGTAACCCTATGAATAGTTGATTAATTTGTCTATGGACGGAAGCATCCTCAGTTTTTCCAAAAAACAAGGGTTCTATTATTCATCGCCTTAAAACCGCACACCATACGCCAATTTTTTTGTGGGTGGGGGAGATTCAAAGAAATTTGTGGGCTTTCAGTATTCCATGTTCGGTAGTTCTGACTATTAACATACCCACCAAGATGAAACCACTCTTAATCTGTGAAAAACACTTGATCTAAAACCCCAGTGTTACCTCTGACAAAGTTCCTGAACCGTTGACGATAATGAATCCTTTTAGCATAATCAACATTAGTTAGCTCATGGATAATCTGTATTCGATACGAATAACATTTCAACATACTCCTCGCTGCAGTGTGACTGAACCTAGTGAAATGTACTTTTCCTGACTTAGTCTTCGTAAAAAATTTATGAGGAGATCTTAATTAACTGCAGCATTAATGTCCTGTACGACCTGTACAATTAAAAGGCTGACCTGTGTCGGCATGTTTCTGATCTAACAGCAAACCTGTTTCGTGAAATATTTTAATTAATTTCTGAGTAAGATTTTTCACTTGCGCTTCCTTTTTTAATCTCTTCCTGAAATTTCGCCGACATACAACATGAGATTTCGTCTCTAAGTAAGTTTTCATCACGAATATACGTTCTTCAACAGTAACCGCGTTTTAACAAACGAAATATGATTACGCAATCTTGTTTAAATTCCACAGAGATTGGCAATACTCAAATGTGCAGGCAATAAACAGTCCTTCTCACTCCAGCTCCAATCATAACAATATCTAATAATTATTTTATACATCTCACATCAATATATGCATTTTAACAAATATATGCATTCAGTTTCTAAGAGATGAGGCCTCTTTTAACATTCTGTAATCTTATAAGTAACTCTCAAATAGCTACCTAATAGCAAAAAATAAAGAAATAGAATTTAACTAATCCTCTTACCTTCATTCAATTTTTAGATATGAAATTACTACTTGGAATATAATGTAGGTCACTTTTGAAAAAAGTTGTAAATAGTCTTAAATGACTGCCATTTTGGTTACATACCTAACATAATAGTAAGGTGTATGTAAACGGTTACGTAGCCCTTAGTAGCCTGAAGTAAAATTTTTTTTCATTGCTTCTTAAAATATCCATTTAAAATTTTTGATTTGCTCACCTATGCGAGTCCCTGTTGGCTTTTAAGTGTGATGGTCTCATACAGAAAAATAGATCGTTTTGAGAAAGGAGAATTTGCTAAATTGTACTTTTTCTCAGTTGAAAAAGTTTCTTTTAAACATTTTCATACTTTATTTTCATTTATGAATGTGTGTGTGTGTGTGAATTTATATATATATACATACTAGCTTCCTGTCTCAGCTCGCGGTAAATAGTTAAATAGTTACTTGCGTTTCCCGTAGTGGTCAATATTTTTGTTTTATATTCATTAGTCAGGTAATTGGAGGCAGGTACAGCCAGTCACAAATACAGTAATGGTCACAGTGGCTGTATTCGTTGAGCCACAGCGCCGTATACTTTCACATCCCTAAAAAAAAAACCGAAACTGGTTTTTAAATATTTATCTGAAGAGTATTTGCAAGCCCAGATCTACTGAATATCTCGTTTACTGTAGTCGGGATTGGGAAAATTTACAATCGTTTTTCAAAAATTTTTTTACCTTTCTTCATTCCCTTTCAAGGACGAATTGCAAAAATCAAGAAATCGGTTTATTGACATGAAAATTATTCTCACCAAAAATCAGGTTGATTTCTACATTTGTTACAATGAAATTAAAAAAAATTACAGGTTTAAAAAACAATTTTAACCTTCGAAAACTCGGAATGGAACTCAAAAAATCTAGAAATTCATTTTAGATGTTCATAATCAATCAGTTCAAACCCAGCTCACACAGAAATAGACACTCACAGTTCACAATACATTAATTCAACTCATTAAAGTTTTCGCTTTAATGAAGTGAATTTAAAAAACCCTCTTCCTCTTTTACACACACATACACACACACATATATAAATATATATATATATATATATATATATATATATACATTTTTTTAATTTGTTTATATTTTTTACTTCTAAAATATATTAATTTTATTTTTTTTAAGTTAGGACAACAATGAAGCAAGCAAATATCATTTCTTCTTCTTTATTTTTATTTTCTCTCAATATATATTCTTTCATCCTTTCCGCGTGTTTTTATCTTTCTTTTTTCCGGCCATTTCATTTTTGTGTAATTCTTTACTTTCCTCGCCGTTATACGTACCCATGGTTGCTCTTTTTTTTCCAGAGTTTAATGAATGTTTGTTTATTTACTCTCTGTTAATCCATTCTGTGTAAATATGGCCCAGGTATCTCAGTATCCTTTTTGTTACCGCTCTTTAACAGAGCCCAGTCGGTAAGGTATAACGTTTCACCTCTATGGTATCGTTCTCATTACTGTGGCGGATTGGCTGGGTTTGAACCTTTTAAGAAGTTCTTTATATTATAGATTTCTTTGATCAGGCAACGTACAGGCGGCGCAACGAATATTCATGTTTACGGCAGCGACAGCCGCAGTTCCGATTATTCTACTCGTGCCATGCTTTTAGCATAATATTTGCTTCATTACCTAACAACGAATAGGCCTTCTTAAGATGTGTTGTGTTGTTATTATTGGATCGCAGAACACAATTTTTTTATATTTTAATCACCTCAATGTTAATATTTCGAACATTATTACATTTTTAATTTTAATTTAATTTAATTATATATATATATATATATAGATTTTTTATGTCAAATTTAATTTCCTAACTGAAACCTTTTAATTAATATCCGACCATTTTCTTCGAAAGAAATTATTATTATGCATTTTTCAAAATGGAAAACGTGCTAAGAATTACAAAAGCGCAGCGCTTATGTGAAGCGGGAAATTGTGAAATAGAGAGCCTACTCTTAAAAGGTATAATATCAAAATCATTTTGATTCGCAATAAAATAAATCATTCTATTTTCAAACAGATATTGAAAAGTAAATGCAAGATAATGATTACAAACAGTAAATAATGGAATAATAAATTACAGCAGAAATTAATTATTTTTAAATGGTAGAACAAAACAAAACTATTTTAATAATAAAACGATGAACGCCATCCACTTTGCAAGAATTATTAGAATTTACGATGTTACTGTCATCAGAATCATCATCGTAATCATCGATGTCACTTTCATTATCTTCTAGTAAAAAAATAATAAATGATTCAATAGCATTGTCAAAAATGCGTCCTTGTGGCATAAATTCAGCTTCTGTTTCCTTAACTTTATTAAAATACAGCTTCCCGTTTTTTTTTCTTTCAAACCCGCCACTTTATTTTCACATAGCTTTTGAATATCTTTGATATCAAAAGTTACAGTATGATTTGTTACGTCCGTTAACTTATGACCATCTCGATAGGATTTAAATTTGAGTGGCATGGAGGTATTTGGAGAACATCATGCCCATTATTTTTGTAAAAGTTCGTCAAACGCATAAACAGAAACGTTTTCTGTTTGCTTTTACCAGATTGTACAATTGTTGTTTCAGAAATCAAACGGCAGGAATGAATGAAGAACATAATGCTTCTGAAACCGATTATCATATCTTCTTTTATAAATTGGAAATCTGAAATTTTTCTAAAACGGCCTTGCGACAGGGTGTGTTGTAAAAAATTACAACACAATTATTGGGAAGGTTGGAATTAACAATTCTTCTGTCCATTTTAAGTCATTTTCCGCTTTTATTTGACCTCTGTAATTACCACTTTTTAAACTTGCTTGCCAAATTAGTAAGGCGTTTGGTATAAAATCCATTTCTCCTCCGACACGCACTATAATAAATTTGCTGCCTTTCGAAACAGTAACTTTTATCCATCACCTGAATCAAAACACTACGATGTAGTGAGAGAAAGATTTTTCGAGATATATTCTCGGCCTATTTTCGGTTCTAAACATTTTTACGGTAGTCACGATACTGAATACGCTTAAATCTTATGTCATGTCGCTCTGAGAACTTTTCCGACATTTTCGACTTTTTTTCAAATAAGTCTCTATTCCTGAATAACCAATGGCATCTTTAATCGCTAACCTTATCTTTTTCACCGTCGGCAGTTGTTTGTGAATTTTGTGAAATTTTTTTTGGTCCGTCCCGCCACACACTTGAATGATTCTGAGAAAGGTGATTGACTCATTTCCTGAGTTATAATGCTTGGCTTGTACGTATTATTTTTACAATAACTAAAATCACGATAGCTTATAAACTGTAGTTATATACCTTACTTAGGCCTTTAGGCCAGATCTGTGCCAATTCGGCTTGGACAAGCTATAATTTGTGTATAGGTATGAATATGAAACATTTGTGTGCTTTTGAAGACAAAAATTAATGTTAGTCATCAACTTAGATAATCGGGATGGACTTTAAATACAAATGATCTTGTATTTACGCATACAGTTGAAATAGTAAAGTTTGATAGAAAAAGCATAATCAAATGAAATTTTCTTTAAAATATTACATTCGTATGGTTGTGATTAAATTTTGGCTGTATAAAGAGAAAATTTACCGAGATAGTTCTGCGTTTAACCATCATTTTTACTCGATAATTTTTACTAAGTTATGTTCCTATACCGTAGATTGAAGGTATAACGAAGTAAAAATTTAAAACTCTTCTTTTTAAAAATTTTTAAATACTACCCATATATAGACGACCCATATAATAATTGGGCAAAATTTGTAGAAAATAGGTTCGGTCTATCCTGAGATATAAGGTCAAAAGCGGTGCAAAACACACATATATTAGCAAAACATTTGACACCCAATTTTTGGGACATCATATTTTGTCATGCAAGTCTGTCACAAGGAGAGCCATGCAGTATTTGTCCCTTACAAGAGCCATCAACTTTTTTTACTACTTTCACTGGATCTATAAAAAATATAACATTAGAGCTTTTTTATTACATACGATCTAAATAAAATATTTTTATTTTTTATTAATAAAAATTAAAACAATAATTAATAAAGCAGTGTTTAATTCGTAACACAGCAACCTCATGTAATTTAAATATTTAATTCTATTCAAATATCTAATAAAAGTGCATGGGTCGGTTAAAAACTGTCGGTTAAAAAAGTCGGGTAAAAACTAAAATAATAACAAATTACATAAATTAAAAAAAATAATTTTATAATAAGTAAAGAAAACAAAAGCTTCAAATAAGGTAAAGGCGTGATACAGAAGACCTGGAAAAGACAAGTGGTACACATTTACAACATTTATAATGGGTGTTTGTTTTAGAGTGATAGAATTTTGAATTGAAATAAAACACATAAAAAGGTAAGTTTGAAAACAATTTTGTTTTTATCAAAGATAATTTTTCCGTTTATTTTTGAAAATAATTTCAACCACGATTAACTTAGATCAACAGGACTAGACAATTCCAATTTTGAACCAATTTAAATGTAATTCGGGACCTATGTTGTTAATAACAAGAGTTATGTTTCCTTCCAAAGCGTGAATTGTTGTTGGTTTATCAGCATAAACAAAGAGCAAATCATCCCCAAAGAAAATAATCTACTGGTGTTAAGTCACATGATCTTGGAGGACAATTCACTAGAATATTACGTCAAATAATTCGATCGCAAAATTGATTAAATCAATGGAATAATTTGGTAGCAGGATGTGGTTTAGATACTTCCGATCTTCTTGAACTATCACTGACAATACCGATATTTTCGTCTGTACTTACAGGTCTTGTTGGTTTTTCATGAAGTAGAATTAATGTTTTTCAAAAATTATCAACATTCGGACGAATAAGTTGCTCTGATGGACGATAAGGTGCACCATAAAAATTACTAAATACTCTACAAGTTTGGCTAACAGAACATTGATTTTTTAAATTATAAATGGTGTAATTAGAAACATATAATATTTGTTGCGGCCTCATTTTCTCCATGCTAATTTTCCAATGCTCATTATTACGAAAATTCATGAATAAAGAAGTGAACAATAACACAGATATGGATAAATGACATGTTTATTCTGGGGTGGAGATAAGAGGGCCCCCACCTCAAAAACTTTACAATAATTCTAAATCAAGAAGTGAACAGTCACACAGAAACGGATGAATAACATGGTTATTCTGGGGTGGTGATAAAGTGAGGTAGGGAGGAGGGCCCCCACCTCTAAAAATTTCCAATAATTCATAAATCAAGAAGTGAACAGTCACACAGAAACGGATGAATAACATGGTTATTCTGGGGTGATGATAAAGTGACGTGGGGAGGAGGGCCCCCACCTCTAAAAATTTCCAATAATTCATAAATCAAGAAGTGAACAGTCACACAGAAACGGATGAATAACATGGTTATTCTGGGGTGGCGATAAAGTGAGGTGGGGAGGAGAGCCCCCACGTCTAAAAATTTCCAATAATTCATAAATCAAGAAGTGAAGTCGCACAGAAACGGATGAACAACATGGTTATTCTGGGGTGGCGATAAAGTGAGGTGGGGAGGAGGGCCCCCACCTCTAAAAATTTCCAATAATTCATAAATCAAGAAGTGAAGTCACACAGAAACGGATGAATAACACGGTTATTCGGGGGTGGTGATAAAGTGAGGTGGGGAGGAGGGCCCCCACCTCTAAAAATTTCCAATAATTCATAAATCAAGAAGAGAAGTCACACAGAAACGGATGAATAACATGGTTATTCTGGGGTGGTGATAAAGTGAGGTAGGGAGGAGGGCCCCCACCTCTAAAAATTTCCAATAATTCATAAATCAAGAAGTGAAGTCACACAGAAACGGATGAATAACATGGTTATTCTGGGGTGGCGATAAAGTGTAGTGGGGAGGAGGGCCCCCACCTCTAAAAATTTCCAATAATTCATAAATCAAGAAGTGAAGTCACACAGAAACGGATGAATAACATGGTTATTCTGGGGTGGTGATAAAGTGAGGTGGGGAGGAGGGCCCTCACCTCTAAAAATTTCCAATAATTCATAAATCAAGAAGTGAAGTCACACAGAAACGGATGAATAACATGGTTATTCTGGGGTGGTGATAAAGTGAGGTGGGGAAGAGGGCCCCCACCTCTAACAATTTCCAATAATTCATAAATCAAGAAGTGAAGTCACACAGAAACGGATGAATAACATGGTTATTCTGGGGTGGTGATAAAGTGTGGTGGGGAGGAGGGCCCCCACCGCTAAAAGTTTTCAATAATTCTAAATCAAGAAATGAAGAGGAAACTGAAGTGGATGAATAACATGGTTATTCTGGGGTGTTGATGAAGTGAGGTGGGGTGGAGGGCCCCCACATCAAAAATATCGACAATATTTCAGAAATAAAGAAGTGAAGAGTAAAGCAGAAATACAACAATATAGAACTTATGTAATAGGTTAGAGACTAAAACCCAAAGGAAAAAATTATTAATCGGAAAGAAACCAGTTAACACTAATAATGTAAGAAGAAAGCTATCTAAGTAATAAATAAAAAATAAACAGAAATAAAACCATAATGATAGTGGATGGCCACCGTGCTGAAAATTCAAGATCTTTATGAATTATTTTTTATTGAAAGTAACTAATGGAATTGAAGACATTTATTCGAAGTTGTGAGATTATTTGTATTGAAAATATTTTACTTTTTAATAAATCTTCTTAAGTTTTGTACTAAATCTTTTAATTATTTTGCAATTTAGTTAATTTACTTTTATAAACCCAATATATTTAATAAAGAGAAAAATATTTACAGAAGTTTGATTATTCTTAATTTAAAAAAAAAATCACCTCTTAAATGTTGAACCAAACGTTTAAACATCAGGGTTTAATTTCTTAAGATTTTTATTTTGTTGGTACGTCATTAATCTTCGAAAGGCTGATAGTTTTCAAACTAATTTTACTAAAATTTCATCCTTTTTTCTTCCATGTCTTGTTTTTAAATGCGTAAATAACGTTTCAGTTATTTTATATTACAAGTGGTTGGAGTCTCCCCGAGATCCGTTTTCAAGTACTACTTTTAAGTGAATAATACACTGTAGTTATGAACAAAATATTTACACAGAAACAAGACTAGTCGAAAAAGGTTGAATCAGTTAATTAGCAACACTTCAGAAAAACATTTCTGTACTTTTCTAAGAAAACCCTTTTTACTGTTCCAAAGAAAGGTTTTAAAACCTAGAGAAACAAGAAATCAGACTTGTAAATTGTAAATACATTTAAAGAACTAAAGAAATAAAAAAAAAAACAATAAATTAATGTAAAATTTATTGCCTGTATTTCTTTATCAATATTGAAAAATCACTTTGATTCATTTAAATAATATATTTATTCCAAAAAAACATCGACATCTAATATTTTTTGTAAGTGTAACAGGGATGAATGGGATTTCATGTTGGTCATTCATCTTGGTCTTAAGTCTATAGTGGGTTCTATATTTTTGTAGAGATTAAAATTATTTAGATATAATAAATTATTATAAATTAATAAATAATAATTGATCTTAATTTAAAATAATTTATATTATTATAATAATAATTATATTTTACATACGAGGTCTCTAAATAAAGTAATGAGACTGATTCAAAAAACTTTTTAAACCATCCAATTACACATGGATTCTATCACCTTCGAAATAGTTCCCATTGGTAGCAACACAACGTCCAAACGGTTTTCCCCCTCTTCATAACAGTGTTGGAACTCAGAAACCGGAATGTCCTTCATGTGGTGGCATACATTTTTTCAAAAATTTTCTAATTTTCCAGAATTGTGTCCAAGTCAGGTGATAAAGGTGGTTGAGTAATTACAGGAATGTTTTTCTGTTCCAAAAACTAATTACTTGAGACTGCAGCGTGTCAAGGTGTGCATTTTCTTGATGCAGCATCCAGTTATCTTTGATGGCTGGTGTCACGCGGGCAAATCTTTTCCGTAGTCTTTGAAGAATTTCTCGGTAAACATACTGATTTACAGTCTGTCCTGTAGGCTCCTTATGGACAATGACATTACTATCAAAGAAAAATATTAGCATGGTTTTGATTTTATCATTTTTGCTTTTTTGGGATGTGGTGAGTTTGAGGGTGCCACTCCATCTTCTGGCGTTTTGATTTCTGGGTCGTACTCAAAGTTAACCTACGCTCGTTTCGTGCGCTAACCTCGACTAATTAACAGTTGTGTTTTGATTAAATAATAAATAATTGCAATAATTACTGAATGTATTTACATATACAAAACTTTACTGTCTTAATTAGTCAAAGTTATCGAGCGTAAATTAAATTTGGTTAAATTATATTTTAAAAATAAACATAAATGGTTATAAAAATGGTAATATAATGGTTATATCGGGTGATATTAAGAATCACGTAAAAGAGTTTGCAATTCAATGGTCGATAAGCTAATACGTAAGAACCTAATAATGTTATCTTAATGATTTATTATAAATTATTTAGATTTTAATTAAACAGAGATTGAGATTAAATTATTCCTAAGATCCTCGAATTGATTGAATCCAAGGTATACGACATGTTCACAGAACAGAAAGTTAATTGTATTTATACTGTTTTATATTCACTTTTATTTAGTCGCAAGCCGTTGAATGGCACTTTTTGTGGGATGGATTTTAATAACCAACTACGATATAAGTTTCCTATGTACTTAATAGCCACCTGAACTATCCTAGAACAACTCCAGTTTTTTTATAGGGAAACTAACAAAACTCCTGTCTTCTATATGGTTTGTTATTCAACATTACTGGATTAATAAAGCAGTAAATAAGTTTTAGATACGGTCATCACCATGTCCACTTTATTCTTTACAATTAGGAATGTTTAATTTTCAATTCATATAAATAATCATCTCCACTCCAAACTAAAGACTGTTTTTTAATTTTTAACTGTTTCTATAATAAGAATATTTTTTTTAACAACTAGCTTAAAATAAAATAATAGGTCGTTTATTAAAGCCTTTTAGGCAAGACAAGCCTAATAAATTTCATGTTTTTATCTGCCATTATTAAAAGAATTAGCGTACTTTGTTAAACACTCTGTATATTTTACATAAAGCTACCTGTAAAGTAGACTTTTTTATTTGTTTGACGAAAAATTCGACACGTAAGCTCCAAACATGTGCATGATAAATCCCATGGCAATTTTGTAGCGATTAAAACCGTCATGTCTGACAGGGATTCGAACCGAGAAAAACGAACAGGGTAAATAAAGTATTTACTATTTATGTAAATAAACTATTTACTTACTAGTAAGTAGGCAGGAATAATAAGAATTTTCAGTTTTATCAATTGACGGAAGAGTATTAAATTTTTTAATACCCTTTACAAATTCCGGGAAGGATGACCAATATATATATACGAAGGCTGTTCAGAAAATAACAGAACATATTCAGTTACGCGCCAATGGAGATATTTAGTGACGTGCGGTTGGCAGCATTGTATCCCACATAATCTTTTCTGTAACCACATGATCTTGCATTATTGATATTTGTCTTAGTTTTCTTTTTATTGTTATTTGAGTGCAACATGTTTAAGTATTTGTAGCGATTTTCAAAAGCAACGATACAAATAACATTTTGCGTGAAACTAAAAAAAACTTTCATCACATAAACGTTTTAAATTTTGAAACAAGCTTACGGAGATGTTGCTCTGGGTCTTATGTAATGTTACGAATGGTTTTCACGATTTAAAAGCGGTCGTCAGTAGATCGAAGATGACCCTCGTCTAGGAAGGCATACATTCGACTTTCACTGATGACAACCGCGTTCAGAAAATCAACGATTGCAAATCGGCAATTGATTGCCAGATTTGCCATTTTAACTAAAAAACTGAACATGCATCGAGTTACAGCAAAGTGTGTTCCTGGTTTGACGGCCGAACAGCAGAAGAACATCGAGTGGACGTTTACCGGCAACTTCTTAAACAAGCCGATGACGATGAAACATTCGTGGAAAGGATCATGATTGTCCTCCGTCAGCCTCCCTATTTTCTTATTTCCAAAATTAAAATCGGCGATGAAAGGACGCCGTTTTAAGGCTATTGATGACATAAATAACTGTTAAAATACAATATTAAAAATCGTAAACAAAGAAAAATAATTCATAAGCGATTTAACACTACTATTGTTTCGAGCAAAATAATCGTTTAATATGACAGAGAAAAGACTTGTTCCAAGATCAACGTACTCCACCGTAAAGAATTATTTAATACCACTGTTAGGTACAATACAAGTCCCGACATTGCAAGAAAACATTCTTTCACGTTTTACCACCCTATGTCACGTCACACGACAGCCAAGTTCTAACATAAGATGAAAGAAAGTATAAGTGAATTCGATAATAATTTAACAGAATGTAATCAAGATAATCATTACTTTTACTGTATGTTTTTTAAAAAAAAATTAAATAGCAATTTGGATTTTTTTTATCGGTCAGTTATAATCTCCATAAATCAAATTCGCGTAGACTTGCAGCGGAATTAGTTTGAAAAAATAAAACATGGAAAGTACCATAAAGAAATACCCACGTGTTTTAGTACTAACGACCTCGGTCTCTTTCATTCAAAAGGAAAGTTTCCTTCATATTCGTATAAGCTGCAAAATTCATGTTGTCACCCCCAACACGCCTTAAGCTCACAATGTGAATTATCACAAAAAAATCTGATGTGGACACCAGATTTCCTTGTACGCCTATTAAATTACATATACACATATTTTTAAAATTAAAAGTATATAAAATTTTATTTCATTAATAACTTCTTGATATTTTTTTTTATTGTTATAATTGAATTATTTATCGTTATTTGAAACTCAACCACCAAAGAACACCGGTATCCCACGATCTAGTATAGAAATCCGAAACATAGCAAGGCAATATTGATGGTAGGGAGAGCCGATCTAGGTTTAAAATAATTGTTTTTTTTAAATTTCTTTTTAAAACCTTTATTTATTTAAAATTTTCATAATAATGACAATAAATGTTAGTCATAATTCACCCCCTTCCCACCGAAAAAAATTCTTTGCTAACTTTTGGTTGTACATTTTTTCACTAGAATTTTTATTAGTTTCCTCCATTTAATATAGTAAACGTAGAACTATAAAAAAAAAAAATTTGAAATGTGATTTTGGAAATGAGGGAACAGGTAAAAAATAAAAAATACCGAATATTTGAATTTTTTAAACTATTTTTTGGTTTATTTAAACATATAATGATAATTTTACAAACCATCATCGATTACCCCAACCCCAAAAAATTATGGTTTTTTCATATATAATTATTTTTCCATTATATAAAAATAAGAAACCGATGCCAGGAAACTTCGTTGTAACCAATGTCACTTTGTCGTTGTTATATGCGTACCTCGATAACAACGCATACGTAAATTAATTGTTCGCAATTCTTCGTAAAATGTCGACGGTCAGAAGTAGGCATAATAAAGAGTACATTTCATATTAATGGTTTCTATTTAATTTTACAAATTCAATTAGTTCAATTCAATTCGAAACATTCAAAATTAAAAAAAAAACTAGTTTAAAAAATTCTTGTTTTTTTTTTCTTACCTTAATTTTTATTGATAAAATTTACTTTATATTACATTTTCTAAATTCAATAGCTTGTTTGTACGAAAAAAGCTGCATCTAGATAAAAATAAGAAAAGGAACGCCGAAATAAACTATTAATGCGATTAATATGAGAACGTGGGCTAAGGATGTGTAAAGAAAGCGAGAATATTTATCGGGAAAATTAACGTAACTAATTTTAATTAGAAAATCAAACAAACAAATTTGTTTGAGATGATCAGGCCGGCCGTATATCTCGATGTTAAGCAACGATGAAAAGAATAAAATGAAAAATATTTTCAAATAGTTTACGCGGATGAAGTATTTTTTCGTTTAAATTATCTACCAAAAATACATAGAACGGGATTACCACTAGAAAATAGAGTAAGCGTTATCAACCAGAAACGACCCGGTTTGTGAAGAAAATAACAAATTGAACATACAAATGTATATAAACAAAACATTAATAATATGTGGGAGCGTTTAATTAACTTTTTAACTGTTAAAAAAAATGAAGTATAACAGATGTTCCTGCTTGGAAACGATCTATTTTTTTACGGTTATCAGAAAAATATAACGTTATGAGGTAATTAAGTGTAACTTTGATGTCTTTAAGTTTTTTTTTTTTTTGTCTTCAGTCACTTGACTGGTTTGATGCAGCTCTCCAAGATTCCCTATCTAGTGCTAGTCGTTTCATTTCAGTATACCCTCTACATCCTACATCCCTAACAATTTGTTTTACATATTCCAAACGTGGCCTGCCTACACAATTTTTCCCTTCTACCTGTCCTTCCAAAATTAAAGCGACTATTCCAGGATGCCTTAGTATGTGGCCTATAAGTCTGTCTCTTCTTTTAACTATATTTTTCCAGATGGTTCTTTCTTCATCTATTTGCCGCAATACCTCCTCATTTGTCACTTTATCCACCCATCTGATTTTTAACATTCTCCTATAGCACCACATTTCAAAAGCTTCTAACCTTTTCTTCTCAGATACTCCGATTGTCCAAGTTTCACTTCCATATAAAGCGACACTCCAAACATACACTTTCAAAAATCTTTTCCTGACATTTAAATTAATTTTTGATGTAAACAGCTTATATTTCTTACTGAAGGCTCGTTTAGCTTGTGCTATTCGGCATTTTATATCGCTCCTGCTTCGTCCATCTTTAGTAATTCTACTTCCCAAATAACAAAATTCTTCTACCTCCATAATCTTTTCTCCTCCTATTTTCACATTCAGTGGTCCATCTTTGTTATTTCTACTACATTTCATTACTTTTGTTTTGTTCTTGTTTATTTTCATGCAATAGTTCTTGCGTAGGACTTCATCTATGCCGTTCATTGTTTCTTCTAAATCCTTTTTATTCTCGGCTAGAATTACTATATCATCAGCAAAACGTAGCATCTTTATCTTTTCACCTTGTACTGTTACTCCGAATCTAAATTGTTCTTTAACATCATTAACTGCTAGTTCCATGTAAAGATTAAAAAGTAACGGAGATAGAGAACATCCTTGTCGGACTCCCTTTCTTATTATGGCTTCTTTCTTATGTTCTTCAATTGCTACTGTTGCTGTTTGGTTCCTGTACATGTTAGCAATTGTTCTTCTATCTCTGTATTTGAACCCTAATTTTTTTAAAATGCTGAACATTTTATTCCAGTCTACGTTATCGAATGCCTTTTCTAGGTCTATAAACGCCAAGTATGTTGGTTTGTTTTTCTTTAATCTTCCTTCTACTATTAATCTGAGGCCTAAAATTGCTTCCCGTGTCCCTATACTTTTCCTGAAACCAAATTGGTCTTCTCCTAACACTTCCTCCACTCTCCTCTCAATTCTTCTGTATAGAATTCTAGTTAAGATTTTTGATGCATGACTAGTTAAACTAATTGTTCTGTATTCTTCACATTTATCTGCCCCTGATTTCTTTGGTATCATTACTATAACACTTTTTTTGAAGTCTGACGGAAATTCCCCTTTTTCATAAATATTACACACCAGTTTGTATAATCTATCAATCGCCTCCTCCCCTGCACTGCGCAGTAATTCTACAGGTATTCCGTCTATTCCAGAAGCCTTTCTGCCATTTAAATCTTTTAATGCTCTCTTAAATTCAGATCTCAGTATTGTTTCTCCCATTTCATCCTCCTCAACTTCCTCTTCTTCCTCTATAAAACCATTTTCTAATTCATTTCCTCCGTATAACTCTTCAATATATTCCACCCATCTATCGACTTTACCTTTCGTATTATATATAGGTGTACCATCTTTGTTTAACACATTATTAGATTTTAATTTATGTACCCCAAAATTTTCCTTAACTTTCCTGTATGCTCCGTCTATTTTACCAATGTTCATTTCTCTTTCCACTTCTGAACACTTTTCTTTAATCCACTCTTCTTTCGCCAGTTTGCACTTCCTGTTTATAGCATTTCTTAATTGCCGATAGTTCCTTTTACTTTCTTCATCACTAGCATTCTTATATTTTCTACGTTCATCCATCAGCTGCAATATATCGTCTGAAACCCAAGGTTTTCTACCAGTTCTCTTTATTCCGCCTAAGTTCGCTTCTGCTGATTTAAGAATTTCCTTTTTAACATTCTCCCATTCTTCTTCTACATTTTCTATCTTATCTTTTTTACTCAGACCTCTAGCGATGTCCTCCTCAAAAATCTTCTTTACCTCCTCTTCCGCAAGCTTCTCTAAATTCCACCGATTCATCTGACACCTTTTCTTCAGGTTTTTAAGCCCCAATCTACATTTCATTATCACCAAATTATGGTCGCTATCAATGTCTGCTCCAGGGTAAGTTTTGCAGTCAACGAGTTGATTTCTAAATCTTTGCTTAACCATGATATAATCTATCTGATACCTTCCAGTATCGCCTGGCTTTTTCCAAGTGTATATTCTTCTATTATGATTTTTAAATTGGGTGTTGGCAATTACTAAATTATACTTCGTGCAAAACTCTATAAGTCGGTCCCCTCTTTCATTCCTTTTGCCCAGCCCGTATTCACCCACTATATTTCCTTCCTTGCCTTTTCCAATGCTTGCATTCCAATCTCCAACTATTATTAAATTTTCATCTCCTTTTACGTGTTTAATTGCTTCATCAATCTCTTCGTATACACATTCTACCTCATCATCATCATGGGCGCTTGTAGGCATATAGACGTTAACAATCGTTGTCGGTTTAGGTTTTGAATTTATCCTTATTACAATGACTCTATCGCTATGCGTCTTGAAATACTCCACTCTCCTCCCTATTTTCTTGTTCATCACGAAACCTACTCCTGCCTGCCCATTATTTGACGCTGAGTTAATTACTCTAAAGTCACCCGACCAAAAGTCGCCTTCCTTTTCCCACCGAACCTCACTAATTCCTACTATATCCACGTTTACCCTATCCATTTCCCTTTTTAAATTCTCTAGCCTACCAACCTTTTTTAAGCTTCTAACATTCCACGCTCCGACTCGTAGAATGTTATTTTTTAATTTTCTGGTGACCCCTTCCTTAGTAGTCCCCACCCGGAGATCCGAACGGGGGACTATTTTACCTCCGTGTCTTTAAGTATATCACACAAAAATAATTTTATTATGTTGTTCAAGTTTTACCGTTTAGACAAACACAGCAAACAACATTCAAGGTTATGACTTTTAAAAAGAGCATCATTAAATAAGATTATCATAGATTGAATGCTGTAACCGATCTAATAATATCTACAGTATTATCGTTAATACTTTTCATTCATTCACAATTTTTTAAGCATTCTTTATATAGAGTTTTATAATAACCTGATGAAATAAATAATTATCAAATAAATTATGTAAAATTATTACAACTAGGATAAAAGTGGATTATACTTCTTTTTTTTTTACCGAATTTATAATAAAATTACAACAAAGAACAAAAAATTGCAATAACACCTTTCAGTAATAATAATAATAATAATAATAATAATTTATTTTTTTTATTTATTAGTTTGTATTTTTTGTGCAATAGGACAGCCTTTGTGTATTACACAATAGTACATAAAAAAGAATATCTATATACATTAAATATAAATTAAAAATGTCAATATAAATTAAAAATACAAATTTTAATCATTAGTTCATAATAATTATTAGTCATTGGTTAATAATCATAGCTCATATAATTATTAGTTCATAAAAATAAGAGTAATACTGGTGTTTTAATTATGTTACACAATTATATTATTATATGTCTTTGCATAAATACAAGATTACAGATAAACATATACACTTAATTAAAAATACACATAATTCAGGAAACAAAATTAAATAATATAGTTTAATAACAATAATAATTTATTATTAGTTACAATTCAAAAATTTACATCTTATTATCTCCTTCATCCAATTACATTTAATTAGAATTTCAGTTACTTATACAGCACTGTCAATATATATATACATATATATATATATATATATATATATATATATATATATATACATACACACACATATATATATGTGCAGGTAAAAAAGACACAAAAGAAATTTACGTCATTGTTATACAATATAATTGATTTTAATTATTAAAATATTTATTTATTTATTAATAGAAAATTGTTTTAATTTATATAACTTAACTACGGTCAAGCAGAAGAGGGTTAGTGAAGTTCTGTAGTAATCTAGTATTATGGGTTTTTATACTTTTAATATCTATATTATATCGGAGTAAAACCTACTCAGTTCAAAAACAAAATTCTTCCTCGGTTGAAAAAAGTCTATTTTATCATATTTTTTTACAGCAGTTAAAGCGCATCTTTAAGAGATAATGTGTAGAGTATGCAAGAGGACAAAAGTTTTGAATATTGCTTCCGGGTGTACGTAACTGTATTTCGTTTTCGATGTATAGTCTCTTCAAGAATTCCAGGTTGAGGTTTTATATTCAAACTGGCTTCGAACAAGTGACTTGAAGAGTAAGACACAAGGTCGAGGATCAACCAAAGGTCTCGCAATCCATTTCAACAGACCAAGATTTCTCTTCGCTCGGCTCACAATCATGTCTGCGTGTTTAGAAAGGTATAGCTTGGAGTCAAGGAGTATGCCTAGGTCGGTGACGGAGTTCACAGTATTAATGGGAAGAGAGTTTATTGTATGATTATACCAAGCAATGTTAGTTTTTCGGGAGAACGGAATATGTTTAATTTTTGAGAAATTTAGCGGCATGTGATTTCTCATTGCCCACTGGTAAATATGGTTAATATTGCGTTGTAACATTAGGTGATCATGTAAGCTTTTAATCTGAAGAAATATTTTAAGGTCATCGGCATACATACTCAGACCAACAGAGACGGATTCAGTAATATCATTTATAAAAAGTAGAAACAGCAACGGACCAAGGTTGGAACCTTGTGTAACTCCAGAGATTGCAGAGAATTCTCTTTGGGAAGTGCATCCAGCATACCTAACAGCAAAAGTTCTGTTATTCAAGTATGAAGAGATCCACTTGACAAGACGCTCACTGAACCCAAATTCAGCCAACTTCTTTGGAGCAGGTAATGGGGCATTTTGTCAAATGCTTTTTGAAAACCAAAATAGATAGCATCCACCTGACCTTGAGATTCAACAACAGGACCAATTTTATTAAGGAAACAATTGAGGTTTTTTGGTTGTGGAACGGGATTGCATGAAGCCGTATTAAGAAGCGTAGATTTTATGTTGGATGTTTTGAGGTATACGAGATGTTAGGATTGATTCAAAAATTTTAGAAAAGGAGGATAGGACGGAAATAGGGCGGAAATTAGAAATAAGGGGGAGACCAGGTTTGGGAATTGGAGTAACGATCGCCTTTTTCCATAGGCTGGGGAAGGTACCTGATTTCAAGCTCCAGTTGCACAATGAGGCCAGAATAGGAGCGATCACGCTGCTGACGCATTTAATAATAAATGGTGGTATGCCATCAGGTCCACTGGCTGCCTTGTGATTAATTCCGTTAATGGTGGTTAATACTAATTCGACGCTGACATAGGGTATATCAAGCTCAGCACAGTTCATCCGATCTTTGGACGTTGAAGAGGTATCCGCTTGTACATCCTCTGGAAAAGACTGAAACACAGATTGAAAGTACTCCCCAAAACGAGTACATAGCACTTGAGGATCGGTGACTGGTTCATTATCGATCAGAGGTGCAACTACTCTTTCTGGGTTAGATCTGTGTTGAGAGACGTATTTACAAAACCTTGAAGGCTTAAACGTTAGATCGCTTTCGATGAACCTTGCGTGGTTATAATTATCCCTAGAAAGCATCAGTTTAACTTTCTTTCGTAGCTCTGAAAACGAGCGATAGTCAGAAGTAAGTCTCGTTAATTTAAATCGTCGATGTGCTACTTTTTTCTTCTTAATCAGCGCTATAAGTTCGGCTGAAAACCAGAACGGAAACTTAGGCGATCGACGACGAGTGATGGAACATTCTTGGCTATAGCTTTTCTGAACACCTGATGGAAATTCGTCACAGCTTCGTCCAGGTTAGGACACAGAAGAACATTGGCCCAATCTGCGTTCGTCACGTCTATAAAGAAAGATTTAAAGTCTCCCTTTCTGAAATTATACGTGGAACGATTTGTAACATGATCATGAATGAACGAAGAGTCGTGTAAGATTATTGAGAACGGAGGATGATGTTTATCCGGGTGCACAACACCGTCCGAAGAAAGAGTTGACACAGTTACATTCGTCAATACAAAATCTAGGCTAGTTCCTTGTGCAAAGTTATGGTTATAAAAACCTAGGTTCAAAAAATCTACTAGATTGAAGATGTGGTTAGATCGACGTAAAATATGATCAATGTTATGTTACTTTACTAGCAGACCCGGCAATGCTTCGCTATTGCTAGATGTGTGTGTGTGTGTGTGTGTGTGTGTGTGTGTGTGTGCGTGTGTGTGTGTGTGTGTGTGCGTGTGTGTGTGTATGTGTGTGTGTGTGTGTGTGTGTGTGTGTGTAATATAGTGTGAAAGTTTGATATAACATTAAAAAAATTTTACCTCTCACTTTATAAAAGTTAGAACGTAATTAAATCCAATGGGCAAAAAAATAGCACCACCTATTGGATGTAATTCAAACCGCTCACTAAACACAGTAATCGGTAGAAAATAACTGTTTAATAAAAAGAGATATGGCTATAAAATCATCACAGTTAATAGTGAACATAAAGAAACTTACAAAACATTACGGAACTTCACAATATTAACCTTTTACTTAATAAAAGTCAAAATGTAAATAAATCTAATTGTCAAAACAGCACTAACCATCGGATTTAATTCAAACTACTCTCTAAACATAGTACTCTGTTCAAAATACCCCTAACTTAATTTCTACTAATCAGATCGAGGATTTCAATAGCTTTAAACCTTCTACGAACAACGCGGACCACCTTGCAAAAACCTGCGCGTAAATTGGTCCAGTAAATTTTTAGTTTATAGCAGACAATTATACAAACATTGCCATTTATGTATATAGAAGAAGAAAGTTTGTATGTTTGTTTCGTAAATATCTGGACACCCTCACCACCTAGCGGGTAAAGTTTTTGCAAAACGTTATCTTTTCTCGTAACTAATATATTCTGAAAATAAACCAAATCGGTTCATAAATACAATTTTTCTAAATATTTCAACCCGAGTGCCACCTAGCCGATCCATTTTTTGCAAAAATATTTATTTCCACCTAACTAATATATATTCTGAATATGAACCAAATCGGACCGTAAATGCAATTATTCCAAATATCTCAACTCCAACGCTATGTAGCGGGTCCATTTTTTACAGAGGTATTTATTTCCATGTAACACATATTCTGAATATGAGCTAAATCGGACATAAAATACAATTTTTTGAAATATCTCGACCCCTGCGCCACCTAGCGGATCCAAACTAATTCAGAAACGTTCGCGGGCGTACACAACAACTCGCCAAAATTTGTTCGGAATCGGATGAATGGTATAGAAACGCATACGGGACAAACAAACAAACAAACTCATTTTTACTTCTTTTTTACGACGTAAAGGAAGTATTGTGATCGCGAAAAATGTCGGTTTTCAGATTTCAACGGAAATATCCATTTTGACCATCTTTGAATCCATTTCGAATAGATTCGGCGTGACGTCTACATGTACGTACGTATGTATATCGCATAACTCAAAAATTATTAGCCGTAGAATGTTGAAATTTTGGATTTAGAACTGTTGTAACATCTAGTTGTGCACCTCCCCTTTTGATTGCAATCGACTGGACCAAAAGTGTCCAAAAAAGTCTAATTTCAATTTTTTTTTATTTTGGAATTTTTCTTAACTGTAGTAATAAAGCCCCCATTGGAGAAATTTTCAACGTTAAATCATAAGTAGTACTTATTTTCATTGGTTCCAGAGTTATAGCTAAATAAAATATTAATTTTTGAAATATTTGGCTCTTTCAAGAGGAAGGCAGGCACATCAGTTCAAATCCCAGTTTCCCCTTTTTTTTTAACTTTTTTTTAATATAAATATATTGATTTATTAATAATTATTAATCTCTGATTGTAACAAAAATTTTACTATAAGCAATAATTCAGTAATAATAATAATAATATATATATATTATATATATGAAAAAATAACAGAAGTTATTAATGAAATAAAATTTTATCTAATAAAATGTATATTTGTAATTTAATAGGCGTACAAGCAAGTCATGTGATGTCACATCAGATTTATATATATATATATATTGATAACACTTCATTTCATTGCGAACAAGATTACCTTTTGTTACCGATAAATAAGAACAAAATATTTAAATGATATTAATGATTTTATAATATTTGTCAGAAATATATAATTTTAAATGCAAAGAATTTTTTTGATTTCAGAACTAATAAAAATAAATTATATTAGGTCATACAAAACTACCAAAATAGATACCGAAAAACATAGAAACCTAGGAATATAAATTAAACTGAAGATACTGAACTAAAATTACATAGGACAGGCAGAATATATATATACCCACAGACAACTGAAACACAACAGAATCAGCTTTTGTTAATTACCTCTTATATACAGGATACTCAATGGCAATAACACTACACTGCAAAATTAACTAAGATCTTAAGAGTTTAAATTTGCTAATAGAGTAAATTTGACAAAAAAATAGATGATCAAACAAAATATAATTTAATATACATTATTATTCAATTATATACTTTAGGGATTTCGTAACTTTTTTGAGATGATCGCCATTAAAAACAGTGCTTTCGGAAATTTTTCTGAAAAACGTGCTGACAATTAGGTTCAGAAACTAATTTTTTCAAAGAAAAATGTTTCAATTATTTAACAACTATTACGTTTCCTAATAATTTTTAAAAAAATATTAACATCTTTGTCGTATTGCACAGAGAAAGCAAATTGAAATATGGAATAGTTATAGGTAAAATTCTAAGATTAACCGCTAATTAGATTTCAGAATATTAGAACACGTGATTAGAGAGAAATTTGAAGTACAATAAAATAGAGAGTTATTCACAGTAACATTTATTGTTAAACATAGTATAATATAATAAAAATGAATGTTGTATTAATAGAATGGAATGGAGAATACCATAAAATAGTCAAATGAATGATAACGAAAAATAAAAGATAATAAATGTGGGCTTAAATTTTCAGTTAAATAGTAAAGAAAAGAGAATTTTTATTTTAATAGCAATTATTTAATAAATGAACAATTATTAATTATTTTGAAAGTTATATTTTCATAATAAATAACCAACCGGAATTTAATTAAATTTTGATATGCTGTATATTTTAATTTTCATGCCTATAAACATATTATTTTAATTAATTATTTTATCGGTTTTTATTCCATATTTGACTTTTAATTCACAAATCTATTGTAATTTTGACTGACTTTTGATAAAAAATATTAATTTTCTTTGTCATGTAACTTCTTTTGTCACAGGGATACGTTTAATGATGACTTTGTGTCAAAGATACCCCAATAGTTAACAACTTATTGTTAAGTACATTCCATTATTTTTGGAATACAAATATTTTTGTTTTGATATTTACTATTAAAGTTCTATTAAATTAAGAAGAAAAAGGTTTTATATCGTAAAGTATCGCATACTTACTCATATTATGTTTGCGCGGGTGAACGCACACACATCTAGTATGTAGATATAAAATGTTCAATGATTAATGAACTTTTGGGAAGCTTTTGTCCGTTTGTAGCAACATCAGGCGAGAACCAATCGACTGATTAATTTCAAATTTTCAGAATACATTCATGTTATCCTAGGGATAACATGAATAACAGAGATATTTTAAGCCATAGATCAAGGCCCTAGTCCCCTTGGGGCTGAAGTTGTGAATTGTTCCTCTTGGATGACGATATAATTCTGTTTTTGATGTTTTTCTATGTAAAGATAATAGACCAACAAATTGATGTGCGTTTTATAACTCATTCGATTTTCAACTGTCTACCTTGACCTCTTCCCAAGATGTATAGGGTATCGTAGTTTAACGGAAAGGGAATCGTAAGAAGATATTTTCATCTACAGCAGTAGCGTATTAGAGCTTCTATGTCAAGAACGAGGGAAACGGTGTAGGAAAGAGAGCTTTTCGGCTTTAATCGTTATTTATCAGTATTATTCTCACAAACATGAGGATAACGCAGCGGGGTTCAAAGGGTGGAGATTCCGAGATAAATGGGAAGGGCTTGCTTTGCTCGCCCTGATAATATAATGTAACGGTTAGTGTAATATAAAACTAAAACTAACCTGTTATCATCTGACTGTTTCCTCTAATACTTTTGTAATGTACGTCTTTTACTTAACGAAAAATTAATTTTAAAAAGTCTTTTTTTTTTGTATTTTTAAATAAATTTCAAATTTATAGGACTGGAAGATGTTAATCCGTCCGTTTTGGAAGAAGAAAAAGAATAAAAGTCGTGTGTTTTTCAGAATCATTTTATTAGGAAAGTCATTTTTTTTAATTTAAAAAAAAATATTTTTTTTTTAATATCTCGTTCTGTGGTAGTTTACCAGCTTATTTTAACCTGCTAATATTAGAATCTAAAAAATTTAAACATCGTTAAGGTGAAACTTTACATAAAATTCTTAACCGAGATTTCTTTATATATAAATGTTCTCCAAAGTTAAATTGAGAATAAATCACGTTATCTAAATATAAGCTTACTTATTATTAATTAAATTAAATTAAAAAAATATTTATTCGGCATAAAATTTGTGTTTCATCATCTACGATATGTTGTTAGAAAAGCAGATTTCTTAGAAATTAATATCATTAAGATTTTTGTAGTTAATGATAATAAAAATGGTTAGTAATTTTTTTTAGAAGCTAATTTAATTTTCTATTCTTTTAAATTTTGTGTCTGTTGCCACAAAATACATTAGAAATACATGTCTACAAATATTTATATTTTTACATGTTAATTAGCGAAGAAGTAATAAAAATTTTTAAAAACACGCCGACGAATGCTGTTGATAATAATACTTCAAATTCATATTTTTGTTAAATAAACATTTTTTTTTTGTCTTCAGTCATTTGACTGGTTTGATGCAGCTCTCCAAGATTCCCTATCTAGTGCTAGTCGTTTCATTTCAGTATGCCCTCTACATCCTACATCCCCAACAATTTGTTTTACATACTCCAAACGTGGCCTGCCTACACAATTTTTCCCTTCTACATGTCCTTCCAATATTAAAGCGACTATTCCAGGATGCCTTAGTATGTGGCCTATAAGTCTGTCTCTTCTTTTAACTATATTTTTCCAAATGCTTCTTTCTTCATCTATTTGCCGCAATACCTCTTCATTTGTCACTTTATCCACCCATCTGATTTTTAACATTTTCCTATAGCACCACATTTCAAAAGCTTCTAATCTTTTCTTCTCAGATACTCCGATTGTCCAAGTTTCACTTCCATATAAAGCGACACTCCAAACATACACTTTCAAAAATCTTTTCCTGACATTTAAATTAATTTTTGATGTAAACAAATTATATTTATTACTGAAGGCTCGTTTAGCTTGTGCTATTCGGCATTTTATATCGCTCCTGCTTCGTCCATCTTTAGTAATTTTACTTCCCAAATAACAAAATTCTTCTACCTCCATAATCTTTTCTCCTTCTATTTTCACATTCAGCGGTCCATCTTTGTTATTTCTACTACATTTCATTACTTTTGTTTTGTTCTTGTTTATTTTCATGCGATAGTTCATGCGTAGGACTTCATCTATGCCGTTCATTGTTTCTTCTAAATCCTTTTTACTCTCGGCTAGAATTACTATATCATCAGCAAATCGTAGCATCTTTATCTTTTCACCTTGTACTGTTACTCCGAATCTAAATTGTTCTTTAACATCATTAACTGCTAGTTCCATGTAAAGATTAAAAAGTAACGGAGATAGGGAACATCCTTGTCGGACTCCCTTTCTTATTAGGGCTTCTTTCTTATGTTCTTCAATTGTTATTGTTGCTGTTTGATTCCTGTACATGTTAGCATTTGTTCTTCTATCTCTGTATTTGAACCCTAATTTTTTTAAAATGCTGAACATTTTATTCCAGTCTACGTTATCGAAAGCCTTTTCTAGGTCTATAAACGTCAAGTATGTTGGTTTGTTTTTCTTTAAACTTCCTTCTACTATTAATCTGAGGCCTAAAATTGCTTCCCTTGTCCCTATACTTTTCCTGAAACCAAATTGGTCTTCTCCTAACACTTCTTCCACTCTTCTCTCAATTCTTCTGTATAAAATTCTAGTTAAGATTTTTGATGCATGACTAGTTAAACTAATTGTTCTGTATTCTTCACATTTATCTGCCCCTGCTATCTTTGGTATCATAACTATAACACTTTTTTTGAAGTCTGATGGAAATTCCCCATTTTCATAAATATTACACACCAGTTTGTATAATCTATCAATCGCTTCCTCACCAGCACTGCGCAGTAATTCTACAGGTATTCCGTCTATTCCAGGAGCCTTTCTGCCATTTAAATCTTTTAATGCTCTCTTAAATTCAGATCTCAGTATTGTTTCTCCCATTTCATCCTCCTCAACTTCCTCTTCTTCCTCTATAACACCATTTTCTAATTCATTTCCTCCGTATAACTCTTCAATATATTCCACCCATCTATCGACTTTACCTTTCGTATTATATATTGGTGTACCATCTTTGTTTAACACATTATTAGATTTTAATTTATGTACCTCAAAATTTTCCTTAACTTTCCTGTATGCTCCGTCTATTTTACCAATGTTCATTTCTCTTTCCACTTCTGAACACTTTTCTTTAATCCACTCTTCTTTCACCAGTTTGCACTTCCTGTTTATAGCATTTCTTAATTGCCGATAGTTCCTTTTACTTTCTTCATCACTAGCATTCTTATATTTTCTACGTTCATCCATCAGCTGCAATATATCGTCTGAAACCCAAGGTTTTCTACCAGTTCTCTTTATTCCGCCTAAGTTTGCTTCTGCTGATTTAAGAATTTCCTTTTTAACATTCTCCTATTCTTCTTCTACATTTTCTACCTTATCTGTTTTACTCAGACCTCTTGCGATGTCCTCCTCAAATATCTTCTTTACCTCCTCTTCCTCAAGCTTCTCTAAATTCCACCGATTCATCTGACACCTTTTCTTCAGGTTTTTAAACCCCAATCTACATTTCATTATCACCAAATTATGATCGCTATCAATGTCTGCTCCAGGGTAAGTTTTGCAGTCCACGAGTTGATTTCTAAATCTTTGCTTAACCATGATATAATCTATCTGATACCTTCCAGTATCGCCTGGCTTTTTCCAAGTGTATATTCTTCTATTATGATTTTTAATTTGGGTGTTGGCAATTACTAAATTATACTTCGTGCAAAATTCTATAAATCGGTCCCCTCTTTCATTCCTTTTGCCCAGCCCGTATTCACCCACTATATTTCCTTCCTTGCGTTTTCCAATGCTTGCATTCCACTCTCCAACTATTATTAAATTTTCATCTCCTTTTACGTGTTTAATTGCTTCATCAATCTCTTCGTATACACACTCTACCTCATCATCATCATGGGCGCTTGTAGGCATATAGACGTTAACAATCGTTGTCGGTTTAGGTTTTGATTTTATCCTTATTACAGTGATTCTATCGCTATGCGTTTTGAAATACTCCACTCTCCTCCCTATCTTCTTGTTCATCACGAAACCTACTCCTGCCTGCCCATTATTTGACGCTGAGTTAATTACTCTAAAATCACTAAACATATTCTATAACAATAAACATATTGTTTAAAATTAATGTACTTAATTGATCAGTGATGCATTTTTAACCGGTTTATCAGTTTATTTTCAATTTTTTTTTTGTTATAGATGAGTCTGATAAATGTCATTTTCGCATCCCCCAAAAATGGGGGAGTGTTGGACTCGCAAGGGTTCGGCTAAATGTTATTAAGAGCCTATGTGTATCCGCACCTTACCGGCTAAAACTCCTATCTCACCGTTTTCCCCTTCCGAGGCCGGTCCTGTAATTAAGCATTGCACGGCGCCAGGAGATGTCTTTAGGCTCCAGGGGTCCAGAGTCCCCGCGCTGCATCACCGTCGCTCATCTGCACAAGTGCAGACGCACGACGGCTCCACACGGGGTTATCCTGCGCCCCTTCACCATCAGGTCACTTTCTTCACCCGAGTCTCATATGCAACTCTCATTCGTTGCTGGGTGATCTTCAGTCCTCTTACTGATCTGGGTCCTAAATGAGGCTCTATCCTATACTCTAGCTATTATCAATTTACATTAGACATAAAATAGATTTATGATCCCTGTAGGGATATGTGTAATATATGATATTCTTTCTTATGAAAGATATTGGTTGAAAAATAGTTTGTACGTATAGGAATGCTTAAGGATTTTGTTAGGAATAGAGTTTTACTACATGACGTCATATCTGAGTACTTTTACAAATTCAACCGTCAACGGCTGATATATAAAATAAAATGGTAATGAAATCATAAAGTTTTCATTAACTTATTACATACCTATATTTACTGTCTGTTGAAGTGATATATTACAGGTGCTGGTTGGAAATAAGAAAAGCAATTTATTTTAAACCCATAATCGATGTGAATAATTACCATCGAGTAAATAGGTTATAAATATCACAAAACTACTAACATTTATAGTTCTGATAATTGATCTGATTGTTTAACACAAGTGTATTTTTTGCACTAATTGTTCAATCTCGCTTTTTACTTATTCTTTTTTTGTACGATAAGACGAAGTTACTTCCGAAGTGCCTTTCTTATAGTCCAAACAAAAATAATTAATAAAAATCAACATCCACGGAGGTGGACTGTTGAAAAGGCAGATTGGGATGGATATTATAAAGCCTTCCAATCGCAGTATGACGTCGGTGCGAACATCCTTGAGCAACTTTCCTCTTTTACGCCTATAATACTCGAAACAGCCAGCAGATATGTCCCAGAAACATCGGGCAATCCTAAACGTTCTTCCATTCCGTGATGGAATGATGATTGCAAACGTGCTATTAAGAATCGACGGCGGGCACTACGCAAATTCAATAATAGACCTACAACTGAACATCTAAATTTGTACCGCAGGGCTAGAGCGGTGTGCCGTCGGGTCTTCTTGAACGCTAAGAGAAATTCATGGACGAAATATGTGAACACCATCTCACGTACTACTCCCACGTCTACTGTGTGAAAAAAATCTATGCAATTTTCAGGTCGCCAAGGCAATCTATTCTCGGTCTCATCGATGAAGGAGAACTCCTTACATCATCTTCGGCTGTAGCAAATACTTTAGCAAAATCTTTCCGCTCGGTATCTCTCACTTCGTCATATAGTAACGACTTTCAAAGGTACAAAACACAGATGGAAATATTGGCGTTACATATTGGTGTTTCGGTTGGTGAATTGAACACTCCATTCTTACTTAAAGAATTGTTGCACGCACTTAAGAACTCACGTGACACTTCCCCTGGACCAGACAACGTTCGCCTTTGTGTGCTTTCACACCTTCCTAAATCAGCACTACAACTTCTTTTGAGTATTTACAATGGTTTATTCTCCGTACAAGTCTTTCCGCCCGGCTGGTCAGGAGCATTTATTATACCACTACTAAAGCCTGGTAAAGACAAAACCTATCCCTCAAGCTACTTTAGCTAATTACCTAATAAGCTACTTATTTCTTTAACAAGCCTGTTACGTAAAATAATGGAGAGAATGGTAAACCGTAAGCTTGCATGGTACTTGGAGAAACATGGCTTTCTTTCTTCGAAGCAGTGTGGTTTCCGACAAGGGAGATCTACCATTGACCATTTGGTGTCAATGGAGACAGCCATACAAAACGCCTTCCTGAACCGCCAACACCTTGTTGCTATCTTCTTCGATATAAAAAAGGCGTACGACACGGCCTGGCGACATGCATTCTTAACACCCTTAGGAGGTGGAAATCAACGGCAATATGCTTGTTTTTATCCGGGAATTCTGAAATCACCAAACGTTTCGTGTTCGTGTAGACGATTCACTTTCAGACAGTGTCGTCTCGGAAAATGGAGTACCTCAAGGTAGTGTATTAATTGCCACCTTGTTTTCTGTGGCCACATACAGCCATTGCCAATTGTGTACATGCACTTTTCTCTTGTTCTCTTTTCATTGATGATTTTGCTATTTACGTTGCGAGCCGCTCTACACCCACTGCGGAGTGACTGATGTAGAACACTATATTTCCCCTTGAGGCTTGGTCAAGAACTATTGGTTTCACATTTTTACCCGACAAGACGAATTGTGTAGACTTTTCTCGGCTACGGAACCCTTCTAATCCGCGGGGTTTTCTGAACAGAGAGCTTATTGCTGTCTCTCCTTACGTCAGGTTTCTAGGTTTGCTTTTTGATAGCTATTTTACCTGGATCAAACATATAAATGAATTGAGGACAAAATGTTCCAAACATTTAGATATGATGCGGGTCCTTAGTAACACTAATTGGGGAGCCGATCGGTCATGTATGTTGCGTTTTACCTATTCCCTTTTTCGTTTCCTTTTGGATTGTGGTTGTATCGCCTATTCTTCAGCTCGTCAAACCGTGCTTAAAATGCTGGAAGGGGTACACCGAAGAAAAGCATTCTTCGGCTTGCCACAGGTGCGTTTAGATCGAGCCCTATCGCAAGCTTACTTGTAGACACTGGCGAGCCGTCACTTTGTGATAGACGAGACCAGCTTTTGTTATCTTATTTTGCCTGTCTCAAAAGACAGCCAAATCACCCAGCTTTTAACCCAGTTCTTAAGAATCCTAATGTAAGGAAATATGAGGACCGTCCACATTGTACTGCGTCTGTGGGTGTCCGTACACGACGTCTGCTGCAGCGTATAAATGTTGACACTCCCTCGTTCTTTCCACCATGTCCGTGCTCGAATCCTCCGTGGAGAATAAACCTTGTAAATTTTACATTTGACCTTACAACATACGATCAACGATCAACACCACTTACTGTTTTCCGGCAGATGTTTCAGTTTATTCTCACCAAGTTGAACCCAGACACGGTGATATACACTGATGACGGTAACGTTGGTTGTGCTTTTGTTATCAGTGCAAAGACTTATATGTTTTTCCTACCCGAAATTACGAGTGTGTTCACCGCAGAACTACTCGCTGTGAATAGGGCTCTAAGTATCGTTAGCCCTAAATATAGGAGCATTCTTACTTGCAGTGACTCGTACAGTGCTCTCCAGGCGTTAGAAAACTTTTATTCCAAACATCCACATCCTTTCGTCATTGACATTTATGATAAAATCGCTGAGTTAGATAAACGCAACAGAGAGGTAGGTTTTTGCTGGATCCCTAGCCACGTTGGGATTCGAAGTAACGAGAGAGCAGATTCTGCGGCCAAAGAAGCGTGTATTCAACCTGCTTTCACCATCCGAGTTACTACCTTTTATTTTATCAGTCGTGTAAAACAATCACCGAGAGCAAGGTGGCAAAGTTACTGGGCGACTACCGTCGACAATAAACTCCGACGGCTTAAAGATTCAGTGTTGCCTTGGGGCTCCTCTGCCGGTTACGGTTAGGACATACGAGGATCACACACGAATACCTAATGTCAGGAGAAGCCCCACCCCTATGCACACGATGCAACTGCCGCATGACTGCGCATCATATTCTCGTGGACTGCATATGTTATGCGGCGTTGCGACGTCAGTTTGATATACATGGAACCATCCGTGATATCTAGTGCAATAATAACGGAATTTTGGGCCGGATGTTTCTCTTTTTGCATAGTACCAGGTTACTGTAAAGAGTTTAATATTATCATGTATGTTTTTCTGTAAGAAGATTTTTTTAATAATTTTAACCTTTACTTTCAATTTTGATTTTTTTTGTTTCTATGTATTTAATTTTACTATCCAGGGAGGGGACTTTTGCACAACCCATTGAAATTAGTTAAGTTTTATATAGTTTCTTTATTCGAACTTTTTATTTTAACTTTTATGTGTTAACAACTTCGTCCGTGGTATTAGTTTTGAGTTTTATTTTGCCTTCTTGGCTTGTTTTAATAAATTTTTATTATATGATTAATATTACGTTTACACCTGATATACTTTAGTATTTTGGAGTTATTTTACCCGTTTATTAATAAAATTTCGGGCGCTGATAACGCCCAGGCGTTTTTCGCCCACAAACAAAAAAAAAACAAGGGTTGAAAGATGTCTTTATATCAAGCCAGGTTCCAAACTACTTTGCCCTACCTACAGTCACAATCTCCCCTCCACCTTCTATTAAACTTATTGGAGCCAACTGCCTCCTTCTGCCATAGCCAAAACTTGGGTCTTCTCTAAGGCTAAATGAAGACCGCTCTCCTCCAACCAAGCATGTACCATCCGCATGGCCTCATTGCCCTTCCTCACCAATTCAGTCTCCGTTTTAGCAGCTATAACGAGTGACAAATCATCGGCAAAACCAGTCGGGTACACGCCCTCTGGATAATCCAGGCGGAGTACTCCAATCATAGGCTACATTCCACAAGGTTGGCCCAAACACTGAACCCTGGGGTACTCCGGCCTGCGTCTCAATCTGAATCTGGGCCCCCTCTGCACAGCCTATCACTACTACCTACACTCTTAAGTAATCTTGAATAAGGGCCGCAAATATGGGCTCACCCCTCTTCTCTTAAGTTCACTCAGGATCCACCCAAACGGCAGTAAGTTAAACGCTTTACTCACGTCCAACAAAAAACACTGCCAGGATAGACCTGATTCTCCACGTCCCATACGCAGCTTCATCAATCCATTTATCTTCATGAATCCATTTATCGCCGCCGACCAACATTTAGCCGTCCTCGCAAGTCCCGGTGAAAAAAAGACACGTCTATAAATGACACTCCATTTACGCGGACCAAGGTTGGTAACTCACCATTACTGAGTCAGATAAGTCCCAACTCCGCCATCACCTCCTCTTCTAAAAATAGACCCTGTCTATCTGTTCCCCATGCAACATTCTTGGCTTTGAAGTCATCAGATATTACCACATCCTTACACACAACATTTCTCAGCCTACTCAACTCATCCAGAGTCTCTTCAAAATCCCCTAAATCAACATTTGGGCCCCCTCTGCACAGCCCACTAAACTGCAAACTTAGTGTGCATTCTAGTTTTACACTGCAAACTAGAATGTCTGCAGTCGGTAGCCACACGTGCCCCAATCCGGCAACTTGTCTTACAATAGGAGTATTACTATTGAAACTACACACAGCCGCACTGCAAGTAGCATCATGCAGCCAACTATCATCCTGCATCTTCTTATCATTAGGCTCCGACAACTAGATCCACACCTCTACACTTAACAATTTCCATTATGGCATCATGAGAGGCTAAACTTTTTTTCATGTTTACTTGTAGTAAACTTACCATTTTTCTTTGCACATTGTACTCCTCCGATTTTGTATCCAACTTCACCACACATCAAATACATAGGATTCTTCTTACATTCTTTGGCCTTATCCAGCATCCTTGCATAAAAAACATATCCTCGACCTATCAGGACCGACACATCTGGCAGCTAAATGCCCTCCCTCATGGCAACGAAAACATCTCACCTCAAAGTCACTCATTGCGATCCGGCACATTACCCATCCAACCTGCAATATATTCCGACAATATATCTCTATCAGACACGTCCAGCTCAAGATATCATGTATCAAGTCTATTTAATGAATATGGACGCCAGTTTACCTCTCATTTCTCTCGTAATTTTCACACCAGCGAGCTTCTCTTTGACCACGTTAACCTTCTCCACCGGCCCTCTTGGTCTTTTATGCAAAGCCTCACCACCTCCCTATTTAATTGATAATACTTCACTCAATTCCTCCTTACTAACCTCCTTTTTAATTTTTTTCAACAAGTCCGAATAAGAGGTAACCTGCTCCTTAAAACTATTACATTAAACCCCTCACTTCTGATCTCTTGCTCACCCTTAAGATCCATCACTCGTAACTTATTTTCCTCCATAAAAATCACCTTCTCATTTCGTCTTCTGTCCACCTACTCCAAAACCTTTTTACAATGCCAACCAGTATTGTTACTTACAGCCCCGTAAACAACATTTAATTTAAGCTGAGTGATCTTCTTTATCACCCGATATAGGTATTCAGCCACCAACCTCTCTCCCACAGATGTATCTACGACAATTGCATAGCAGGCCCCAACTTTTCTTCCTCAAGCTCACCCAATAATACCTCCGTTTGGCCCTTTTCCACCACCAATTGGCCTCGCTTCAATTTATCATTTCTCAACAGTCTTCTTAACGACATAGTGCGCTCTAAAATCCTCCTCCCATACTCCGTTTTAGAGTCTTTGGCTAGATCAAAAATATCGACAAAGTCGTCATTCGACACACCAAAAACCGATTCTTTTCTCTCCTCGCACTTCTCAAAAAACGAGGTAGGCCATCTCTTAATCATCAAATCAGGAACCTCCTCTTCTAGTACTTCCTCCTCCACCTGGCCAAGCAGCCTCTTACTCTCAATCTGCGCAGTCTGGATAGCCGCGTCCACTGCACGACCACTTATAGCACCTCCACACGAATATCCAGAATCCGTCAACTCGATTATCTTTTTCAATAGCTCAGTAAGCCAGAGAGATCACTCCTTTATCTCCAACTTCGTGTTGACATTCACACCCATTAATTTTGCCAACTTCGTGACCTGGACTACGACTTCCTCTAACGGCTGTTCATGCGAACACGCCTCACCCGATGCCACCTCTCTATCATCAGTTTCTTTCCTACGCCTTTTCATCAGCCGATCCAACGACCTACTCGTTAATTAAATTGCTCTTAGGCAATTTAATTAACACTCTAGTTGCCACACGTTACATCACAACAAAGGATACTCCTTCTTCCTCGCGCGGCAAAAACTTCAATTGCTCTCTAACAGGTGACCTAGGCAGGCTCTTCCTCGGTCTGAACCCCTGTTTCTCTTCCATGCTCTTAACACCAGCAAAATTACAATGTCGCCTTGAACTCTTCACAAAAAGTATTTTTCTTTAAATTCTGACTTCAAAAACGTGTTCAGGGCTCAATTCCGCGTAAATTGAGTACCCACTTGTCACTTTTTGAGGGGTGGTATCAGTGGATCGGAGAGACCGAAAATGTATCCACCAAAATCCGAGGTCGGATTTGGGTGACGGGGGGTCGGTATTCGTCGAGATACTGTAGGATTCGGGTACGGATCAAAGAATTCGGAAGTTATAAAAAAAGGAAATTCCCCTTATAATTCACCTCTAACACTTAGAAAATTTTGCCTGGTGAGTTGAGAAAAGTTGGAAAAGTCCAACTTTTGCCTGGTGAGTTGAGAAAAGTTGGAAAAGTCCAACTTTTAGACGTAAACAACTGATTTCACTGATCTGCCTCAAATAAACAAATAACTTAGAAATTTTTTACTAAATTACCAGGTTATGTTGTCCTTTTATACACTGTTCCTTATGAAAGAATAAAATACTTTTTGAAAAATCACAATAACTAATCAATCTGTCAACGAAAATTCTTTAAATTTCGCACACGTGTCCAGTAATAGTCTGCCAACATTTGCGTAATACGCAAGACAGAAAAGACAACCAAAAAATTTATCAAAATTAGCCAAAAACGCTGATCAGTATTCAGCACGGGTTACCACAGTATATTCACAAACTCGACGTCTTCTTTGGTGGTAGAGTTTCAATTAATCACACTTCTCAGGACTGGTCGACCTGAGACTGTACAAGATTCTACTTCATTCACATTGATACATATCATCCTCATTCGTTCTCTGAACTAATACCTTACGGTGGTTCCGGTGACTAAATAAAAAAAAAGAGAAAACGGGTTTACTCTCGCTCTTTATTACTCGTAAAAAACCAAATCCAACAAAAAAAGAGGTTTTCAATTCATTTTTTGCTTGTTTATTTATGTCCGTGACTTAAAATTCAGAAAATAGAAAAATAACTGTTTCATAAAGGAATTTTCTTCAGTGTCACTAGCTAGGCTACATCGATTTTCATTACTATTAATTAGTTTCGATTGTTATAACATAGTAATGAATAGCGTGATATTTTTCAGGTAGTTTACTTATTTTTCCAGGAAACCGTAGAAAGTTAGCTGAAGTAAAAAAATTATGCAAATTCAAACATTTCAAACGGTCTTAGCTCACATTCAGTGATAGTTATTAAATGTCATTTCATATAAAGTCCTTTTTCAGTTTTACCGACACTTAGATCTCTTATCTAACTACTTTTCTTTTGTATTTCGTTTATAATTATACGTATAATTTTTCTTCAAGCACTTTTAACATGTTTGAGAATTTTTTTTATGTCTACTTTTATTTTAAATAGAAAATAAAGTTAATAAATGCACAAAATTTAAAGAAATAATAACAATCCAAGAGTACCAAGTAAAAAGTAACCAATAACACGATCCTATTTATTTTTTTCAGTTTGTATTAATTCACCAGGTAAGCTTGAAGTTTATGAAAGAGGCTGTGATAGGCCAGGAAATTTAATCTTAACTTAAAGTGGACTTCTATGTTGGTGTTAAATTATAATCTTATGAATAGTAATATTTAAGTTAAGATTGTCTAAAAATTCAAATTCAAAGATAGTAGAGAAAGTATTAAACAATTTTTAATTTATCCTTGGTACAAAAAAATAATACCAAATTAAAGTGTAGGCGAAGAATAGTCACAGTCGCAAATTACCAATTTTATAGGAGAGTAATTTGAAAGTTTCCAAATTCTCTATCTTTCTTAACATATGTTTAAACTTTCCCATTTGTATTTTTTTTTAATTACGAGTTTATTATCTACTGATTCGAGTAATTTTCTTTTATTATAATTAGTAACACCGATGTTAAATAACTTTTTTAAATTTTGAAACAGGTTCCTACTGATTGTAAAATATTTGTTTTCCACGTACGGTTCATAAGATATGTACAATTAATGTACAACTATTTCAAGTAATCAGAAACTATTAGGTCAAGTACGATATAACATCAATAAGACTGAAGTTACTCCTTGCAATGTAAATTTGTACACCTCATCTTTGAGGGCGTGAAATGCAATGTGGAATACACTGGTTATTGTTGGTTTCATACAGAATGCTTCAAGGCGTCAGATGAAGCTTGATTTATTTAAATTAATATATTTACATTTTTTAAGATAAAATAATTATAAATATTCATAAAACAAACAAGTTGCAAGTTACCACCTTGCGTAATTTAACTCTCCAAAATTCTTGGAGGACTCTCTGTCTTTGCCTTTCACCCGGAACGTTAAAGAAATTATTTCAACTTAAAATATATATATAATGTAAATCCAAAACAGAGGTAGTAAAATACCTGGTAACATAAACTACCTTAGTAAATTACAATATCTAGTAGAAATTAAGTAAAAAAAACTGATTAATTCTTTGGAATTTCCTGATCAGTAATATTACATTTTGGTGAACGAAACTTAATCGTACCTCCCCTTTTGATTGCAATCGACTGAACCAAATGTGTCCAATAAAGCCCAAAATAAAAAAAAAAAAAGATCCAAAGAAAATTGGATTTTGGAATTTTTCTTACTTGCAGTACTAAGCTCTCATTGAGAGCTATTCAACGATAAATCGTAAGTGGTATTTATTCGAGAGTTATAAGCAAATGAAATTATAATTAATGAAATATTTGGATCTTATAAGGGGAAGGTACATCAGTTCGGATCAGACTTCACCTCCTTTTTTTTAACTTTCTTTTATATTTAAATATATTGATTTATTAATAATTAAGAGGTTAATAGAAATTAATTAACCTCTGATTATAGAAAAAAAATTAGGATAAGTAATAATTCAGTAATAACAATAAAAAAAAATTATGAAAAAATATCAGAGGTTATTAATGAAATAAAATTTTATGTACTTTTCATTAAAAAAAAAAAAAAATATATATATATATATATATATATATATATATATATTTGTGTAATTTAATAGCCGTTGGTAAAAAGGTGTCAACAAAACAAGGAAGTGATTTGGTGTCCACATCAGATTTTTTTTTACAGTATTATCTGTTTTTAAGGATGTAGTATTTTTTCCATGTTTGGCCTAGCAATTTATTATTGGTTGTCTGTAAACTTAGAAGTGTTAATTAACTGTTTTATAGGAAGTAACATGTTGGATTTCTTAATTCCCTCCCTTAGATCTTAGATTTTAAAGAGAAATTATTCTCTTAGTCACATTTTGTGTTAAAAAATAATTTGAATTACTAAGCCTGAGATTACAGCAATCTAGCCACAATTATTATACAATCTTTTTGGTTAAATATATATCATTGAGGGGACAGAACAGTATACAAACATGTAAGATTTAGGTAAAGGAAATTTTGGCACAGAGCTCAATATAGGGTGGTAGGATTTAGGTACTTCGTGTTTGTTGGTATAACGTAAGGTGCAGAGTTTACATGGTCTCTGCTCTACGATAGAACAACAAATACTTCTCTGTGAAAAGCACCGGGGTGAAACTTCTTGTTATAAATTGACCTTACCCGGAAAGTTTTCCGCTTGTCAACAAAATTGGACAACCTCAAATTTTTTTTTCTTGATGATTTCGCCACATGAGTTTGAAGCTCGTGGAATATGGAAATGGAATTTTGTAACTTATGAAAAATGCCATGCCGGACCGGGATTCGAACCGGTACCTCTGGATAATTTTATGTTACTTGTCATCAGATTTGGTTTTTGTTTCTCAAAAATGTTTTTTTAAACACAAAAATAGCATTCTTAAAAAGCATAAACTGAAATGAATTTACACTTAATGATGGAAAACCCTGTCTCAAAAAATTAAAACGATTTTTGTACTATATTTATGTACTATGTCTTTTGAAAATACGTGAATTTAAATTTCAAGAATGTTAAACATTTTTCCAGTAATCAAACTAAAGGATTGCACTTCATATAGTCTGTGTTTTTTAGCTGTAAGATATTTACAGTTTTACCGTTTTTTATTGATTTTGTGGGTCGATGTTCCATTTATAACTTCTCATTATAAAGTTACCGTATTTATTCGATTACCCCCCGCTACGATTAGCCCCGCACCTCGATTTTTCGGACCGAAAATCGAAAAAAATATCGAATATATACCGGTATTTTAAAGTGCAACAGATATGATAAAAAAATACGTAAATACGAAAACATTCAGAAAGTAAAACATTTAATTAATTCATTTAAATTACAATATTAATTACCGTAAGTACTAGTTTAGTTCAGAATCAGTAGGCCAGTAAAACGAAAAGAAAGTATCGTGTTGAAAAGGATTATTTCAATACACGATTTAATATGGGATTTTATTTTTAATTAATCACTGTCACTGTCAATGTCTGTAGGAGAGTTACCACGTAGTCTCCACGTCGCTCTGCCAAACGTCTTCACCACCATCAAGTTCATTAGATATTCCGCATTTTTTAAAACTTTTCCTTACTAATTCCTTGGAAATACCTTCCCAAGCATCTGTTTAGCCAAACAGAAATCTGGGCGTTTGATTCTTCCTGTAGGCGTGAGAAAAATATGTTCATCAGCCATCCATTTACTGTACAGTTGTTTTAATGCAGATTTGAACGGTTTATTAATGCAGACATCTAGTGGTTGCACTTCTATAACCCGCAGTTTTTCATTTACTGTAAAAGATCGTAGACGCTGTCCTTTTGTACTCATTTTAATGCCGTAATTAAAATAAATCACTGTATTAAACTTTACAAGATAAACTAAACAGATAAAATGTATATAACCGTCCATATATACAAACAGTACAATGACTATGACGAATAGTCAAGACGACGATGGGTAACTGATACTGTATCTGTAGTGTCATTAGTACCTGATGCAGCCTATACAGAATGAATCAGTTTTATAAAAATACTGTAACTTCATTCCTATCGATAATATGAACAGGATGTTAATAATTAAGGATGTATTCTGTATAAGCGGCATCCGGTATTGATAAACGAAAGCGTAATGTTACTACATTTTTGTGATGTTAGGTACATTTTTGTGAATTTAGGTACTTGTAAGAAAACGTTTACATTACATAAATTATCCTGGCTAAAGACTATGTTTCAAGTAAGCCCCACACCCTTATTTTTTCTCTCCAATTCCAAGAAAAATGTGCGGGGGGTACTCGAATAAGTACGGTAATCTTTACAAAAAAATAAAAAGAATTGCAACTTATTTAATATTTACAAAAATTAATTATCCTTTGCTAAACAAATAAAAGTACTAAAGCCATAATACTCAAATAATGAACGACTGATATAAATAAATAACAGATCTCACAGCTAGAAAATCCAGATTCCGTAAGAAGAATGTAACTTGAAGAATTTAAGGAGGATGTAACTGTTCACCTAAGTTCATTCTCTAAATCATTCTTAATTTTTGTATTCTACTTTTACTAAAATATAAATATTAATAATGATCCCGAAAAATTAGTAAAAAAGAAAAAATAATCTGCCTAAATCAGAGCACCTTTGGGCCGCCATATCAAAAATCGTGTCACTTTTGTATTTATCCTTAAATTACCTATGTGCATACACAGAAATCAAATGGAAATCTAAAAAAAAAAATCCGTCTCATAATTTGTGTACATCCTGTTTTTGTGATTACACTAACACTAAATTTTATTTAGTATTAATTTTATTTATTTATTTTTTATTTTTTGCTGTGGTAGTAGGGGAATTGTTTATTTAATTGTATGATCCCCTTCTTAATTATTTCCATATTCTCAACATATGGAGTGTGACAGATAATATTAATCGATAAAGAGGTTCTTTAAGGAATAAAATCTCTTCATTCTACAAAAATAGTAGGCTAAGAATTAATTAATGCAAACACAGTTGTAAAAAATAAAATTTTTAATAAATAAACGTCTAAAAATAAAATATAACAATTTAAACATAAAGTTTTATGTTTATGAGATTATAGACTAATCTTACAAAAATGTCATACGTCTTATTTTAGGTTTTCATTTTTGAAAATTTAAGATATGAAAGTATTTAAACCTTTTAATTAAGCTTAAAAAATTATAATTTTTAAAAAAATATTTTTATTTATCTTTTTATATTTATTTTGTGAAATTCGTCTGAAAGTAAGTGCTTTATTTTGAAGTTATTAGGTAAATACGATTATATAGTTTACGTAAATTGTCATAAACTGGAAGTGGTGAAGTAAATAAGTGACAATTGTGTAACGAGTCGAGCAAAGTGGAAAATATTTTTCAAAAAAAAAATTGTATAATAAGATCAACAAGGCGCTGCAGCTGAGGCTGCGTCGTCTGTTGCTATAGAAACGAGAGAGACTGGCGCCAATTTAGTCTAGACAGACTGGAATTAATGCGAAAATGTATTGTAGTACAAAATACGGGACATACTGTAATGGAGTATACCGTTTGCTTTCGGAGTTCACTCTATTTGTTTTATTTGGTAAGGAAATAAAAAAAAAAGCGCACAGAAAAAGAAATTATTTTTCTGCGCTGTATCGATTAACTTCACCATACATGGGTATATATTTGTAGTCCTCCGTTATTGTGGGAGAATCCAATAACCTATTGGCATTAGCTTTAGTTTTGTTCATTTCATTTAAAAACCCTTCAGAATAATGCAATAATATTAAATGCTTTTTTTTTTAGTGTTTGTGTATGTGTGAGTATCTATATCTAGGGAATCAAAACTTAGAAAAGATTAATTTCTAAAATGCATATTTGATCCAACCGTAATAAATTAAAGTAATGATCCCGACAAATTAGTGAAAAAGAAAAAATAATTTACCTAAAAAAATAATTTACCTAAATAAGAGCAAGATATATTATTACACAGTTCAAGACATAAACATTTTTTTGTTTTATTTTATAATTAAGATTAAAATGCGTGTTTTTTATTGCATGTTTTTTTTGTTTCCCTATACACACACACGCGCGGGCGCGAACGCACATACGCGAACCCATGATACGTGTATGTATTTAACCAGAGAAATCATTGACAAAATTTGTTTTTCCGAACTGTAATTTGTTAATTTTTGCTATTCTAAATTAATTATTACGGCTGGATCAAACATGCATTTGAGAAATATAATTGTAAATTAATTTGTCCAAAATTTTACATGTTAGGGCAGTAGGTACATCTGTTATTCGAAATTAATGAACATTAATTTTAGATTTCTGTTAATGATATCTGAATATTAAACCAGAAACTGAAAATCATTCTGATTTAATAACTGTAATGTACTAGCTCTTGTGCTGTGATGGTTCCCTCATAGGTGTGTTACCTATGGTAATACAATCTACTAATCGTAGGTAATTAAAACAAGATGACTTCAAAAAATATCTCCTATTCTTCAAGCAGGTAATAATTTATGTTATTCGAAAATTGCTGCGTATCTAAGTTATCAATTGATGTACATCCTCCTTAAATTTCTAATACATTTAAAATTTAAACATTCAAATTGATATTGATATCTGTGCTTATATGATTAAAAAAAAGAAGAAAAGTATTTTAATAGCTACAGCTTTATGGTTGATAAATGTCTGAAATATTTATATAAAATAAGTGGATTCTAAAAAATATAAATAAATATCAATATAAAAAATATAATTATGTACTTATCAATCCTAACGTGCGAAATTGCTCAGAATAATTGGTTTAGAATTAATCAGAAGTAGAGTAATTAATAAAATCTGATATTTATTTGTTTGTAGGAAGGAAATAAAAATGTTTTATGCCGGCTTTCATAATTGGGTCCTCTATTTTTTCTTTTACATCTGAATGATATTTCAAATACAGAATATATAAATAACGGTGAGATATCCTAGAACGCAATTGGGACTTGCTTGGTAGTTTCTGGCAAAATTAAAAATTATCATTAATTTTTTGTCTATTGGTGCATGAAAAAAACAATTCACTTTCTCCTCAAAAATGTATTAAATATTAACAAAATTTATTAAATAATTTGTTTTAAAAACTAATGGTAAAATTGGATTACTTAACACTCTGCAATACATTTGATCTGAATAGAGTAACTTCATTAAAGTTTTAGGGAATAATTTTTAGTCACCTTTGTAAAAATGGAAGGAGAATATCTTCTATTCGCTGTCTATTCCGTAAAAAACAATTGAGGTGTGAAAGAAACATTTTAAAGATGGTGAACTCTGCCTGTGATCAATTCATTTGCAAGTACGGTATAATCCTTTGGGATAATTCAATAGAATTCCAGTGAATACTGAAACTAAAAATAGGCCGTATAAAGTATGTTTAGTTTGGCTTATCGGGCCCACAGCGCAAGTTGTTTTATCCAGCTACAATCTCTAACAATCCGTACACTTTTAATATGGAACGTTGTAAAAGGTTTTTTAATAATAAATGGTGGTTTATGAATGATCTTTTTCCTCAACTAAATTTACGGAAAAGAACTGTCTAGGTCTCTCGATTTCATGTAGTCATATATATTCTCAAAAAAAATAACTTCTTTTTATTCCGTTATATGTTTTTGACAAAAAAATTTCTTCTATCGAGGGAAATACATTAAATTCACTATGAAAAGCAATTTCTGAAAAATTTAAAAAGAAAGTTTTTTCGTGTTGCTCAGTATACAATGGAAAAATTACTGGATGACTAATGGAATAGTGTTTTCTATGTTCTATCTTATTTATAACTATTTTGTAATAATAGTATTTAAATGTTTTCGTTGAAACTTGTGAACACTTCAGTCTAATAAACAAGTGCAAGAAGTTTACGCCAATACATTTGGAAGGAATGTATTGGCGTAAACCAAACAAATATTTTTCAGTATTGTTGATAATATTTACGAATTTATTGGACTGACATAAGAATTTCTCGATAATTAATATTAATTAATATACACTGCTTTGAAATATCAAAAAGTAAATTCTTGTTTATTTTGCTTTATTATGGTTAATCTCTTTCAAATTTAATGTTGTCAGAGGGGTAAAAAATGTCATGAGAACTAACTATTAACCGAATCAACCGAATCATTTAATAGTTATTTTTTTTATTAACATTAAAATGATATTATAAAATTCTGTAGTTATTTACAAAAATTTTTTATAATTTACAAAAACATTATTTCTTATCTGAAATAAATATTATATTTTTATTATATTTTTAAAAATTCTTGTTTTTTATTATTTTTCATATTGTTACTTTTTTAGTTTTACGTTTAGTTTTACTTTTTTGAAAGTGTATGTTTGGAGTGTCGCTTTATATGGAAGTGAAACTTGGACAATCGGAGTATGTGAGAAGAAAAGATTAGAAGCTTTTGAAATGTGGTGCTATAGGAGAATGTTAAAAATCAGATAGTTGGATAAAGTGACAAATGAAGAGGTATTGCGGCAAATAGATGAAGAAAGAAGCATTTGGAAAAATATAGTTAAAAGAAGAGACAGACTTATAGGCCACATACTAAGGCATCCTGGAATAGTCGCTTTAATATTGGAAGCACAGGTAGAAGGGAAAAATTGTGTAGGCAGGCCACGTTTGGAATATGTAAAACAAATTGTTAGGGATGTAGGATGTAGAGGGTATACTGAAATGAAACGACTAGCACTAGATAGGGAATCTTGGAGAGCTGCATCAAACCAGTCAAATAACTGAAGACAAAAAAAACAACTTTTTTAGTGTTTTATTATTAAGTTCATTGAGTATATTGAAAAGAACAATATAAATTGTTGTTTGGTATTGATAAGGAGATAATTATTAAAGATGAATTTGAAATTGATGACTATGTAAGATTTAAATAAAGATTGAAAAAGATTTTTATTGGGTTTTTTTATTCCTGGAATTGGTCTTAAGATTAGTGATCTAATTACACAAGCCTGCGATGGTTGTGTTGTTTATTTTTTGGTAATCGATTCTTATGTATTTTTTAGCGCTGAATCGGAAAATAACCTTCAATTTTTCCATCACATCAGAATTTTTTGCAAATCGCAAATTTCAAAATTTTTTAAAAGTTAAAAAATTGTGAAAATGTGATACAATAAAGTAGATATAACAACGAATATTTTGTAATAAATTAAAATAATATGTTCGCCGGCTTCCGTGGCACGAGTGGTAACGTCGTAGCCTGTCATCCCAGGTTCGAATCCCGGTCAGGCATGGCATTTTCACACACGTTACAAATCATTCATCTCATCCTCTGAAGTAATACCCTAATGGTGGTCCCGGAGGTTAAACAAGAAAGAAAAAAAAATTACTTTGTTGGATTATATTGTGCATCCTTCTAGCTAAATAGTTTAATGGCCTAAAGAGAATGGCAGGGGGGTGTCATTGACTTCTTAATTTCTAATGAAAATTGCCACAAAATAAGCCTAATTCTATTATACTGCATTTTTTAATTTATTTTTATTTAATTAATTTTTATGACGTATGTCATGCTTTTGGAAACCACTCCTCCTTTTCGCCCATCCTTAATGACGAATTATGTAAAATATTACAATTTTGTTTCATGTGTCGAAATTTCTTTGAACGAATTATACTCTGTTTTACGCTTTTCCCTCTATGTTCTCTATAGGGTTCATCTCGTTTCAATATCCAGCAATAGTCTGCCATCATCATAGTAGTCCACACTTTCCTTGATACGTCCTTTCATACGTTTACTTCATGTGCTGATGAGATCTCTCACCCATCTCTTGGCTAACGTCACCCAGATTTTCGTGAAAATCTTCCACATGTGAATTTAGAAAGTGAACCTTCAAGCTTATGGAACTTTGAATTTTGTAAGCCTTGGTAAGGTTTAGAATTCTATGAAAGTTTTTTCTATCATTTAATAATTTGCTTCTTTAAATTATCATCATTATAGGGGGTATATTATAACCTAGTAAATTAGATTGTACTTTTATCCCAATCTGCTCGGTACATTATTCTAAGCAATTGTTATGAATTTTGGAAAGTGATTCGTTTTTTCTACCGACAAAAACGAATGTTTTTTTTGTACTTTTTAAACATTTAAATAAGTACATAATTGTTAAACGCTTTTACTGTGGTGAGAAAACGTGCTAAAAATTTCGATGAAGTAGAGCGGAACATGCTGAATTGTACGAACATAATTCCTAATTTTCTTTAAGTCTACAGTAGCAGGTGATGAAACAGAGTTTTTGAGCACGACACATAACCGTTGGTCATTGATCGGAATAAAGATATTAAAAATCTACTGAGTTAAAAAAGAGACAGTTGAAAAGCAAAGCTAAAATGATGTTGAAAGAATTTTTACTGTCTTGGATTTAGAGACGCCCGTACGCTCCAGGATGTGGAACAGTCGGTAAAGGTTTTATGTCGTTTCAAATACGTTACTCGTGGGGAATGAAAAAAAGATCTATGAAAATTAGGAAATTCTTTATGAAAACACCTCTACCTATTTTTTGCACGTAATCAAGTCATTTTTAAATAGATAATCGTATATAATTTCCTTAATTCATCCCGATTACACTTCACATGGTTTCTTTTGTAACTTTCTTTTGCTGAAAATATCTGAGAGGATATGAAAATCCCAACATGGCCTAAGTTGTTGAATGACCTTCTGAAAAAACAAAAATGTTTCGAACAAAAGTAAAAGAATGAGATGTGTACAGTGCATTAGTTAAATTATACTAATATTCATGTGTTTGCAGACTATGAAAAGTTTTTTCATTGTTTAGGGTAGGATGTCATGTTTGTTACACGAGGAGTGTTATGAGTTTAAGTCCGTATTCTATTATAATTTTCTGTCAGGTAGAGAATTTACGAATAAAACTGAGTTTAAATATGCCCATAGCAGGACTCATGCTATTAGAGACGATGTTCAGTTGTCAAGTAAATTTAGCATGGACCTTATTACATAAAAATAAACTGTTTAAGTGGCTGGCAGTCTGTTGGCATACAATTGTACTGACGGTTGTTACAGATGGTTGGTTCTTCATATCTATAGTTAGGAGGAGTAATTAAAAAGACCGTAGAACGTAATTATAATTGTCATGAAGCAATGAATTTTTTGTTTTGATTTTTTGTTGCAGGTATTAATTTTAAATTCCATTCATCGATCACTGTCGTTAGTGCTTTATAGAAATGAATTTCAGACTCATACTTGATAGGGCTGAAGGTTCTATTTACAATAAGCCTAAAATTACAAGTAATTGGTTTAACGTTATACAGAAAATGCAGTGTTTCAAGGAAGAAATATGACAACTGACAACGGTCGTTATGACCAATAGTTGGTGACTGGTAAGATAAGCTTCTTATTACCTCACAATTAAAGTATTATTATTATATACTATATATAACTAATATTATTTCTTTTAAAATAACTTTACCGTAATTACATTAGTTAAGTGTCTTTGTTTTAAGATATCGTTTTCATTTTATTAATATTACCATTATAAAAATATTAAATGAAATTTAATTAAGTAATTAAAAGATCATATTTCGAAAGGATCTGCCATATTTGTGTTCAACCTAGTATTGACTATTATACTTATCACCGCTGTTTTTAATCCATAAAAAAATATATTGCTTGAATTTTTCACTACTTTCTTGAATTTGATATAGGACTCGACATTTTCGAGAAAATTCATAATTTATTTAGATTTTTTGAATTAATTAAATTGTTCCTGTGTCACTTTGGGTATAACGGAAAAAATATGTTCTACATGTCTGCGACCAAAAAAATCGAATCACAGTTGAACTATTAAATTTAAGATCAAGCAGTTCAAAATTTATAATGAAATATACATGAAGTTCCAAAAATCATAAACCTTCGTTTTTGGTTTTACCACTGATTTGATAATAAAATAAATAAAAAATATTTTATTTTGTATGTTTTTTTTAAAATTATATTTTAAATCAGTTTGTCTATTATTCAAACGATTGATAACTGGATGCCACACCTTAACCTAGTCCTAGTTATGTATGTCTTTTAAGTACAATATGAAACTATCTCTGGGAACGAAAACCGATTATATTAAAGTAATTCTGTTTAAGTAAAACCTTCCATTGATCTGTTCTTTTCATGAATATTAGAAACTAATTTTATACTAAATTTAACAAAATGATGTCCAAAGTGAAATAGAATTAGTATTGTGAAGACTTTTAAACTTTACAGCGCAAAAGGGAATTTCCGATCGTAATAGACTGTGGAAAGTGTAGATAGACCAAAAATAATGTTATTTTTTTAGTCATATATGAAACGCTATTTAATGTACAAGAGATGCAACTGAATTATGAATATCAAAGCTGTTTTTAGGGATTCGTATTTTTTTTTTTTAATAAGAAAATATAAGTATTTAAATATAATAATAATAATAATATTACAGTATAATATATACTTTATACTAGTATAGTATAATGTAATATACTACTAGCGCTAGCGCTGGATCTCGCTTTACGAGATTTTTCTTCACTTTTTTCGTTCATTTTAATTTTTTTAATTTGATATTTATTTTCTTTTATTTATTCATTTGTTTTATTTCAAAAGTATTGAAGTTAACTATTGATATACCAGTTTTAAAGGATGATGCAATACTATATCAGATTATTTATTCGATATCTCTCAAAAATGAGGTGGGCAGGCGATCATTGATAACATATATAGGGGTCATTAGATTTCATATAAACAAACATTTGGCGAAATTGGTCTGGCGGTTGGAGCTAGGGGACTCACTCAAGGTTTTACTTTGATTTCCCCACAAGGAATAAACAGTAAATTGGGTTTTTGTAATATATATATAAAAAATGATGAAGTGGAGGGGGCAGGCGGCTCATTTTTCTAAATTTTGCTATATAATAAAAATATTTTTGTTCATCTGATTTTACTAATCTTATAAGTTCTATTTTTAACATTCCTTCGGTGTACTTGATTTTAACCATTCGGCAGTTTTCAATTTCGGGTTGAACCGTTTGGAATTTTTTTGTTTTCAATGGTACGGCTCATTATTACTATGACGGATCCTTTCAACAACAATTTCGTACATATCCCGCATTAACCCATTCCATCTAAATAATAAATTGTCTTATTCTCTTCACAGAATTGTTTATGTACTCTTAAGTATTCCGTACGCTACGAAATAACATCTACACGTTAATCAATAAACAATTATTTTATTTAGACATGAAACAAATTCAGTGAATTTCAAGTACGATGATTTAATGTACTTCTAGAAAAATTCGGCAGTCCAGAATCTGTATTCATGGCATTTAATATCTTGTTCAAGTTAGGAAGCTTGTTACTAAAATAAAAGGAATGAATTTTTCTCTGATAGCGGTTTTAGTAAAATCATCCAATTTTTCAATCCTTTTCACACATTTTCGAATTTTTTTAGGGCTAAAATGTTTACCATAAATTTTGTGTTTCTTTATTATATTAAAAATTGTTCTTTCGTTAACGCCTGTTGCACTACTATTTTTCCGAGCAATGCCTCTGACAAACAGTTTCAGGGTTATCTTGTTTCAGCGTGAGAGCAGCCATCAAAGATAACTGGATGCTGCATCAAGAAAATGCACACCTTGACACGCTGCAGTCTCAAGTAATTAGTTTTTGGCACAGAAAAACATTCCTGTAATTCCTCAACCTGACTTGAAGGACACAATTTTGGAAAATTAGAAAATTTAAAAAAAAATGTATCCGACCACGTGAAGGACATTCCGGTTTCTGAATTCCAAAACTAATATGAAGAGGGGGAAAACCATTTGAAGCGTTGCGTGGCTACCAATGGGAACTATTTCGAAGGAGATAGAATTTATGTATAATTGGATTGTTTAAAAAAATTTTTTGAATCAGTCTCATTACTTTATTTAAAGACCTCGTATGTAAAATATAATGATTATTGTTATAATATAAAATATTATTTTAAATTAAGATCAATTATTATTTATTAATTTATAATAATTTATTATATCTAAATAATTATAGTCTCTACAACAATATAGAACCGACTAAGAACAAGATGAATGACCAACATGAAATCCATTTCATATCTACCTTTCATCCCTGTTACTTACAAAAAATCCTAAAAATATATTAGATGTCAATCTTTTTTTGGAATAAATATATTATTTAAATGAATCAAAGTAATTTTTCAATATTGATAAAGAAATACAGGCAATAAATTTTACATTAATTTATAGTTTGGTTTTTTATTACTTTAGTTCTGGTATTTACAATTTACAAGTCTGATTTCTTGTTTCTCTAGGTTTTAAAAACTTCCTTTTGAACAGTAAAAATTGTTTTCTTAGAACAGTAGAGAAAAATTTCTAAAGTGTTGCTAATTAACTGATTCAACCTTTTTCGACTAGTCTTGTTTCTGTGTAAATATTTTGTTTATAACTACAGTGTATTATTCACTTAAAAGAAGAAGAAAAATGAATGAAATTTTAGTAAAATTAGTTTGAAAACTATCAGCCTTTCGAAAATGAATGACGTACCAACAAAATAAAAATCATAAGAAATTAAACCCTGATGTTTAAACGTTTGGTTCAACAGTTAAAATGTGATTTTTTTTTTAAATTAAGAATAATCAAACTTGTATAAATATTTTTCTCTTTATTAAATATATTGGGTTTATAAAAGTAAATTAACTGAATTGCAAAATAATTTACTTAACAATTTAGTACAAAAATTAAGAACTTATTAAAAATTTTATTAAAAAGTAAAATATTTTCAATACAAATAATCTCGCAGCTTGGAATAAATGTCTTCAATTTCATTAGTTACTTTCGTTTAAAAATAATTCATTAAGATCTTAAATTTTCACCATAGAGGCCCTCCATTACCATTATGGTTTTATTTCTGTTTATTTTTTTATTTATTAATTAAAAAGCTTTTTCTTCTTACATTATTAGTGTTAACTAGTTTCTTTCCGTTTAATAATTCTTTCCTTTTCCCACCTCAGAATAACCATGTTATTCATCCATTTCTGATTATTCACGTCTTGATTTATGATTTAATGTAAATTTTTAGAAGTGGGGGCCCTCCTCACCAACCTCAATTTATCCTCACCCCAGAATAACCATGTTATTCATCAATTTCTGTTTCCTGTTCACTTCTTGATTTATGAATTATTGGAAATTTTTAGAAGTGGGGGCCCTCCTCACCAACCTCAATTTATCCTCACCCCAGAATAACCATGTTATTCATCAATTTCTGTTTCCTGTTCACTTCTTGATTTATGAATTATTGGAAATTTTTAGAGGTGGGGGCCCTCCTCCCCACCACACTTTATCACCACCCCAGAATAACTAAGTTATTCGACCATTTCTGTTTCTTCTTCACTTCCAGATTTATGAATAATTAAAAATTTTTAGAAGTGGGAGCCGTCCTCCCAACCTCACTTTATCAACACCCCAAATAACTAAGTTATTCATTCATTTCTGTTTCTTCTTCACTTCCAGATTTATGAATTATTGAAAATTTTCAGAGGTGGGGGCCCTCCTCCCCACCTCACCTTATCACCACCACAGAATAACTAAGTTATTCATCCATTTCTGTTTCTTCTTCACTTCTAGATTTATGAATTATTGAAAATTTTCAGAGGCGGGGGCCCTCCTCCCCACCTCACTTTATCACCACCCCAGAATAACTATGTTATTCATCCATTTCTGTTTCTTCTTCACTTCCAGATTTTTGAATTATTGAAAATTTTCAAAGTGGGGGGCCCTCCTCCCCACCACACTTTATCACCACCCCAGAATAACCATGTTATTCATCCATTTCTGCTTCCTCTTCACTTCTCGATTTACGAATTATTGAAAATTTAGAGAGGTGGGGGCCCTCCACACCACCTCACTTTATCGCCACCCCAGAATGACTATGTTATTCATCCATTTCGGTTTCTTCTTCACTTCAAGATTTATGAATTATTGAAAATTTTCAGAGGTGAGGGCCCTCCTCCCCACCACACTTTATCATCACCCCAGAATAACCAAGTTATTCATCCATTTCTCTTTCTTCTTCACTTCCAGATTTATGAATTATTGAAAATTTTCAAAGGTGGGGGCCCTCCTCCCCACCACACTTTATTACCACCCCAGAATAACTAAGTTATTCGTCCATTTCTGTTTCTTCTTCACTTCCAGATTTATTAATTATTGAAAATTTTCAGAGGCGGGGGCCATCCTCCCCACCTCACTTTATCACCACCCCAGAATAACTAAGTTATTCATCCATTTCTGTTTCTTCTTCACTTCCAGATTTATGAATTATTGAAAATTTTCTGAGATGGGGGCCCTCCTCCCCACCTCACTTTATCACCACCCCAGAATAACTAAGTTATTCATCCATTTCTGTTTCTTCTTCACTTCCAGATTTATGAAATATTGAAAATTTTCAGAGGCGGGGGCCATCCTCCCCACCTCACTTTATCAACACCCCAGAATAACTAAGTTATTCATCCATTTCTGTTTCTTCTTCACTTCCAGATTTATGAATTATTGAAAATTTTCTGAGATGGGGGCCCTCCTCCCCACCTCACTTTATCACCACCCCAGAATAACTAAGTTATTCATCCATTTCTGTTTCTTCTTCACTTCCAGATTTATGAAATATTGAAAATTTTCAGAGGTGAGGGCCCTCCTCCCCACCACACTTTATCATCACCCCAGAATAACCAAGTTATTCATCCATTTCTCTTTCTTCTTCACTTCCAGATTTATGAATTATTGAAAATTTTCAAAGGTGGGGGCCCTCCTCCCCACCACACGTTATTACCACCCCAGAATAACTAAGTTATTCGTCCATTTCTGTTTCTTCTTCACTTCCAGATTTATTAATTATTGAAAATTTTCAGAGGCGGGGGCCATCCTCCCCACCTCACTTTATCACCACCCCAGAATAACTAAGTTATTCATCCATTTCTGTTTCTTCTTCACTTCCAGATTTATGAATTATTGAAAATTTTCAGAGGTGGGGGCCCTCCTCCCACCTCACTTTATCACCACCCCAGAATAACTATGTTATTCATCCATTTCTGTTTCTTCTTCACTTCCAGATTTATGAATTATTGAAAATTTTCAGAGGTGGGGGCCCACCTCCCCACCACACTTTATCACCACCCCAGAATAACTAAGTTATTCGTACATTTCTGTTTCTTTTTCAGTTCCAGATTTATGAATTATTGAAAATTATCAGAGGCGGGGGCCCTCCTCCCCACCACACTTTATTACCACCCCACAATAACTATGTTATTCATCCATTTCTGTTTTTTCTTCACTTCCAGATTTATGAATTATTGAAAATTTTCAGAGGTGGGGGCCCTCCTGCCCACCACACTTTATTACCACCCCAGAATAACTATGTTATTCATCCATTTCGGTTTCTTCTTCACTTCAAGATTTATGAATTATTGAAAATTTTCAGAGGTGAGGGCCCTCCTCCCCACCACACTTTATCATCACCCCAGAATAACCAAGTTATTCATCCATTTCTCTTTCTTCTTCACTTCCAGATTTATGAATTATTGAAAATTTTCAAAGGTGGGGGCCCTCCTCCCCACCACACTTTATTACCACCCCAGAATAACTAAGTTATTCGTCCATTTCTGTTTCTTCTTCACTTCCAGATTTATTAATTATTGAAAATTTTCAGAGGCGGGGGCCATCCTCCCCACCTCACTTTATCACCACCCCAGAATAACTAAGTTATTCATCCATTTCTGTTTCTTCTTCACTTCCAGATTTATTAATTATTGAAAATTTTCAGAGGCGGGGGCCATCCTCCCCACCTCACTTTATCACCACCCCAGAATAACTAAGTTATTCATCCATTTCTGTTTCTTCTTCACTTCCAGATTTATTAATTATTGAAAATTTTCAGAGGCGGGGGCCATCCTCCCCACCTCACTTTATCACCACCCCAGAATAACTAAGTTATTCATCCATTTCTCTTTCTTCTTCACTTCCAGATTTATGAATTATTGAAAATTTTCAAAGGTGGGGGCCCTCCTCCCCACCACACTTTATTACCACCCCAGAATAACTAAGTTATTCGTCCATTTCTGTTTCTTCTTCACTTCCAGATTTATTAATTATTGAAAATTTTCAGAGGCGGGGGCCATCCTCCCCACCTCACTTTATCACCACCCCAGAATAACTAAGTTATTCATCCATTTCTGTTTCTTCTTCACTTCCAGATTTATGAATTATTGAAAATTTTCTGAGATGGGGGCCCTCCTCCCCACCTCACTTTATCACCACCCCAGAATAACTAAGTTATTCATCCATTTCTGTTTCTTCTTCACTTCCAGATTTATGAAATATTGAAAATTTTCAGAGGCGGGGGCCATCCTCCCCACCTCACTTTATCAACACCCCAGAATAACTAAGTTATTCATCCATTTCTGTTTCTTCTTCACTTCCAGATTTATGAATTATTGAAAATTTTCTGAGATGGGGGCCCTCCTCCCCACCTCACTTTATCACCACCCCAGAATAACTAAGTTATTCATCCATTTCTGTTTCTTCTTCACTTCCAGATTTATGAAATATTGAAAATTTTCAGAGGTGAGGGCCCTCCTCCCCACCACACTTTATCATCACCCCAGAATAACCAAGTTATTCATCCATTTCTCTTTCTTCTTCACTTCCAGATTTATGAATTATTGAAAATTTTCAAAGGTGGGGGCCCTCCTCCCCACCACACGTTATTACCACCCCAGAATAACTAAGTTATTCGTCCATTTCTGTTTCTTCTTCACTTCCAGATTTATTAATTATTGAAAATTTTCAGAGGCGGGGGCCATCCTCCCCACCTCACTTTATCACCACCCCAGAATAACTAAGTTATTCATCCATTTCTGTTTCTTCTTCACTTCCAGATTTATGAATTATTGAAAATTTTCAGAGGTGGGGGCCCACCTCCCCACCACACTTTATCACCACCCCAGAATAACTAAGTTATTCGTACATTTCTGTTTCTTTTTCAGTTCCAGATTTATGAATTATTGAAAATTATCAGAGGCGGGGGCCCTCCTCCCCACCACACTTTATTACCACCCCACAATAACTATGTTATTCATCCATTTCTGTTTTTTCTTCACTTCCAGATTTATGAATTATTGAAAATTTTCAGAGGTGGGGGCCCTCCTGCCCACCACACTTTATTACCACCCCAGAATAACTATGTTATTCATCCATTTCTGTTTCTTCTTCACTTCAAGATTTATGAATTATTGAAAATTTTCAGAGGTGGGGACCCTCCTCCTCACCACACTTTATTACCACCCCAGAATAACTAAGTTATTCATCCATTTCCGTTTCTTCTTCACTTCCAGATTTATGAATTATTGAAAATTTTCAGAGGCGGGGGCCCTCCTCCCCACCACACTTTATCACCACCCTAGAATAACTAAGTTATTCGTCCATTTCTGTTTCTTCTCACTTCCAGATTTATTAATTATTGAAAATTTTCAGAGGCGGGGGCCCTCCTCCCCACCACACATTATCACCACCCTAGAATAACTAAGTTATTCATCCATTTCTGTTTCTTCTTCACTTCCAGATTTATGAATTATTGAAAATTTTTAGAGGTGGAGGCCCTCCTCCCCACCACACTTTATCATCACCCCAGAATAACCATGTTATTCATCCCTTTCTGTTTTGCTGTTCGCTTCTTTATTCATGAATTATTGTAATAATGAGCATTGAAAACTATCATGGAAAAAATTACGCCGCCACAAATTTTATATATTTATTATTTATTATAATTTAAAACATCGATGTTGTCGGTGATAGTAAAAGAAGATCGGAAATATCTAAACCAGATACTGCTACCAAATTATTCCAGTAATTTAAACAATTTTGCGACCAAATTATTCGACGTAATGTTCTAGTGAATTGTTCTCCAAGCTCATGTGACTTAACACCAGTGGATTATTTTCTTTGGAGATGTTTTGCTCTCTGTTTATGCTGACAAACCAACAACAATTCACCCTTTGGAAGCAAACATAACTCTTGTTATTAACAGCATAGGTCCTGAATTACTTTTTATTTGGTTCAAATTTGGAATTATCGAATCTAACTCATCGTGGTTGACATATGCCGGAAATTATTTTCATAAATTTAACGGAAAAATTATCTTTGAGATAAAAACAAAATTGTCTTCTAACTTACCTTTTCATGTGTTTTATTTCAATTCAAAATTCTATCACTCTAAAACAAACAACCATTATAAATGTTGTAAATGTGTACCACTTGTCTTTTCCACGTCTTCTTTATCACGTCTTTTGTTTACTCTAAAATATTTTTTTTTTAATTTATGTAACTTGTAATTATTTTTAGTTTTTAACCGAGATTATACACATGCACGTTTATTAGATATTTGAATAGAATTAAATATTTAAATTACATGACGTTGCTGTGTTACGAATTGAACACTGTTTAATAATTTATTATTTTAATTTTTATTAATAAAAAATAAAAATACTTTATTTAGTTCGTATGTAATAAAAAAATTCTAATGTAATATTTTTTATAGATCCATTGAAAGTAGTACCAGAAATGCTGCTGACTGTTGTATTGTGATCGCGATAATTTGGTTTTTCAGATTTCAACGGAAATATTCATGTTGACCATCCTTGAATCCATTTTGACTAGTTTCGGCGTGCCGTCTGTACGTACTACGTACGTACGTATATATCTCGCATAACTGAAAAACATTTAGCCGTAGGATGTTGAAATTTTGGTTATAGGACTGATATAACATCTGGTTTTGCACCTCTCGTTTTGATTGCAATTGACTGGCCAAAAGTGTACATAAAAGCCCAAAATCCAAAAATATTTGAATTTTGGGCTTTTTCTTAACTGCAGTAATAAGCCATTTTGGAGAGCTTTTCAACAATATATCATAAGTGGTACGTATTTTTATGCTTTATGAAAAAAAGTACCACTTAATGGTTAAATAAGAGTTAAATAACTCTTGACTTCAGAGTTATAACCAAATAAAATTTTAATTGATGAAATATTTGGATCTTAATAAGGGAAGACACATCGGTCGAATCAGACTTCATTTTTTTTTTACAGCTTACATTGTTTACTTTGTTATATAATCTGTCATTTTCAACAAAAAAAAAACGAATTTCGTTTTGATGGAGAAGTAATTTAATCTATTTAAATCTGTTTTAATGAAAATTGCTTTAGGTTAAGATGACAGCAATGGCGCAAAGGCTAAAATTCTTCTCTCAACGACAACACCAGTCTAAACTGGTGTTGTCTAAACGCATTGAAGAACGTTTATGTTTCTGCCACTTGTAGAGATACATTTGCATACATGCATACGCTATTAGACTTAAGTATATTTGTTCACGCGCTCTCTTGCGCACCCCACATCGACAAACATTTGTCTTTTAATTTTTAAAGCACAAAATATCATATTTTTTACGTGAATAAGTTGTCACATGTAAAACCGTGTGCTAGTGCGCTAAATAGATGCATAAAATAAACCTCTGGTTGTTGAATTGCCTTTACAATCACTTTAAAACGTGATTGTAATGGTAAAGCAGAATGTTTTTATTGCGTGACAACATACGTTTTACCTTATTCCATGATTCAATCAATATATTCATACTGTTTAATTACAACTGACTGGAACGAGAACAAGCCTATTCATAGTTTTTTTTTTTTTTAATTTTATAATCTCTGCATTCGGAATACGATTATTTATTTATTATCAAAAGGCGTATCTTAAAAAGTTTTTTTAAAATTTTATTCAGATTTATTTTTTCTTTCAATTTTCACCACTTATTTTATGTAAGACGTTCTGTAAAGTACCAGGTAATTTTGTTTTAAGTAGTGTTACTTGGTTTTCCTGAGTCTTTGATTATTTACACATTATTCTTTATGTCGATTGTAAATAACACTTCTTTTTTCTATATTTCAATCAATTTTCTGTAAAAGTTTTATAATTTATTCCATTCTGTTTTATTTAATAATGGATAAAGATCATCGTAATCTCAATCAGGTAGCGTTTTCTTTTTTTTATCTTGATTTCGATGACAAATATATTAATTAAAAATGTTTTCTTTGTATTTTAATTTTTTGTGAAAATGAACCGGCTTCATCGAATATACCGGTGACTACAAACTAACCTAGATAGTGTAGTGTGGCTACGTTAGATTTCAAGTGGATGGTGGAGTAGCTGTCATATTTATCATTTATCTGCTCCTACTTTGTTTAATTTTTTTATTTAATTCAGTGGACTCTTAACTAGTGTGGCTTACATAGTTTATATTAGCTATATTTTTTCAAATGTACTTAGTTTTAAACAAAATAATTGAGATACGAGAAATTACCCTAAGGTAGCGTACCGTAATATTATGTAAAAAATTTCTCTGGAGATTGCTGGTCTTATATGTTTATAAAAATAGTTACTTAGATTATTTTTATGCATATACCAAAAATCAAGATGATATATTTATTTTTTAAGGAGAAATTTCAAAATAGTAAATTTCATTATTACACCATTTTAGTAAAATAGGATATTTTTAGTTATGACCATGTGTTCTTTAAAAGTTGTATGATAATACTGTATATTATTAAAGTGTGTGTGTGTGTGTGTGTGTGTGTGTGTATGAGGGGGGAGTGTGCACGCGCAATTTATTGAAAAAAATTAATTTGTGATGAAAATTCCTATACATTACGAAGATTAATAAGTAAATTTTTTTTCAAAGCAGAGGATCGAAAATATCATTACGTAATAAACAACTGCTGTACTCAGCGATTTGGACCAATGGATTCCAACTGTGGGGTACGACAAGCGAGAGTATCATTAAAGTCGTACAGAGATTCCAGATCGAACTCTTCTGAAATATAATAGAAGCACAGTGGTGTGCAAAAAACACTGAAATACACGATTGTCTGGGGGCTAACCGTTCGAGAGGAGATGCGGCGATTCGGTACAAGATACAAAACGAGACTGAACAGACATATGAACTGGCTTGCAGTTAACCTCCTGGATAACAGCGAGGACGTAAAGCGCCGAAAGCGATAGCATATTGGTGTGTTTGGCATGTCTCCAGCCACCACCCCAACACGGTCCGATAATGTGGCTCTCGCCACATCGACTCGCCGCTTGTGAGTGGTCAATTTGCCTCTTGATCTCAAGGTTCCAGGGTGGCCCGGTCTCTGGCACTCCCAAGAGCAGGGCAGTCAAACATCAGGTGTTCATTTGACAGGACCTTCCCGCAGACACACAGCTCATCAGCTGCCCGGCGGAACCGATACAGATAATGGTTCAAGTTGAGGTGGTTCGTGAGCATCTGGGCAGCCGTTGCCCTTAGAAACGAACTCGAAGCATACCGTCCACCCAGATCCTGTATAAACTTGTTCAAAGATCTTCCCTTAGTCATGGTGTCCAATTGCAGCTGCCATGCTTCCATCGCGTGGCTCTGCAGCCTCTTCCGCAGGCGGGAGATGGACAACTAAACGAAATTTAGATTTGGTGTATTATGATTACCGTGTATTATTGCTCAGGAACTGCCAGGGCTCGAAACCGCATCCCAAATATCTCAGCCTCCCGGCCTCTTTGCAATCTCCACATGGCTGCCTGAACTTTCACCACTAAATCGATTGGCAGAGCCTTTCCCAATACGGTGGTAGCCTCGTAGGAGGTTGTTCTAAAAACACCATACAATTAAGGCTATGCGCTGGGCACTCCTTAAATTTTGAAGAAGTGCTCTCTTCATATCCAACCTATGCGCTAAAATGGGTGCAGCGTACCTCGGAACACCATGTACATTTGACAGCCTGATAACCCATAGTCTTTCCGACCAATCCTCCTAAGTTTGTGCATCACGGAGATGGCTTCTGCCGCTACTTGCCTAATGTGGTTCCTAAAATGCAAATTTTCATCAAACAAAACACTTATGAACTCTAAATCGGCTGATTACACAGCCTTTATATTTAATAGGATGGTTACGATTGTACGATAATTTTTCTGCACCCTTGAGAATCATAAACTTCGTGTTGGGCACAGAAATCTTTAAATTTTGTATGTCCATCCAGCTCTCTGCGGTGAATAAGGCTGCCTGCGTCCAGTATTTTAGCTAAGATCGTGAATTACCACAAACTAAATGGATACAGTTATCGGCGAAAGCCTGGTCCGTGACCCCTTCTGGAAATTTCAATCCCAGAAATCCGTCGAATACCAGGTTCCACAGAAGAGGACTGAGAACGGAACCTTGCGGGCTTCCCCTGGTAACGGAGTTTTCCACAACTAGGTGCGCATCCTTAAACAAATTATCACGGTTATACGGTTATACAAATTATCACGTACCACGGCCTGCAGGGCTACGAAAGGATTGCATATATTAAATCTGTGAGTTTTCCGGAATTTGAGATGAATCAACTACCCTAAGATGTTGTGCATTGCTTTCATTTTATTTCGCCACTTACTTTTGATGGTTTTTTGATTTTTTCTTTGTTTGATTAATGTAATAGATGTAAATTTGTGTAATTGATAATACTATTTTTTGATGTTAATGCTGTTATGTTCTGAACTTGATTAATTTTCTTTGGTCTCATCTTTGTTTGTAATTATTTATGTTTATGTGTACAGTACAAGATATGTTTACATTCTTCCAGTTATTTCAATTGAAACCCTTCTTTTCATATCATTTCTTTTTGTATTCAAATTTACTTATAATTCCGGTAATTTGGAACTGATTTAAATTAAACACTGCGCCCAAAAAATCTTCTGTTTAAGTTATCTCGAAAAAACTTCTTAATGGACCACCATAGAAATTTGTTCGCTAATAAAAAAAGATTCATTGAATACAGAATAAAATCCCGAATTGAGAACCTCTGTACGTTATAATTAATTATCAATTATATTATCACGCAGCAAAAATGTGAAAATCTATATATATAAAAGGCAATGTTCGTATGTGTATCGCTATAGAGTAAAAACTACTGGAATGATTTATGCAAAATTTACGACTTTTGCAAAATGGTTCGAAGAAGGTTTAAAGTTACAGAAATCCTCGATATGAACAGTAAAAAGAAGGTTAGGGGTATTTTGAACAAACTACTGTGTTTAGGGAGTAGATTGAATTAAATCTGATAGGTAGTGCTGTTCTGACAATTGCATTTTTTTACGTTGTGATTAGAAAGTGGAAGGTTAAATTTTCTGAAGTTCCGTAATGTTCAGTTTTTTAATGTTTTATCAGACTTTCATTTACGTTCATTTAATTTATATATATATATATATATATATATCGAAGCACTACCGGGTTAGCACTGAAGTCGAACACGCGTCGAATGACTTGATGAATGGGATATTGAGGGCGAGACGACGGGCAATGCGATTAGTTGTTCGTTTCAACCACGATGCTCCGCCACCACCATCATCAGCATCACCATCTAACCATCAAGAAGAAGATGCAGAATCCGATGGGTCCGTAACGGATTTCAATCCGAACGACAACAACAGCAATAACAATGATAATCAGCCACCATCATCGCCATTACCAGATAATGAATTACAAAACATACATGAAATTATCGATGGTGTTAATGGACAGAGTAGTAGTACCAATCATTGTGTTCGTCGTGGACATCAATGTCGACGTCGACATGTTCGAGTGTGTCGTCTTCCGGAAGTCACAGTCGTGAATGTTAGTTCGACACCATGTCCACGTCGATCTCATTGTAGAACTCTAAATAGAATTCTACAACAGGTCGACGCTAATTCAAGCCAGTCTGTTGAGGTCAATGATGGAAATTCATCAACCGACAGATTTCCGATCTGTTTAACAGAATCAATAACTGTCGAGTTGTTGGTTTGCAGTCATCGATACTGCGAAGGCTGTATGCGAAAATTAGCGAGGTACAGCAGAAATTGTCCCGTCTGTCGACGAGATGTATTGGGCTACCGCAGAAAAGTAATTTTTTTTAAAAATTATTCATATTATTTCATATTTTTTACATATAATTTTTTCACTTACAATAAAAGAAAGGCAATATATAGCCGCACAAAAATGAACAATAGTCGTGATCAATAATTTATTACATAATGGTTTTTTTAAATAAACGTAAGTCAATATATATCCGCATGATAAAAAAATGAACAATAGTCATGGTCGAGGACTACTAGGGTTTTGTTGGACTACAATAGTCATGTCCGTTGGCTATGAGCACTTTGTTTACGATACTTGGTCTCTTTTGTGGAGTGTTGTCGTCATTTTGCAAAGGGTTGCAATAATTTTGCAAAGGGTTTTCCTACAGTATCCATTGCAAAAGATTTTAGACACGATCTGTACAAAAAAAGTCTTTTTAATGATTCCATTATGTACACAAGCGCGTACGGGATCATAAGCACTTTGCACAATATATTTTCTATTAACAAGTCAAAATTCTTCTCCTTCTTGTTGAAATCGAGAATGCTATATATCTTAGCACGAAGTCAAAGATTTATATTATGACCGTACTTTTCCACCATGTAATCATAGTGGAATTCGTACATGATCATTTTGCTAATGTCCAATATGGTAAAACCGATGTAGATCGGACGATTGAGGAATATCTCCGTTTTCTTCAGACTTACCCCGACGAGATCCTTGTTATAGATGTACCAAGCCTTAACTATCGGTTTTGCAATCACCTTATCCAGCTTACGTTCGTTAGTGACCAGTTTGAAGTCTATTCTGTTTCGTACGTTTTCGAAGGACTTGCCGTACACCGCGTTGTTCATTAACTTGAAAATGTCCTTTTCAAAACTGTTTCGTGCTTGCGCACGCGTTTCAGTATTGAAGTCGATGTACGGTTTCAACCAAGGAGACTGGGAGAATTCCAGAACTCTGTAAACGTTTTTCACTTTCAGTCCTAGTCGAGTGTATAACTTTAGGTTTCTGTAATGTAAAACATATCGTGCCTTGTCGTACAATGTTGTCATTAATTTCTTTACGGGACATCTCTTTATGTCCTTCAAATAGGGGAACAACATGTCATCGATTACATAGACGTAACCGGATAGAAGATGATGGGCTACCTTATCGGTAAAACTAGCGTTAGAATTAGGGGTGGCAGTGTCCATCGGATGAACAAACGATTCGAAATCCGCATACACCGCATACGGAACGTAGAGTGTGGACGAGTAGACCCTAAACTTCATCACGCATTCCCATTCTTTAACAGGATCGGGTAATCTTATCCTTTGTGCACCGTGTCGCTTACACTCGATGAAATGTTTGTTTAGGTTTTGTGTAGCGACGAGTGAACCTGATGAACTAAAACGGCGCAGACAATACGGACTATATCGACTGCTGCATCGACTCTATGTTAAACATGAATGGAGACGAGATAGCCCGTTCATACCAGGTTTGGTATTTATAAGGCAATAATGGAATTTATCTCTCGTGCGAGCTGATTCCCGACGCTGCGATTGGACAGCTTCAGACCGCGTCGGATCCACAATTCTTCAGTCGAGCGCCACGTCCCGCACTGTAAACATCTTTCTCTACGTCTGTCCGCTGACGCACGCACGCGCACACACCGCCGCCTCACAGTGCACGATCCACGACGAGATCCTCACTCTGTGACGCGCGCCTCCCGACGCTGTCGCATGGACGACCAGGATCATTCTCGAGGTACGTCGTCAAAAAACACGTCACAATCCAAGATGGCCGTCCACCGCCATCTTGGCGGGCTACGGCGTCACTGACGTCACTATCCAAGATGACCGACCACCTCCATCTTGTCCACCATCATAGTCGCTATCTTAAATTGGCGGACAAGATGGCCGCCAAGATAACCGACGGTCGCCATCATGGATTCCAAGATGGCGGCCGTCCGCCATCTTGGAAGGACGTCATTTTTGACGACGTACCCCTATTTCCGTACTACTATCGGTCTAGTGGTTGGGAGGCTCTGTCAAGATTTCTGCCAATTATTTTAAATACATATAGATTAATAACCAGTTATTCAATTATTTTCTTATTAACCAAATATTAACTTAGAATATATATTTTTAGGTAAGTAATCTAAATAAAATAGTGTTTATCCTTATTTTATTATTTTATCTGTTTTTATTTTATTTTTATGAACTAAGTAATGCAGTAAGCCTTCAACTTCGATCGAAGATTCTTAATATTTTTTTTAATATTTAGTTAGAAAAGATTAAAAAATAAAATATTATCTGCCATCGGTCGTTCTTTACTTTGATTTTCAGCGGTATGCGTATAGAATGAATTTTAAGTATGGAATACGCTAAATGAAAGAAACGAGTATAACGATTTATTTTTAATATTCATAAGTCATCCATCAATAAAAAATGTCTGCAAGGTTATCAGTAGGCGTATGGTGGATATAAATTTGAAAAGCATTATTAGTGATTAACTATTCTTGTGTAGGTTTTTTTTTTAGATATCAAGTATAATCCTCAGAGAATCGGTTCGTTCGCTGAGTTACCTCTTATGCTTTTTTCTACTACATCATTTTCAACAATAAAAGTCTTTTAATATTATTTTAAAAGAATAATAAAATTTGTCAAGCAATTGGGTGTTTCCGCAATTATCACAAATTTAATAACGTTTTTACTGTTTATCCTAAGTTAATCGTTTACCATGAACTATAATTATAAAAAAAATAAATTTTGCGCTTATAAAATATGTATCACGATCTCGAGTTATACGACTAAAGCTAATATTCTTGCATATTATGATAACCTCACTAATTTGAATATTGTAAAGGTAAGTCCAGATTTGGATTCATATTCTGAAGGAAATTCATTATAATAAAACGTTTTTAAAAAAAATATATAAACACTCCTCCACCTGGATGTTTTGTTTGTCTTATTTTTAATATTATTTCAAAAAATTACTGTTGAATTGTTATTTAACATGTTATTAGATTTGCTACCTTATGCATTTTTGGTTACACAATGTTATATTCACACTTGTTGACTGCGAAAATAAGAAGACATTTTACGTTTATGATTTGCGAAACTGGATCTTACGTCATTTTTAACACTTCTATTTGTTGTATATTTTTTAAAGATATTGCCGGATTTGATACGGTTAAATATCAGATCAACTTAAAACTGTAAACTATAACTGAGACAAGAGTTTACCTAAAGTTATGTTATTAAATTTTCTCTAAAATGTCTAAACGTCTTTCTGCCTTTTTAATTAAGGTTGACGTTGTTAAAAACAAATAAAATCAAGTCGGTGCAAATTAATTGAATTACATAAGCTTAAATATTTTTATAAGAAAAATACATTTTTGCAGTTTTATTGTAGAAATAAAAAAAGTAAAGCCTCTAAAAATTTAACATTTTATTAAAATTAAGAAAAAATTATGCGTGATTAAACATAACCAAATATATCATTTAAAAAATGCTTTACGTATTTAAAAAAAAAAAATTCACAACTTCACCCCCAACTGGGCTGTGTCCTCAAGCTGTTGCTTAAAAACTTCTCTGGGATAACACGAATGTCTCCTGACAGTTTGAAAGCAATCGGTTGGTAGGATTTCGTGTGATCTTGTTGCAAATAGACAGACAAAATTTCGCATGTAGCTATTATATTAGAAAAATGAACTTTTTTAAAAGAAATCCTATTTTTAACTCTTTGTAATTTTCCTCCGTGGTGAACTGATAACTTGTGAATTCTGTTTTTAACTGAATGTTCATTTTAGTTTCTTTTTTTTTTTCTCTGGATTCACATATTTATTTGCTTTTTGCTAAACTGAAAAGATATTGTATCTAGACTGCATCTACAGTCTTACCGAAGATCTAAATTCTATGTTATGCAGTCTTCTGACTGTTAGAAACTAAAAGAAGAAAGAAAAAAACTTTTTCAACACTTTCGGGCTGTAAATATCTGATCACATTTGCGCTCTTTTTTCATATTGCAATTGAAACAGGAATTTTTAATTAAACAGTAACTGTTATAAGTTTTTTTTTTATGTTTTTCTTTATGGCTCATGTTGAAGTTTTATGATAACGTTAATGGGTATAGGCTGGACGTAAGTCGTTATTTAAGCGATAATTAAGAGTAACATACCTTGCTACTGGTGTATAAGGCCCTTAAAATAGGCCTTAAAGATAAAGTGCGTCTTTTATCGTAAAGGTTTCGATTATTTTTTTTCTCAAAGCCTTGCGCGTTGACTTTAAAGATGTGTATCGTGGCACTCCTTCAGATATATTAAGAACTTTATTGAGAGAGATAACGCAACAGCGTTCTTGACCTTCTTGAGACTTCTCGCATAACACGGGCTGTCATTGGAGGAATCCTGCTGAAGTTCTCTCACCCGATTAATGAATTACTGAGTCGAGTTTACGAATGTATGTATACTGTGTTTTTATCGTTAGTACTATGGAAAGTACTAACAGATGACGTTCGTATCATCATCCAAAACTATAAATTGCAGGATGTGAAATATACAGAAAAACGTGAGAATAGGAACGCTAAAAGACATTTTGGACCACCACTAACAGAAAAAATGATTAAAACATGACGAGATCAGGACATTTTGAAAAAACTGTGCAAAGGGAAACGCAAAAACGCGGAAAACGTTCGAAGTGGCTAGAAGTAGAAAGTGAAATGTTGAAATCGAAAAATGGCATTGCGATTTCAACAAAAATGATTCGCACATACGCGGTTAAAACAACTTGTTAACGGTAATTTCACAATTTCGAAGGGGGTATCATGGTGTTATCGATTTACTAAACTTAATGGACTCGCTATGCGTACCAAAACTAAAATTTGTTACAAAATGTCAGATTAATTTAAAAATATTAATGTGGAGCAGTTGCTTAACACGATAGCACCAAGTCTTGCGACGATGATTGAAAGAATCATTGATTCAAAGATTGAGTCGACTCATCGGAGAAAACAAAGTAAAGATGAGAAGGCTCATCCCCGGACTGACGCTGTTGACATGAGACACACCAGCGCCGTTTAAAAAAACAGCTAAATCTGCGATTGTAAAGTCACCAACTTGTGTAAGAATTAAAAATCTTGATTTATCTGACAAAGAGAAACAGATCGCTCCGTCGTGTAGTCACAAATCTAAAGAAATTGTGACAAGAAAACCTGAATCTGCGGAAATGGAGGTGCAAGTTATTATAGAAAAAGCACCAGGCGCAGATGAAATAAAACCTGTACCAATAGAGCCTCCAAAAGCGCAAAGATCAGCTTCGGTGAGAGCATCTATTTCAGCTGGACCCAGTACTGCAGTAGAGATAGAGTCCGGCTCATCCGCCGCGGAGACATCATCGCACATTAATTTAGATTCTTTAGCAAAGATGCTAACAGCACCGGCGAAAGTTTCATCAACTGACATCAGTCGAAGAACGTCACTGGCATCCGAAATAGAGGAAGACGATGCCATGTTTGAGGCCTCAGATACGCTGTCATCAGAGGTTGAGGCCGTCAGAAGAATGGAGAAACATAAAAAAGGATGGCCGAAAGGAAAGCCTAGAAAGTAATTTTATTGGATCAGAAGTTATAAGAAAAGTAAAATTTTGTTCATTTTTTTTTCGACACATGAAAATGTGAAATATTGAACCCTTTTTTAATTTTTTTTTGAAGTGGGATGGGGCTAATGACCAAAGTAGTCGATGCCCCTAAAAACCTCATCTCAGGAATCTGTATTATTCTTTTTTAAATCTCATTTTTTTCAGTGGTAAAAAAAATACTCTCCCTTTATTGTAGATAGATGAGCCAAAATCCTAAAAAATAACACAAGTAGTACCTAAATGTCTTTTTTTCACCACTAACCTACAGAATTTCAAGACTTTGGTGTTACGTTACGGCGGCCATATTGGATGTCCCCCACCTCTTCACCAGGAGCCTATAAGATTGCTGGCTGCGTCCCTTTCCCTCAGGTAGACTATTTATACCAAAAAATAACGCACAATCCTGTTCTCTACACTTTCAAAACTCCCAACACGATGATTTGGATAGCATCTAGTAGGATAATGCAGTCCCTCCGAATGCACCTGTTTATCGCAATATCTAGAAGGTCTGCTCGGAAGTCATACCGTCCAAAGAGTATTGCACACTGACGTCCAACACATTCGCTCATTCGCAAGATGAAATGCGTATATGTTCCCCTCACCATTTATATCAAAAGATGATTGCACACACTCAGTCAAATTTTCATAAAAGCTTTGGAACTTGTTCATCCAGTTACGTGTTTAAACTAATTTTTGAAGAAAGTTTTGATTTTTAATAAACTAGTAATATGTATCGGGAACGGGGGTCTTTAGCTCACCTTTTTACCGTTTACGGGTAGGTGTAGGATTAAGCAACTCAATCTGTATGGTCTTGCTTAAGACCACTGAAAGACAGTTTAATTAGGTTAGTGGTATTACACTGACGGGAATGTCCTTCGTGGCATTTACATCGGTGGCATCCTGACTCAGGATACATTTGAGACTGAAAGATGTCTGTTGCTGAAGTATTGAAGATGACCTCCGGTAAAGAGTCTAAGAGCTAGATACGGAGATACGGTAGGTTTAGTTATTGGGCCATTAAGGTGTCAAAGGATAATTAGTAGTTTTAATTGTTTTACAATAACTTCATATTTGTATAAGAAAAAAGGACGAGGAAATTGTAATATAATCTATTTTTTTAGAGTACAAATAAAATGATATTAATTTTAAAAACAAAACTTGGTAGTAAACTAATCGAATTTGTTTTGGGTAGGATTTAAAATGTAAATTTTCTACATATAGGAAGGTGTAGTTACTTTATCGTTAAACATCTAAAAAAAAAATTATTTTTAAAAAGAAACGTAAATATTCTATATTTATTTATTAGACTACGGTAATTTATCAAAGATATGTAAAGGAAAGGAATTATAATTATATTGTCACACTATATTATTTAAAATAGATAAAGTTTCCCTAAATAAAGAAATTAACCTTTATAATTATAAAGAAATTATATTATAAGAAATTATATAATAATTAAAATATTGCTCATACAAATGGATATAATACTAATACAATAAATAAATTGTAACATAGAATATATAATAAAATTAATACGATGAACAGTATAAAATTATTACCAGAAAAAATACATATAAAAAATGAATACACGCCAAAAAATCAGAAGATTTTACAAAAAAATTATCATAACACCGCGTATACTATAAATAATAAACTACTTAAATATATTAATAATAATTATAAGAAAATAATAAACAACGATTCTAAATTTAATAAACAAGGCGTACATAAATTGTAAATATTGAGATATGATATATATCGGTATGACCAACAGTATATTTTCCGTACGCTCAAAAGAACATACTTTAAAGAAACTTTTAAAGATTTTTAAAAACTTGCTTTATACTTTTCAGTCATAGAATAATCAGATTATTATCATATATTGCACGAGTTTAATTAGTAGGTTAATTTGGATTTTAAACCCTGCATATTCGGTTTGCAGATTTTGTTGTTTTTATATCCGCACCCTTAATTTACTCCGGTCGGGGGGATGTTTGCAAAAATAATGCTGGAATAATGTATTGCCACCCGACCTTAGTAACTGTGAGAAATTTTATCGATCGGCGGCAATATTAGGAAGTATGTTAAATTAAGGATGCAAGATTTGAGGACACACATGAAAAAAAATTGAATAAACTTTGGGAGTTTTAATAAGGCAAGTAAAAAAAAAAAAAAAATGTTCAATTTGGGGGCTCCGTATACTCAAGGAGAAGCATTCAAGTAAAATTAATTTTCAAGGAAATAATCCCTAAGGGGAAATAATAAATTTAAATATGACTTTTTAAAATCACATAGATACAGCCATAATTCTAAATAAACAAAATTGTATTTTTCTGGGAACGGGATGAAATTTTTGGGCTAATTTGTTTGTTTTTTCAAGAAATATTTAGGCGTAAGGGTTATCAAGAAATTAAGATTTCTATATTTAAAAAAATATGAAATGTAAAACAAATTGTTAGGGATGTAGGATGTAGAGGGTATACTGAAATGAAACGACTAGCACTAGATAGGGAATCTTGGAGAGCTGCATCAAACCAGTCAAATGACTGAAGACAAAAAAAAAAATATTTTAAAAGCAAAGGGTAACTTGCGAGATGGATTTAAATTTAAAATATTGTTATTTTAGGTTATAAAAGATATATATTTTTTTTACCACAGACTATTGGAGTGGGATGGGCAAACCATTTCTATTATTGTTTAAACACTCACTGATTCACCCACTGTATTAGAAAATACAAATGGGGAAAAATTCCCATTAAGCCTTTTACCGAAGCATAATATATGGGTAAGAAAAAGCAAAAATATATAGTCACTTTAGGAAGGGGTAAATATTAAATAAAAATTGATGGTAATTTGTCATTTTGATAAAAAAACTTCAAATTTGAAAGAAATTTTTATTTCTAAAGTGTCCTAGTATAGATTTGAAATTTTATTTTGGTCAAAATACCCCATACCCCCGTTTTTCCAATTTTTGCAAAAATTTAATTTAATACTAGGTACGTTTCTACCAAGTTTGAAGAAAATCGATCAGCGGGGTTCAGATTTATAAGACATACATACATACGTACGTACATACTGTACATACGTACAAATGTCCATCTGACAAAAATAAATGTTTTGAACTTGAGAGCATTGGAAAAAGAAATTTTTTGGTGATTTTTACAATTTATTTAAAAATTTTTATCGTTAAAAAAGATTTTTCCACTTAAAGACAGAAAAGTTAAAAGAAGACCTTTTTTTAATTTTTTTGATCGATATATATATTTTTCCTTTATAGTAGTAGCTATAGCTGCTATTTACATAGTAGCATAGTAGTTACTGATATAGTATATACTATTAAAGAGTAAAGAGCAACAATAGGCAGTGTACGCATGTATCAGTAATACGTATATAAATTTAACAATAAATACTATTGGTCAACTCAAAAAAAGGAGGTACTTACAAAAAAATAAGAAGCCCATCTCACATCCATAAGTTCAACAACGGCGAACTATTCAAGTCTAATCGATTACTTAAAAGTAAATTAAAATTTTTAAGTTTATTCATTTCCAATGTCCCTAAGAGGTAGTGTGAAATCTTTTTTCTCAACATGAAGTATTTTGAAATTAGAAAATATTTACTGTTAAATTGTATTTACTGTTAAATTTTTATATTAGAGTTGCATGTATGCACTTCATATTATTCTTCTTTGTCTCTGTGCATTTTATCGCTTGTGGTTTTTGCATTTACCTTTTTCGTTGTAAGTACTTTTAGCTTTAGTATTCTGTTTGTAACACTAGAGGAAGATACTATTTACAGAACAGCTGTTGTGGTTTCATTAAAATAATTTTTTGAAAATCAAATAACATTTATTTATTTTTATTTGTCATGATGGATTTTCATAGTAATTGTTTCATCCATCGATTATGAGTGAATGCATATTTTACATTTCAGTTATACCTCGTATAAGCAGGCAATAAGCTACAAAAGTACATATTAAAGTAATAATTATTATAAATATAATAATTACTATATAAAGTATATATTTTTAAGACACCTGTGTGTCCAGCACAACTAGATGTTACCAAAGTCTTAAATCCAAAATTTCGAAATTCTACGGCTAATCATTTTTGATTTATGCATGATACGTACGTACAGACGTCACGCAGAAACTAGTCAAAATGGATTCAGCTATAGTCAAAATGGATATTTCTGTTGAAATCTAAACCGAGATTTTCGCGATCACAGTACTGTCTTTACTTCGTACAAGGAAATAAAAAAGAAAAGGAATCTATTAAATGTTGCTAATATTTATTTATAAAGTGTGAACTAAAAACTAATCACAAAAATTGACTTTTTTCAGTATAAAACTCGTGACGTTACCGACTACTACTTTTTAAGTCTTAACTAGGGATTTAAACTCTAATACGTAAGAAATTTTTCATATATTTTCTTGAAAAATTAAATAAAAAAAAAAAAAAATGAAGACACAGTTGCTATACTTTCCTTACAGTGCGAAATTTTTTTAAAACTGATTTCTTGAATGATTTTCCCTTAAAGTTTTTTTTTTTAATTTTTATTTAAACTATTATTTAAAGAAAATAAATTAAGTTTATATACATATATATATATATATATATATATATATATATATATATACACCAAATATTTAAGATTACCAAAAAAGGGCCGAACAACAGTTTTCTACATTTATGTACGTAATATATTCGTATATAAGATTGAGTGCCACTCCTGTCAGTATATAATTGTTGTGTTAAAAAAAATTAAATAAAATATACACATGTAAACGTATAAGTATGTTCTCTGAAATAAATAATGTGAAATTATGTAGTTGCATATATAACATTATAAACCTACCTTTTACGACCTGTTTTAAATTAATAATTATAATACTAAAAATATTAAATAGGTTCAGTAAATTGATGGATGCCCATTATTTTTTTAAAGCTTAAACGAAATGAGTATTTTCCAGGTAACAAGAGAACTACAAGTCATGACATAATCTAAAGTGTAGTAATAATAAATGCATGTACATTAAGAAAACGAATTTTTTTTCTTTTCTTTTTATCTGTTTAGCCTCCGGTATTTACCGTTCAGATAATACTTCACAGGATGAATCAGGATGATATGTATAAAGTGTAGTCTTGTACAGTCTCAGTTCGACCATTCCTGAGATGTGCGGTTAATTGAAACCCAACCACCAAAGAACACCGGTATCCACGATCTAGTATTCATATCCGTGTAAAAATAAGTGACTTTACTAGGACTTGAACGCTGGAACTCTCAACTTCCAAATCAGCTGATTTGGGAAGACGCGTTCACTACAAGTCCAACCCGGTAGGTTGAGATAACGAGGTTAATCTGTTCATACCGTAAGTAGCACAGGCGAAACGAGCTTTCAGTCAGAAATACAATTTGTTTACATCAAAAATTAATTTAAATGTCAGGAAAAGATTTTTGAAAGTATATGTTTGCAGCGTCGCTTTATATGGAAGTGAAACTTGGACGATCGGAGTACCTGAGAAGCAAAGATAAGAAGCTTTTGAAATGCGGTGCTATAAGAGAATGTTAAAAATCAGGTGGGTGGATGAAGTGACAAATGAAGAGGTGTTGCGGCAAATCGATGTAGAAAGAAGCATTTGGAAAAATGTAGTTAAAAGAAGAGACAGACTTATAGGCCACATATTAAGGCATCCTGGAATAGTCGCTTTAATATTAGCGGGTCAGGTAGAAGGAAACAATTGTGCAGGCAGGCAAGTTTGGAATATGTAAAACAATTTGTTAGGGATGTAGAATGTAGGGGGTATATCGAAATGAAACGACTAGCACTAGATAAGGAATCTTGGAGAGCTTCATCAAACCAGTCAAATGACTGAAGACAATAAAAAAAAAAATTGTAAGGTGAAACTACAGTCTGTACTAGTAACACTCACTACTGCCATCTGTCGTTTTATTAACAAATAAAATGTTAATTTTTTTTCTTTCAGGCTAATCGTATACGTTCATGACATATCTCGGTTAACCTTTTTTTTAATATGTAAAAAAAAAATAACGACACTCAATCATTTAAATTTAAATTAAACAGGAAACTTTCCTTGTCGTATCTAGATTACCATTCCGCAAAAGAGATTTTATTTCTTACTGTTGGGTGAAGAGGGTAATAATCGTCAAATTTTGTCTGCAGGAGATGGAGATTAATCGTACCAAAATGTTGATCGACGCATTTACTGTGAGTAAAGTTTTGCCCACAATATTACAAACAATCCCTTGTAATCGGGGAGCTCGGTGAAAACTTGTTCTCACGTCAAAATCATAATATCCGAGGATATACCTCAGCAATGAGTTTAAGCTGTATCTGCCGTGAACCTAAAGAATGTTTTCTGGTCGCTGTACAGGACAGAAGTGCAGAAACGTTACTGCCTCTCATAGCAAATTATAACCGGCCGGAACGGTAATTTTCTCAGACGAGTGGCTCGCATTTGAAACCTACCGAATAATTATAACCATCAAACGGTCAATCACTCGGAAAATTTAGTTTACCAGAAAAGAGGGGCTCGTGCTTAAACGACAGAAATTGCTTGGAGATGGGTAAAACAACGGAATAAAACAAACACCTTGTAGAACACTGCTTGAATCGTATCCCGTTTCAGTTTATTCGACGCCAGTGCTACCAAGATCGCGATTTTTTTCAACGAATCCTAAGAGATATTGCCGCTTATTGACATTCACAATGATAAATAAGGGGAGTTTTTAATTTTTTTTTTCTGTTAAGTACATGGCAATTTAATATAATAATATTACGTAATTACTCAAAACAAACGTATTTTGACACTTAACGGAAATTATACAAAACTGGTACGAAATTAATCGACATATTCTTTTCAAATAAAAATAGGTATAAAAAAAAAAAAAAGGTGATATCATTTCTTCTTTTCCATTAAAATTAAACATACTGTTCATAAAGTTACTCAAATTTAAAATAGGACGATGATTATCCAAACCCCAATTTTTCGGACGATTAACTACCCGGATTGTTTACATCTGCATTGGACAGAAAAAATAGTTACACTATGTAAAAAAAATTAAATTACTATTCAAATAACGCTTTTCTTTTACCGAAATTCTATGATCTTTTATTTTTACTGGGTTTTTAAATGAATTTTTTGTAATTCTTATCGCATGAAACGTAGTACATTTAGGCCTATGTTAAAGTAATTAAAATTAATTTCTGAAAATATTAATGGTAACTGGTCAAATTAACTGGTCAAGCGTGTGATGTAATTATGATAGTTGTTTTAATTCTGCTGCGCACATACATTAGATCAAAAGAAATGACATCATTATTATATTCTTTGCCAGATTTTTTTAAAAGAAATAGTGTTTTTAAAGGTAAGTTTTTATTACTGACTGTCACTAAGTTTTATTCTATCTATTAAACAACAAACAAATCCAGTTTTGTAGAAGATAGAATTTTTGTAAATTTTGATGCTTTTTTCAGCAAGTTTCTATAATTGGGAGACCTTTTACAATAGGCGGCAACATTTCTGTTTTTGTTGGAAGTTGTGTAAACGCGCCACGATATGGGATGGAATGACATCGTAGCCGCATGGCGTGACATTACCGCCGCCACCACGCAGTAATTAATTATTTATAATATTCCATTCCTCGGAAATCATACATGCGAGTTGAATCCTTCATTGATTGTTGTCATATGTTTATTTTTGCATAGTGTACGATGATTATTATTGATCATGTATTCTGCGACGTAGAGCTCCGTGAATTGCCTGCGGTTGCTTATCTATTTCCTGAATGTGTTCGGTAATGTTTGTCTTCAATTACTGCAGGATGTATGGATTGCTCCAATAAAAATTTTCTTTAAAATTACCCACAGAAAGAAGAAGTCTGAACTAGTTAGATCAGGAGATGTTCGTGACCACAATCGTTTAGAAATCATTCTTCTAACGAAAAAACCTGTAGTATCTCCATAGTAGAGCAACCTCTATGATAAGTGGCGCTGTCCTGTTACAACTAGCAGTCACACTCATCCTCTTGTAGTAACCCTATGAATAGTTGATTAATTTGTCTATGGACGGAAGCATCCTCAGTTTTTCCAAAAAACAAGGGTTCTATTATTCATCGCCTTAAAACCGCACACCATACGCCAATTTTTTTGTGGGTGGGGGAGATTCAAAGAAATTTGTGGGCTTTCAGTATTCCATGTTCGGTAGTTCTGACTATTAACATACCCACCAAGATGAAACCACTCTTAATCTGTGAAAAACACTTGATCTAAAACCCCAGTGTTACCTCTGACAAAGTTCCTGAACCGTTGACGATAATGAATCCTTTTAGCATAATCAACATTAGTTAGCTCATGGATAATCTGTATTCGATACGAATAACATTTCAACATACTCCTCGCTGCAGTGTGACTGAACCTAGTGAAATGTACTTTTCCTGACTTAGTCTTCGTAAAAAATTTATGAGGAGATCTTAATTAACTGCAGCATTAATGTCCTGTACGACCTGTACAATTAAAAGGCTGACCTGTGTCGGCATGTTTCTGATCTAACAGCAAACCTGTTTCGTGAAATATTTTAATTAATTTCTGAGTAAGATTTTTCACTTGCGCTTCCTTTTTTAATCTCTTCCTGAAATTTCGCCGACATACAACATGAGATTTCGTCTCTAAGTAAGTTTTCATCACGAATATACGTTCTTCAACAGTAACCGCGTTTTAACAAACGAAATATGATTACGCAATCTTGTTTAAATTCCACAGAGATTGGCAATACTCAAATGTGCAGGCAATAAACAGTCCTTCTCACTCCAGCTCCAATCATAACAATATCTAATAATTATTTTGTACATCTCACATCAATATATGCATTTTAACAAATATATGCATTCAGTTTCTAAGAGATGAGGCCTCTTTTAACATTCTGTAATCTTATAAGTAACTCTCAAATAGCTACCTAATAGCAAAAAATAAAGAAATAGAATTTAACTAATCCTCTTACCTTCATTCAATTTTTAGATATGAAATTACTACTTGGAATATAATGTAGGTCACTTTTGAAAAAAGTTGTAAATAGTCTTAAATGACTGCCATTTTGGTTACATACCTAACATAATAGTAAGGTGTATGTAAACGGTTACGTAGCCCTTAGTAGCTTGAAGTAAAATTTTTTTTCATTGCTTCTTAAAATATCCATTTAAAATTTTTGATTTGCTCACCTATGCGAGTCCCTGTTGGCTTTTAAGTGTGATGGTCTCATACAGAAAAATAGATCGTTTTGAGAAAGGAGAATTTGCTAAATTGTACTTTTTCTCAGTTGAAAAAGTTTCTTTTAAACATTTTCATACTTTATTCTCATTTATGAATGTGTGTGTGTGTGTGTGTGTGTGTGCGTGAATTTATATATATATATACATACTAGCTTCCTGTCTCAGCTCGCGGTAAATAGTTAAATAGTTACTTGCGTTTCCCGTAGTGGTCAATATTTTTGTTTTATATTCATTAGTCAGGTAATTGGAGGCAGGTACAGCCAGTCACAAATACAGTAATGGTCACAGTGGCTGTATTCGTTGAGCCACAGCGCCGTATACTTTCACATCCCTAAAAAAAAAAACCGAAAGTGGTTTTTAAATATTTATCTGAAGAGTATTTGCAAGCCCAGATCTACTGAATATCTCGTTTACTGTAGTCGGGATTGGGAAAATTTACAATCGTTTTTCAAAAATTTTTTTACCTTTCTTCATTCCCTTTCAAGGACGAATTGCAAAAATCAAGAAATCGGTTTATTGACATGAAAATTATTCTCACCAAAAATCAGGTTGATTTCTACATTTGTTACAATGAAATTAAAAAAAATTACAGGTTTAAAAAACAATTTTAACCTTCGAAAACTCGGAATGGAACTCAAAAAATCTAGAAATTCATTTTAGATGTTCATAATCAATCAGTTCAAACCCAGCTCACACAGAAATAGACACTCACAGTTCACAATACATTAATTCAACTCATTAAAGTTTTCGCTTTAATGAAGTGAATTTAAAAAACCCTCTTCCTCTTTTACACACACATACACACACACATATATATATATATATATATATATATGTGTATATATATATATGTGTATATATGTATATATATATATATATATATATATATATACGTTTTTTTACTTCTAAAATATATTAATTTTATTTTTTTTAAGTTAGGACAACAATGAAGCAAGCAAATATCATTTCTTCTTCTTTATTTTTATTTTCTCTCAATATATATTCTTTCATCCTTTCCGCGTGTTTTTATCTTTCTTTTTTCCGGCCATTTCATTTTTGTGTAATTCTTTACTTTCCTCGCCGTTATACGTACCCATGGTTGCTCTTTTTTTTCCAGAGTTTAATGAATGTTTGTTTATTTACTCTCTGTTCATCCATTCTGTGTAAATATGGCCCAGGTATCTCAGTATCCTTTTTGTTACCGCTCTTTAACAGAGCCCAGTCGGTAAGGTATAACGTTTCACCTCTATGGTATCGTTCTCATTACTGTGGCGGATTGGCTGGGTTTGAACCTTTTAAGAAGTTCTTTATATTATAGATTTCTTTGATCAGGCAACGTACAGGCGGCGCAACGAATATTCATGTTTACGGCAGCGACAGCCGCAGTTCCGATTATTCTACTCGTGCCATGCTTTTAGCATAATATTTGCTTCATTACCTAACAACGAATAGGCCTTCTTAAGATGTGTTGTGTTGTTATTATTGGATCGCAGAACACAATTTTTTTATATTTTAATCACCTCAATGTTAATATTTCGAACATTATTACATTTTTAATTTTAATTTAATTTAATTATATATATATATATATATAGATTTTTTATGTCAAATTTAATTTCCTAACTGAAACCTTTTAATTAATATTCGACCATTTTCTTCGAAAGAAAATATTATTATGCATTTTTCAAAATGGAAAACGTGCTAAGAATTACAAAAGCGCAGCGCTTATGTGAAGCGGGAAAAAGTGTGAAATAGAGAGCCTACTCTTAAAAGGTATAATATCAAAATCATTTTGATTCGCAATAAAATAAATCATTCTATTTTCAAACAGATATTGAAAAGTAAATGCAAGATAATGATTACAAACAGTAAATAATGGAATAATAAATTACAGCAGAAATTAATTATTTTTAAATGGTAGAACAAAACAAAACTATTTTAATAATAAAACGATGAACGCCATCCACTTTGCAAGAATTATTAGAATTTACGATGTTACTGTCATCAGAATCATCATCGTAATCATCGATGTCACTTTCATTATCTTCTAGTAAAAAAATAATAAATGATTCAATAGCATTGTCAAAAATGCGTCCTTGTGGCATAAATTCAGCTTCTGTTTCCTTAACTTTATTAAAATACAGCTTCCCGTTTTTTTTTCTTTCAAACCCGCCACTTTATTTTCACATAGCTTTTGAATATCTTTGATATCAAAAGTTACAGTATGATTTGTTACGTCCGTTAACTTATGACCATCTCGATAGGATTTAAATTTGAGTGGCATGGAGGTATTTGGAGAACATCATGCCCATTATTTTTGTAAAAGTTCGTCAAACGCATAAACAGAAACGTTTTCTGTTTGCTTTTACCAGATTGTACAATTGTTGTTTCAGAAATCAAACGGCAGGAATGAATGAAGAACATAATGCTTCTGAAACCGATTATCATATCTTCTTTTATAAATTGGAAATCTGAAATTTTTCTAAAACGGCCTTGCGACAGGGTGTGTTGTAAAAAATTACAACACAATTATTGGGAAGGTTGGAATTAACAATTCTTCTGTCCATTTTAAGTAATTTTCCGCTTTTATTTGACCTCTGTAATTACCACTTTTTAAACTTGCTTGCCAAATTAGTAAGGCGTTTGGTATAAAATCCATTTCTCCTCCGACACGCACTATAATAAATTTGCTGCCTTTCGAAACAGTAACTTTTATCCATCACCTGAATCAAAACACTACGATGTAGTGAGAGAAAGATTTTTCGAGATATATTCTCGGCCTATTTTCGGTTCTAAACATTTTTACGGTAGTCACGATACTGAATACGCTTAAATCTTATGTCATGTCGCTCTGAGAACTATTCCGACATTTTCGACTTTTTTTCAAATAAGTCTCTATTCCTGAATAGCCAATGGCATCTTTAATCGCTAACCTTATCTTTTTCACCGTCGGCAGTTGTTTGTGAATTTTGTGAAATTTTTTTTGGTCCGTCCCGCCACACACTTGAATGATTCTGAGAAAGGTGATTGACTCATTTCCTGAGTTATAATGCTTGGCTTGTACGTATTATTTTTACAATAACTAAAATCACGATAGCTTATAAACTGTAGTTATATACCTTACTTAGGCCTTTAGGCCAGATCTGTGCCAATTCGGCTTGGACAAGCTATAATTTGTGTATAGGTATGAATATGAAACATTTGTGTGCTTTTGAAGACAAAAATTAATGTTAGTCATCAACTTAGATAATCGGGATGGACTTTAAATACAAATGATCTTGTATTTACGCATACAGTTGAAATAGTAAAGTTTGATAGAAAAAGCATAATCAAATGAAATTTTCTTTAAAATATTACATTCGTATGGTTGTGATTAAATTTTGGCTGTATAAAGAGAAAATTTACCGAGATAGTTCTGCGTTTAACCATCATTTTTACTCGATAATTTTTACTAAGTTATGTTCCTATACCGTAGATTGAAGGTATAACGAAGTAAAAATTTAAAACTCTTCTTTTTAAAAATTTTTAAATACTACCCATATATAGACGACCCATATAATAATTGGGCAAAATTTGTAGAAAATAGGTTCGGTCTATCCTGAGATATAAGGTCAAAAGCGGTGCAAAACACACATATATTAGCAAAACATTTGACACCCAATTTTTGGGACATCATATTTTGTCATGCAAGTCTGTCACAAGGAGAGCCATGCAGTATTTGTCCCTTACAAGAGCCATCAACTTTTTTTACTACTTTCACTGGATCTATAAAAAATATAACATTAGATACATACGATCTAAATAAAATATTTTTATTTTTTCTTAATAAAAATTAAAACAATAATTAACAGTGATAATTAACAATAATTAACAATAATTAAACAATAATTAAGCAGTGTTTAATTCGTTACACAGCAACGTCATGTAATTTAAATATTTAATTCTATTCAAATATCTAATAAAAGTGCATGGGTCGGTTAAAAACTGTCGGTTAAAAAAGTCGGGTAAAAACTAAAATAATAACAAATTACATAAATTAAAAAAAATAATTTTATAATAAGTAAAGAAAACAAAAGCTTCAAATAAGGTAAAGGCGTGATACAGAAGACCTGGAAAAGACAAGTGGTACACATTTACAACATTTATAATGGGTGTTTGTTTTAGAGTGATAGAATTTTGAATTGAAATAAAACACATAAAAAGGTAAGTTTGAAAACAATTTTGTTTTTATCAAAGATAATTTTTCCGTTTATTTTTGAAAATAATTTCAACCACGATTAACTTAGATCAACAGGACTAGACAATTCCAATTTTGAACCAATTTAAATGTAATTCGGGACCTATGTTGTTAATAACAAGAGTTATGTTTCCTTCCAAAGCGTGAATTGTTGTTGGTTTATCAGCATAAACAAAGAGCAAAACATCCCCAAAGAAAATAATCTACTGGTGTTAAGTTACATGATCTTGGAGGACAATTCACTAGAATATTACGTCAAATAATTCGGTCGCAAAATTGATTAAATGAATGGAATAATTTGGTAGCAGGATGTGGTTTAGATACTTCCGATCTTCTTGAACTATCACTGACAATACCGATATTTTCGTCTGTACTTACAGGTCTTGTTGGTTTTTCATGAAGTAGAATTAATGTTTTTCAAAAAATTATCAACATTCGGACGAATAAGTTGCTCTGATGGACGATAAGGTGCACCATAAAAATTACTAAATACTCTACAAGTTTGGCTAACAGAACATTGATTTTTTTAATTGTAAATGGTGTAATTAGAAACATATAATATTTGTTGCGGCCTCATTTTCTCCATGCTAATTTTCCAATGCTCATTATTACGAAAATTCATGAATAAAGAAGTGAACAATAACACAGATATGGATAAATGACATGTTTATTCTGGGGTGGAGATAAGAGTGGTGGTGAAGAGGGCCCCCACCTCAAAAACTTTACAATAATTCTAAATCAAGAAGTGAACAGTCACACAGAAACGGATGAATAACATGGTTATTCTGGGGTGGTGATAAAGTGAGGTAGGGAGGAGGGCCCCCACCTCTAAAAATTTCCAATAATTCATAAATCAAGAAGTGAACAGTCACACAGAAACGGATGAATAACATGGTTATTCTGGGGTGATGATAAAGTGAAGTGGGGAGGAGGGCCCCCACCTCTAAAAATTTCCAATAATTCATAAATCAAGAAGTGAAGTCATACAGAAACGGATGAACAACATGGTTATTCTGGGGTGCTGATAAAGTGAGGTGGGGAGGAGGGCCCCCACCTCTAAAAATTTCCAATAATTCATAAATCAAGAAGTGAAGTCACACAGAAACGGATGAATAACATGGTTATTCTGGGGTGGTGATAAAGTGAGGTGGGGAGGAGGGCCCCCACCTCTAAATATTTCCAATAATTCATAAATCAAGAAGTGAAGTCACACAGAAACGGATGAATAACATGGTTATTCTGGGGTTTCGATAAAGTGAGGTGGGGAGGAGGGCCCCCACCTCTAAAAATTTCCAATAATTCATAAATCAAGAAGTGAAGTCACACAGAAACGGATGAATAACATGGTTATCCTGGGGTGGCGATAAAGTGAGGTGGGGAGGAGAGCCCCCACCTCTAAAAATTTCCAATAATTCATAAATCAAGAAGTGAAGTCACACAGAAACGGATGAATAACATGGTTATTCTGGGGTGGTGATAAAGTGAGGTAGGGAGGAGGGCCCCCACCTCTAAAAATTTCCAATAATTCATAAATCAAGAAGTGAACAGTCACACAGAAACGGATGAATAACATGGTTATTCTGGGGTGATGATAAAGTGAAGTGGGGAGGAGGGCCCCCACCTCTAAAAATTTCCAATAATTCATAAATCAAGAAGTGAAGTCATACAGAAACGGATGAACAACATGGTTATTCTGGGGTGCTGATAAAGTGAGGTGGGGAGGAGGGCCCCCACCTCTAAAAATTTCCAATAATTCATAAATCAAGAAGTGAAGTCACACAGAAACGGATGAATAACATGGTTATTCTGGGGTGGTGATAAAGTGAGGTGGGGAGGAGGGCCCCCACCTCTAAATATTTCCAATAATTCATAAATCAAGAAGTGAAGTCACACAGAAACGGATGAATAACATGGTTATTCTGGGGTTTCGATAAAGTGAGGTGGGGAGGAGGGCCCCCACCTCTAAAAATTTCCAATAATTCATAAATCAAGAAGTGAAGTCACACAGAAACGGATGAATAACATGGTTATCCTGGGGTGGCGATAAAGTGAGGTGGGGAGGAGAGCCCCCACCTCTAAAAATTTCCAATAATTCATAAATCAAGAAGTGAAGTCACACAGAAACGGATGAATAACATGGTTATTCTGGGGTGGTGATAAAGTGAGGTGGGGAGGAGGGCCCCCACCTCTAAAAATTTCCAATAATTCATAAATAAAGAAGTGAAGTCAGACAGAAACGGATGAATAACGTGGTTATTCTGGGGTGGTGATAAAGTGAGGTGGGGAGGAGGGCCCCCACCTCTAAAAATTTCCAATAATTCATAAATCAAGAAGTGAAGTCACACAGAAACGGATGAATAACATGGTTATTCGGGGGTGGTGATAAAGTGAGGTGGGGAGGAGGGCCCCCACCGCTAACAATTTTCAATAATTCATAAATCAAGAAGTGAAGTCACACAGAAACGGATGAATAACATGGTTATTCTGGGGTGGGGATAAAGTGAGGTGGGGAGGAGGGCCCCCACCTCTAAAAATTTCCAATAATTCATAAATCAAGAAGTGAAGTCACACAGAAACGGATGAATAACATGGTTATTCTGGGGTGGTGATAAAGTGAGGTGGGGAGGAGGGCCCCCACCTCTAAAAATTTCCAATAATTCATAAATCAAGAAGAGAAGTCACACAGAAACGGATGAATAACATGGTTATTCTGGGGTGGCGATAAAGTGAGGTGGGGAGGAGGGCCCCCACCTATAAAAATTTCCAATAATTCATAAATCAAGAAGTGAAGTCACACAGAAACGGATGAATAACATGGTTATTCTGGGGTGGCGATAAAGTGAGGTGGGGAGGAGGGCCCCCACCTCTAAAAATTTCCAATAATTCATAAATCAAGAAGTGAAGTCACACAGAAACGGATGAATAACATGGTTATTCTGGGGTGGTGATAAAGTGTGGTGGGGAGAAGGGCCCCCACCTATAAAAATTTCCAATAATTCATAAATCAAGAAGTGAAGTCACACAAAAACGGATGAATAACATGGTTATTGTGGAGTGGTGATAAAGTGAGGTGGGGAGGAGGGTCCCCACCTCTAAAAATTTCCAATAATTCATAAATCAAGAAGTGAAGTCACACAGAAACGGATGAATAACATGGTTGTTCTGGGGTGGCGATAAAGTGAGGTGGGGAGGAGGGCCCCCACCTCTAAAAATTTCCAATAATTCATAAATCAAGAAGTGAAGTCACACAGAAACGGATGAATAACATGGTTATTCTGGGGTGGTGATAAAGTGAGGTGGGGAGGAGGGCCCCCACCTCTAAAAATTTCCAATAATTCATAAATAAAGAAGTGAAGTCACACAGAAACTGATGAATAACATGGTTATTCTGGGGTGGTGATAAAGTGAGGTGGGGAGGAGGGCCCCCACCTCTAAAAATTTCCAATAATTCATAAATCAAGAAGTGAAGTCACACAGAAACGGATGAATAACATGGTTATTCTGGGGTGGCGATAAAGTGCGGTGGGGAGGAGGGCCCCCACCTCTAAAAATTTCCAATAATTCTTAAATCAAGAAGTGAAGTCACACAGAAACGGATGAATAACATGGTTATTCTGGGGTGGCGATAAAGTGCGGTGGGGAGGAGGGCCCCCACCTCTAAAAATTTCCAATAATTCATAAATCAAGAAGTGAAGTCACACAGAAACGGATGAATAACATGGTTATTCTGGGGTGATGATAAAGTGAGGTGGGGAGGAGGGCCCCCACCTCTAACAATTTCCAATAATTCATAAATCAAGAAGTGAAGTCACACAGAAACGGATGAATAACATGGTTATTCTGGGGTGGTGATAAAGTGTGGTGGGGAGGAGGGCCCCCACCGCTAAAAGTTTTCAATAATTCTAAATCAAGAAATGAAGAGGAAACAGAAGTGGATGAATAACATGGTTATTCTGGGGTGGAGATGAAGTGAGGTGGGGCGGAGGGCCCCCACATCAAAAATATCGACAATATTTCAGAAATAAAGAAGTGAAGAGTAAAGCAGAAATACAACAACATAGAACTTATGTAATAGGTTAGAGACTAAAACCCAAAGGAAAAAATTATTAATCGGAAAGAAACCAGTTAACACTAATAATGTAAGAAGAAAGCTATCTAAGTAATAAATAAAAAATAAACAGAAATAAAACCATAATGATAGTGGCGGGCCACCTTGCTGAAAATTCAAGATCTTTATGAATTATTTTTTATTGAAAGTAACTAATGGAATTGAAGACATTTATTCGAAGTTGTGAGATTATTTGTATTGAAAATATTTTACTTTTTAATAAATCTTATGTTTTGTACTAAATCTTTTAATTATTTTGCAATTTAGTTAATTTACTTTTATAAACCCAATATATTTAATATATTTAAGAGAAAAATATTTACAGAAGTTTGATTATTCTTAATTTAAAAAAAAAATCACCTCTTAAATGTTGAACCAAACGTTTAAACATCAGGGTTTAATTTCTTAAGATTTTTATTTTGTTGGTACGTCATTAATCTTCGAAAGGCTGATAGTTTTCAAACTAATTTTACTAAAATTTCATCCTTTTTTCTTCCATGTCTTGTTTTTAAATGCGTAAATAACGTTTCAGTTATTTTATATTACAAGTGGTTGGAGTCTCCCCGAGATCCGTTTTCAAGTACTACTTTTAAGTGAATAATACACTGTAGTTATGAACAAAATATTTACACAGAAACAAGACTAGTCGAAAAAGGTTGAATCAGTTAATTAGCAACACTTCAGAAAAACATTTCTGTACTTTTCTAAGAAAACCCTTTTTACTGTTCCAAAGAAAGGTTTTAAAACCTAGAGAAACAAGAAATCAGACTTGTAAATTGTAAATACATTTAAAGAACTAAAGAAATAAAAAAAAAACAATAAATTAATGTAAAATTTATTGCCTGTATTTCTTTATCAATATTGAAAAATCACTTTGATTCATTTAAATAATATATTTATTCCAAAAAAACATCGACATCTAATATTTTTTGTAAGTGTAACAGGGATGAATGGGATTTCATGTTGGTCATTCATCTTGGTCTTAAGTCTATAGTGGGTTCTATATTTTTGTAGAGATTAAAATTATTTAGATATAATAAATTATTATAAATTAATAAATAATAATTGATCTTAATTTAAAATAATTTATATTATTATAATAATAATTATATTTTACATACGAGGTCTCTAAATAAAGTAATGAGACTGATTCAAAAAACTTTTTAAACCATCCAATTACACATGGATTCTATCACCTTCGAAATAGTTCCCATTGGTAGCAACACAACGTCCAAACGGTTTTCCCCCTCTTCATAACAGTGTTGGAACTCAGAAACCGGAATGTCCTTCATGTGGTGGCATACATTTTTTCAAAAATTTTCTAATTTTCCAGAATTGTGTCCTTCAAGTCAGGTGATAAAGGTGGTTGAGTAATTACAGGAATGTTTTTCTGTTCCAAAAACTAATTACTTGAGACTGCAGCGTGTCAAGGTGTGCATGTTCTTGATGCAGCATCCAGTTATCTTTGATGGCTGGTGTCACGCGGCCAAATCTTTTCCGTAGTCTTTGAAGAATTTCTCGGTAAACATACTGATTTACAGTCTGTCCTGTAGGCTCCTTATGGACAATGACATTACTATCAAAGAAAAATATTAGCATGGTTTTGATTTTATCATTTTTGCTTTTTTGGGATGTGGTGAGTTTGAGGGTGCCACTCCATCTTCTGGCGTTTTGATTTCTGGGTCGTACTCAAAGTTAACCTACGCTCGTTTCGTGCGCTAACCTCGACTAATTAACAGTTGTGTTTTGATTAAATAATAAATAATTGCAATAATTACTGAATGTATTTACATATACAAAACTTTACTGTCTTAATTAGTCAAAGTTATCGAGCGTAAATTAAATTTGGTTAAATTATATTTTAAAAATAAACATAAATGGTTATAAAAATGGTAATATAATGGTTATATCGGGTGATATTAAGAATCACGTAAAAGAGTTTGCAATTCAATGGTCGATAAGCTAATACGTAAGAACCTAATAATGTTATCTTAATGATTTATTATAAATTATTTAGATTTTAATTAAATAGAGATTGAGATTAAATTATTCCTAAGATCCTCGAATTGATTGAATCCAAGGTATACGACATGTTCACAGAACAGAAAGTTAATTGTATTTATACTGTTTTATATTCACTTTTATTTAGTCGCAAGCCGTTGAATGGCACTTTTTGTGGGATGGATTTTAATAACCAACTACGATATAAGTTTCCTATGTACTTAATAGCCACCTGAACTATCCTAGAACAACTCCAGTTTTTTTATAGGGAAACTAACAAAACTCCTGTCTTCTATATGGTTTGTTATTCAACATTACTGGATTAATAAAGCAGTAAATAAGTTTTAGATACGGTCATCACCATGTCCACTTTATTCTTTACAATTAGGAATGTTTAATTTTCAATTCATATAAATAATCATCTCCACTCCAAACTAAAGACTGTTTTTTAATTTTTAACTGTTTCTATAATAAGACTATTTTTTTTAACAACTAGCTTACAATAAAATAATAGGTCGTTTATTAAAGCCTTTTAGGCAAGACAAGCCTAATAAATTTCATGTTTTTATCTGCCATTATTAAAAGAATTAGCGTACTTTGTTAAACACTCTGTATATTTTACATAAAGCTACCTGTAAAGTAGACTTTTTTATTTGTTTGACGAAAAATTCGACACGTAAGCTCCAAACATGTGCATGATAAATCCCATGGCAATTTTGTAGCGATTAAAACCGTCATGTCTGACAGGGATTCGAACCGAGAAAAACGAACAGGGTAAATAAAGTATTTACTATTTATGTAAATAAACTATTTACTTACTAGTAAGTAGGCAGGAATAATAAGAATTTTCAGTTTTATCACTTGACGGAAGAGTATTAAATTTTTTAATACCCTTTACAAATTCCGGGAAGGATGACCAATATATATATACGAAGGCTGTTCAGAAAATAACAGAACATATTCAGTTACGCGCCAGTGGAGATATTTAGTGACGTGCGGTTGGCAGCATTGTATTCAACATAATCTTTTCTGTAACCACATGATCTTGCATTATTGATATTTGTCTTAGTTTTCTTTTTATTGTTATTTGAGTGCAACATGTTTAAGTATTTGTAGCGATTTTCAAAAGCAACGATACAAATAACATTTTGCGTGAAACTAAAAAAAACTTTCATCACATAAACGTTTTAAATTTTGAAACAAGCTTACGGAGATGTTGCTCTGGGTCTTATGTAATGTTACGAATGGTTTTCACGATTTAAAAGCGGTCGTCAGTAGATCGAAGATGACCCTCGTCTAGGAAGGCATACATTCGACTTTCACTGATGACAACCGCGTTCAGAAAATCAACGATTGCAAATCGGCAATTGATTGCCAGATTTGCCATTTTAACTAAAAAACTGAACATGCATCGAGTTACAGCAAAGTGTGTTCCTGGTTTGACGGCCGAACAGCAGAAGAACATCGAGTGGACGTTTACCGGCAACTTCTTAAACAAGCCGATGACGATGAAACATTCGTGGAAAGGATCATGATTGTCCTCCGTCAGCCTCCCTATTTTCTTATTTCCAAAATTAAAATCGGCGATGAAAGGACGCCGTTTTAAGGCTATTGATGACATAAATAACTGTTAAAATACAATATTAAAAATCGTAAACAAAGAAAAATAATTCATAAGCGATTTAACACTACTATTGTTTCGAGCAAAATAATCGTTTAATATGACAGAGAAAAGACTTGTTCCAAGATCAACGCACTCCACCGTAAAGAATTATTTAATACCACTGTTAGGTACAATACAAGTCCCGACATTGCAAGAAAACATTCTTTCACGTTTTACCACCCTATGTCACGTCACACGACAGCCAAGTTCTAACATAAGATGAAAGAAAGTATAAGTGAATTCGATAATAATTTAACAGAATGTAATCAAGATAATCATTACTTTTACTGTATGTTTAAAAAAAAAAAATTAAATAGCAATTTGGATTTTTTTTATCGGTCAGTTATAATCTCCATAAATCAAATTCGCGTAGACTTGCAGCGGAATTAGTTTGAAAAAATAAAACATGGAAAGTACCATAAAGAAATACCCACGTGTTTTAGTACTAACGACCTCGGTCTCTTTCATTCAAAAGGAAAGTTTCCTTCATATTCGTATAAGCTGCAAAATTCATGTTGTCACCCCCAACACGCCTTAAGCTCACAATATGAATTATCACAAAAAAATCTGATGTGGACACCAGATTTCCTTGTACGCCTATTAAATTACATATACACATATTTTTAAAATTAAAAGTATATAAAATTTTATTTCATTAATAACTTCTTGATATTTTTTTTTATTGTTATAATTGAATTATTTATCGTTATTTGAAACTCAACCACCAAAGAACACCGGTATCCCACGATCTAGTATAGAAATCCGAAACATAGCAAGGCAATATTGATGGTAGGGAGAGCCGATATAGGTTTAAAATAATTGTTTTTTTTGAATTTCTTTTTAAAACCTTTATTTATTTAAAATTTTCATAATAATGACAATAAATGTTAGTCATAATTCACCCCCTTCCCACCGAAAAAAATTCTTTGCTAACTTTTGAATGTACATTTTTTCACTAGAATTTTTTTTAGTTTCCTCCATTTAATATAGTAAACGTAGAACTATAAAAAAAAAAAAAACATTTTGAAATGTGATTTTGGAAATGAGGGAACAGGTAAAAAATAAAAAATACCGAATATTTGAATTTTTTAAACTATTTTTTGGTTTATTTAAATTTATAATGATAATTTTACAAACCATCATCGATTACGCCAACCCCAAAAAATTATGGTTTTTTCATATACAATTATTTTTCCATTATATAAAAATAAGAAACCGATGCCAGGAAACTTCGTTGTAACCAATGTCACTTTGTCGTTGTTATATGCGTACCTCGATAACAACGCATACGTAAATTAATTGTTTGCAATTCTTCGTAAAATGTCGACGGTCAGAAGTAGGCATAATAAAGAGTACATTTCATATTAATGGTTTCTATTTAATTTTACAAATTCAATTAGTTCAATTCAATTCGAAACATTCAAAATTAAAAAAAAAACTAGTTTAAAAAATTCTTGTTTTTTTTTTCTTACCTTAATTTTTATTGATAAAATTTACTTTATATTACATTTTCTAAATTCAATAGCCCGTTTGTACGAAAAAAGCTGCATCTAGATAAAAATAAGAAAAGGAACGCCGAAATAAACTATTAAAGCGATTAATATGAGAACGTAGGCTAAGGATGTGTAAAGAAAGCGAGAATATTTATCGGGAAAATTAACGTAACTAATTTTAATTAGAAAATCAAACAAACAAATTTGTTTGAGATGATCAGGCCGGCCGTATATCTCGATGTTAAGCAACGATGAAAAGAATAAAATGAAAAATATTTTCAAATAGTTTACGCGGATGAAGTATTTTTTCGTTTAAATTATCTACCAAAAATACATAGAACGGGATTACCACTAGAAAATAGAGTAAGCGTTATCAACCAGAAACGACCCGGTTTGTGAAGAAAATAACAAATTGAACATACAAATGTATATAAACAAAACATTAATAATATGTGGGAGCGTTTAAATAACTTTTTAACTGTTAAAAAAATGAAGTATAACAGATGTTCCTGCTTGGAAACGATCTATTTTTTTACGGTTATCAGAAAAATATAACGTTATGAGGTAATTAAGTGTAACTTTGATGTCTTTAAGTATATCACACAAAAATAATTTTATTATGATGTTCAAGTTTTACCGTTTAGACAAACACAGCAAACAACATTCAAGGTTATGACTTTTAAAAAGAGCATCATTAAATAAGATTATCATCGATTGAATGCTGTAACCGATCTAATAATATCTACAGTATTATCGTTAATACTTTTCATTCATTCACAATTTTTTAAGCATTCTTTATATAGAGTTTTATAATAACCTGATGAAATAAATAATTATCAAATAAATTATGTAAAATTATTACAACTAGGATAAAAGTGGATTATACTTCTTTTTTTTTTTACCGAATTTATAATAAAATTACAACAAAGAACAAAAAATTGCAATAACACCTTTCAGTAATAATAATAATAATAATTTATTTTTTTTTTTTATTAGTTTGTATTTTTTGTGCAATAGGACAGCCTTTGTGTATTACACAATAGTACATAAAAAAGAATATCTATATACATTAAATATAAATTAAAAATGTCAATATAAATTAAAAATACAAATTTTAATCATTAGTTCATAATAATTATTAGTCATTGGTTCATAATCATAGCTCATATAATTATTAGTTCATAAAAATAAGAGTAATACTGGTGTTTTAATTATGTTACACAATTATATTATTATATGTCTTTGCATAAATACAAGATTACAGATAAACATATACACTTAATTAAAAATACACATAATTCAGGAAACAAAATTAAATAATATAGTTTAATAACAATAATAACATTAGTTACAATTCAAAAATTTACATCTTATCTCCTTCATCCAATTACATTTAATTAGAATTTCAGTTACTTATACAGCACTGTCAATATATATATATATATATATATATATATATACATACACACACATATATATATGTGCAGGTAAAAGAGACACAAAAGAAATTTACGTCATTGTTATACAATATAATTGATTTTAATTATTAAAATATTTATTTATTTATTAATAGAAAATTGTTTTAATTTATATAACTTAACTACGGTCAAGCAGAAGAGGGTTAGTGAAGTTCTGTAGTAATCTAGTATTATGGGTTTTTATACTTTTAATATCTATATTATATCGGAGTAAAACCTACTCAGTTCAAAAACAAAATTCTTCCTCGGTTGAAAAAAGTCTATTTTATCATATTTTTTTACAGCAGTTAAAGCGCATCTTTAAGAGATAATGTGTAGAGTATGCAAGAGGACAAAAGTTTTGAATATTGCTTCCGGGTGTACGTAACTGTATTTCGTTTTCGATGTATAGTCTCTTCAAGAATTCCAGGTTGAGGTTTTATATTCAAACTGGCTTCGAACAAGTGACTTGAAGAGTAAGACACAAGGTCGAGGATCAACCAAAGGTCTCGCAATCCATTTCAACAGACCAAGATTTCTCTTCGCTCGGCTCACAATCATGTCTGCGTGTTTAGAAAGGTATAGCTTGGAGTCAAGGAGTATGCCTAGGTCGGTGACGGAGTTCACAGTATTAATGGGAAGAGAGTTTATTGTATGATTATACCAAGCAATGTTAGTTTTTCGGGAGAACGGAATATGTTTAATTTTTGAGAAATTTAGCGGCATGTGATTTCTCATTGCCCACTGGTAAATATGGTTAATATAGCGTTGTAACATTAGGTGATCATGTAAGCTTTTAATCTGAAGAAATATTTTAAGGTCATCGGCATACATACTCAGACCAACAGAGACGGATTCAGTAATATCATTTATAAAAAGTAGAAACAGCAACGGACCAAGGTTGGAACCCTGTGTAACTCCAGAGATTGCAGAGAATTCTCTTTGGGAAGTGCATCCAGCATCCCTAACAGCAAAAGTTCTGTTATTCAAGTATGAAGAGATCCACTTGACAAGACGCTCATTGAACCCAAATTCAGCCAACTTCTTTTGGAGCAGGTAATGGGGCATTTTGTCAAATGCTTTTTGAAAACCAAAATAGATAGCATCCACCTGACCTTGAGATTCAACAACAGGACCAATTTTATTAAGGAAACAATTGAGGTTTTTTGGTTGTGGAACGGGATTGCATGAAGCCGTGTTAAGAAGCGTAGATTTTATGTTGGATGTTTTGAGGTATACGAGATGTTAGGATTGATTCAAAAATTTTAGAAAAGGAGGATAGGACGGAAATAGGGCGGAAATTAGAAATAAGGGGGACACTAGGTTTGGGAATTGGAGTAACGATCGCCTTTTTCCATAGGCTGGGGAAGGTACCTGATTTCAAGCTCCAGTTGCACAATGAGGCCAGAATAGGAGCGATCACGCTGCTGACGCATTTAATAATAAATGGTGGTATGCCATCAGGTCCACTGGCTGCCTTGTGATTAATTCCGTTAATGGTGGTTAATACTAATTCGACGCTGACATAGGGTATATCAAGCTCAGCACACTTCATCCGATCTTTGGACGTTGAAGAGGTATCCGCTTGTACATCCTCTGGAAAAGACTGAAACACAGATTGAAAGTACTCCCCAAAACGAGTACATAGCACTTGAGGATCGGTGACTGGTTCATTATCGATCAGAGGTGCAACTACTCTTTCTGGGTTAGATCTGTGTTGTGAGACGTATTTACAAAACCTTGAAGGCTTAAACGTTAGATCGCTTTCGATGAACCTTGCGTGGTTATAATTATCCCTAGAAAGCATCAGTTTAACTTTCTTTCGTAGCTCTGAAAACGAGCGATAGTCAGAAGTAAGTCTCGTTAATTTAAATCGTCGATGTGCTACTTTTTTCTTCTTAATCAGCGCTATAAGTTCGGCTGAAAACCAGAACGGAAACTTAGGCGATCGACGACGAGTGATGGAACATTCTTGGCTATAGCTTTTCTGAACACCTGATGGAAATTCGTCACAGCTTCGTCCAGGTTATGACACAGAAGAACATTGGCCCAATCTGCGTTCGTCACGTCTATAAAGAAAGATTTAAAGTCTCCCTTTCTGAAATTATACGTGGAACGATTTGTAACATGATCATGAATGAACGAAGAGTCGTGTAAGATTATTGAGAACGGAGGATGATGTTTATCCGGGTGCACAACACCGTCCGAAGAAAGAGTTGACACAGTTACATTCGTCAATACAAAATCTAGGCTAGTTCCTTGTGCAAAGTTATGGTTATAAAAACCTAGGTTCAAAAAATCTACTAGATTGAAGATGTGGTTAGATCGACGTAAAATATGATCAATGTTATGTTACTTTACTAGCAGACCCGGCAATGCTTCGCTATTGCTAGATTTGTGTGTGTGTGTGTGTGTGTGTGTGTGTGTATGTGTGTGTTGTGTGTGTGTGTGTGTGTAATATATATAAACACACAATTGAAAGTTTGATATAACATTAAAAAAATGAATATTACGGAACTTCACTAAATTTTACCTCTCACTTTATAAAAGTTAGAACGTAATTAAATCCAATGGGCAAAAAAATAGCACCACCTATTGGATGTAATTCAAACCGCTCACTAAACACAGTAATCGGTAGAAAATAACTGTTTAATAAAAAGAGATATGGCTATAAAATCATCACAGTTAATAGTGAACATAAAGAAACTTACAAAACATTACGGAACTTCACAATATTAACCTTTTACTTAATAAAAGTCAAAATGTAAATAAATCTAATTGTCAAAACAGCACTAACCATCGGATTTAATTCAAACTACTCTCTAAACATAGTACTCTGTTCAAAATACCCCTAACTTAATTTCTACTAATCAGATCGAGGATTTCAATAGCTTTAAACCTTCTACGAACAACGCGGACCACCTTGCAAAAACCTGCGCGTAAATTGGTCCAGTAAATTTTTAGTTTATAGCAGACAATTATACAAACATTGCCATTTATGTATATAGAAGAAGAAAGTTTGTATGTTTGTTTCGTAAATATCTGGACACCCTCACCACCTAGCGGGTAAAGTTTTTGCAAAACGTTATCTTTTCTCGTAACTAATATATTCTGAAAATAAACCAAATCGGTTCATAAATACAATTTTTCTAAATATTTCAACCCGAGCGCCACCTAGCCGATCCATTTTTTGCAAAAATATTTATTTCCACCTAACTAATATATATTCTGAATATGAACCAAATCGGACCGTAAATGCAATTATTCCAAATATCTCAACTCCAACGCTATGTAGCGGGTCCATTTTTTACAGAGGTATTTATTTCCATGTAACACATATTCTGAATATGAGCTAAATCGGACATAAAATACAATTTTTTGAAATATCTCGACCCCTGCGCCACCTAGCGAATCCAAACTAATTCAGAAACGTTCGCGGGCGTACACAACAACTCGCCAAAATTTGTTCGGAATCGGATGAATAGTATAGAAACGCATACGGGACAAACAAACAAACAAACTCATTTTTACTTCTTTTTTACGACGTAAAGGAAGTATTGTGATCGCGAAAAATGTCGGTTTTCAGATTTCAACGGAAATATCCATTTTGACCATCTTTGAATCCATTTCGAATAGATTCGGCGTGACGTCTACATGTACGTACGTATGTATATCGCATAACTCAAAAATTATTAGCCGTAGAATGTTGAAATTTTGGATTTAGAACTGTTGTAACATCTAGTTGTGCACCTCCCCTTTTGATTGCAATCGACTGGACCAAAAGTGTCCAAAAAAGTCTAATTTCAATTTTTTTTTATTTTGGAATTTTTCTTAACTGTAGTAATAAAGCCCCCATTGGAGAAATTTTCAACGTTAAATCATAAGTAGTACTTATTTTCATTGGTTCCAGAGTTATAGCTAAATAAAATATTAATTATTGAAATATTTGGCTCTTTCAAGAGGAAGGCAGGCACAACAGTTCAAATCCCAGTTTCCCCTTTTTTTTTAACTTTTTTTTAATATAAATATATTGATTTATTAATAATTATTAATCTCTGATTGTAACAAAAATTTTACTATAAGCAATAATTCAGTAATAATAATAATAATAATATATATATATATTATATATATGAAAAAATAACAGAAGTTATTAATGAAATAAAATTTTATCTAATAAAATGTATATTTGTAATTTAATAGGCGTACAAGCAAGTCATGTGATGTCACATCAGATTTATATATATATATATATATATTGATAACACTTCATTTCATTGCGAACAAGATTACCTTTTGTTACCGATAAATAAGAACAAAATATTTAAATGATATTAATGATTTTATAATATTTGTCAGAAATATATAATTTTAAATACAAAGAATTTTTTTGATTTCAGAACTAATTAAAATAAATTATATTAGGTCATACAAAACTACCAAAATAGATACCGAAAAACATAGAAACCTAGGAATATAAATTAAACTGAAGATACTGAACTAAAATTACATAAGACAGGCAGAATATATATATACCCACAGACAACTGAAACACAACAGAATCAGCTTTTGTTAATTACCTCTTATATACAGGATACTCAATGGCAATAACACTACACTGCAAAATTAACTAAGATCTTAAGAGTTTAAATTTGCTAATAGAGTAAATTTGACAAAAAAATAGATGACCAAACAAAATATAATATAATATACATTATTATTCAATTATATACTTTAGGGATTTCGTAACTTTTTTGAGATGATCGCCATTAAAAAAAGTGCTTTCGGAAATTTTTCTGAAAAACGTGCTGACAATTAGGTTCAGAAACTAATTTTTTCAAAGAAAAATGTTTCAATTATTTGACAACTATTAGGTTTCCTAATAATTTTTAAAAAATATTAACATCTTTGTCGTATTGCACAGAGAAAGCAAATTGAAATATGGAATAGTTATAGGTAAAATTCTAAGATTAACCGCTAATTAGATTTCAGAATATTAGAACACGTGATTAGAGAGAAATTTGAAGTACAATAAAATAGAGAGTTATTCACAGTAACATTTATTGTTAAACATAGTATAATATAATAAAAATGAATGTTGTATTAATAGAATGGAATGGAGAATACCATAAAATAGTCAAATGAATGATAACGAAAAATAAAAGATAATAAATGTGGGCTTAAATTTTCAGTTAAATAGTAAAGAAAAGAGAATTTTTATTTTAATAGCAATTATTTAATAAATGAACAATTATTAATTATTTTGAAAGTTATATTTTCATAAAAAATAACCAACCGGAATTTAATTAAATTTTGATATGCTGTATATTTTAATTTTCATGTCTATAAACATATTATTTTAATTAATTATTTTATCGGTTTTTATTCCATATTTGACTTTTAATTCACAAATCTATTGTAATTTTGACTGACTTTTGATAAAAAATATTAATTTTCTTTGTCATGTAACTTCTTTTGTCACAGGGATACGTTTAATGATGACTTAGTGTCAAAGATACCCCAATAGTTAACAACTTATTGTTAAGTACATTCCATTATTTTTGGAATACAAATATTTTTGTTTTGATATTTACTATTAAAGTTCTATTAAATTAAGAAGAAAAAGGTTTTATATCGTAAAGTATCGCATACTTACTCATATTATGCTTGCGCGGGTGAACGCACACACATCTAGTATGTAGATATAAAATGTTCAATGATTAATGAACTTTTGGGAAGCTTTTGTCCGTTTGTAGCAACATCAGGCGAGAACCAATCGACTGATTAATTTCAAATTTTCAGAATACATTCATGTTATCCTAGGGATAACATGAATAACAGAGATATTTTAAGCCATAGATCAAGGCCCTAGTCCCCTTGGGGCTGAAGTTGTGAATTGTTCCTCTTGGATGACGATATAATTCTGTTTTTGATGTTTTTCTATGTAAAGATAATAGACCAACAAATTGATGTGCGTTTTATAACTCATTCGATTTTCAACTGTCTACCTTGACCTCTTCCCAAGATGTATAGGGTATCGTAGTTTAACGGAAAGGGAATCGTAAGAAGATATTTTCATCTACAGCAGTAGATGAAAATTTCGGCTTTAATCGTTATTTATCAGTATTATTCTCACAAACATGAGGATAACGCAGCGGGGTTCAAAGGGTGGAGATTCCGAGATAAATGGGAAGGGCTTGCTTTGCTCGCCCTGATAATATAATGTAACGGTTAGTGTAATATAAAACTAAAACTAACCTGTTATCATCTGACTGTTTCCTCTAATACTTTTGTAATGTACGTCTTTTACTTAACGAAAAATTAATTTTAAAAAGTCTTTTTTTTTTGTATTTTTAAATAAATTTCAAATTTATAGGACTGGAAGATGTTAATCCGTCCGTTTTGGAAGAAGAAAAAGAATAAAAGTCGTGTGTTTTTCAGAATCATTTTATTAGGAAAGTCATTTTTTTTAATTTAAAAAAAAATATTTTTTTTTTAATATCTCGTTCTGTGGTAGTTTACCAGCTTATTTTAACCTGCTAATATTAGAATCTAAAAAATTTAAACATCGTTAAGGTGAAACTTTACATAAAATTCTTAACCGAGATTTCTTTATATATAAATGTTCTCCAAAGTTAAATTGAGAATAAATCACGTTATCTAAATATAAGCTTACTTATTATTAATTAAATTAAATTAAAAAAATATTTATTCGGCATAAAATTTGTGTTTCATCATCTACGATATGTTGTTAGAAAAGCAGATTTCTTAGAAATTAATATCATTAAGATTTTTGTAGTTAATGATAATAAAAATGGTTAGTAATTTTTTTTAGAAGCTAATTTAATTTTCTATTCTTTTAAATTTTGTGTCTGTTGCCACAAAATACATTAGAAATACATGTCTACAAATATTTATATTTTTACATGTTAATTAGCGAAGAAGTAATAAAAATTTTTAAAAACACGCCGACGAATGCTGTTGATAATAATACTTCAAATTCATATTTTTGTTAAATAAACATTTTTTTTTTGTCTTCAGTCATTTGACTGGTTTGATGCAGCTCTCCAAGATTCCCTATCTAGTGCTAGTCGTTTCATTTCAGTATGCCCTCTACATCCTACATCCCCAACAATTTGTTTTACATACTCCAAACGTGGCCTGCCTACACAATTTTTCCCTTCTACATGTCCTTCCAATATTAAAGCGACTATTCCAGGATGCCTTAGTATGTGGCCTATAAGTCTGTCTCTTCTTTTAACTATATTTTTCCAAATGCTTCTTTCTTCATCTATTTGCCGCAATACCTCTTCATTTGTCACTTTATCCACCCATCTGATTTTTAACATTTTCCTATAGCACCACATTTCAAAAGCTTCTAATCTTTTCTTCTCAGATACTCCGATTGTCCAAGTTTCACTTCCATATAAAGCGACACTCCAAACATACACTTTCAAAAATCTTTTCCTGACATTTAAATTAATTTTTGATGTAAACAAATTATATTTATTACTGAAGGCTCGTTTAGCTTGTGCTATTCGGCATTTTATATCGCTCCTGCTTCGTCCATCTTTAGTAATTTTACTTCCCAAATAACAAAATTCTTCTACCTCCATAATCTTTTCTCCTTCTATTTTCACATTCAGCGGTCCATCTTTGTTATTTCTACTACATTTCATTACTTTTGTTTTGTTCTTGTTTATTTTCATGCGATAGTTCATGCGTAGGACTTCATCTATGCCGTTCATTGTTTCTTCTAAATCCTTTTTACTCTCGGCTAGAATTACTATATCATCAGCAAATCGTAGCATCTTTATCTTTTCACCTTGTACTGTTACTCCGAATCTAAATTGTTCTTTAACATCATTAACTGCTAGTTCCATGTAAAGATTAAAAAGTAACGGAGATAGGGAACATCCTTGTCGGACTCCCTTTCTTATTAGGGCTTCTTTCTTATGTTCTTCAATTGTTATTGTTGCTGTTTGATTCCTGTACATGTTAGCATTTGTTCTTCTATCTCTGTATTTGAACCCTAATTTTTTTAAAATGCTGAACATTTTATTCCAGTCTACGTTATCGAAAGCCTTTTCTAGGTCTATAAACGTCAAGTATGTTGGTTTGTTTTTCTTTAAACTTCCTTCTACTATTAATCTGAGGCCTAAAATTGCTTCCCTTGTCCCTATACTTTTCCTGAAACCAAATTGGTCTTCTCCTAACACTTCTTCCACTCTTCTCTCAATTCTTCTGTATAAAATTCTAGTTAAGATTTTTGATGCATGACTAGTTAAACTAATTGTTCTGTATTCTTCACATTTATCTGCCCCTGCTATCTTTGGTATCATAACTATAACACTTTTTTTGAAGTCTGATGGAAATTCCCCATTTTCATAAATATTACACACCAGTTTGTATAATCTATCAATCGCTTCCTCACCAGCACTGCGCAGTAATTCTACAGGTATTCCGTCTATTCCAGGAGCCTTTCTGCCATTTAAATCTTTTAATGCTCTCTTAAATTCAGATCTCAGTATTGTTTCTCCCATTTCATCCTCCTCAACTTCCTCTTCTTCCTCTATAACACCATTTTCTAATTCATTTCCTCCGTATAACTCTTCAATATATTCCACCCATCTATCGACTTTACCTTTCGTATTATATATTGGTGTACCATCTTTGTTTAACACATTATTAGATTTTAATTTATGTACCCCAAAATTTTCCTTAACTTTCCTGTATGCTCCGTCTATTTTACCAATGTTCATTTCTCTTTCCACTTCTGAACACTTTTCTTTAATCCACTCTTCTTTCACCAGTTTGCACTTCCTGTTTATAGCATTTCTTAATTGCCGATAGTTCCTTTTACTTTCTTCATCACTAGCATTCTTATATTTTCTACGTTCATCCATCAGCTGCAATATATCGTCTGAAACCCAAGGTTTTCTACCAGTTCTCTTTATTCCGCCTAAGTTTGCTTCTGCTGATTTAAGAATTTCCTTTTTAACATTCTCCTATTCTTCTTCTACATTTTCTACCTTATCTGTTTTACTCAGACCTCTTGCGATGTCCTCCTCAAATATCTTCTTTACCTCCTCCTCTTCCTCAAGCTTCTCTAAATTCCACCGATTCATCTGACACCTTTTCTTCAGGTTTTTAAACCCCAATCTACATTTCATTATCACCAAATTATGATCGCTATCAATGTCTGCTCCAGGGTAAGTTTTGCAGTCCACGAGTTGATTTCTAAATCTTTGCTTAACCATGATATAATCTATCTGATACCTTCCAGTATCGCCTGGCTTTTTCCAAGTGTATATTCTTCTATTATGATTTTTAATTTGGGTGTTGGCAATTACTAAATTATACTTCGTGCAAAATTCTATAAATCGGTCCCCTCTTTCATTCCTTTTGCCCAGCCCGTATTCACCCACTATATTTCCTTCCTTGCGTTTTCCAATGCTTGCATTCCACTCTCCAACTATTATTAAATTTTCATCTCCTTTTACGTGTTTAATTGCTTCATCAATCTCTTCGTATACACACTCTACCTCATCATCATCATGGGCGCTTGTAGGCATATAGACGTTAACAATCGTTGTCGGTTTAGGTTTTGATTTTATCCTTATTACAGTGATTCTATCGCTATGCGTTTTGAAATACTCCACTCTCCTCCCTATCTTCTTGTTCATCACGAAACCTACTCCTGCCTGCCCATTATTTGACGCTGAGTTAATTACTCTAAAATCACTAAACATATTCTATAACAATAAACATATTGTTTAAAATTAATGTACTTAATTGATCAGTGATGCATTTTTAACCGGTTTATCAGTTTATTTTCAATTTTTTTTTTGTTATAGATGAGTCTGATAAATGTCATTTTCGCATCCCCCAAAAATGGGGGAGTGTTAGACTCGCAAGGGTTCGGCTAAATGTTATTAAGAGCCTATGTGTATCCGCACCTTACCGACTAAAACTCCTATCTCACCGTTTTCCCCTTCCGAGGCCGGTCCTGTAATTAAGCATTGCACGGCGCCAGGAGATGTCTTTAGGCTCCAGGGGTCCAGAGTCCCCGCGCTGCATCACCGTCGCTCATCTGCACAAGTGCAGACGCACGACGGCTCCACACGGGGTTATCCTGCGCCCCTTCACCATCAGGTCACTTTCTTCACCCGAGTCTCATATGCAACTCTCATTCGTTGCTGGGTGATCTTCAGTCCTCTTACTGATCTGGGTCCTAAATGAGGCTCTATCCTATACTCTAGCTATTATCAATTTACATTAGACATAAAATAGATTTATGATCCCTGTAGGGATATGTGTAATATATGATATTCTTTCTTATGAAAGATATTGGTTGAAAAATAGTTTGTACGTATAGGAATGCTTAAGGATTTTGTTAGGAATAGAGTTTTACTACATGACGTCATATCTGAGTACTTTTACAAATTCAACCGTCAACGGCTGATATATAAAATAAAATGGTAATGAAATCATAAAGTTTTCATTAACTTATTACATACCTATATTTACTGTCTGTTGAAGTGATATATTACAGGTGCTGGTTGGAAATAAGAAAAGCAATTTATTTTAAACCCATAATCGATGTGAATAATTACCATCGAGTAAATAGGTTATAAATATCACAAAACTACTAACATTTATAGTTCTGATAATTGATCTGATTGTTTAACACAAGTGTATTTTTTGCACTAATTGTTCAATCTCGCTTTTTACTTATTCTTTTTTTGTACGATAAGACGAAGTTACTTCCGAAGTGCCTTTCTTATAGTCCAAACAAAAATAATTAATAAAAATCAACATCCACGGAGGTGGACTGTTGAAAAGGCAGATTGGGATGGATATTATAAAGCCTTCCAATCGCAGTATGACGTCGGTGCGAACATCCTTGAGCAACTTTCCTCTTTTACGCCTATAATACTCGAAACAGCCAGCAGATATGTCCCAGAAACATCGGGCAATCCTAAACGTTCTTCCATTCCGTGATGGAATGATGATTGCAAACGTGCTATTAAGAATCGACGGCGGGCACTACGCAAATTCAATAATAGACCTACAACTGAACATCTAAATTTGTACCGCAGGGCTAGAGCGGTGTGCCGTCGGGTCTTCTTGAACGCTAAGAGAAATTCATGGACGAAATATGTGAACACCATCTCACGTACTACTCCCACGTCTACTGTGTGAAAAAAATCTATTCAATTTTCAGGTCGCCAAGGCAATCTATTCTCGGTCTCATCGATGAAGGAGAACTCCTTACATCATCTTCGGCTGTAGCAAATACTTTAGCAAAATCTTTCCGCTCGGTATCTCTCACTTCGTCATATAGTAACGACTTTCAAAGGTACAAAACACAGATGGAAATATTGGCGTTACATATTGGTGTTTCGGTTGGTGAATTGAACACTCCATTCTTACTTAAAGAATTGTTGCACGCACTTAAGAACTCACGTGACACTTCCCCTGGACCAGACAACGTTCGCCTTTGTGTGCATTCACACCTTCCTAAATCAGCACTACAACTTCTTTTGAGTATTTACAATGGTTTATTCTCCGTACAAGTCTTTCCGCCCGGCTGGTCAGGAGCATTTATTATACCACTACTAAAGCCTGGTAAAGACAAAACTTATCCCTCAAGCTACTTTAGCTAATTACCTAATAAGCTACTTATTTCTTTAACAAGCCTGTTATGTAAAATAATGGAGAGAATGGTAAACCGTAAGCTTGCATGGTACTTGGAGAAACATGGCTTTCTTTCTTCGAAGCAGTGTGGTTTCCGACAAGGGAGATCTTCCATTGACCATTTGGTGTCAATGGAGACAGCCATACAAAACGCCTTCCTGAACCGCCAACACCTTGTTGCTATCTTCTTCGATATAAAAAAGGCGTACGACACGGCCTGGCGACATGCATTCTTAACACCCTTAGGAGGTGGAAATCAACGGCAATATGCTTGTTTTTATCCGGGAATTCTGAAATCACCAAACGTTTCGTGTTCGTGTAGACGATTCACTTTCAGACAGTGTCGTCTCGGAAAATGGAGTACCTCAAGGTAGTGTATTAATTGCCACCTTGTTTTCTGTGGCCACATACCGCCATTGCCAATTGTGTACATGCACTTTTTTCTTGTTCTCTTTTCGTTGATGATTTTGCTATTTACGTTGCGAGCCGCTCTACACCCACTGCGGAGTGACTGATGTAGAACACTATATTTCCCCTTGAGGCTTGGTCAAGAACTATTGGTTTCACATTTTTACCCGACAAGACGAATTGTGTAGACTTTTCTCGGCTACGGAACCCTTCTAATCCGCGGGGTTTTCTGAACAGAGAGCTTATTGCTGTCTCTCCTTACGTCAGGTTTCTAGGTTTGCTTTTTGATAGCTATTTTACCTGGATCAAACATATAAATGAATTGAGGACAAAATGTTCCAAACATTTAGATATGATGCGGGTCCTTAGTAACACTAATTGGGGAGCCGATCGGTCATGTATGTTGCGTTTTACCTATTCCCTTTTTCGTTTCCTTTTGGATTGTGGTTGTATCGCCTATTCTTCAGCTCGTCAAACCGTGCTTAAAATGCTGGAAGGGGTACACCGAAGAAAAGCATTCTTCGGCTTGCCACAGGTGCGTTTAGATCGAGCCCTATCGCAAGCTTACTTGTAGACAGTGGCGAGCCATCACTTTGTGATAGACGAGACCAGCTTTTGTTATCTTATTTTGCCTGTCTCAAAAGACAGCCAAATCACCCAGCTTTTAACCCAGTTCTTAAGAATCCTAATGTAAGGAAATATGAGGACCGTCCACATTGTACTGCGTCTGTGGGTGTCCGTACACGACGTCTGCTGCAGCGTATAAATGTTGACACTCCCTCGTTCTTTCCACCATGTCCGTGCTCGAATCCTCCGTGGAGAATAAACCTTGTAAATTTTACATTTGACCTTACAACATACGATCAACGATCAACACCACTTACTGTTTTCCGGCAGATGTTTCAGTTTATTCTCACCAAGTTGAACCCAGACACGGTGATATACACTGATGACGGTAACGTTGGTTGTGCTTTTGTTATCAGTGCAAAGACTTATATGTTTTTCCTACCCGAAATTACGAGTGTGTTCACCGCAGAACTACTCGCTGTGAATAGGGCTCTAAGTATCGTTAGCCCTAAATATAGGAGCATTCTTACTTGCAGTGACTCGTACAGTGCTCTCCAGGCGTTAGAAAACTTTTATTCCAAATATCCACATCCTGTCGTCATTGACATTTATGATAAAATCGCTGAGTTAGATAAACGCAACAGAGAGGTAGGTTTTTGCTGGATCCCTAGCCACGTTGGGATTCGTAGTAACGAGAGAGCAGATTCTGCGGCCAAAGAAGCGTGTATTCAACCTGCTTTCACCATCCGAGTTACTACCTTTTATTTTATCAGTCGTGTAAAACAATCACCGAGAGCAAGGTGGCAAAGTTACTGGGCGACTACCGTCGACAATAAACTCCGACGGCTTAAAGATTCAGTGTTGCCTTGGGGCTCCTCTGCCGGTTACGGTTAGGACACACGAATACCTAATGTCAGGAGAAGCCCCACCCCTATGCACACGATGCAACTGCCGCATGACTGCGCATCATATTCTCGTGGACTGCATATGTTATGCGGCGTTGCGACGTCAGTTTGATATACATGGAACCATCCGTGATATCTAGTGCAATAATAACGGAATTTTGGGCCGGATGTTTCTCTTTTTGCATAGTACCAGGTTACTGTAAAGAGTTTAATATTATCATGTATGTTTTTCTGTAAGAAGATTTTTTTAATAATTTTAACCTTTACTTTCAATTTTGATTTTTTTTGTTTCTATGTATTTAATTTTACTATCCAGGGAGGGGACTTTTGCACAACCCATTGAAATTAGTTAAGTTTTATATAGTTTCTTTATTCGAACTTTTTATTTTAACTTTTATGTGTTAACAACTTCGTCCGTGGTATTAGTTTTGAGTTTTATTTTGCCTTCTTGGCTTGTTTTAATAAATTTTTATTACATGATTAATATTACGTTTACACCTGATATACTTTAGTATTTTGGAGTTATTTTACCCGTTTATTAATAAAATTTCGGGCGCTGATAACGCCCAGGCGTTTTTCGCCCACAAACAAAAAAAAAAACAAGGCTTGAAAGATGTCTTTATATCAAGCCAGGTTCCAAACTACTTTGCCCTACCTACAGTCACAATCTCCGCTCCACCTTCTATTAAACTTATTGGAGCCAACTGCCTCCTTCTGCCATAGCCAAAACTTGGGTCTTCTCTAAGGCTAAATGAAGACCGCTCTCCTCAAACCAAGCATGTACCATCCGCATGGCCTCATTGCCCTTCCTCACCAATTCAGTCTCCGTTTTAGCAGCTATAACGAGTGACAGATCATCGGCAAAACCAGTCGGGTACACGCCCTCTGGATAATCCAGGCGGAGTACTCCAATCATAGGCTACATTCCACAAGGTTGGCCCAAACACTGAACCCTGGGGTACTCCGGCCTGCGTCTCAATCTGAATCTGGGCCCCCTCTGCACAGCCTATCACTACTACCTACACTCTTAAGTAATCTTGAATAAGGGCCGCAAATATGGGCTCACCCCTCTTCTCTTAAGTTCACTCAGGATCCACCCAAACGGCAGTGAGTTAAACGCTTTACTCACGTCCAACAAAAAACACTGCCAGGATAGACCTGATTCTCCACGTCCCATACGCAGCTTCATCAATAAATTTATCTTCATGAATCCATTTATCGCCGCCGACCAACATTTAGCCGTCCTCGCAAGTCCCGGTGAAAAAAAGACACGTCTATAAATGACACTCCATTTACGCGGACCAAGGTTGGTAACTCACCATTACTGAGTCAGATAAGTCCCAACTCCGCCATCACCTCCTCTTCTAAAAATAGACCCTGTCTATCTGTTCCCCATGCAACATTCTTGGCTTTGAAGTCATCAGATATTACCACATCCTTACACACAACATTTCTCAGCCTACTCAACTCATCCAGAGTCTCTTCAAAATCCCCTAAATCAACATTTGGGCCCAAACTGCACAGCCCACTACACTGCAAACTTAGTGTGCATTCTAGTTTTACACTGCAAACTAGAATGTCTGCAGTCGGTAGCCACACGTGCCCCAATCCGGCAACTTGTCTTATAATAGGAGTATTACTATTGAAACTACACACAGCCGCACTGCAAGTAGCATCATGCAGCCAACTATCATCCTGCATCTTCTTATCATTAGGCTCCGACAACTAGATCCACACCTCTACACTTAACAATTTCCATTATGGCATCATGAGAGGCTAAACTTTTTTTCATGTTTACTTGTAGTAAACTTACCATTTTTCTTTGCACATTGTACTCCTCCGATTTTGTATCCAACTTCACCACACATCAAATACATAGGATTCTTCTTACATTCTTTGGCCTTATCCAGCATCCTTGCATAAAAAACATATCCTCGACCTATCAGGACCGACACATCTGGCAGCTAAATGCCCTCCCTCATGGCAACGAAAACATCTCACCTCAAAGTCACTCATTGCGATCCGGCACATTACCCATCCAACCTGCAATATATTCCGACAATATATCTCTATCAGACACGTCCAGCTCAAGATATCATGTATCAAGTCTATTTAATGAATATGGACGCCAGTTTACCTCTCATTTCTCTCGTAAGTTTCACACCAGCGAGCTTCTCTTTGACCACGTTAACCTTCTCCACCGGCCCTCTTGGTCTTTTATGCAAAGCCTCACCACCTCCCTATTTAATTGATAATACTTCACTCAATTCCTCCTTACTAACCTCCTTTTTAATTTTTTTCAACAAGTCCGAATAAGAGGTAACCTGCTCCTTAAAACTATTACATTAAACCCCTCACTTCTGATCTCTTGCTCACCCTTAAGATCCATCACTCGTAACTTATTTTCCTCCATAAAAATCACCTTCTCATTTCGTCTTCTGTCCACCTACTCCAAAACCTTTTTACAATGCCAACCAGTACTGTTACTTACAGCCCCGTAAACAACATTTAATTTAAGCTGAGTGATCTTCCTTATCACCCGATATAGGTATTCAGCCACCAACCTCTCTCCCACAGATGTATCTACGACAATTGCATAGCAGGCCCCAACTTTTCTTCCTCAAGCTCACCCAATAATACCTCCGTTTGGCCCTTTTCCACCACCAATTGGCCTCGCTTCAATTTATCATTTCTCAACAGTCTTCTTAACGACATAGTGCGCTCTAAAATCCTCCTCCCATACTCCGTTTTAGAGTCTTTGGCTAGATCAAAAATATCGACAAAGTCGTCATTCGACACACCAAAAACCGATTCTTTCCTCTCCTCGCACTTCTCAAAAAACGAGGTAGGCCATCTCTTAATCATCAAATCAGGAACCTCCTCTTCTAGTACTCCCTCCTCCACCTGGCCAAGCAGCCTCTTACTCTCAATCTGCGCAGTCTGTATAGCCGCGTCCACTGCACGACCACTTATAGCACCTCCACACGAATATCCAGAATCCGTCAACTCGATTATCTTTTTCAATAGCTCAGTAAGCCAGAGAGATCACTCCTTTATCTCCAACTTCGTGTTGACATTCGCACCCATTAATTTTGCCAACTTCGTGACCTGGACTACGACTTCCTCTAACGGCTGTTCATGCGAACACGCCTCACCCGATGCTACCTCTCTATCATCAGTTTCTTTCCTACGCCTTTTCATCAGCCGATCCAACGACCTACTCGTTAATTAAATTGCTCTTAGGCAATTTAATTAACACTCTAGTTGCCACAGGTTACATCACAACAAAGGATACTCCTTCTTCCTCGCGCGGCAAAAACTTCAATTGCTCTCTAACAGGTGACCTAGGCAGGCTCTTCCTCGGTCTGAACCCCTGTTTCTCTTCCATGCTCTTAACACCAGCAAAATTACAATGTCGCCTTGAACTCTTCACAAAAAGTATTTTTCTTTAAATTCTGACTTCAAAAACGTGTTCAGGGCTCAATTCCGCGTAAATTGAGTACCCACTTGTCACTTTTTGAGGGGTGGTATCAGTGGATCGGAGAGACCGAAAATGTATCCACCAAAATCCGAGGTCGGATTTGGGTGACGGGGGGTCGGTATTCGTCGAGATACTGTAGGATTCGGGTACGGATCAAAGAATTCGGAAGTTATAAAAAAAGGAAATTCCCCTTATAATTCACCTCTAACACTTAGAAAATTTTCTAAACTCACCTGGCAAAACCCACGAAAATTTCGTGGTTGAAAATTTCGTGAGTTGAGAAAAGTTGGAAAAGTCCAACTTTTAGACGTAAACAACTGATGTCACTGATCTGCCTCAAATAAACAAATAACTTAGAAATTTTTTACTAAATTACCAGGTTATGTTGTCCTTTTATACACTGTTCCTTATGAAAGAATAAAATACTTTTTGAAAAATCACAATAACTAATCAATCTGTCAACGAAAATTCTTAAAATTTCGCACACGTGTCCAGTAATAGTCTGCCAACATTTGCGTAATAAGCAAGACAGAAAAGACAACCAAAAAATTTATCCAAATTAGCCAAAAACGCTGTTCAGTATTCAGCACGTGTTACCACAGTATATTCACAAACTCGACTCCTTCTTTGGTGGTAGAGTTTCAATTAATCACGCTTCTCAGGACTGGTCGACCTGAGACTGTACAAGACTCTACTTCATTCACATTGATACATATCATCCTCATTCGTTCTCTGAACTAATAACTTACGGTGGTTCCGGTGACTAAATAAAAAAAAAAGAGAAAACGGGTTTACTCTCGCTCGCTCTTTATTACTCGTAAAAAACCTAATCCAACAAAAGAAGAGGTTTTCAATTCATTTTTTGCTTGTTTATTTATGTCCGTGCCTTAAAATTCAGAAAATAGAAAAATAACTGTTTCATAAAGGAATTTTCTTCAGTGCCACTAGCTAGGCTACATCGATTTTCATTATTATTAATCATTAGTTTCGATTGTTATAACATAATAATGAATAACGTGATATTTTTCAGGTAGTTTACTTATTTTTCCAGGAAACCGTAGAACGTTAGCTGAAGTAAAAAAATTATGCAAATTCAAACATTTCAAACGGTCTTAGCTCACATTCAGTGATAGTTATTAAATGTCATTTCATATAAAGTCCTTTTTCAGTTTTACCGACACTTAGATCTCTTTTCTAACTACTTTTCTTTTGTATTTCGTTTATAATTATACGTATAATTTTTCTTCAAGCACTTTTAACATGTTTGAGAATTTTTTTATGTCTACTTTTATTTTAAATAGAAAATAAAGTTAATAAATGCACAAAATTTAAAGAAATAACAATCCAAGAGTACCAAGTAAAAAGTAACCAATAACACGATCCTATTTATTTTTTTCAGTTTGTATTAATTCACCAGGTAAGCTTGAAGTGTATGAAAGAGGCTGTACTAGGCCAGGAAATTTAATCTTAACTTAAAGTGGACTTCTATGTTGGTGTTAAATTATAATCTTATGAATAGTAATATTTAAGTTAAGATTGTCTAAAAATTCAAATTCAAAGATAGTAGAGAAAGTATTAAACAATTTTTAATTTATCCTTGGTACAAAAAAATAATACCAAATTAAAGTGTAGGCGAAGAATAGTCACAGTCGCAAATTACCAATTTTATAGGAGAGTAATTTGAAAGTTTCCAAATTCTCTATCTTTCTTAACATATGTTTAAACTTTCCCATTTGTATTTTTTTTTAATTACGAGTTTATTATCTACTGATTCGAGTAATTTTCTTTTATTATAATTAGTAACACCGATGTTAAATAACTTTTTTAAATTTTGAAACTGGTTCCTACTGATTGTAAAATATTTGTTTTCCACGTACGGTTCATAAGATATGTACAATTAATATACAACTATTTCAAGTAATCAGAAACTATTAGGTCAAGTACGATATAACATCAATAAGACTTAAGTTACTCCTTGCAATGTAAATTTATACACCTCATCTTTGAGGGCGTGAAATGCAATGTGGAATACACTGGTTAATGTTGGTTTCATACAGACTGCTTCAAGGCGTCAGATGAAGCTTGTTTTATTTAAATTAATATATTTACATTTTTTAAGATAAAATAATTATAAATATTCATAAAACAAACAAGTTGCAAGTTACCACCTTGCGTAATTTAACTCTCCAAAATTCTTGGAGGACTCTCTGTCTTTGCCTTTCACCCGGAACGTTAAAGAAATTATTTCAACTTAAAATATATATATAATGTAAATCCAAAACAGAGGTAGTAAAATACCTGGTAACATAAACTACCTTAATAAATTACAATATATAGTAGAAATTAAGTAAAAAAAACTGATTAATTCTTTGGAATTTCCTGATCAGTAATATTACATTTTGGTGAACGAAACTTAATCGTACCTCCCCTTTTGATTGCAGAAGGTACATCAGTTCGGATCAGACTTCACCTCCTTTTTTTTAACTTTCTTTTTATTTAAATATATTGATTTATTAATAATTAAGAGGTTAATAGAAATTAATTAACCTCTGATTATAGAAAAAAAATTAGGATAAGTAATAATTCAGTAATAACAATAAAAAAAAATTATGAAAAAATATCAGAGATTATTAATGAAATAAAATTTTATGTACTTTTCATTAAAAAAAAAAAAAAAAAATATATATATATATATTTGTGTAATTTAATAGCCGTTGGTAAAAAGGTGTCAACAAAACAAGGAAGTGATTTGGTGTCCACATCAGATTTTTTTTTACAGTATTATCTGTTTTTAAGGATGTAGTATTTTTTCCATGTTTGGCCTAGCAATTTATTATTGGTTGTCTGTAAACTTAGAAGTGTTAATTAACTGTTTTATTGTTTTATAGGAAGTAACATGTTGGATTTCTTAATTCCCTCCCTTAGATCTTAGATTTTAAAGAGAAATTATTCTCTTAGTCACATTTGGTGTTAAACAATAATTTGAACTACTAAGCCTGAGATTACAGCAATCTAGCCACAATTATTATACAATCTTTTTGGTTAAATAATTCAAATTTCACTTTAGGAACAAACTGAAAAATACTTGAGATTAGTTATGTTTTTAATTTGTCAAAATAATTGCCTTTTTATTTTACTTTCAAAGAAATCAACAAAGTACGGTATCTTACTAAAAGAAAAAAAATAAATCAAAAATATGACTACAGAAGCTGTATTGGTACATTAACTTTTACAACCTTCTTAATATAAATAATATAGCTTGTTTTTTTCAAAATATATATCATTGAGGGAACTGAACAGTATACAAATATGTAAGATTTAGGTAAAGGAAATTTTGGCACAGAGCTCAATATAGGGTGGTAGGATTTAGGTAGTTCATGTTTGTTGGTATAACGTAAGGTGCAGAGTTTACATGGTCTCTGCTCTACGATAGAACAACAAATACTTCTCTGTGAAAAGCACCGGGGTGAAACTTCTTGTTATAAATTGACCTTACCCGGAAAGTTTTCCGCTTGTCAACAAAATTGGACAACCTCAAATTTTTTTTTTCTTGATGATTTAGCCACATGAGTTTCAAGCTCGTGGAATATGGAAATGGAATTTTGTAACGTATGAAAAATGCCATGCCGGACCGGGATTCGAAACCGGTACCTCTGGATAATTTTATGTTACTTGTCATCAGATTTGGTTTTTGTTTCTCAAAAATGGTTTTTTAAACACAAAAATAGCATTCTTAAAAAGCATAAACTGAAATGAATTTACACTTAATGATGGAAAACCCTGTCTCAAAAAATTAAAACGATTTTTTGTACTATATTTATGTACTATGTCTTTTGAAAATACGTGAATTTAAATTTCAAGAATGTTAAACATTTTTCCAGTAATCAAACTAAAGGATTGCACTTCATATAGTCTGTGTTTTTTAGCTGTAAGATATTTACAGTTTTACCGTTTTTTATTGATTTTGTGGGTCGATGTTCCATTTATAACTTCTCATTATAAAGTTACCGTATTTATTCGATTACCCCCCGCTACGATTAGCCCCGCACCTCGATTTTTCGGACCGAAAATCGAAAAAAATATCGAATATATACCGGTATTTTAAAGTGCAACAGATATGATAAAAAAATACGTAAATACGAAAACATTCAGAAAGTAAAACATTTAATTCATTTAAATTACAATATTAATTACCGTAAGTACTAGTTTAGTTCAGAATCAGTAGGCCAGTAAAACGAAAAGAAAGTATCGTGTTGAAAAGGATTATTTCAATACACGTTTTAATATGGGATTTTATTTTTAATTAATCACTGTCACTGTCAATGTCTGTAGGAGAGTTACCACGTAGTCTCCACGTCGCTCTGCCAAACGTCTTCACCACCATCAAGTTCATTAGATATTCCGCATTTTTTAAAACTTTTCCTTACTAATTCCTTGGAAATACCTTCCCAAGCATCTGTTTAGCCAAACAGAAATCTGGGCGTTTGATTCTTCCTGTAGGCGTGAGAAAAATATGTCCATCAGCCATCCATTTACTGTACAGATGTTTTAATGCAGATTTGAACGGTTTATTAATGCAGACATCTAGTGGTTGCACTTCTATAACCCGCAGTTTTTCATTTACTGTAAAAGATCGTAGACGCTGTCCTTTTGTACTAATTTTAATGCCGTAATTAAAATAAATCACCGTATTAAACTTTACAAGATAAACTAAACAGATAAAATGTATATAACCGTCCATATATACAAACAGTACAATGACTATGACGAATAGACAAGACGACGATGGGTAACTGATACTGTATCTGTAGTGTCATTAGTACCTGATGCAGCCTATACAGAATGAATCAGTTTTATAAAAATACTGTAACTTCATTCCTATCGATAATATGAACAGGATGTTAATAATTAAGGATGTATTCTGTATAAGCGGCATCCGGTATTGATAAACGAAAGCGTAATGTTACTACATTTTTGTGATGTTAGGTACATTTTTGTGAATTTAGGTACTTGTAAGAAAACGTTTACATTACATAAATTATCCTGGCTAAAGACTATGTTTCAAGTAAGCCCCACACCCTTATTTTTTCTCTCCAATTCCAAGAAAAATGTGCGGGGGGTACTCGAATAAGTACGGTAATCTTTACAAAAAAATAAAAAGAATTGCAACTTATTTAATATTTACAAAAATTAATTATCCTTTGCTAAACAAATAAAAGTACTAAAGCCATAATACTCAAATAATGAACGACTGATATAAATAAATAACAGATCTCACAGCTAGAAAATCCAGATTCCGTAAGAAGAATGTAACTTGAAGAATTTAAGGAGGATGTAACTGTTCACCTAAGTTCATCCTCTAAATCATTCTTAATTTTTGTATTCTACTTTTACTAAAATATAAATATTAATAATGATCCCGAAAAATTAGTAAAAAAGAAAAAATAATCTGCCTAAATCAGAGCACCTTTGGGCCGCCATATCAAAAATGGTGTCACTTTTGTATTTATCCTTAAATTACCTATATGCATACACAGAAATCAAATGGAAATCTAAAAAAAAAATCCGTCTCATAAGTTTTGTACATCCTGTTTTTGTGATTACACTAACACTAAATTTTATTTAGTATTAATTTTATTTATTTATTTTTTATTTTTTGCTGTGGTAGTAGGGGAATTGTTTATTTAATTGTACGATCGCCTTCTTAATTATTTCCATATTCTCAACATATGGAGTGTGACAGATAATATTAATCGATAAAGAGGTTCTTTAAGGAATAAAATCTCTTCATTCTACAAAAATAGTAGGCTAAGAATTAATTAATGCAAACGCAGTTGTAAAAAATAAAATTTTTAATAAATAAACGTCTAAAAATAAAATATAACAATTTAAACATAAAGTTTTATGTTTATGAGATTATAGACTAATCTTACAAAAATGTCATACGTCTTATTTTAGGTTTTCATTTTTGAAAATTTAAGATATGAAAGTTTTTAAACCTTTTAATTAAGCTTAAAAAATTATAATTTTTTAAAAAATATTTTTATTTATCTTTTTATATTTATTTTGTGAAATTCGTCTGAAAGTAAGTGCTTTATTTTGAAGTTATTAGGTAAATACGATTATATAGTTTACGTAAATTGTCATAAACTGGAAGTGGTGAAGTAAATAAGTGACAATTGTGTAATAAGTTGAGCAAAGTGGAAAATATTTTTCCAAAAAAAAATTGTATAATAAGATCAACAAGGCGCTGCAGCTGCAGCTGCGTCGTCTGTTGCTATAGAAACGAGAGAGACTGGCGCCAATTTAGTCTAGACAGACTGGAATTAATGCGAAAATGTATTGTAGTACAAAATACGGGACATACTGTAATGGAGTATACCGTTTGCTTTCGGAGTTCACTCTATTTGTTTTATTTGGTAAGGAACAGCGCACAGAAAAAGAAATTATTTTTCTGCGCTGTATCGATTAACTTCACCATACATGGGTATATATTTGTAGTCCTCCGTTATTGTGGGAGAATCCAATAACCTATTGGCATTAGCTTTAGTTTTGTTCATTTCATTTAAAAACCCTTCAGAATAATGCCATAATATTAAATGCTTTTTTTTTAGTGTTTGTGTATGTGTGAGTATCTATATCTAGGGAATCAAAACTTAGAAAAGATTAATTTCTAAAATGCATATTTGATCCAACCGTAATAAATTAAAGTAATGATCCCGACAAATTAGTGAAAAAGAAAAAATAATTTACCTAAAAAAATAATTTACCTAAATAAGAGCAAGATATATTATTACACAGTTCAAGACATAAACATTTTTTTGTTTTATTTTATAATTAAGATTAAAATGCGTTTATTCGCATTAAAATATTATTTTGTCATGATGTGATATTGCATGTTTTTTTTGTTTCCCTATACACACACACGCGCGGGCGCGAACGCACATACGCGAACCCATGATACGTGTATGTATTTAACCAGAGAAATCATTGACAAAATTTGTTTTTCCGAACTGTAATTTGTTAATTTTTGCTATTCTAAATTAATTATTACGGCTGGATCAAACATGCATTTGAGAAATATAATTGTAAATTAATTTGTCCAAAATTTTACATGTTAGGGCAGTAGGTACATCTGTTATTCGAAATTAAAGAACATTAATTTTAGATTTCTGTTAATGATATCTGAATATTAAACCAGAAACTGAAAATCATTCTGATTTAATAACTGTAGTGTACTAGCTCTTGTGCTGTGATGGTTCCCTCATAGGTGTGTTACCTATGGTAATACAATCTACTAATCGTAGGTAATTAAAACAAGATGACTTCAAAAAATATCTCCTATTCTTCAAGCAGGTAATAATTTGTGTTATTCGAAAATTGCTGCGTATCTAAGTTATCAATTGATGTACATCCTCCTTAAATTTCTAATACATTTAAAATTTAAACATTCAAATTGATATTGATATCTGGGCTTATATGATTAAAAAAAAGAAGAAAAGTATTTTAATAGCTACAGCTTTATGGTTGATAAATGTCTGAAATATTTATATAAAATAAGTGGATTCTAAAAAATATAAATAAATATCAATATAAAAAATATAATTATGTACTTATCAATCCTAACGTGCGAAATTGCTCAGAATAATTGGTTTAGAATTAATCAGAAGTAGAGTAATTAATAAAATCTGATATTTCTTTGTTTGTAGGAAGGAAATAAAAATGTTTTATGCCGGCTTTCATAATTGGGTCCTCTATTTTTTCTTTTACATCTGAATGAAATTTCAAATACAGAATATATAAATAACGGTGAGATATCCTAGAACGCAATTGGGACTTGCTTGATAGTTTCTGGCAAAATTAAAAATTATCATTAATTTTTTGTCTATTGGTGCATGAAAAAAACAATTCACTTTCTCCTCAAAAATGTATTAAATATTAACAAAATTTATTAAATAATTTGTTTTAAAAACTAATGGTAAAATTGGATTAGTTAACACTCTGCAATACATTTGATCTGAATTGAGTAACTTCATTAAAGTTTTAGGGAATAATTTTTAGTCACCTTTGTAAAAATGGAAGGAGAATATCTTCTATTCGCTGTCTATCCCGTAAAAAACAATTGAGGCGTGAAAGAAACATTTTAAAGATGGTGAACTCTGCCTGTGATCAATTCATTTGCAAGTACGGTATAATCCTTTGGGATAATTCAATAGAATTCCAGTGAATACTGAAACTAAAAATAGGCCGTATAAAGTATGTTTAGTTTGGCTTATCGGGCCCACAGCGCAAGTTGTTTTATCCAGCTACAATCTCTAACAATCCGTACACTTTTAATATGGAACGTTGTAAAAGGTTTTTTAATAATAAATGGTGGTTTATGAATGATCTTTTTCCTCAACTAAATTTACGGAAAAGAACTGTCTAGGTCTCTCGATTTCATGTAGTCATATAGATTCTCAAAAAAAAAAAAAACTTCTTTTTATTCCGTTATATGTTTTTAACAAAAAAATTTCTTGTATCGAGGGAAATACATGAAATTCACTATGAAAAGCAATTTCTGAAAAATTTAAAAAGAAAATTTTTTCGTGTTGCTCAGTATGCAATGGAAAAATTACTGGATGACTAATGGAATAGTGTTTTCTATGTTCTATCTTATTTATTACTATTTTGTAATAATAGTATTTAAATGTTTTCGTTGAAACTTGTGAACACTTCAGTCTAATAAACAAGTGCAAGAAGATTATTATTTACGCCAATACATTCTTTCCATTATCAAATATTTTTCAGTATTGTTGCTAATATTTACGAATTTATTGGACTGACATAAGAATTTCTCGATAATTAATATTAATTAATATACACTGCTTTGAAATATCAAAAAGTAAATTCTTGTTTATTTTGCTTTATTATGGTTAATCTCTTTCAAATTTAATGTTGTCAGAGGGGTAAAAAATGTCATGAGAACTAACTATTAACCGAATCAACCGAATCATTTAATATTTATTTTTTTATTAACATTAAAAATGATATTATAAAATTCTGTAGTTATTTACAAAAATTTTTTATAATTTACAAAAACATTATTTCTTATCTGAAATAAATATTATATTTTAATTATATTTTTAAAAATTCTTGTTTTTTATTATTTTTCATATTGTTACTTAGTTTTATTTTTTTGAAAGTGTATGTTTGGAGTGTCGCTTTATGTGGAAGTGAAACTTGGACAATCGGAGTATGTGAGAAGAAAAGATTGGAAGCTTTTGAAATGTGGTGCTATAGGAGAATGTTAAAAATCAGATGGGTGGATAAAGTGACAAATGAAGAGGTATTGCGGCAAATAGATGAAGAAAGAAGCATTTGGAAAATAATAGTTAAAAGAAGAGACAGACTTATAGGCCACATACTAAGGCATCCTGGAATAGTCGCTTTAATATTGGAAGCACAGGTAGAAGGGAAAAATTGTGTAGGCAGGCCACGTTTGGAATATGTAAAACAAATTGTTAGGGATGTAGGATGTAGAGGGTATACTGAAATGAAACGACTAGCACTAGATAGGGAATCTTGGAGAGCTGCATCAAACCAGTCAAATAACTGAAGACAAAAAAAACAACTTTTTTAGTGTTTTATTATTAAGTTCATTGAGTATATTGAAAAGAACAATATAAATTGTTGTTTGGTATTGATAAGGAGATAATTATTAAAGATGAATTTGCAATTGATGACTATGTAAGATTTAAATAAAGATTGAAAAAGATTTTTATTGGGTTTTTTTATTCCTGGAATTGGTCTTAAGATTAGTGATCTAATTACACAAGCCTGCGATGGTTGTGTTGTTTATTTTTTGGTAATCGATTCTTATGTATTTTTTAGCGCTGAATCGGAAAATAACCTTCAATTTTTCCATCGCATCAGAATTTTTTGCAAATCGCAAATTTCAAAATTTTTTAAAAGTTAAAAAATTGTGAAAATGTGATACAATAAAGTAGATATAACAACGAATATTTTGTAATAAATTAAAATAATATGTTCGCCGGCTTCCGTGGCACGAGTGGTAACGTCGTAGCCTGTCATCCCAGGTTCGAATCCCGGTCAGGCATGGCATTTTCACACACGTTACAAATCATTCATCTCATCCTCTGAAGTAATACCTAATGGTGGTCCCGGAGGTTAAACAAGAAAGAAAAAAAAATTACTTTGTTGGATTATATTTTGCATCCTTGTAGCTAAATAGTTTAATGGCCTAAAGAGAATGGCAGGGGGGTGTCATTGACTTCTTAATTTCTAATGAAAATTGCCACAAAATAAGCCTAATTCTATTATACTGCATTTTTTAATTTATTTTTATTTAATTAATTTTTATGACGTATGTCATGCTTTTGGAAACCACTCCTCCTTTTCGCCCATCCTTAATGACGAATTATGTAAAATATTACAATTTTGTTTCATGTGTCGAAATTTCTTTGAACGAATTATACTCTGTTTTACGCTTTTCCCTCTATGTTCTCTATAGGATTCATCTCGTTTCAACATCCAGCAATAGTCTGCCATCATCATAGTAGTCCACACTTTCCTTGATACGTCCTTTCATACGTTTACTTCATGTCCTGATGAGATCTCTCACCCATCTCTTCGCTAACCTCACCCAGATTTTCGGGAAAATATTCCACATGTGAATTTAGAAAGTGAACCTTCAAGCTTATGGAACTTCGAATTTTGTAAGCCTTAGTAAGGTTTAGAATTCTAAGAAAGTTTTTTCTATCATTTAATAATTTGCTTCTTTAAATTATCATCATTATAGGGGGTATTATAACAGTAAATTGGATGGTACTTTTATCCCAATCTGCTCGGTACATTATTCTAAGCAATTGGTATGAATTTTGGATAGTGATTCGTATTTTCTACCGACAAAAACGAATGTTTTTTTGTACTTTTTAAACATTTAAATAATTACACATAATTGTTAAACGCTTTTACTGTGGTGAGAAAACGTGCTAAAAATTACGATGAAGTAGAGCGGAACATGCTGAATTGTACGAACATAATTCCTAATTTTCTTTAAGTCTACAGTAACAGGTGATGAAACTGAGTTTTTGACCACGACACATAACCGTTGGTCATTGATCGGAATAAAGATATGAAAAATCTACTGAGTTAAAAAAGAGACAGTTGAAAACAAAGCTAAAATGATGTTGAAAGAATTTTTACTGTCTTGGATTTAGAGACGCCCGTACGCTCCAGGATGTGGAACAGTCGGTAAAGGTTTTATGTCGTTTCAAATACGTTACTCGTGGGGAATGAAAAAAAAATCTATGAAAATTAGGAACTTCTTTATGAAAATGCCTCTACCTATTTTTTGCACGTAATCAAGTCATTTTTAAATAGATAATCGTATACGATTTCCTTAATTCATCCCGATTACGCTTCACATGATTTCTTTTGTAACTTTATTTTGCTGAAAATATCTGAGAGGATATGAAAATCTTAACATGGCCTAAGTTGTTGAATGACCTTAGGCACCTTAAATGACCTTAAGTAATTAAAGACCGAAGAACGTAATTATAATTGTCATGAAGCAATGAATGTTTTGTTTTGATTTTTTGTTGCAGGTATTAATTTTAAATTCCATTCATGGATCACTATCGTTTGTGCTATGTAGAAATGAATTTCAGACTCATACTTGATTGGGCTGAAGGTTCTATTTACAATAAGCCTAAAATTACAAGTATTTGGTTTAACGTTATACAGAAAATGCAGTGTTTCAAGGAAGAAATATGACAACTGACAACGGTCGTTATGACCATGGTGACTGGTAAGATAAGCTTTTTATTACCTCACAATTCTGTACAATTTGAAATTTTTCAGGCTCGCTTTTTAATTTTTCTCTATAAAGTTTTTACTATCCTATATTACAAAGCAAAGAATTCTTAAAAAATATACACCAATATATCACCACCGTTCTTATCGAGAGTCACAAATTCTCTACTTTTAGACCTTGTCAAGCTTATTTAAAGACCAACTTTGTTTTTCAAAATAGAACTATTGTATATATATATATATATATATATATATATATATGTTCTTTTACCCCAGTGAATTTTTAGGAAACTATAAAAAATAACTAATATTTCTTTTTAAATATCTTTACCGTAATTACATTAGTTAAGTGTCTTTGTTTTAAGATATAGTTTTCATTTTATTAATATTACCATTCTAAAAATATTAAATGAAATTTAATTAAGTAATTAAAAGACCATATTTCGAAAGGATCTGGCATATTTGTATTCAACCTAGTATTGTCTATTATACTTATCACCGCTGTTTTTAATCCATAAAAAAATATATTGCTTGAATTTTTCACTACTTTCTTGAATTTGATATAGGACTCGACATTTTCGAGAAAAGTCATAATTTATTTAGATTTTTTGAATTAATTAAATTGTTCCTGTGTCACTTTGGCTATAAAAGAAAAAATATGATCTACATGTCTGCGACCAAAAAAATCCAATCACAGTTGAACTATTAAATTTGTTTAAGATCAAGCAGTTCAACATTTATAATGGAATATACATGAAGTTCCAAAAATCATAAACCTTCGTTTTTGGTTTTACCACTGATTTGATAATAAAATAAATAAAAAATATTTTATTTTGTATGTTTTTTTTAAATTATATTTTAAATCAGGTTGTCTATTATTCAAACGATTGATAACTGGATGCCACACCTTAACCTAGTCCTAGTTATGTATGTCTTTTAAGTACAATATGAAACTATCTCTGGGAACGAAAACCGATTATATTAAAGTAATTCTGTTTAAGTAAAACCTTCCATTGATCTGTTCTTTTCATGAATATTAGAAACTAATTTTATACTAAATTTAACAAAATGATGTCCAAAGTGAAATAGAATTAGTATTGTGAAGACTTTTAAACTTTACAGCGCAAAAGGGAATTTCAAACGATTGATAACTGGATGCCACACCTTAACCTAGTCCTAGTTATGTATGTCTTTTAAGTACAATATGAAACTATCTCTGGGAACGAAAACCGATTATATTAATTAAAGTAATTCTGTTTAAGTAAAACATTCCGTTGATTCTATTCTTTTCATGAATATTATAAACTCATTTTATACTAAATTTAACAAAATGATGTTTAAAGTGAAATAGAATTAGTAATGTGAACGTTACAGCGCAAAAGAGAATTTTCGATCGTAATAGACTGTGGAAAGTGTAGATCAATAATAATATTTTTTTAGTCATATATGAAACGCTATTTAATGTACAAGAAATTCAACTGAATTATGAATATCAGAAGCTGTTTCTAGGATTCATATTTTTTTTTTTATTAAGAAAAAAACAGTAAAAAACAAGCGGATTTAAAGTATTTAAAAGAACACGCTTCGATTTATTCAGTAAATAGGAGTCTAAACCTTGTTCTTAAGAAATCGATTTCAGCAACAAAATTTAGGTTTAAACATGGAGGAAAACGTGGAAGCGTAAAATATCTTATGCGTAGACGCCGAGAAATAGGCTAGCAAAGTGGATTCCATCACGGGTCGCCGTGTTATAAGTAGAGGGGAGACCATATGTTCAGTATGCGGCTTTGTGATGAAAACTACACTCTGCATAACCACCCCTTCGACACCAACAAAAGATAAACAATGTTGTGGACGAGGCACTATAGTAGTAGTGACCTTGTCCGGTTACCTGAACTGCTTTTATGCGGCAACATAACTGTTTACAGACTGAGAGCTGCATATTTCATGCATGTACAAAACGCTAAAAAAATTTAATAAAATAAAATTACAGCAAAATTACATCGTATCCTTTACCATTATTTTTATGTTATATTAAGATGTTGTTAGATTTATGTACACATTGTTTTACAAACATGATAAGTATTTAAATATAATAATAATAATATTACAGTATAATATATACTTTATACTAGTATAGTATAATGTAATATACTACTAGCGCTAGCGCTGGATCTCGCTTTACGAGATTTTTCTTCACTTTTTTCGTTCAATTTAATTTTTTTAATTTGATATTTATTTTCTTTTATTTATTCATTTGTTTTATTTCAAAAGTATTGAAGTTTACTATTGATATACCAGTTTTAAAGGATGATGCAATACTATATCAGATTATTTATTCGATATCTCTCAAAAATAAGGTGGGCAGGCCATCATTGATAACATATATAGGGGTCATTAGTTTTCAGACAATGGTACGGCTCATTATTACTATGACGGATCCTTCAACAACAATTTCGTACATGTCCCGCATTAACCCATTCAATCTAAATAATAAATTGTCTTACTCTCTTCACAGAATTGTTTATGTACTCTAAGTATTCCGTACGCTACGAAATAACATCTTCACGTTAATCAATAGACAATTATTTTATTTGGACATGAAACAAAAATTCCGTGAACTTCAAGTACGATTATTTAATGTACTTCTAGAAAAGTTCGGCAGTCCAGAATCTGTATTCATGGCAGGTAATATCTTTTTCAAGTTAGGAAGCTTGTTACTAAAATAAACGGAATTAACTTTTCTCTGATAGCGGTTTTGGTAAAATCGTCCAATTTTTCAATCATATTCACACACTTTCGAATTTTTTTTGGGCTAAAATATTTACCATAAATTTTGTGTTTATTATATTAAAAATTTTTCTTTCGTTAACGCCTGTTGCACTACTCTTTTTCCGAGTAATGCCTCTGACAAACAGTTTCAGGGTTATCTTGTTTCAGCGTGAGACCAGCCATCAAAGATAACTGGATGCTGCATCAAGAAAATGCACACCTTGACACGCTGCAGTCTCAAGTAATTAGTTTTTGGCACAGAAAAACATTCCTGTAATTCCTCGACCACCTTAATCACCTGAATTGAAGGACACAATTTTGGAACATAGAAAATGTTTAAAAAAATGTAACCGACCACGTGAAGGACATTCCGGTTTCTGAGTTCCAAAACTGCTATGAAACAGGGGAAAACCATTTGAAGCGTTGCGTGGCTACCAATGGGAACTATTTCGAAGGTGATAGAATCCATGTATAATTGGATTGTTAAAAAAAGTTTTTTGAATCAGTCTCATTACTTTAAATAAAGACCTCGTATATAAAATATAATTATTATTGTTATAATAATATAAATTATTATTTTAAATTAGGATCAATTATTTATTTGGTTTGGTTCAACATTTAAAAGGTAATGTTTTTAAGAATTAAGAATAATCAAACTTGTATAAATATTTTTCTTATACAAATAAAAGTAAATTAACTGAATTGCAAAATAATTTACTTAAAAATTTAGTACAACAATTAAGCAGATATTAAACATTTTATTAAAAAGTAAAATATTTTCAATACAAATAATCTCACAGCTTCGAATAAATGTCTTCAATTTCATTAGTTACTTTCATTAAAAAATAATTCATTAAGATCTTAATTTATAATTTTCGTAATTCATAATTTTCGGCACGGTCGCCCTCCAATATCATTATGGTTTTATTTATGTTTATTTTTTATTTATTACTTAAATGGCTTTTTCTTCTTACATTATTAGTGTTACCTGGTTTCTTTCCGTTTAATAATTTTTTCCTTTGGGTTTTAGTCTCTAAGCTTTTACATTAGTTCCATATTGTTCGTCCAATTCTGTTATAATCTTCATTTCTTTATTTCTGAATTATTGTATGTATTTTTTGAGGTGGGGGCCCTCCACACCACAACACCATCAACAATAACGATATTGTTCTTCCATTTGTTTTACTCTTATCTTGTTTATTTCTAAATAATTACAGCTAAATTTCCAGGTGGGGCCATCCATCACACCATATTTTAACAAACCCTAATAATTACCATATTGTTCTTCCAATTCTGTTTCACTATTCACTGTTTTGTTTCTGAATTATTGTAAATTTTCAGAGGTGGGGGGCCCTCCTCCCCACCTCACTTTATCATTACACCAGAATAACCTTGTTATTCATCCATTTCTGATTCCACTCACTTCTTGATTTATGAATTATTGGAAATTTTTAGAGGTGGGGGCCCTCCTCCCCAACTCACTTTTTCACCACCCCAGAATAACCTTGTTATTCATCCATTTCTGTTTACTCTTCACTTTTTGATTTATGAATTATTGAAAATGTTTAGAGGTGGGGGCCCTCCTCCACACCTCACTTTATCGCCACCCCAGAATAACCATGTTATTCATCCATTTCTGTTTCCTCTTCACTTCTTGATTTACGAATTATTGGAAAATTTAGAGGTGGGGGCCCTCCTCCCCAACTCACTTTACCGCCACCCTAGAATAACCATGTTATTCATCGATTTCTGTTTCCTGTTTACTTCTTGATTTATGAATTATTGGAAATTTTAGATGTGGGGGCCCTCCTCCCCACCTCACTTTATCACCACCCCAGAATAACCATGTTATTCATCCATTTCTGTTTCCTGGTCACTTCTTGATTTATGAATTATTGAAAATTTTTAGAGGTGGGGACCCTCCTAACCAGCTCACTTTATCGCCACCCCAGAATAACCATGTTATTCATCCATTTCTGTTTCCTGTTCACTTCTTGATTTATGAATTATTGAAAATTTTTAGAGGTGGGGACCCTCCTAACCAGCTCACTTTATCGCCACCCCAGAATAACCATGTTATTCATCCATTTCTGTTTCCTCTTCACTTCTTGATTTATGAATTATTGGAAATTTTTAGAGGTGGGGCCGCTCCTCCCCACCTCACTTTATCACCACCCCAGAATAACCATGTTATTTATCCATTTCTGTTTCCTCTTCACTTCATGATTTATGAATTATTGGAAATTTTTAGAGGTGGGGGCCCTCCTCCCCACCTCACTTTATCACCACCCCAGAATAACCATGTTATTCATCCGTTTCTGTGTGACTTCACTTCTTGATTTATGAATTATTGGAAATTTTTAGAGGTGGGGGCCCTCCTCACCACCTCACTTTATCACCACCCCCAGAATAACCATGTTATTCATCCATTTCTGTTTCCTCTTCACTTCTTGATTTATGAATTATTGGAAATTTTTAGAGGTGGGGGTCCTCCTCCCCACCTCACTTTATCACCACCCCAGAATAACCATGTTATTCATCCATTTCTGTTTCCTCTTCACTTCTTGATTTATGAATTATTGGAAATTTTTAGAGGTGGGGGCCCTCCTCTCAACCTCACTTTACCACCACCCCAGAGTAACCATGTTATTCATCCATTTCTGTTTCCTGTTTACTTCTTGATTTATGAATTATTGGAAATTTTTAGAGGTGGGGGCCCTCCTCCCCACCTCACTTTATCGCCACCCCAGAATAACCTTGTTATTCATCCATTTCTGTGTTACTGTTCACTTCTTTTTTCATGATGTTTTGTAATAATGTGCATTGGAAAGTTATCATGGAAAAAATGACGCCGCAACAAATTTAATATGTTGTATATGTAAAAATTATGTTTGAGATAAAAACAAATTTGTCTTCAAACTTACCTTTTCATGTGTTTTATTTCAATTCAAAATTCTATCACTAAAACAATCACCCATTATAAATGTTGTAAATGTGTACCACTTGTCTTTTGCGGGTCTTCTTTACCACGTCTTTGCCTTATTTGAAGCTTTTGTTTTCTTTACTGAATTATATAATTTATTTTTTAATTTATGTAACTTGTAATTTTTTTTAGTTTTTAACCGAAATTTTGCACATGCACTTTTATTAGATATTTGAATAGAACTAAATCTTTAAATTACATGACGTTTCTGTGTTACGAATTAATCACTGTTAAAGAAGATTTTGTTCCATTGTTAATATTTTTATTAATAAAAAATAAAAATACTTTATTTTGTTCGTATGTAATAAAAAAATTCTAATGTAATATTTTTTTACAGATCCATTGAAAGTAGTGTCAGATAAGTAACTTGAGTTTAGAACAATTATGAATATAAATCTTATTCATGATTTAAGAACCTGCTTATTGTTAACAGCAAACTGTGAACTAGCTCACATAGATCATAATACAACTATAATAGTTTTATGTTAAATGTACATATTACGATATCATTTTTGTTTAAATATCGGTGTTACTCAATTAACTTCTTATTTTTTCAATTAAAATTTTAATAATAAATATTAAATAAAATGTAAATGTGTAAATAAGTGTGCGTTGAGTCCTGCAAATGCAATTAAGTTTCTGAAATATTCTACGTAATTTATGTACAACGAATATAACAACATTACAAATGCGTCCTTTGATGTAATAACAAAATGTTTAGTTTGAATAAATTTAACATTCTGTAAATTAATGGGCCAATGTATTCTAAAGTAAGCCTGCTTAAGAGTGAAGACCGAGCGTCTGTATGACATACATACTTTACTACGCGTTTACTTTAAGGGGTAAATAATGATAAGATATAAATCAGATGTAACAGTGTGCTCAATTGAGAGGGTGTACTTAGCAAGTGAAAGCACTCAAGGGGCAGAATTAGTTTAGGGTGATAATGGCTAGAACCGCTAAGGGAAATGGAAGCCCTGGTGCTTCATCACACAAGAATTAACCGCGGTTAAACATTTACTTTAATACCTTCACTGGTTCAGGTTTTCCTAAATTATTGTATAAATTTGTTTTTTTTTTGAAAATTAAATATTTTTATTGGTTATTGGCTGTTTAATTTAAAAATTTAATTTAATTTAAAAGAGACTTTGCACGTGTCAAGTTGTACAAATATTTATTTAAGGATAAATCTATAGTAATACGTTTAAGATTCATACCTCAATTCTGTAATAGTCTTTTTTTGCATTATCGTCGTTTTATTTGCGAACGATCCCAAGAAACTATTAATAAATGTGGTGCGATTAATGTATTTTACATTTTACATTCAGTGAGTTATGAAGTAATTCTGATTATACAGTACGAAAAACACGTAACACCGTCGTCTTATTCGTCTTCTAGCGCCATTTTCTCATCCCATCTTCTACTTAATTCCTCATATTTCTTTTTATAATTTCATACACACCTTTGCTCAATACTTTCCTGGAATTTTCCTCTGTATTTGCTTTTTATAATTAAAAATCTTTTGTACAATAGCTTTAGGTTTTCTTTTCTGTATTATTTATTGTATTTTTATAATGAGCTAATGGATGTATCAAATAGCCTATAATATATATACTTGTAAGTGTGAAATTTAGCTAATTTTGTAGTAATTTTGTAATAGAAGGATATGCAGAGGATGAAATTTGTAGAGATGGCACAAATAATTGCGCGTAACAAGTTAACTGAGAATGAAGGATGTAGTAATTATGTTAAGATTTGATATGTAGTAATTACGAAGACAAAAGATTATGGAGGTTAAAAGAATTTTGTTATTTGTGAAGTAGAATTACTAAAGATGGACAAAGCAGGAGCGATATAAAATGTCAAATAACACAGGCGAAACGAGCCTTCAGTCAGAATTATAATTTGTTTACAATAAAAATTAATTTAAACGTCAGGAATAGATTTTAGAAAGTATATGTTTGGATCATAGCTTTATATGGAAGTGAAACGTGGACTATTGAAGAACCTGACAAGAAAAGATTTGAAGCTTTTGAAATGTGGTGCTACAGGAGAATGTTAAAAATCAGATGGGTGGATAAAGTGACAAATGAAGAGGTAGTACAGCAAATTGATGAAGAAAGAAACATTTAGAAAAGTATAGTTAAAAGAAGAGATAGGCCACATATTAAGGCATACTGGAATAGTCGTTTTAATACTGGAGGGACAGGTAGAAGGAAAAAATTGTGCAGGCAGGCAACGTTTGGAATATGTAAAACAAATTGTTAGGGATGTAATATGTACGGGGTATACTGAAATGAAACGACTAGCACTAGACAGGGAATCTTGGAGAGCTGCATCAAACCATTCAAATGACTGAAGACAAAAAAAAGCAGAAGAGTGACTATTTTAACATCTTATCTGATGTATTTTAAACATGTAATAATAAATCAATTATATTGTTTAACTTTTTTTATTAACTTTCTCTTATTAACAGTTGGGAGGGATGTTTAGTTCACTCGATATATTTATAACACAGATCTGAACCTTTATTCTGAACACTTTTAATTGAATTTTATATTGACTAATGGTTTTTTCAGGCATTGGTTTGTTATCTGGTCAGATATAATCAATAAATTAAAATCTGTTACATTAAATGAATTTGTAAATACAAATAAAATGTACAGGAAAAACCTTTTTAATATTTTGAACAGGAAAACGATACATATTGTGGAGTAAATTCACAACTGTCCCTTTAGAGATATCGTTTACAACCAATCCCGCTAAAACACTGGATGGTTGCTTTAATATTTAATGGGCCAATCCTGCTTATCGTCTGTATGTCTCTGTAGGACGATCAGAATACATTACGTGAAAACAAATCCTTGTTTCTGTGCTACTAGACAAACAACTTGATACACTGCTTCATGATTTTGATTTTCAGTACTAAGTTTTTTTTTAAACATAATTCTATTGATTTTTGTGGATGGTTTTATAATTTAACTAATTCCTAATGTAAGCATAAAGTACTATTTGTAAGTGTGAGAGGTATCTGTAGCTCGTGATAAAATCTGAGTTTTACTAAACTACAGGTGCCACGTATTTACCAGTTAAACGAGTTAAAATTTGTAATCTAACGAGAGCTCATTCCGGGGGCGATTGTCCTGCATTTTATTCAATATATATTAAATATTTTCAGTCCATTTTCCGTGCTTTACCTAATAAATTTTATTTCATTCCATATAATGAAGTGAAATGCATTATGCATTGTAATGTATATATATATGTAATATGTTTAATGTGATAACTACGTAATATAATATGTGATGTAATTTTCATGTATAAAATATTAAATATAAAAATAAAACAATATACCAGTAAATTTAAACTTGAAAATAAAATGAAATAATGCTCAAATAAAAGTAGAAAAAGATAATTACATACCGCATACGGTACTTAATAATTTATAAAAAAATTCATTAATTTCAAGAATAAGCATAAGTAAAAAATCATCAACTATAAAATTACGATAAAAATAAATTTTAAATAAAGAATAGAAATTTAAGAAAAAACAATAAATGAAAATTAATAAATTAATTACTAAGTAATATATATATATATATACACACGAGGTAAGTGTGTATACATGATTAAATTTCCTGATCTAAAGTGAAATTTAAAAATATATGCAAATGGCAAGTAGAAATTTATAAAACGCTTTTTTAATAAAACCTTTTATTTATGTTTATAAACATAATTAAGTTAATAATTAAAAAAAAAAGAATAAATAGTTTTTCAGACGTAGTTGTTATGACATTTAAAAAAAAAGACCTTATTTACTTTAAAGTCGTATCAATTATTAATGTTATTCGTGACTATGTTTTGATTGACTTGTTATAAATTTTCCAAACTCTAGACTAGATTATAAACGAATTTGCGCCCTTTAGTACAGCTGGTTAGTTCGCTATCGTCTATGCTTATCAGATAGTCACAACAATACTAAAACTTTATAATAAAGACAATTGATGCACATTTTTGAAAATGCGCAGATAAAAACAATTTTTATAAAATAAAAAACAATGCTGAAAAGATAGTTGACTTGAGGAGATTATTTATTTAATTTAAAAAGATATTAAAAATTTAGGATCTTTTCCACTATAGGACTGCACGGCTTAAACTTATTTTTCGTTGAAGTCTGGTATTAAAATAACGACTCGACGGTAAGCAGTAATTACTTCATTTATTGCGCTGTTTTTAATTAACCTTAATAATTATATTGTATTAGTTTTTCTTTTGTTGTATACTTATGAGTTGTATATTTAACGTTAATTAAACCAGGTTGGCGAGCGAAACGAACAGAGGTTACATTTGATTAGGTTATATTGATTCCATGCGCTGACGAATAGTACTTTTTTTTTGAATGCACCATTTCTTATCCTCCTCCCCCGGAGCCGGGCACTCAACTAAGCCCTAACACAGCTCTAGGGGGTGCCTTCGTCTCAAACTGCCTTTTTTAGAGCTGTCCCAACCCTAAATTCTCCCAATTTGTACATACATCAAAGCAACTAAACGGTAAAAATTTAACCCGTGCAGTTTTATAGTGAAAAATGTCCAGAATTTATTGAGTTTTTAATATATAAAAATTGAAACTAAAGATAAAAATAGATATAAACTACCATTACACGCAGAATATAAATAACATTAGAATTACTCAGTTTTGAAAATTAATGTAAATAAATAAAACTTATGAATTAGGAAATAATAATTAACCGATTAAATGACTTATAATTAGTGAAGTTTTAGAATTATCAAATGATATATCATTATTGTTTTATTGTTAAATATCGATTTAATTAGCGACATTAAAAAATAAATCGTTGTTAAAATACATTCTGGTAATTAAGATGATTGAAAAAATTATCTGAAATTGTTAATTTAAACCATTTGCAGTATACACTATGGTTTGCACAATTTTTAGTGTAAAATCCTTGTATCACAGTTTTTAAAATTTTTGTACATAATTTTTATGTAAGTTTACACAGATTTCAGTTTAAAACTCAAAAATTATTGGATGATCGTAATGGTATTTTCTTTAGAAAATTGACAATTACATCCATTCAAAGATCGTGAGTGAAATATGAAATGGAAATGTTTAGTTTGAAAAATTCCCAGCACGGCTAGTATTTAAACCTTTCCGATAAAAGGTTATTTGTTAAGACTCCTCATGGAAATTGTCGCTTTACGCTGATTCTTCTACAGATGTTTAAATAAATTTTCTTTAAGAATTGTTTCGGATGAAAATAAATTCAGATAAATAAATTCGTGGATAAGCAGTAAATTTTAAAGGAAGGCCTTGTTTGTATAATACAGCCTCATTTCTTCATGTAAATATAAATGAAAACAACGTATTAAAATAATACATAATAATCGCTGATTAAATTCAGTTCTGTAGGAGTTAGCGTTCTTGTTTTTCCCCAAATGAAATTTAAATATTTTTTTCGCAGTTTTCAACAAGAAAACCGCCTTTTTTTTGTATAATCCTTTTCGTCAAAAATATACAAAACATTAATTAAATTAAAATATTAAGGGTATATTTTCTTTTTTATTTAATATTAAAACGTATTTTTTGTTTATAAAAAAATTAAATGATTGTAACCGTAATTTAGTGAAACGATTAAAAATAACGAGTATACCCTAAACACGAGCATTAATTTTAAACTCATTCGCTACTGTAACTCACTGCATAAGTGCGTATGAAAAAAAATAACATCGATACAAAGCCAACATAACCACAAATTGAGGTTATATTCTCTGCTGTTGATCTTAAATTGTGCGTAATTGAAGATCGATTCAACCAATCTTCATCAAATTTTCACCTGTACAACTTCAATTACACTGCTACACCATATCTAATCTTCACTGAAATTGATTAGGTAGTTTTGGAGATGTACGAGCCAAAAACTTTTAAATTTTTGGGACAATTGAGCATTACTCAAGAACGAGTCAACCGATTCTCATCAAATTCAAACTTGCACAACTTCAAATTCACTATTTATGCATATCTAAATTTCAATGAAATTGATCCGGTAGTCTTGGAGATTTTCGAGTCACAGTTTTATGCATAAGCTATATAAGGGAATTACATTTTAAGTGAATGATATTTTCGTATTCCTCATACCTCTAAACGTAAAATAAAATTCAAGAATTTGTAAAAGAATTATTTTTTACCGTACTTTTCTTCCAAAAGTACGTAAAGTGTAAAAAGAAAGACTGGATATATTTTGGTATTTCATTTATCAAAATCGAGTAAACTTTTCTAAAACTAGAGACATTTAAAGGAAACTTTTCTTGAAACCACGATTTTATGTTTTAAGATTTTGCGTAGGTTGTGACGTAATTTTTTAAATGCTGGTTATTTTTTTTTTTTTTTTGTCTTCAGTCATTTGACTGGTTTGATGCAGCTCTCCAAGATTCCCTATCTAGTGCTAGTCGTTTCATTTCAGTATACCCTCTACATCCTACATCCCCAACAATTTGTTTTACATACTCCAAACGTGGCCTGCCTACACAATTTTTCCCTTCTACCTGTCCTTCCAATATTAAAGAGACTATTCCAGGATGCCTTAGTATGTGGCCTATAAGTCTGTTTCTTCTTTTAACTATATTTTTCCAAATGCTACTTTCTTCATCTATTTGCCGCAATACCTCTTCATTTGTCACTTTATCCACCCATCTGATTTTTAACATTCTCCTATAGCACCACATTTCAAAAGCTTCTAATCTTTTCTTCTCAGATACTCCGATCGTCCAAGTTTCACTTCCATATAAAGCGACACTCCAAACATACACTTTCAAAAATCTTTTCCTGACATTTAAATTCATTTTTGATGTAAACAAATTATATTTCTTACTGAAGGCTCGTTTAGCTTGTGCTATTCGGCATTTTATATCGCTCCTGCTTCGTCCATCTTTAGTAATTTTACTTCCCAAATAACAAAATTCTTCTACCTCCATAATCTTTTCTCCTCCTATTTTCACATTCAGTGGTCCATCTTTGTTATTTCTACTACATTTCATTACTTTTGTTTTGTTCTTGTTTATTTTCATGCGATAGTTTTTGCGTAGGACTTCATCTATGCCGTTCATTGTTTCTTCTAAATCTTTTTACTCTCGGCTAGAATTACTATATCATCAGCAAATCGTAGCATCTTTATCTTTTCACCTTGTACTGTTACTCCGAATCTAAATTGTTCTTTAACATCATTAACTGCTAGTTCCATGTAAAGATTAAAAAGTAACGGAGATAGGGAACATCCTTGTCGGACTCCCTTTCTTATTAGGGCTTCTTTCTTATGTTCTTCAATTGTTATTGTTGCTGTTTGGTTCCTGTACATGTTAGCAATTGTTCTTCTATCTCTGTATTTGAACCCTAATTTTTTTAAAATGCTGAACATTTTATTCCAGTCTACGTTATCGAAAGCCTTTTCTAGGTCTATAAACGCCAAGTATGTTGGTTTGTTTTTCTTTAATCTTCCTTCTACTATTAATCTGAGGCCTAAAATTGCTTCCCTTGTCCCTATACTTTTCCTGAAACCAAATTGGTCTTCTCCTAACACTTCTTCCACTCTCCTCTCAATTCTTCTGTATAAAATTCTAGTTAAGATTTTTGATGCATGACTAGTTAAACTAATTGTTCTGTATTCTTCACATTTATCTGCCCCTGCTTTCTTTGGTATCATAACTATAACACTTTTTTTGAAGTCTGATGGAAATTCCCCATTTTCATAAATATTACACACCAGTTTGTATAATCTATCAATCGCTTCCTCACCTGCACTGCGCAGTAATTCTACAGGTATTCCGTCTATTCCAGGAGCCTTTCTGCCATTTAAATCTTTTAATGCTCTCTTAAATTCAGATCTCAGTATTGTTTCTCCCATTTCATCCTCCTCAACTTCCTCTTCTTCCTCTATAACACCATTTTCTAATTCATTTCCTCCGTATAACTCTTCAATATATTCCACCCATCTATCGACTTTACCTTTTGTATTATATATTGGTGTACCATCTTTGTTTAACACATTATTAGATTTTAATTTATGTACCCCAAAGTTTTCCTTAACTTTCCTGTATGCTCCGTCTATTTTACCAATGTTCATTTCTCTTTCCACTTCTGAACACTTTTCTTTAATCCACTCTTCTTTCACCAGTTTGCACTTCCTGTTTATAGCATTTCTTAATTGCCGATAGTTCCTTTTACTTTCTTCATCACTAGCATTCTTATATTTTCTACGTTCATCCATCAGCTGCAATATATCGTCTGAAACCCAAGGTTTTCTACCGGTTCTCTTTATTCCGCCTAAGTTTGCTTCTGCTGATTTAAGAATTTCCTTTTTAACATTCTCCCATTCTTCTTCTACATTTTCTACCTTATCTTTTTTACTCAGACCTCTTGCGATGTCCTCCTCAAAAATCTTCTTTACCTCCTCTTCCTCAAGCTTCTCTAAATTCCACCGATTCATCTGACACCTTTTCTTCAGGTTTTTAAACCCCAATCTACATTTCATTATCACCAAATTATGGTCGCTATCAATGTCTGCTCCAGGGTAAGTTTTGCAGTCAACGAGTTGATTTCTAAATCTTTGCTTAACCATGATATAATCTATCTGATACCTTCCAGTATCGCCTGGCTTTTTCCAAGTGTATATTCTTCTATTATGATTTTTAAATCGGGTGTTGGCAATTACTAAATTATACTTCGTGCAAAATTCTATAAGTCGGTCCCCTCTTTCATTCCTTTTGCCCAGCCCGTATTCACCCACTATATTTCCTTCCTTGCCTTTTCCAATGCTTGCATTCCAATCTCCAACTATTATTAAATTTTCATCTCCTTTTACGTGTTTAATTGCTTCATCAATCTCTTCGTATACACACTCTACCTCATCATCATCATGGGCGCTTGTAGGCATATAAACGTTAACAATCGTTGTCGGTTTAGGTTTTGATTTTATCCTTATTACAATGATTCTATCGCTATGCGTTTTGAAATACTCCACTCTCCTCCCTATCTTCTTGTTCATCACGAAACCTACTCCTGCCTGCCCATTATTTGACGCTGAGTTAATTACTCTAAAATCACCTGACCAAAAGTCGCCTTCCTCTTCCCACCGAACCTCACTAATTCCTACTATATCCACATTCACCCTATCCATTTCCCTTTTTAAATTTTCTAGCCTACCAACCTTTTTTAAGCTTCTAACATTCCACGCTCCGACTCGTAGAATGTTATTTTTTAATTTTCTGGTGACCCCTTCCTTAGTAGTCCCCACCCGGAGATCCGAACGGGGGACTATTTTACCTCCGGAATATTTTACCAAGGAAGGCGCCTCCATTATTGTTATGTGAAAATGCAGAGCCACATTTTCTTGGAAAAAAAAAAGCAGCTGTAGTTTTCCATTGCTTTCAGCTGCGCAGTACTCAGAGGACTGAGTGATGTTGATACGGCCGTTTAAGTCGTCCTGACTCACGCCCCTAACAACTACTGAAAGAGCTGCTGCCCTCTTTCAGGAATCATTCCTTAGTCTGGCTCTCAACAGATACCTCTCCGATATGGTTGCACCTTCGGTCCAGCTACTCTGTATCCCTGAGCACTCAAGCCCCCTCACCAACGGCAAGGTCTCATGATTCATAGAGGAGGGCTGGTTATTTATTTACTGTAAAATCAAAGTTACGAAATTAGTTACTATTATTTTCTTTTAATGTAATTTTTGTTTTCTATTACTAAAATTTAACAAGCGTTCTCTTTTTTTTAACAGCTTTGTTTATCTCAGTTCGAGTCCATTATTTCAATTTACGTCTAATTTACTGTAAGTACGGATTTACGAATAAAAACATTGATGAAACCTGAGAATGTTATTTGAATTAGTTATAACAATTTATACAATTGAACTCTTAGGAATTTTTGTTATTTCGGATCCTGAGATATTTACCAGTGTCCTAACTATGATAAAAATTAGCTAATCAATTCCGATAGTAACAAACGTTTTAGGTAGTACTATATAAATCATTATTTTTATTGAAAAGTAAATTATTCATCAGCAAATTATTTCCTTCCTTTTTTAAAACAAAAATAAATTTGGATTAATATTGTAGAATTTAATTACTCATATAAGTAACGAGAGAACCGAGGATTCACAATTTTTTTAAGGGTAATGAGATTTTAGGTTATAAATTCTAATTTAGGCTAAGGTTAAGTTTAAATAAAGTTAAAGGTTATATAAGCAGAAAATTTTTAGAAAATAATAACTTTGTATAACTAAGATTGGACTCCAATCCAGCAATAACTCATTCATACTGCAATAAATATTCTAGCATTATTTGATGATAAAAATTTATTTATTTTTTTTACTAACTCGCTTAGAATGTAACTTTCTAAACAAAAAGCTTGTAATAAAAAAAATTAACGAGTTCCTGTTTGGATAACATTTTTAATTTACATGCTCAGACGTATCTTAATAAAGAATTCAGAACAGAATTTTAAATAAATAGTGTTTTATATCAATTTCGCAGGAACCTTTGAATTTTAGAGTTTCTTTATCCGTGTTGCTAGGCAGTTTTCATGATTGACATATTGCGGTGATATTTCAGCAAGATTTCAGAAAAATTAGAATTAAAGTAAATAAAATAATTTTATTTCAAATATTATATTTAAAATTTTTATTTAGTTTCCCTTATCAGTAATAAATAAAATTGAGCTCCAAAGAGAACGGTAGATTTAGTTCTGCTTGTTATTTTATGTAAAAAAATCTGATGTGGCCACTACATGACTTTCTTGTACGCCTATTAAATTGCATACACTTTTTTTGCTACGCTTCATTTAAACTTATTTCATTTGAAAGTGAGGTACGATGCTCCAGTTCTTTAATAAAATGGACACAATTGCATTTTGGTGGGCAGCACATTGCACCACATTTTTTTTGTGTCCGTACCAGCATTTTATTCTAGTTTACATATAATTTTGTTTCCCGTCGCTCAAGTAGTTATGTACTGTGAGAACGTGTCAGATCCGTAACCATGCACACGTCGAATCGAATTTGACTTCATATACATTTCTGTCTTTCCTTCCTTGTACGAAGTAGAAGAAGTATTGTGATCGTGAAGAATTTCGGTTTTCAGATTTCAACGGAAATACCCATTTTGACCATCCCTGAATCCATTTTGAATAGTTTCGGCGTGACTTATGTGCATAAATCTATATTGCATAAATCAAAAACGATTAGCCGTAGGATGTTGAAATTTTGGATTTAGGACTGTTGTAACATCTAGTTGTGCACCTTGCCTTTTGATTACAACTGACTGGACCAAAAGTGTCCAAAAAAGCCTAAAATCGAAAAATATTTGGATTTTGGATTTTTTCTTAACTGCAGTAATAAGCCCTTGTAATTATGATATTACTCGTACTTGCATTCAAAAGTGAAATTTCTCTTAGTAAAAAATATTGCCACGATCCAGAAGCTGTATTGCACCAAAAAACCTCTCAGAGAGACCAGTTCAGACTAGCAACGGATGTTTTGATTTTTAAAAACTACTAGTGAAAATCGTTTACTTTTCTATCGATTAGCGTTAACAAGCTTTTAGATAATTATTAGATATATTTTAACAAATTATTTTCTATTTAGTTCTTCGGTTATTTAAAACCTATTAATTACTTTCCATTGGCAGACCTTCAAAGGAATTAAACACAGAAAAAGTTTATATGGGTATTTAATAGATAAATAACTAATTTTTAGTCAATCGTTTTTATTAAAAACACCGTGCAACATCGGTTGAGAGGAGGTTCAGTATCATACAAACACAAAGTAACACTGGAATATACGTTGAGAAGTTTCATTGAGTTGTTGTTAGATGTGTCTAAATTTACTGAAATAAATGTATAATTTTGTAAAGACTTTTTGCTTAAACCATGTTTAAGTAGATGTGTACTTTTATTATGTCAATATATATTTTATTAACTTAAAAACAAGAGTTTTTCATTGACAAAAAAGAAGGAACACGCGCAATTAATTGTTTCTTTTTTCCATTTATAGACTAGAACTGGTAAATAAAACACGATCATTATGTTATTTTGTTATATCATATAAGCAATTAAAGTATACTAAATAAATAAAAATTCAATTTTTGTTTTTTTTCTTTTTTTTAAATAAAAGAAGGAAATAATTAACTTGGTGAAAAATTACTTTATTATTTGAAAAGTAATAATTTTTGTTCAATTTATGGTATTGACTGCAAAGTTTTTCTCGTTGTAACTGATTACTGCTGGCTTCAAAGATAAAAAAAAGTAAATTATGAAAGAACCTTGATTATTTTATGAATATTAAACTGTTTTTGTAAAAAAAAAAGAAAACAAAAAAAACAATATTATTCTTCAATTCTGTGAAAGGAATTCCTTTTTACGATTGAGATCTTGTTTCCAACTCACCGATTGGTTAGGGATAGTGTCGTCGTTGATCACCTGTTTCGGATCGACATGCGATCCAGTTCATACCATTGTTCAAATAAAAAAAATGTTGCTTTTAGTAGCATCCCAATCTCCACGTTATTGTTAATTTTTTTGCTATTGCAGTTCAATTAATAGCGTATTTTGAGGTGCGGTTGGCATGATGATTTAATTACTTACCTGTAGTTGTACTTTTAGCCTGTTATAAGTCAATAGCTAATTTTACATTTCCAGATTATTTTACGTTACTTGTAATACTACATCTAAATAATTAACCATTTTTAAAAAATGCACTTTTTATAAATACATTTTTGGATGAAAAGTACCAAGGTTTATCATTAAAGTACTGTTAGTAAGGAGTATCAAATCACTTATTGATTTCAGTTTTTTTTATAGTATCTTTTTCTCATTTATCTCATATTGAACCACTTTTTTTTAAATTACTGATTGTTCAATTTCTTGCTCTAAGCAAGAATTGGGTATACTTGAGTTTTTCGTAAGTTTAAATGAATATTTTACAAGTGACAGTGAAATATTTTTATTTTGTATTTTCGGAAAAATTGACCGACACGAAATTTAATGTCCGCAAGATGTATAAATAAATATATATCATGTATATAATATTGTGTGTTTATATAATAAATATAATATTTTGTATATATAAATATATAGAGCATGGCACTAACTTAAGTGTTTCTTGAACATATTGAACCTTAATTGGATTTACAGCGTATTTTGAGGAAGTATATTTAAGATATGGAACTAATATTCATGCATCTGGATGTAAGTATATGTATTCGTATAAATTACAGCGTTTATATTTACTAAAGGGGCAAAAATTTACATGAACGCAGTTTCATCGATCTATTCCTTTTAAGGGAGAAGAGAAAATCTTGTTACAGAATGTCGCAGACCGGAGTATAATTTTATAACGTTCATCACTTTAGAGTACGATGATAAACTATTCTGTTAAATGGCTGGTTGCATGCACTGTCAGTTTGCATAACCTTTATATTTCCTAGCTTTATAACTAGGGCATTTATATTTATCGAATACGGAAAAATAATTTTTATTTCATGTTATGAAAGAACCGGGTTAAATTTTTCTACTACTTCTATATTGTTTGGTAAAAATAAATTTAAATATTTTTTTTTTATTCTTATACTTCCCGTCGGAATTGAAATATCTTTATTTAAAAAATTAGTTATTTCTATGTTATCAGTTGAAATTAGCTCTATTAACTGTTAAATATTACTTTTTTTTTTTTTTTTTAGTCAGTTTCTGTTTTTCAAACATTCTCAGAGTCGACGGTAACGATGAAACGATATAGCAGTATGAGAGCATTCGTCGTGTCAATTGGTCAGCTTAATTGTACTCATGAATTACCTAACGTTTTTATTATCTAATAATCAGCAAATTTTTTTTAACTGTGAATATTTCTTAGTAGAGTTTGCTTTTTTACTCTTTGTATTTGAAAACCGGTCTGCGAATCAAGCTATTTAAGATTATAGCAGGCAGTTACCACGGTTTTTGTTATATTAACTGGAATAAAACTCATTTGTTAAATACAAACTAGTTAGTTCTATTTAATATTTTAATTAAATAATGTCTTCGGAGGCTTCGAAAATCTTGTATAATATTTTTATAGTTGTTTTCTCTCAAATACGAACAGGATGTTTCAAACTCTGTTTAGTTTGAAAGACTACCCCACATGTGCATTAAATTAATAGAGGAGTGCAGTCGAATTCGAAACCCTTTATTAGAGCTACTTCTGTAGTGTTAGCTGGTACTAAACAAAGTAATCAATTTAATAAGCAACCGGTTGAAATACGATGCTGTTAATCAAAAGTCGACTAATATTTTGTAACATGAGTAGTAAGTATATAATTTGTAGTGCTTCAAAAACTACCGACGTGTTCATATTGAAGCTATAATGTTTGAATAACATTATATAATATATTCTCAGGTATAAGAGATATACGTATTGTTACTTCAGGATTAAGAGGAAGAGGTGAGAATTTATTCCAGTAGTTTAGCGCCACAAAGGTAGGAAATACAGAGTGTCCCATATAAAACGCAACCCATCAATCATTCATCCATGAAATTTCAAAAGTCAAACTTACTCCCTTGCTCATTACTGAAATGGACTCGTCCAACATCTGAACATCGCGGCGACGCAGTAGAACACTACCGATAGTAACAAAAATGCAATCATAATGTTCAATGTATTGCCAGAGACATGATGGTGTTTTCGCTAGATGAACGTGTTTTCATTGTTGAGTCGTACTTCAGTACGAAATCAGTGGTCGCAGTGCAAGATTTGTTTTGCCATAAGTACCCAGATAAAGCAGCTCCTAACAAAACATCAGTATTAAGGTTAGTTGCAAAATTTAGAGAGACTGGTTCTGTTAATAACAAGGAACACAAAATATCTGCGTCAGTGTTGAAACACAGTCACTGAAATCAAAGACCGATTACTCGCCTCGCCAAATAAATCGATCAGACGTTTGTCTGCTGAAATTAATTTGTCTAAATCAACTGTTCATCGGGCGACCAAACAATTACAATTACGACCTTATCGCATTCAAACGGTTCATCGACTTCTTGAGCCCGACAAAGAAAAATGGCTACAATATTGTCAATGGTTCCGTCGATTTCTGCGTGAGGGAATTAATGTTATGGATTCGTTATTTTTCACAGATGAATCACGGTTTCATTTGGATGGCTACGTATACAGCCAAAACGGTAGAATTTGGAGTGCTGAAAATCCCCACGTTTATCACGAAAAACAATTAAGTTGGGCGTGTGGTGCGCGATATCGCGGAAGAAAATAATCGGTCCTATTTTTTTCGAGTACACCATTAATGCAGAACGATATCAGGATATTTTATTTCAGTTCATTGCACTCTTGGAAGAGGAAGACAGACACTGCTGGCTACAACATGACGGTGCGACATCGCACTACGCAGGTTCAACTTCTGATTTCGCTGAGGAATTCTTTGGTAATCGTGTTATCGGTCGAGGATTGTGGCCACCAAGATCTCCAGATTTGACTGCGGCGGACTTTTTTCTATGGGGTTACCTCAAAGAAAAAGCCTACAGCAACAAACCACGAACACTTGAACGATTGAAAGTCAATATTGAACAAGCTGTATTAAATATCCGGCCACAAACTTTGAAAAAAGTTGCAAGAAACGCTGTAAAAAGAATTGAAGCTTGTATTCAAGAAGATGGCGGCCACTTCCAACATTTACTCTAAATGCAAGGTAATGGATAGTAATAATAAAAATTACATTTACATTTACACATGTCTTTTTATTATTTCAATACCTACCAATATAAGGTTGGGTTGCGTTTTATATGGGACACTCTGTACTTTTTTTGCCAACAAAATCTCCTCCTTCAACGTCTCTCTCTATTCATAGCCCAGTAAAAGGAATATTGATTTTACAGTATTAATAGTTAATTTTCAGAAGTTAAATTATAAATACCATTATAGCTTGCACCCTTCATAATTAATAGAGGGAAGTTTATTCATTAAAAAGTTAACTACGTTTAAATATTTTAAAATAGTGACAATTTTATTTGATTTAAAACTTTAACGAAAAATTCATTGGAATGAATATCTTTGATTAGATCTATCCGTAATTTAGTAGAAGTTATACGTTTATAATTTTTTCTCTTAATGAATTTATTTTAATACTACAACATTGACGGTTCACAAAGTTAAAGAAAATTAAGCTCTTAAATTTTCATTATCTTTACCTTAATGTTTTCTACAATTCTATATTGGATTCTGGAGAAAAGACAATTTTATACTGCTTGTTTTTTTTTTTTTTTTTTAATAACTGTTGTGAGTTTTAACTACTATTTATTCTTCATTTACTTTATAAATTGTTTAGTTACATAAATATTGCGATTAAATGACGTAATTTATCGCAGTTATTACCAGTGACTATTTATTTATTTACTACATTCAAATTTGCAAATCGGATCTCTAAATCCAAAAATTTTTCTTCAAATTTACAGATTCATTTAGCTGTAATGTAAAACGCTTTTAAAAGCATCTGTATCATTTTTTTTGTTTTGTTTATGACCTTTTAATTTAAGGCTTTGAAATATATGATGTCTAGGATATAAAGTCGTATAAATTCCATATTTATTCCAGATAACGAACTCTAGTCGATTAGTCTAAAGAGTTTCATTAGGTTAATATTTCTTCCACTCTCTACCAAACAATTTAAACAATAATTTTACTTTGGTTTAAAAATGTAAAATAAGAATGTCTGTAAAATAAAAGTGATCTTTTTTATTCTTCGTAAGTATTTTTTGTAAATTCTGTTTATCTATTTCTTGAAGATTGTTTTTAATAATCTGAATAGCTTTTTCCTGTTCCAGATCGATATAGTAAGTTAAAAAAAATACTATTAGGTAATAAGGTCTATGACATCTTCATAATCAAAATAGTTGTAACAAACAGTCAAATTCATTACACATATTAAATTAATTTTTTCCATACACACTTATTGATATTTTATATATATTAACCCGTAAAAATAATCCCAGTGAAAACACTTTTAAACTTTGTATGTATTTTTCAAAGTTATTTACCCATATTGTAAAAAACGTACTCGAGTTACGAAATTAAGTCTTCTTAATATCTGATGAAATATTGTTTTTATTGGAAGTATTTTACCATATCCTTACCTTTTGAACTCAAAAAAAGACAAGATATAAAAGTAGTTAGGTAGTTTAAATTTTAGGTTTGTGGAGTCCTCGCCAGCTTTCATAGCAGACCAGTCCAACACTGCATTTCACTAAAATAATTTTATTAACTCCTTGTTGTGTTTAATTATGTTATTAATCTGTTTAGTTTTTTATTTAAATTCATTTATAAATTAAAAAAAAACATAGTTTATTTGTTTCATCCTAATCTTTTCCCATTTAAAATAATATCCTAGTAAATTTAGTTTGCAATAAATTACCTGATATATTAATCGTTTTATTATTTTTTTACTGGAGGAATAAATTCGTAATTTGGTATAGTTTGCTATTTGGTATAAAAACGTATCTTTAAAATTTATGTAGATTATTTTGTTGGTGTAATCTAACTTTTAATGCTTTTAATATCACACAAAAGCGCGCGTGCAACGTAAATACACATATCGGAGAGTTTTACATTCAAGAATTTGGTTGAAATAGATCATAATACTTCAAATACATGGATCTAGACCATATATGTTAACATGCCAAAATTTCATAACATGGAAATAATATAATTAATTTTTCATGGTGTGGTATAGATGTTTGTCTACTAAATAAAAATATAAACAAATTAATTTGTAATGTCAGGTGTAATCTGTTTTTGTGAGCAAATTTATTTATTTTTTTTTATTTTCGGTATGTAAAAATATATATTTTATCGTACGACAAAATATAATGATAAGACTTAACAATAAATTAAAAATTGTTCTGTATTCCGTCAGTCATATATGAAGTAAAATAAGTAAATCGCTAAATAAACACTTACAATTTTAAGATTGTTTGATTGATTTTACCATTTTAATTCTTAAAATTAATGTTACGATTTTAATTGTTTTGATTTGATGTTTAGATTGTAATTAAATTCAAAACATCTGAAACAGCATTTTTCGTTAATTTTTGTAGTTTATTTTAACACAGATTGCTTTACCTGAATAATTGTGAAGAAACCCGTAAAAAATAAATAATTTAACGAGTTTTGGAATACTACTTAAGGAATGATTAGAAAATACTATATTGTAAAGCAAAATTAAGCCGAAATAGATCAATCTTTGAGATTTTTATTTAGTAGTAAACAAAGCCGATTAACTATAATTCAATTGCTCTTTTTACGTCATAAAAGTTTAATTTGAATGAAATCTACTTACAGAAAAATTCAACATTCGTTTTTTTGAAAAAACCTTTATGCTGTTTAGCTGGTACATTTGCAGACTTTAAAGAATATTTAAAAGGAAACAACGAAGTTAGTTTCAGAAAACCTTTCCATACTAAAGCCGCGTTTCATAAATGATAATTATTTTTATTTTGAAATTAAATTATGTTTTACGAATGTTTTTGGAAATAATTTTTAATTTACGCAAATAACTGATTTCATTCTAATCCTTTCAATAATAAAAACCAAAACCAACCATAAATCTTCTAAGGTAATAAATAAAAGTTCTACTACTATTTTTTGTGACTGATTAATAGCATCTCAACCTTGCTCCCACAAGATCAAGTTCGAATTCCAGAAAGGCTGGGAATTTTTCATACATTAAAAATTTTATGTACCATATTCCGTACATAAGCTTCCAACGTATGAAATGAATTAATTAAAAAATATTAACAAACAAACCACCTGTTAACGCTCGGTTGGAACGCTAACGAAGAAAAATTTAGTCTAATGTAAGTAGAATCATCCAAATAAAGTTATGATAAGAGATATTTAGTGATTTAACAGGAGTTGGATTCAAATCTAAGCAAAATTTTAGGTACTTTTAGTAAGATTTAACTTTCGTATTGGGACATACTTAAAGAGAATTAACTTAATTTGTTGTTTAGAAGATGTTCCTCATATTTATTTACATATTAATCAAAAAAAAAAAAAAAAAATAGAAAAGTAAAAGCTTATCTTTTTAAGTAAGGAATTAATTTCAGAGATGTAGTTCGATTTACAATTCTGGCTCTTAGTATTCAAGTAAAAGCTTATCTTTTTAAGTAAGGAATTAATTTCAGAGATGTAGTTCGATTTACAATTCTGGTTCTTAGTAGTCAAGGGAAATAAGATTTTATTTTATTTGAACGAGTAACGTGTATTGGATTTGATTGCCCCAGGGTTTAAGGAAGATATACGAGTTATATTTTTTAAAAATCAAGGAATTTCTTGTTGAATTTTAATTTTGTGTAGCCTGTGGAGGTTTCCTCATGTAATAGAATTTTAATATTTTCATAATGTAAATACTTCCCTCGACAAACTTTTAAAGTCTGACAACAATTTATTAAAATGTTCTGTAGTGTGTGTGCGCGCGCGCGCGCGTAGGTGGGTGAGTGTGTGTGAGAGAGAGAGAGAGGGAGAGAGAAAGTTAAATTTAGCGCACGTGCAAACTGCAATCTTGTGCTGCATTCAACGTATACGACATTATCAGATTAAAGCCTTAAATTCTCCTTCTCTCCTTCTCACCCCATATATGTAATGTTGCATTGACAGACATACTTATGTCTTACTGATAGGTTAATCATCCCAATTGCTGTCAAGTTACAGTGTTGATGTTCTGAATTGTTTACAGCATATATCCTTATCTTACCAGTTACGAAGCTGATAATGTTAGTTTGCGAACTACGTTTGTATCACGCAGCTCCCAACATCAACACATAAAGTACTGTATAATCTGCTAAAACCAAGCAGTTTATGTTGCTTTTAGTCAGTTGAATGATTTTATTGGTTAATATTATCGCTGATTTTATTTCTATCTTTCTTTTAGGGCTGTTATTGAGTAAACATATTCTTTATGCACAGATAAATTAAATATTTTGATGTCTGTTTTGCTTTATATTTTCACTATAAGTAACTTTTTTATAAATATCTTAAAAGTAATAACTTTTAACATTACCATGATTTAATGTATAAAATGTGTTCTATTTTAAAAGACATCCTAAGAATGAAAATAAATCTGTTAAGAGTGTAGTTATTTATAAATTAATCTTTAAAAGAATTATTGTGTTACAATACTAAATAAACATTAAATTAGAATAAAAAATTAAAAAGAGCTAGTCTGTTAAGTCCAACGGACTAGAAATAATAATTACAGCTTAAAATTGTTTGGAAATTGTTATAAAACATATTTATTAGAAGTAAAGTTTAAAAAATTCGTTACAACCTTCATTATAATCTAAGTAGGCAGGGATAATCAAAAAACATCTTTCAACATGGTATATTTAGATATTGAGAATGCATTTTAACATTAAAAAAAAAATGGTCCAAAATATAGGAAAAAATAATTAATATATTTCTGTAAGAGTCACGTTCCACTTATAAGATAGAATTGTCAGACTTCGATTTAGAAAGGAGTGAGATAAGAATGTAGTCAATCTGCATTGCTTTTCAGCTTATGTGTAGAAAAGCGATACAAAACTTGAAAGGTTGTTTGACTGTGAAGCAACTGTTCATGAAGAAAGGATAAAAATGTTAGATTTATTGATGAATTCTTCTTTTGATCAAAAATGAGTTAAATGAATGGAATTAATTCAATAATAAAAATCAATTTCAGTTTAAAAATAAATAATAAAAAGCTTACGAAATTTGACAAAGTATTAATATTAAAATAGATAGTATTAAAATAAATTATAATATTCCAAAAGCTGTGGAATTTTGATATGTAGGTAATAAAATTATTAAGAATGCAAAAAATAAGCTACCTATAAAGTTGACTCGAGTTCAAGCAAAAAAACATTTTATCCAAATAAGAAATCTGCTAACGTCAAATAATGAGCTAAGAATTAGAAAGATATTTAAAATATTTTTCTGTGAAGCATCTTTATGATAGCGAAACCTGGACGGTAGGAAAAAATTAGAAAATGGGTAGGATCCCTTTCAAATGTGGTTTTAGAGGAGAATAAAGAATATTAGATAATTATATAAAATACGAAACGAAAAGGTCTTAAGATGAACTATTCTGGATTAAAATCTTTTCGGAATCGTCTGAAGAAGTAACTAGATCGGCAGGGACAAATAAACATCCAAGTTTAGTTTATTTGATCATAGTTGTATGTAAAGATGGTAAAATACATTAAACAAGACAAAGATTGGAATATATGAAACAAAAAACTGCGGATATAATAATTATATTGTAGCTGAAAGGATAGCACAGAAAAAATGTAATAAGAAAAAGCATCAAACCAGTTACTGATTGCTTTCTATCAGTGATGGAGAGAAATACCTAATGGCTTTTTAGAATTAAATACTTTACCAACTACTATGTCAGTTTTTCTACCATAAAAGTAATATTTAACATTTTTTTTTGTTGAGATAAGGGAAGTTTCTATTACTTTGTCTTTTACTATTTTACTATATCTTTCTGTTGGTATTGCTTGAGATAAACATTATTTTATTATGGCAGTGGAATAGAGAGTGGTGACTAATCTTGGAGGCTTTAAACGGTATAGATATTGCTACAGTATCGAAATAATTCATTAAAATATTCATATTTACTTTTTCTACCTCTTCATAACACATTTTTACAGTTTGAGTAAATGTTTGAGGTTATTCAAGACTATTTTTTTTTTGTTTTCTCACTTTAAATTTCGTAATGGAAACAAAGTGTAATAAGTAAGTGTTCTTACTTTTTTCTGTTACTGAAAATAATGTAAGTTCTTTACTCATTTAATCTGCATTTCTTTTGTATTGAAAATAGAAATCAATAAAAAGTAAACGGAATTGTTACTTTGTTCCAGTACAACGGCACAAGAACGTGCCATTGTATTGGAGCAAATATCATTAGGAGATTCTCTATAATTTAAGATTTATAATATCATTTTCGGTTGAATAAAAAAAGAAAACTTGATCATTAACGTAAATAATTGCTACGATAGATCACTTATGATCACAGAAAGTAATACAAATCCAAGCTGATCCAAATGTAAAGTGTCTATGTAAGCGTGACTATTAAATAAAGGATTTGACTTTTACGCCGACACAATTTTAAACTGGATAATAAAAAACTGACAACGTTCAAAAGAAAATAGGTTTACTGCGCTTTACAAAGCACTTTTTAAAACAATTTATTGTATATTATATAATTTTATTAATTACGCTCATTGTATTCATTCATATGTATTTTAATGAAGACTCATTTGTACGTGCTTTTATTTAACTTACAATGGTTCAACCGTATCCTCTAATCTTGCAACCTTAATTAAACTCATTTCCTGACATCATACAATGGTGAAATTTTAAACTGCGACGTAGGGAGGATGATAATACTACATTCCATTGTAAATTTCATATTTTTCTATATTTAAATATAGAAAATTTATATACGTATGTATAAAATACAACGACAATATCTGGAGAAAGACAGCTGAGTCGATAAGTTGTACCTATTGATCAGATTGATTTTTACCGTCGATTCAGTGTAAGTCTATCAGATGGCTTATGAAGCGGATTTTAATATAACTAGTATAGAATTTACCTTTAAAAATTTATGAATGCTAATCACCTGCTTAATTTATAAATAAATGGTATTTTTAAAACAACTAGATGTAAAAACTTATTTATCAGTTTAAATACTTACGCGATTAAAAAAATAGATAAAGGGGGAGCATTTGTAATTTCATTTAATTATGAATTAAAACACATTTAATTAAATTTATGTTCAAAAAAATATTTTTTTAAAGTAAAAACTAATACGCAGTAAAGAGTAAAAATTAAATTTTGTTTTCAAGAAAATTACTTTAAATTACTTCTGGGTCTCTGTACGGATATAGGCCCGGCAGTGGACCCATCCGACTTTGATTCTTTTGGCCACAAGTTGGACCGCTGCCTTATAACTGGTAATAATCGTGGCAATTCTTGTGTCGCCATAAGCGTGTCTAATAGATGAAATTCTAAACGATTCATTTTTACCAATGATTGCATGTATTGCTTCTTGTAATTCTTCCTCAGTCGTGTCTGCCTCTAAGTCTTTGATGTGTACTACCGAGCGTCTATCCCCTCTAGATCTTACGTCCACCTGAAGGTCAGCAGCTCTGTTCTTAAGCACCGTGGTGAATTGCGCCGCTTGTTCGGCACCCTTGATCCTGACCTCCAATTCGTTGTTCCTTCCTTTTCTTAGAGAAAGAATTTCTCCAGCTTCTTCCTTGTTTATTTTGCCTTTCATGGTACGGAGCAGATCCGCGTAGGACTTTCCCTGTGCCTTAATGACTACTATCTTGCTCCTCTCACCCGGAGGCGTTGAGCGACGTGCTGAGGCGGATCTGGATCGCCCACTGCTTGAGTCTGATTTCCTGGGTACTACCAATGTTGCAGTTTCCTCGTTGGTTCTATGCAAATAAATAAGTATTTTTCTCAAAATATTGCCATATTCACCAGTTGGTAGAATATAGGTCACTTTGCGTACACTGACTAGTACCTTTCTTAATGCATTTATAATGCATCTGGCCGTAAGCTTTACCACTTTTTCGGAATCGAAGAAAATAGTAAATTTATTTTTCTTAGTAGCCTCCATTTGGAAACTCTCCATCATTGTGGAGGAGTCTAATGCGATCATGCCTGCTTGGATCTTCTCTGTGGCCGCACTCTTCGATTTACTGATGTCAACAAATTGACATGTATCCCCGTCTGTCGGAAGAGTAACGACTTTCGCCTTGTTCATTGCCCACGCAAACCACCTGCGCGGGAGTAACTCAATTAATTCATCATCAGACCGATCAAGATTTAAGATTTCTGTCTGATCCGTGTCAGAAGCAGCATCAGTCTGGGTGGACTGCGTGTTAACCTCTACGGGAAGGGGCACATCAGACAGATCAGTTAAGCCCTCATGTATTCTCCTCAGCTCCTGATCGTGGATATATCTAGTCAAACCTGACCCCGTATGCTTTTTCAGGGCATCAATCGCTTGTCCAAGCTGGTGAACCAGACTGCCAAATGAGTAGGGCGACCCATCCTCTTCTTCAGAGGAGCCCTGACGGGCTCTCTTTTTCCCTTTGATGTCCATTTTCTTGACTACAAACGATTTCGTCGTGCCACCACTTTGGGAGAATGAACCTTCCAAAGGAAGTGACCCACGCCTTCTCATGGTGTGGCACTGGACTCAGTGGGTGGGGTCAAAAGTTGAGGATGTTTGTGATCGGGATTTATATCAAGGAAGATTTTGGATAGGGTAACTATTGCAGGAGTTATGAAGGAAAAGGAATTCCCCCTACTAAATTCGCTTCGTAGCACTCAGTAAAATTTCCTATACACAGTAGGAAATATTAGAAAATTTCCTAAGTCCTTGACCGATGTAATCAATTATCTTAAATAACAATTATATTATACTTACTGATATGTTATCTGTTATCAGCTGGAGATAACCGAATAATCACGTACAGCGAAGAGACGCTCCACTATAATCCTTATTGCCTGTGACAATAAGGTTGAAACGACAAAAATCACAATAAAAAATCCGTCCGTTAACCAAAAATCGTAAAAATTTCAAAACACATCCAGTAAACACTCACCTAACAATACCTATTGTCCGTCTCCAAGAAAAAGCCGGAAAAACCAGTCCAAAAATATTATAATTGCGGAGCAGCTCAACAACACGTCCGTACGGTACGAGTACACTTACTCAACTCCTATCATTATCATTAATAGGAATTCAGTCCACACGATCAGCAACGTTACGTTTACTGTTTTACTCGTATTTAAATTTAGATTCTATCAGGGGATATCGAGTGATATCCCCTGATACCACTGGATATCAGGGAATATCCGGTGATAAAGTTTTTTAAAATAACTTAAAATTTCAAGTCATGTGTCATTTTGCTTTCTATAGCTTGAAAAAAACATATATTTCAGTGACTATGGTAATGATAGAATATTATGATAATTCAGTGGGTAATAATAAAATATTATAATTTAATGCCCACTTCCACCAATCAAATTAAAACTGTATGGGAAATTATTAAAAAGTAAAAGCGTATTTGAAAAAAGTCGTCGAATAATAAATCATCAAAATACCAAAAGACACAAGATAGGTTTTTTTTATAAAAAAAATACCTGTTAAGGTAAATACCTATGTTAATCCGGGGGTCTATTTCATTAATTCTTTTTTTTTGTTATTCATTCCTACATTAATTTTAATTTATAATAAAACTAAAAACTTGTTTCAATTTAGAGAAACTATTTTACCTACTCATGGAAAAGGATTTCATAACCCACTTATTACAAAGTGGGTTACACGATGTCTTTTACGATTTTGTGAACAAATATCACCCAAGAATAAAGTGATAATGGTAAATAAATTACCAAATAATTCACAACAAAAAAAAAAAAATTCATTATTCAGTGATAAATATGCACGCTTTTAGTTTAACCAAATTTTATCAAACTAAAAAAAAAAAAAAATAATTGGATATGTAAAAAAATAAGTTAAAGAAATAATATACGAAAACGCTTAGCCACCTGTCCATTTCTCTGTTAGCGGTTTTTTTTATACCTCTCCTACCTCACTAAAATAAACTTAATTGAAAAATTGAGTTTAAAAAATAATTAGTTTCAATATAAATTTGTTTTTAGTTTTTTTTTTTTTTAAGTAAAGGTACAAAAAAAAATTGTGTACAAATCATTAATTCTTTTTTAGAGTTAAAAACGTTGAAATTTCAAAATCATTTTAAAAGTATTATTTTATTAATTTTTATGCATTTCTTTTACACGACAGTTTGCAATTATTTAATTTGAAATGTTTTTTTTTTTTAATTCTTTAATAATATTTATGTTTTATTTTTTTACACTAGATATCCAGGAATTTTTTTTATTTTTGAACGGATATATGTTAAATATCAGAAAGATATCAGGCTATTTATCATTACGTTATGACAAATCAAACATAAGGAATCTTTACGGTAAAAGTTTTAGAACGTGCTTTTCTTTAAAAAAAATAAATATTAAATAAAAACAATTCATAGTAAGTATTAAAAAAAATGTTTTTCTGAAAATTACTTTTAAAAGAATTTTTCTATTCATACTTGACTAAAAAAAGAAAGCTTGTGGGCTCGCTCCCATATATTATAATTAGAACGCGCTCCACACTTCACAGTTTTTTTTTAATCACGCATAATAGAACATTTTTAAAAGTAAAAGAAAGTTATTTTTTACCTTTTTAGTTCGAATTTTTTTATTTTTATTATTTTTTGAAGAAAAGATGTTTTTAATTTTTTTTTCTAGTTTTAGTCATAATTAAATGGAATTAAAAAATGCTCCCTTCTTTCTTTTAATTATACAAGTATATGTAAAAGAAAAACCTATTGTTAATAAGTTGTATACTTTTTACTTTACTTTTAGTTGTTTTCAGCAAACAAAAATTATTTATATGCAGCTTAAACCTAGAAAATTAGTTTCCATTATTACAAATTATACCCGTTATTTATAATTATGATTAGCGTACATCAATTTTATACGGTAAATCTATGCTAGTTATGTTATAATCCTCTTCATCAGCCATCTGATCTACTCATACTGAATAAATAGTAAAAATCAGTCGGATCGAAAGCTACATCTTATAAATTCAGCTCCCTTCCTCAAGTAGTTCTTGCAGTTTCATATATATAAATGTTTTATATAACACCGCTGAGTAAAATTTCACCATTGTATGGCTTCAGAATATGAGTTTCATTATGTTTGTAAGATTTGAAGAAACGGTTGAACAATTATAAGTTAAAGAAAAACAGCCGGCCTCCGTGGCGCGAGTGGTAGCGTCTCAGCCTTTCAACCGGAGTTCCTGGGTTCGAATCCCGGTCTGGCGTGACATTTTTCACACACACTACAAAACACTCATCTCATCCTCTGCGGTAAAAATTGCTTGACTGCGGACCCGGAGATTAAAAAACGTTATCAATTTGTTTGTTTACATAGTGTACTCATTCGTTAAAAAAATCTAGCATTTAATTAAATGATAAAAACATATAACAGAACACCACCAAGTAACTTTTTACATAATCTCTTTATAATAAACAACGAATCTTTGATCCATTCACTTTTTGAAGAACAACATTAAAAATACCGATAGAATTGAGTAACTTCTATTTCTACTTCCTTGTAAAATGTAAAGGAAGTATTGTGATCGAGAAAAATCTCTGTTTTCAGATTTCAACAGAAACATCCATTTTTACCACCACTGAATCTATTTCGACTAGTTGTGATGTGTCTGTACATACATACGTATGTATCTCGCAAAACTCAAAAACGATTAGCCGTAGGATGTTGAAATTTTTAATTTAGGACTGTCGTAACATCTATTTGTACACTTCCCATTTTGATTGCGATCGACTGGACCAAAAGTGTCAAAAAAGCCCCCCAAAAAAAAAATGGATTTTGGATTTTTTCTTAACAACAGTAATAAGCACCCATTGAGAGCTTTTCATCGATAAATGATAATAATAATAATAAAATAATAAGTGGTACTTAATTTCATTGGTTCCAGAGTTACAATCAAATAAAATTTTTATTAACGAAACATTTGGATCTTAGAATGGGAAGGCACGTCGGTTCGAATCCGACTTCATTTCCGACACTTTTTTTTATTTAAATATATTGTTTTATTAATAATTAACCTAAGACTGTAAAAAATCTTTTGCAACAAATAATAATTCAATAATAACAATTAAAAAAAAAAAGAAAAATATCAGATGTTATTAATGAAATAAACTTTTATGTGCTTTCCATTTAAAAAAAAATGTGTATATGTAATTTAATTTAATAAGCGTACAAGGTATGTGTTGTCCGCATCAGATTTTTTAATTATAATTTCATCATTGATTTTGATAAGTAATTCTTCTGAGCGGGTAAATGTTAAAAATACTTTTCTTTATGGGAGACTAGACAATTATTTAATTTAAATAGTGTTTTCGATTTGTATGGGATTTATGATAAATTTTTATTCTGTAAATTTACTGAATTATCTTGCTTGTTTGCGATACTCAAATTAACGCTAAAGTTAATTGTCAGTTTCCTTTAGTTTTCAATGAGATACAAATGTATGGTAAATAAGAAAAATATTATGAATAAAGTACAAACACAATTTGAATTATTGGCCGTACACTATTTAATATTATACTTTCCTTTTGTAAAATTTAAATTACCTACATTTTCAGAATAAAATAACGTTTCCGATTACGTAGTTTAGTACACATTTAGTACATATAATAAATATAAATAACATATGAATATACACCTATATGTATACCGTACAAAATTTGATTTATTTGTTGTCCCGTAAGTGAAAATGGATGAATATAAAATAGCATTTTTACACTGAATTAAAATGTGTTTTCAGCATTATTCTATTACTTAAGGATTTTTAGAGACAACCATTTTAATTTTACAAATTAAATATTTAAAATTCTTAATATAATGTAATCTTCCCTAAAAAATTGTAATGTTTTATTTTCTACAACATTTTGTATCATGAACATCTCTCTTTAGGGTCCAACAATAGTTCAGCTAGCATGCTCGGACCCCACTTGCCCTGGTACCGCTTTTCCATATCCGAAGTATCCTGATGGAACCGTTCACCATTTTCAGCCACTGACTGCTCCTAGAATTGGTGGAAAAAATCCAAGTGCGAGTCAGTGAAGTGAAGTTTCCGTAACATGTTGCACTTCATGATTTTTTTATCATCCACTACTTTTTAATTTTCGGGTTAAAAAAAGCATCTTCTGGCGATGCTGCTAAAAGACTTCCATGCAGCTTTCTCCACCTCATTTAACGTATTATCGAAGTTGTCATATTTAAATAAATCACTAATTTGAGTTTCTACAACGATTCCTTCTTTGAGTTTTGATTCACAGATCTGTGGAAACTCATTTTTTAAGTAAGTGGATCCAAGCCCACTTCGATCCATTATTTTTACGAAGTTTTTCATAAGCCCCTGCTTTACATGGAGTAGAGATAAATTTGTTTTTTTGAGTAGTAGTATTAACAAGTAGTGTATTAACAACATTATTCTTCGCTGTAGTTAATGCTCTTCTGATTTGGCCACTCTGTACGTAATGATTATTTGGTCTCGCAAAGAAAACAACAGTATTTGGTGAAACCAAGATGAAGACTTAGAAAAAGAGTAATTAATTTTAATTTAAAACAGATATTTCACTGAAATTCTTCATATTTTATTTTATCTAGCAGAAGTTCATGTTCTCGTAAGTTTATTTCAGATCCGCAGCGTAGGCAGTAGCACTGATAGAAACTCATTCTCAATGTGCAGAAGTACGGCTTTCAGACTAGCTTTAGACAAATAAATAAACAAACGTCAGTCTTTCTGTTTTGTACTCATGACTAAATGATTCCATTACAGACAAAACATTATTACAAAAACAAGTCCATCTTCAAATAGAAAGAAATTCTTAAAAGTCATTATGCCTATCTCTAAAAACATTTTTGTTACGTGCTGAAGGAGGTTCCAACCTTTTAATCATGTGCCTAAAAGTTTTGACACAATTTTGTTAAATTCAGATCTCGGCCAAGGTCATTGAGGTCCGCCTTGTGTTAGTAAATGTGGTTCACCAGACGAACACGAAGCTTCATAGTATGGATCAACCCTTAAGTAAATTATTACTTCAGAGGATGATATGTATGAATGTAAATGAAGTGTAGTCTTGTGCAGTGTCACGTCGACCATTCCTAAGATGTGTGGTGTTCTTTGGCCAACCACCAAAGAACACCAGTTTCCACGATCTAGTATTCAAATCCTTATAGAAGTAACTGACTACTAGGATTTGAACCTTAGAACTCTTGACTTCGAAACCAGCTGATTTGCGATGACGAATTCACCACTAGACCAAACCAGTGGGTTATCATTATCCTCAGCAAAATCGTTGTCTTGCTGATCATCGCTAAGTATGGCAAATGGTAAATTAGTGTGTGAAATAGTGTGCTTTGATTTTGAACTAATGCCGGCAATGTTATTCAGACAAAAGTAACAATCGGCGGCATGATTTTTGGTTCCCGCCAAATCATTGGAACAGCAAAGTTCATGTGCCAAGAACCCTCTGACCAGTTGGTAAGGAGTTTGACACAAGTAACACAACAAATACGAGGGCCAAATCTTTGCCTTGGTCACAAACTTTGCCGCCAAAGTAAAGCTCACAATATTTTTGAAGAGGAGTAAAACTACGTTTCTGAAATTTAAATGTTACCTCGCCACTAATGTAACATAAACTGTCCGGGCATTGGACAGCAAGAGCTGTCCAATTTCTAGGCATTTTTCAAAATCACACAATATACAAACATTACAAAAAATATTCACTACACGTCTTGAAATCAAAAGATGAAATGTAAATTTAGAACACATCGTAACTGAGAAACGTTTACACTGAACTATTACATCAGCACATACACACGAAAGATGTACAGATGTCAACAGAGTGAACAATTGATAGACTGGCTATGACTTGAACCAACCCACCCGGTTGGTCTAGTGGTTAACGCGTCTTCCCAAATCAGCTGATTTGGAAGTCGAAAGTTACAGCGTTCAAGTCCTAGTAAAGCCAGATATTTTTACATGGATTTGAATACTAGATCGTGGATACCGGTGTTCTTTGGTGGTTGGGTTTCAATTAACCACACATCTCAGGAATGGTCGAACTGATAATGTACAAGACTAACACTTCATTTACACTCATACATATCATCCTCATTCATCCTCTTGAGAATTATCTAAACGGTAGTTACCGGAGGCTAAACAGGAAAAAGAAGGGAAGAAGGCTATGACTTGAACCAGTCAAAATCAAAACAACTCAGACCAATGAACTCAGACTGCATATAACTATGGCATAGAACTGTCCTATGCCATTGCAGATCTTCTTTCATAACAAACTAATCACTTTTAAATCCTTATCAATACAATTGTTTTATTCATTTATATATTATGCGAAATAATATAACATAATTGCGTAATTTCCATAATGTATATGTATAACACTGAACAGTTATAACTTAAAAACTAAGGGCAAATGTTGTATACTTGTGTGATTTGTTTATATAAAAATAAGTATCTATTTTATTTTGTGCTTTATTAATGATCTACGATATAACAAACTTTAAATGAAGTCTCATGATAAGAGTGAAAACTGTTTTTACATATCTTTTGCAGGTAGTTTAACCTTCATAAAAAGCTTTTTTGTAAGAGTTCAAGATATCGTTGTTGAAAAAATTTCTCTTACAATTAATTTGATTTAAAATAGATATTGAAAATGATTAACACATATTTTTACTGAGGAAGAAATACGTACAAAACAAAATTCAATCATAAATAGCCAAGGAATTCAATGTGTATTTAAAAGGAATTACAATGAAGTACATTCATTTCGAACAACTCAAAAGTGATGAAATATTTATAATTTGATGAACCGAGCTTACAGCTTCTAGGTTAATATCTTACCTATCTTCATGTTTGTTAAGATACAACACGTTTTTCGAGTCCGATATTTAACTGTGAACACACCTTACAAAAAATTCTTAACTTTCCGTTCCGTCTGAGTTTAAAGATGTATATTTTAGGCATGTCTTTTCTAAATCATAATCACAAAAACTTAAAAACTTTTCTTCACTTCTAATTTAAAACACTTTAAAAATATTATTCGTATTAATTGCTACAGCCGTTACTCGTTAACGAATCACGCCAATAGAATGTATCTTTTAATGCTTTTTTTATATTGCCAGTTTCCTAATTTGTTTTAAAATTTCTTTAAAAATAATAATGCATTTTTAGTAATAAATTTAATTGGAATAATTGACTATTGTTGGGTAAAGTGGAAATTCAAACTTATTCTTATAAATGGCGTAATTATCCTGGTTTGTTTTAAGATTTATCATATTTCTTACTGTGAAAATAAAATTAATGATGTAGCTCAATTGTGATTAAATTAACCAAATTTTGAAAGCGTTTCTAAAAACGATTTTAACCCTGTGAATTATCCAATGTTTTGTTCCACTGTCGGCAAAAATTCCACTGTTCACAACTAAAGGGCTAATAATAATGCTCATTATCACTTTGATATATAGTATCGTGACAGCCAATAGATATATATTTACATTGTTGTTGATTTTATCTTATTAATTTTTTATTAAGTTATATTAAACGGTTACGTAAAGGCGGAAACATGTATTTATATTAACAAGATTCTATAATAACATTTCATTTAGATTAAACATAGTGTTATACGCCGTATTTTCCTATTAAATTTTAGTCTGATTAAATGATCGCGTAGATTCACATAGACTGTGTATAATATTCAAAAGCAAATGGTGTAAAAGGCAGCGGCAGGAATTCTAATCTCCTTTTGAGAGGATTTCTCTTTCATTCAATTCCTCTTTTGTATATTGTGTAATATACCCGATTTAGATTACACCGCTTGCATGAATAAAGTAATTCAATTTTCTAAGTTAATTCTTTTTTCCCATTTATTTTTTTACGATCGTATAAGCATTTTACTTTCTTGTTATTAATAGAGGTTTTTTTGAACTATTAACGAAATTTTATTTTTTTTAATATTAAGAATTGTATAAAATCTAGAATTTTCATTTTTATTGGTTGTGTACTTTTATAACATTTTACAGTAGTTTTCAAGTTATACCTTATTGGATTTAAAAATGCCGTAGCAAAATATTAACCAAAATCAAAATTAAAGAAAATTATTTATAAAGAAACTAACAAATATTTATAGTTTATTTAACATTAAACCAATCATAAAACAATGTTAACACGATATTATTAAACAGAGTTAATTATTGTTTTAGTTTCTCTAAACATTAATTGTCGAAATTAATGTTTAATGTATTATTAGAAAAAATGTATGTACGCTTATTAACTTTGTGGTAGTCACATTATAAAATAGTTATTGTATATAGTGTCTTGAACCAAAGTGCACCACTTTATTTTTCTTTCTTGGCTTTGCTGTTTGTTGTGGTTCTGGTACATTTTCGTTTCCCTGTAAATAATTAGTAACACAATTAGAAAAGAATAAGGCAAATTATTTTAAAAGACGTAAATTACTTTATGAAATGTTATTTTGTTTCAACATTTTTTGTCATCCCTCTAACAAATATAAACTACATTAAGCACTTAAGCGCATAAATTGCGATTTGGGGTAAATTATTTTTGTAATTTACCACTAAATATTTTTGTGATAGGATATAAAATATTCTATTTTGTTGTCTACTATTTCACTTTTAGAGAAAAAGTCCACTTCCAAACAATAAAATATATGAATTAAACATATCAGAATTAAATATTTCAAAATTAAACTAATTCTGAATTTCATTTTTATGTTTTTAGTTTTTGATTTTCAGCAAGCAACCGAATGAGAAACTAATTTACAAACTTGTGAATTTTTAAGAAGCTTTTACTTGATACATCCGAAAAATTAATTAATCTTCACCACAAGCTATTATTAACTTCCTAATTTTTTACAGAATTGTAAAATTATACTAACCAAATCAGGAAGACACAGTTGGATAATATTCGATTCCACATTAATCCCTGCATCTAGAAGTAAACTGAGGCATGCTAAACGTAAAGCTTCGTAGCGCGTTGGATGATGCTGCTTGTACACAGACACGACGAATAAGAAATCTGGAAAACGAGAATAGCCTAATAAATCATGACGAATGTTTCGAAAGAGTTCAGCTGCCTCTCCAATTAAACTGCACAAACCCGCTTCTAGTTCTGCACACTCCACTTTTCCGTCTCCGTCATTATCGAGCTGCGAGAACACCTGCCTGTAAGCAGATATAAATTTCATATTATTTTTGTTCCAAGACTGCTGTACTATTTTCTACAGCTGTTTATTAAAGCCGGAAATGTAGTAAATAAAAATAAAAAAACTATATGACAACAGTCAAACTGATATAGATGTTTTTGATTATTTTTACAAATAATGAGTGTCGTACATGAAATCTTTTCGATTTTTTTGTATTATAAATATAAAAAATGAATATAAATTTAAAAAAATTAATATTATGTATTTCCGTCAATCAATCTAATATATAGTGGAAAAACTTGATAATTTTAAAGGTGTATGCATGTTTTTTTTTTTTATCGTAACTGAACTGTTGTTTGTATTTTTCCTTAACAATACTTTTCTGGAGGAAAATAGTTTCAGAATAGTGTTTTCGTTATATTTCTCTACAAAAGTTTAAAAGGTTTTTTTAAAATTCTGTTTATATTTCATCTTAAAAAGTTTTACACTCTTTTAAAACCTTTCATTAAAACTTACATCCTCTGTTAAAAAACTTTATAATGGCAACAATTAAAACAAACCCTAAAAGTATCCGTCAGAGAAAAATGTTTGGTATTTTATAATTTGTCGGATAGCGATTGATTTTTGAGATATTAACGTTTAAAGAATCTTTTCATCCGGATATTAAAAACAAAAAGAAAATACATTACAAAGTTTGAATTCAGATTTCTAAGTATTCATTTCTGTTTAACGATTTGTTTACTTTCTATTTATTACCTTGGGTTAGATTTTTTACAAAACATGTTTTTTATTACTTCAGTAAAAACGACAAATTTTCCAGGGATTTCTTGTATAAATGATTCACACGGTCTCTTTTAATGAGGAATTGTTTTCTTTTCCTTTTCTTTTAAGTTTTTATTATAATGACATTTTTAATAATTTACTACTGTACGTATTGTTTTTGTACAAATAATGCTTTGGCTGGTCAACAAGAAAGTTCTAGTGACACAGCATCTAGTTTTGATTTTAATCAGTAAATTGTGAATTTTTAATGTGGTTAAACAAATTTTATGTGATTTTATATATTGGTATAAAATCAAAAATCAAAATGGCCATAAGATATTTTGGTATATTTTTCGGGGAGTTTTTTTGGCAATATTTTAGTTTTTGCTGTTCCTGCTGACCCGTCTAAAAATTCTTCATTATTTCTAAACAGGTCAACCCTAACATAAAAATATTGTCTAGTGCATTAATACTGCATCTAATACATTACATACTGCTAATTTGAATTTATTATTATTTGAGTAACAGACGTTCTGTTTTATAAAAAAATTGTATTTTCTTTCCAACGAGCTCCTGTGTATTCATGTAACTAGTATTTTATTAAATAAATACTACATATTCTTTGTTTTTAATTTATGTAGCGAAACATTAATAATTTATTATTTTAATATTTCCAACTTGCACGCTAACATTTCTGTTCTAATAAATAAAATTACTTGTAAATTTAAGAATATGTGTAATTCATATTAAAAAAATTATATTAAATTTACAGAGTTAAAAAGTGAATAAATTAGAATAACTTAGATCATGTATTTTTTACAGCAATTTATTTTTGGGTTTACAATGCAATTGAATATTTGTGGTAAATAAGGCACGACTTAAATTTAAACTAATATATTCTTTTATTACACATTATTAATGTGGTTAAATGTTGTGTAACATGATAAATACTGTAAATTTATGTATTCTATTTATAAGTATGTCAAAACATACTATTTTAAGTCTAATAATTCATTTTGTAGGCTCAATAATTGTGATTAGGATTATTGTTATAAAAGAGTATTAAATAAAAGTATTAATTTAAATTATGTTACCTAAAAAACTCAACTTCTTCTCGTGACATCTTAACCACGTGCATTTTTGAACAATTTTAATTTTGTATGAACTTTAATATTAAAACAAAATTTCACTGTTTGTGACGTATCCAATAACAACAAAGAATTATTCAATTTTATTTTAGGTTATAATTTTTTTTTTCTTTGGAAGAAATAAATGAATAGATTACGTAATCATTTTAATTTTCATTATTAGTATTATTATTATTTTTAATACTTCAGTTTTGTTAAACAATATGATTATTTTTGTTTATATAATAAAAGTAGATTCATTTATTTACAACTTTTAATATATGAATTTAATTTAATTTTAAATTTTTGTAAAAAATTACCTCTGACTTTTTACAGTTTTATATAACTGGAGGAAATGCAACCTATTCTAAAAATAAAAATTTTATTGCATGAAATCAGGTTATACAATTAACATAAATTTCAAGGAAAACCGTTGGAGTTGATTTTCACATAAAAATAGGTAAGAAGAGGATAGATATATGATTTTACGAATATAAGTTTTTGGATATAAGCATATATTTGAAAACTCTTAGTTTCTCGTTTGGATGTGAATTAAAAAAAAATCGTATCTCAAACATAGATTAACGAATTTTAGTAAAATTTTGTATTTATGTTTACATCGACAATCCCGGTGATTTCGTTTTAAATGGATTTCATATTAAATTTTTTTTAAACTAAAATCTTAAGCGTTTTATAGTGAAAAGTACATCTTTTTTTCAAATTCAATTTAAACGAGTTAAGAAAAAAATCTTTAGGAAGTACATATCAAATTCCAGTCAGGGAAAATATTTTTGGGCCAGCTTTTGTTTTCTCCATTAAAAAACAAATATTTTTTCATCGATATTCAAAGTCATATGACTATAATACTTTACTTACAAGTATTTCTCTACATTTATATTTACAATAATATTTGGCTATACAAGAGTATATATGTATATTTTGAGAAAAGGAAGGAAAAATAGTATTTTTTATAACTCAGATGATTGGATGTCATTCGTGACTTTCTTCCCTGTTTCAAGGGGCTACTTCAATGAACATATTTTCACCCTTTTTGATTTTTTGTCAGTTTAGGGTGGGGGAAAAACAGAATTTTAGATTTGACCAATGATTATTTGATGTCATTTTATTTTTAAAGAGTGCAATGAGATGAGAAAAATGCTATAATTAAAATTAAATTCGTATCGCCCAATTCAAAATGGCGGCCAAATGTGTGTTTGTTTCTGATAGCTAAAACTACGGTTGTATGCTTCACTTTAACTTTTTTATCGTTTGATGTATCCTACTTATTTATTCACTCTTTGGAAATCTTCTCCAATAAAACTGGCTAACTCAGTAAGCATCAGTTCAGAGTAGCCCTCAAGAGTATCAGAGAGTAGCGTGGCTAAAAATGTTTAAATGTGGCATAGAGGTCATGTGATAGGTTGTTCTAAAGATCTTTGCGAGACAAGCAGAACGTTATCAGAAAAATTAAACTCTCACTCTTTAAACAAAATGGCGACCAAAAATTTCATTACGTTAATTAAAAATTGAAAGAAATAATTATTAACATTTTCAAAAATTAAAAGGAAGCATATAAGCCTACTTCTATCTATCTTCAAATCCTAGTAAGGTCAGTTGCTTTTATACGGATTTGACTAATATATAGTGGATACCGGTGGATGGATTTCAATTAACCACACATCTCAGGAATGGTCGATCTGAGACGTACAAGATTACGCTTCATTTACATTCATGCATATCATCCTCATCCATCCTCTAAAGTAATTTAACCTTACGGTGGTTCCGGAGGCTAAACAGAAAAAAGAGTTCTATCAATCCGAAACATCAAATAATGATCGGTTGCCAACATGGATGGCGATCAGAATCTAGTTTTAATTCTATCATTTTTCTGGCCTCATTGTGCTCTTAAAATGATGTATTAAATGACAATTGATCTTATTTAAAATCTTTGAGTTGCCCCCACCTTTGACTCATAAAAATCAAAAAGAGTGAAATGTACGTTCATTGAAGTAACCATTCGGAACAAAGAAGAATATCGCAAACTGCATCCAATTATCTGAGTTATAAAAATAAGTTAGAGGGATGGGTGTAAGTTACTTTTCAGCCACCCGGTATATATATATATATATAATTTTTTTTAATTTAAATGTAATTACTTGAACAAGGTTATTTATAGCGCTTAAAATTTTATAAATTAAACTAACAAATTCGCAAAGAAAAGAGTATGATGATTTAATTTGAAATGTATTAGTTTTAAACATAAATGCCAGTGGAAATTTCAATAATAGATAATTAATTTTTAATTTTATTTTAATTTCAACTTTTTTTGTCAAAAATCACCTTAGGTAATAGAGAAACGTCAAGGAGTCAAGCTAAATCTTGATAATCTAAATCTGCGCTCTTGTTAATTCTACAAAATATAATGTTGTGGAAATTTATAAACCAGATATTTATATTACAGGGGGAAGGAAAAATATTTATGTAATAAAAAAAATAATAATAATTATTAACTAAAATTATTTCTGCTGACATTATTTTTATAGCTACTTTAATCTAATTTTTTGCATTAAACCACATAGATTGATGGTCGTCATTCCGTTCTATAGAAAAAACTTAACAAATCATAATCTACGATTATCAAAGTAATATGATAATTGAACATAGTAATATATGGTGTGTTTATTCTTATTTCTTTCCAGAGATATGTAGGATTTAGCTGATAATATACTATGAGATTTGTCATTTTTCTTTAAAATAAACATAAAAGGAAGTTGATGTTTACTGAATATCTCGTCAGGGCGTAAATAGAATTTTGTTTAACAAATTGAAACTGATATCAAGAACACTTCATTTCTATTATCAAAATTTGTTATTAATTTAGAATTTTGTTTAAAACCATACATGTTAAATATATGTAATAGACAATAGATACACAATAAAAGGTAATAAACAATGTTTAAGCGTTCCATATAATAAGAAAAAAATAGAAAAATTTGTTACGTACTCTTACCGGCCCGGTTTCATTTATATGTAATACATATCACATTTACAGAAATAATACAATTCTTATGAATATTCGTTGTTTAATAAATGAAAACAGGCTGATAAAAGTTTTGTAACAAATTTTTCAATTTTTTTCTTATTATATGGAATGCTTAAACATTGTTTATTTATTATCTATTATTGTATATCCTATTGTCTATTACATATATTTAACATGTATGGTTTTTTAAACAAAATTCTAAATTTGTAACAGATTTTGATAATAGAAATGTAGTGGCTTACAATTTTTGAAAACAGTATCATTTTCTTAAAAAAAAGTTTTATTTATATTACAGAAACTTTTGTTTTTTGAGCTGAAGAAATGATATCTGTGAGATTCTTCCTGAACGGTTACAATTTCATTGTAATATTTTTGGATATCGCTGGGTTTTGTTAGGTTATTCTTTAATTTTTTTTTATGAATTACTGATTGTTATCTTATGGATTTATTATTAAAATTTATTGCCTTTCTAGAACAAATAAATATACCATTTTTTTAAATTTTTCAACCAATTTTTTTTTTTGTTGATAATCGCATTCAGTCACTTTCATATTACATTCACTTCATTTCGTATTTTTCCTTTTTTAATAAAACTTGTGATGTAATATTACACTTATTGCTTTGTAAGTGTAACCTTCAATTTTTATCGTATCCGTGGACACATTTTTTATATGATTATTAAATTAATTTATTTTATTTCTCCATCAATAGTTCTAATTGTAAAATAAAAATTTTACTAGTCGAATTTATTTCTGTTTTACGTAACAAATCTTTGTTGCCACATTTGCAACACCTTCCATCTGTTCGTGTTTTTGTTTTTTATTAGCAGCTATAATCTCTTGTAAACTATTATTTTTATTATTATTATTTTTTTTTAATGAAGTGATAGGAATTTTAGAAAAATCGTTTCATCTTCAGTACTTTCTTTTACATAAGATCATTTACTATTAAAACAAGCTGTAGTATATTTTCTTTTAAATTTTATTATTTCAAGTTAATTATCAGGTTTTTATACGCTTTCTGGTACTATCATGTATTGCTACCTAGCGGCGCGGTTCGTAAACCCACCTTTTTGAGGAAAACTGACATATTGAGTCCCGCGGTTTATCAATTGGAAGAAAAAAACGTCTAATAAAATTAGAGGTATTTTTTGAAAGTATTCTTCATTATAAATTTAATTGAACTGAAATATAATGTTTTCATACTTATTTTTAAATTTTGTTTTCCATTTTCGTTTAACTTTTAGGTTAGGTCACGTTTAAAACTATAAACATAGTTCGTTGACTTCGCCGTGCCGTCCAGTTTTGCGGACTCTTACCGGCGAAGTTCTAACGAACTTCTTGATGTATGAATAACTGCTTGTCATTATGATGGAAGTTACAACAGTTTTAAACTTTTAAGTCGTGTTTATCTTTGTAAGATGTGTTTTTTTATGAATAAACTATGAATCTAGAATTCCCTTGCATAGGACATTGTACAGAATGAAGATATACTTCTTAACTTCTATGGGCAGTTTTAAGTGGTATCTTCTGTAGTAGAGTAATTCCCTTAAATGAAGTGTGTACGAATCTATAATACAACTTGTTATAGCTGTTAAAACTAAATGATCCATTGAATAGCATTGTTGAATGCGCAGCAACCTAAATAAAAGTTAATTAAAAAATGAATGATCCCTTAACGTGAAGAAATACTCTCAGTTTTGTTTATTCTCTGTTAAATTGTTGGAAAAATATTGTTTGTACAAACATTGTATTATTTTCTACTAATAATGTTAGTATTTAGCCATTCAGTACAGTATGTCGACGATAAATCAAATCCTGTCTCGTATATGAGCTCATCAACCCGTATGATTATTTTATCAACCGTTTAGCGACCTTATATAGATTATTTAATTACCAACTTCTGAAATTAATTCCCCAATATTCTCACGGATCACTGAACTCATTTAACTGATTATATAATACAGTTTATTCATTTTCTTATCTGCATTGATAGACTTATAATAATTATTCATATTTAAAACCGTATTTAGCAATTTAAAGTTGAAATTAAAGTTCCAATTGACTGGAAAAATTTTTTTTTTATTTTTAGGGCGAAAAACGGTTGGACGTTATCATCGCCCGGAAAATAAATAAATAAAAGTAATTAAAGTTGTTACATAAAATTAAAACTTAAAACTACTATCACAGGAAACAAAATCCGGAATGGGTGTAAAAGGCCCATTCTCGGATAACAAAAACACTAACATGTAACTTAAAACTACGTTAAAAACTATCATATTAAAAATAAATAAAACTTAAAACTAAAACAGGAAATACAACTTAAAACTATTATGTTTAAAGTCTTACAACTAACATCACAAAAATCTTACAACTAATATCACAGACGAATTTAAAAAACATAAAAAAAAATATATGAATATATATATATAAAAAAAAAAAATTCCGATAGGGAGTGTAAAAGGCTCGCTACTCGGATAACAAAAACAATACATAGGACTAGAGTAATTAAATTTTTTGTATTAACCCTATACTACGCAAAAACAGAAACATCCGGTTTAAAACCTCTATATCATTACACAAGATACCACGGATGTTTCTGGGTAGTTTAAATTTACGACGCAATGCCGCATAACATATGCAGTCCACGAGTATGTAGCGCACAGTCACGCGGCAGTTGCATCGTGCGCATAGAGGTGCTTATCCTCTTGTAAATAGGTACTCGTGTGTGACCCTCGTGTGTTCTATCCGCAATCGACAGAGAACTACTTCCTCACGCCGGGGTTTTCTGTATGAAGAGTCCCATGGTAACACAGAATCTGACGGAGTTTATTATCAACGGTAGCCGTCCAGTCACCTTGCCACCTTGCTCTAAGTAATTGTTTTACATAGTTAATGAAATCAGAAGTAGTAACTCGGGTGGTGAAAGGAGGCTGGTAACATGCTTCTTTGCCAGCGGAATCTGCATGTTCATTACCTGGAACCCCTACGTGGCTAGGGACCCAGCAAAAACTTAATTCTGTGTTGCGATTATTCAACTCAGCGATTGCGTTGTAAATTTCAATGACGATAGGATGTTTGGAATAAAAGTTTTTTAAGGCTTGGAGAGCACTACACGAGTCACTGCAAATAAGAATTTTTCTATATTTAGGGTTAATGATGTTTAGAGTCTTATTTATAGCGTATAGTTCAGCGGTAAACACACTCGTAATACCGGGTAGACCAAACATATATATTCTTTCATTGACAACAAATGCACACCCAACTGTATCGTTTTGTTTCGATCCATCAGTGTATACAACCGCGTCTGGTTTCATCTTGGAGCGAACACACTGAAACATTTGCTGAAAGACAATAGATGGTGTTGATTGTTTATTGTATGTCGTAAGGTCAAAATTAAAATTTATAAGGTTTATTCTCCATGGAGGATATGAGCAAGGATACATAGGAAAGAATGACGGTGTGTCAACATTTATATGCTGCAGCAGACGCCAGGTAAGGACACCTACAGGTGCAGTACGACATGGATGGTCCTCATACTTTCCTAGATTAGGATTTCTAAAGACTGAGTCAAGAGCTGGGTGATTTGGCTGTCCTCTGAGACGAGCAAAATAAGATAATAAAAGCTGGTCTCGTCTATCCCAAAGTGATGGTTCACCACAGTCTACAAGTAAGCTTGCGACAGGACTTGATCTAAACGCGCTTGTGGCAAGCCGAAGGAAAGCATGATGTACACTATCCAGCATTTTAAGCACGAATTGACGAGCTGAAGAGTAGGCGACACAACCATAATCTAAACGGGAGCGAACAAAGGAATAGTAAAAACGTATCATACACGACCTATCGGCTCCCCAGTTGGTGTTAGTAAGGCTCGCATCATATCTAGTAGTTTGAAACATTTTGTTTTCAATTCTTTTAAATGTTTGACCCAAGTAAGACGGCTATCAAAAAATAAACCTAAAAACTTGACGTAAGTAGAGATAGTAATAGTCTCTCCGTTCAGAAAAATTTGCGGAATAGAAGGGTTTCGTAGCCGAGAAAAAACTACACATTTTGTTTTTTCGGATGAAAATGTGAATCCAGTAATCCTGGACCAAGCTTCAAGGTGAGATATAGTGTTCTGCAGTAGTCTCTCTGCTGTAGGTGTTGAACGGCTTGCAATGTAGATAGCAAAGTCGTCAGCAAATAGAGAACATGAGACAGGAGCCTGCACACGTTTGGTAATATCGTTATGGCTAAAGAAAATAAGGTGGCACTTAATACACTACCTTGGGATACTCCATTCTCCAAGATGACACTATCTGAGAGCGAATCATCCACATGAACACGAGCCGTTCGGTGATTTAAGAATCCCCGGATAAAAGCAAGCACATTGCCCTTGATTCCCCATTCTTTGAGAGTGTTAAGAATACCACGTCGCCAGGCTGTGTCATACGCCTTTTTTATATCGAAGAAGATAGCGACGAGGAATAAATGATCGCGACAACATGAATGAATAAATGATCACGACAAATAAATGATCGCTAATCATCAATAACGCTGAATATTGAATTCGTTGACTCTAGTTTATATATATATATATATATATATATATATATATATATATATATATATATATATGGCCTTCAGGTTACAGGAATGCTCTCCAAAGCAGTTTATCTAGGGCAAGGAATAATTGCAAAACCCATGCTTCACTATCAGACCTAATAACTACAGTTAGAAAAAAAGGTTGAGAACCAAAGGTCTTTTCATGTTTATTACCTAAGAACATTAAGACATTTTCAAGAGCAAAGTATGACTTTCAACCAAATAATCTTAAAAAGTTTTTTTTTCATACAGCCATAAATGGGGCTAGTGATTTCAAGACGACTATGAGAAGCGTAGCGGTTACAACTGAAATATTTTTCCATATTTATTATAAATACAATTTTTTATGTATATTATCCATATAACATAGATATTATTCATGTTAATGGCGTTTTGCCGCGACTTAAAATATAAATAATTATTATCTTTCTTTTTAATGGAACCGACATCAAAATGCGCTAAAAAGTAATAAATAATATCGTCCAAATACTTAATTTCTTAGATACTTTTTTGAATCGGTGCCTGTTTCTAGAAAATTAATATCTAGATATAATATAAATTTGTTCTATAATACTACATAAAAACCATTACCGATATTACATCAGTGGAATTCATATTTATGTGTTTTGATTGCTCTTCCGTTTGCAATTATTACGACTATTTATATACGCCATCTATAGGTCCATTCAAGTACTATATAATAATAATAATGCCTGTTGGCGCTATACGTTGATTACTAATGACATATCAACAGTGTTACGAGTATTATGAAGAAATTTAGATGTCCAACCTTGCGAGAGACCACAAAAGACCAAGTAATGTTATGTACGTATATAAAACTATAAGATTCCCAATTACTCTCTCTAGTTATGTTCTTTTATGAATTTAATTTTTATATTAAGTTTCTGTAGTGAATTAATTCATCGAGCAAAAAAAAAAAAATTATTTTGGCAATTTCTCGGATAAACAATAGTCTTAAATCATTTTTTATCAATGTCAGAATTTTCAATCTGTCTGCGAGTGAATTAGAAATTGGGATTTAGGCTATTGTTATCCTTTATGATTATAGCAATTTAAAAGATATTTATTTTTTATATATATGTAGACATGATTTTAAAGTGAAAATAAAATGTATCCATTCGGTTAATCTATTACTTGCAGCCATTTTAATCGTTTGTATATGCGGCAATATGTAATAGAAATAATGAAATAATTTCAGAAGAATGAATTCATTTTAAATTTGAAACATTTGTTTTTAAATTAAATTGTTTTTACGAGTTACGTCAAATTAAACTGGAGAAAAATTTGGGGATGTTTTGATACGGTTCGTTAAACTAAAAGTGTGCATTAAATGCGCCATCTGTTATCCATCTGATTTCCTAATTTATCATGCAGGAATTCATTTGTTAATTCGAGGTCACATATATTTTATTTAAAATAAATACATATATAATTCGTGAATTATTTGTTTAAAATAATTAGTATACATTTTCTACATATTAATTTTTCTGAGAATTAGTGGAATTTCTTTTTTCATTCATGACTAACATTGAGTAGCACACAAATTTTGATGATTTAACTGTAATTTAAACACACACACACACATATATATATATATATATATATGTACTTTATCTACTTTATATTTATGAACTTGTGTACGAAAATTTTAAATGTCGAACAGACCTTAAACTGTAAAACCTACCACACAGACATTTTTAATCCAATATTGAGGTCGCAAACAAATCTATCAATAAGAACTCTTCAGATCCTTAACGCTGTTATCCTTAAGATATTTTATTCTTAAAAAAATGGATCAAAACTGCATATATAAATGTAAATCTACATAAGCCTCAAAAACCTACAAGTCTCCTTTAGGAGATATAAGTTCCAAAGGGGCTTATATTTTTAATATAATAATATAATAAAATAGGGACTTGTATTTTTAATCAATTGACTGTCCGGCTATTAAGTTCTTAAATGGTTAAACCTCTTGTAAAATCCAGGAATCGATGGCTGATCTGATTGTTGATGACCAGTTGATAGAACTTCAAGAATTTATGGAATGGTCTGAATTTTTTATTAGCCCACTTCCAGAGTTTTCACTCTTCTCTTCATTATTACGAAATTATCCTACATCCTATTTGATTTCATTCATGAAGTATTTTTGGGAACTTGCATCCTCTATTTAGTGTTATGACTCGTACACATGGATCAGGTTAATTAAAAATTATTTCTTCAATACTTTCTCAGAATTTTCGTAATAAAATTCCAGGTTTAGGACTGGTAGTATTAGTTCAAAATTTAATATAATTATTATTTAAAAAATTACTTTATTTTCTAGGTGTATCAATATCGATTTAGAACAACCTTGATTGTTCCTATATTCATTCAGAAAATGCTTGGTTTCTTTGAACTGATTCCTTTGTTTCTTTTAACTGATCTTTAATCGACAGACTCATTTTTTACGTAATAAAAAATATGGATATTCTCAGAAGAAAGAAAATTTTGTACGGAAAAAATTAACCGTTGTTTTTTTTTAATAACAATAAAAGAACATAAGCCCCCCCCCCACCATGAGTATGCCATTAACTAATACATTTAATTACTCGTAAATTGCATCGATAATTTTTTTTGTACCTATTTAGAAAAATAATAATAATAGTAATTTTTTTGTTGGATGTAAGTTTTGCAAACGAACTTACGTTTTATTTTGGTGTTGAACAAAATGTTAACTTTTGTTATTTTTTGAGTGAAGGAATCTTAGCTCTAAGATAAAAAACAATTTACTTTATCATTTTATAATTTTTTATTGTATTGTTCTTGCAAAAGGTTTATAAACATATATTCGAGATTTTTATGGCTAGTAAGAAAGAATTAATCAATAAAATTATAATTACATTAATTTTTTTATTATATATTTTTAAATCGTTTTTTTTTAGGTTGGGGTTATTTGGTACGCTATTACAAAATGAAGTAACCTGTTCATTGTAAACGATATGTAATATAAAATGGAATACCAGATTTTATAATATATAGGTTACTTTACGGCTGCAACTTCATTTATTTAAGATTGGTTGTCGGAAGGATATAGAGTGTTAACACGTTGTGACGTATATGTAAGCACGTATATCACGTGTTCTGTAATGAAAACACAACCCCACAAGATGAGGTGAGATGGTAAAGGAAAGGAAGGGTGTTAGTTATCCCTTTATTCACGGTAAATAACCTGAGGGAAGAACAAGGATATAGGCTATGTCATTAATATTCTACTTGAAAATGTACACATGATACAGAACATCCAACCAACGAGGATTATAATATTTATAAGGAAGAATTTTATAGCTTTTTATCTTTATTGATAATTAAATAGTTATTTATTGTATTCTAATAAAACAATTCTCATTTAGTAAATGGTATTTATTTTAATTAAAAAAAAAAGTACTAGAATTAATTTTTCGTTGAATAATTTTTTGTATTGAATTTTTAAATGGGTATTTTAAATGCATTTGTATTGTATTGAAATAATTCAAGAAAAAGGAAAACATCTGGATTTTATTTTTAATTAGGTATAATATAGAAACAAACGTTATAATAATTGATTAAAGATAAGAAAAATGTAGATCTTGAACGTTCAATATTTTATTCGTACTGTTACTACTATATTGTGAAAGAGATAGTAAAGATAGTAATTTGTAACGAGTAGCTTTTCGATTTTTCTCTCTGTGTGGGATTTCCGATGTACTCGTTACTGCTAAAATTTCATCTAATATTACTGCTAATATTTCTCTAGTGTTTCTGAAGTATCATTTACACAAAGATTATGATGCTATTAAATTACAGATAAACCTGATAAAATTATTAGAAGTTATCAAAAAATACTTTAACTTTCATAAATTTTATTAAATGTTTTATTTTGTAGGTAACGTCATTACTACATATATTTATCAGCGTTTTGTAAATTAATTCAAATTAAAATCAAGTTACTCAAAAGCCTAAGTAATTTACCTGGATATCCCCGAACGTTTTTGACATAGTGGTTTGAATGGCTAATTAGGATACTTACCTGTCATTTTGTTTTGTTGATGCTACAGGACCTACGTTTAAATTTAAAAACCGAATATTTAGCTAAATCTGAGACAAGCAAGACCAATTCTATTTGGTCCTTTTTTAACTGCCCATTAGACGGACTGATCTTTAATCGACAGGCTGATTTGTTTCCATAATGAAAAAATTGTACATTCTCAGAATAAAGAAAATTTTATATGGAAAAAATTGTTTTTTTTTTAATAACAAGAAAAGAAAGATTGGATAATGTTCACCAAGACCAACTATTTTTTTTTGTACTATAAATTTCAGGTCAATTTATAAACAATCTTTCAATTATCATAATAAATAAAAACAGTGTATAAACCTTTAGAGCAATAAAATTTTATTTGTCAACGTATATATAGTATTATATATTTTATTATGTTAAATGGCGTGGGTGGGGTGGCACAAGTTTACCTGTGAAACGAAATTTTTCTTCTGCAAATTCAATGGACAACAAATGTCGTTCGAAAAGTTTAATTGTACTGTTAAATTAAAACGTGTTACATAACTTTTGATGTAGAAATTCGGCGGTCTTAGATAATGAGAATGATGATATTGTTTGAAAACTTAATTTTTAACTTGTAAACATATTATATCTTATTGCTTAATCATGGTGAATTTTTTTAGTTTATGTTTTTAAAAATAAAAACACGTTTGCACTTTGAAATAGCTTGATTAAGTATCAAACTATGTAGTTTTTTTTTACTGAATGATTAAAATCTAAATTATCCCGTGAAATCGGAGGCAATAAGATCAGATAAGTAGCCTTAGTTCTAATCATCATTATTAAGTCAAGTATTCTTTTTTTTTTAGGAAAAATCACATAATGAAATGTTAAACTTCTTCTGATGAATTGTTTTTAATATTTTCTTAAAATGTTTGTTTTGCGAACACGTTTAATTTTTTTTTTTATCATTAAAATATGTAATCTTATTTTTTAGTTAATTTCCATAATGTGATAAAGTTTGAACAATTTTTATTCAGTAGCATCAGTAAATAAATAAAGAGAAAATTTTACACCTTCGTACAAAAATTTCGCAAACTAAGGTTTCACTGTTTAGCGCTATCATTGTCTGACCACTAAATTATTATTTGGTAGCCTATCGTCTTAAAATTGTTATTCGTATATCATATAACAACATAAATAATACCTTAACTGTACAGTAATATATGAACATTAATTCATTATAAATAGAAGTATCTAGTAAAATAAACAAGACTACGAAGTTCAATCCGAAATTGAGTTTTAATAAAATTCAGTAATAATCGTACAATTACCAATGATTTTCAGCAAATAAAGTCATTTACCGGCCTCCGTGGCGGTCTTGCATTCGGAGGTCCCGGGTTGGAATCCCGGTCAGGCATGTCATTTTCATCTAAAATCAATCATCTAGGCTAAAATCATTCATCGCATCCTCTGAAGCAATACCTAATGGTTGTCCTGGACGTTAAAAAAAAAATAATAATAATAATGTCAAATGTACACCTAAGTCTTCCATTGAATTATTTTACTGATCTGTATATAACTGGATAGGGAATCCCATGTATTAGAATTGGTAAAATTTGAAGCATAAATTAGCGCCGCTAAATGCGTGATAGAGCTAAATAAATGAAACGGCGCATGTGCGGAGGTAAGTGTAAGAGTAGGGATAAAACCACTTTTAAACCGATGCAGTAGAAGTGTTCTGATTTTGTATTTTAAACACTTATCACTATATAACTATATCCGATCTGCTGCCGCCACCACCACCACCACCGCCACCGCTGTAGGCGTTATACAAATGTGCGAACCTGCGGCCCCGAACGTTGTCACCACCTAACTGAAATACAAAGAAAAAGAAAAAGTCCGTTACAACTGAAAAAAAAAACCAAATCAGCCCTACATTACCGTATGATGGATTATAGCGTTGTTGTTGCATTTTCACACCACCCAGGAGGTAGCAACCGCGGCGCGTCGAGATTTTTTTTTTTTAGAGTGAAACCTCTCCCCAGCAGGCCTACAAAACACTCGTACAAAATTAAAACGAATTAAAATATAAGCTAAAAATTATGTTGTATACTACAGAAATTACCCCGAACAAAAATCAAGAGAGACTTGTATTCGATGTATAAAAACGTCGGCTAAGACCAAAAAAAATAAATGGTGGTTGCATTTCCACACCACTCAGGAGGTAGCAACCGCGGCGCGTTGAGAATTTTTTTTTAAGGAGTGATATCTGTCCCCTAGAGGCCTACAAAACATTCGACTATATATCTTAAGAATTTAAAACGTCTTCATGGTATTTCTTTACAAGACCGAGATGTTATGAACAACAAATGCAGATGATGAGTAATGATAAACTTGCACAAGAAAACACATCTATCCGGAATAAACAAAATCTATTTTAAAAGTTTACTATCATTTATGTATGCGAAACCTCTCATCTCGTGCAAGTTTATCATTGCTCATCATCTACGTTTGTTGTTCATAACATCACGCTCTTGTAAAGAAGTATCACGAAGAAGAATATGTTTCGCATACATAAACTGTGTTACAAGTAATAAGAAATAAAAATAAATAAAATTTCTTACCGGTTATGTAAATAAATCATCATATTTGGTGGGGAACCACCAACAATCAACCGTCGTCTCCAAGAAACCGACGCCACCGGTCGTTGACGTCTCGCAATTGTGGTACAACTTTTTCCGAAGTCTCTCCACCCGATTCGGACGTAACCGCAAGCTACGATTTCGAATTACTGATTCCACCGTCCCGTACTTGCTCTCATATAACGGGCAAACAGGACAGAAATGCACAGTCTGCCCCTGCGAAGAACTTTACCAGCGCCTTCCGCAGACTCCTCTCAACCGAATAAAACTCCTATCTCATGGTGAAGTACAGTACGGGTTCCACCAACTCGTGTACCGGTGATGTGATGTATACCCGGCGGAGTATAGCCATCATCAGTAAATTATTGATATAAATATATATCAATAATACAATATATATTGTATAAAATATATATTTGTGTATGTGAGTACTTCAGCTATAAATGTCAGGTACTACGCCTTAGGTTGGGAAAAAATGAATGCTTTCTGATGGGAATAAGGATTAATACAAATGTTTCTAAATTATTAAGGAAAAGAATATATTAAGTGTAAAAATATTACTATTCCACTTTACTGGTGGATCAGTCATGCTGCACATTTAAATTTATTTAGTTTTCTTTGAAAAGGTTTTGTAAAACCATTATTGTATTTCAGTACAGTAAATTATCAGTATTATTTAAAGTACCGGTAAAATACGTAATTAGTAAAGTTCCAGTACTGAATGCTGAAAAACCAAAGTAATTATAATTTCATTCAAGTATTTTTTTTTTTTTCTGATAATACTGTTGCATAAATTAGTATCTTCTTAAAATTATTTAATATTTATTATTGTTGTTTTATAAATAGTTTTATATTCGCTTGTTTTTATTCGATGTACCTGTAGTTGTTCCTTTCAGTTAGTTGATATTATAAATCAGCGGTAGGGCAATCTCAACAGAAACTCCCTCACCTTCATTAATTCCTTTTAGGCGCCGTGTTCAAAGAATTTTGATCTGAATATTTCTCTCACGCCTGTCGCTCGACGCACGCTTTGGAATACTGATGGGCTAGAACACGGTTTGCGTTCGAGAGATATGTCTACCGAATAACACCGTTACTCTTACTTTACTTCTCCCGCCCTTTGGACTGCCTGTACTTCTTGCAAACCATCAGCTAGCTAATTACCTTCCCTAACTCCTACTTCTAAAACTTTGCTCGTAACGTAACCCAGATACACAGGTATTTGTTAGTTGATATTTCTACAACACCTTAGTCTTAATGTGTTTACTCTCAGTTTTGCGACGTTGTTTATGTTAAACAAACTTACATATAAAAATAAGTATAAAATATTTCGTAGATATTTTACTGATTCTTTATTAATGACTTTTTTTGTAATAAACGAAGTGAATATAAGGAATATTAAAATTTTTTCTAAAGGTCACTTCTTAACCTGTATAAATCGGATTTGATACAAAATAATGGTTGGGAATTGTATAAAACATCTTTTGTAACAAATACAGGAGAAATTCTGTGATATGATTTCCTTAAAAAATATATATATAGGAAAATATTATGGAAATTAAAGTGAAATGAAATGTCCTATGATTTTTAGATTCCAAGGTTAAATGACTATGTAAAATTTTACCAAATAAATAATTGAGCAAGATTTAATAATCCTTTCTTATAATCTACTGAAAAAGAATTGGTGTATGAAAGTTACACTTCTTTCCCATCGAATTCCCTAAACCGCTACTATTGTAGTTATTTGCATACGTTTTACAGAATAGAAAAATCTCCAAATTAAAATACAGTTATTCCTGACCTGTTTAACTTTAGTTTATATATGAATGTAGAAGCGGTTTCTAGGTTACAAGAGACAAACTAAATGCAATTTAAAACAAAAACAACCTACTCTTTTATCCTGTTGCGAACCACAACAAAGCAAAAGTTTTTTCTTTAAATTATAACATATAAAGCTAAGGGCCATTAGATAAATTAATATTAAATCGCGACAGAGTATAAGTTTTTAAACATAGCTATTTACAGGCATTTTGGTGTAATAATGAATAATTAACAACTCATTCAATCAAAGTAAGAACATATGTCTTAATTACAACAAACATTAATACTCGAAATTAAGGAATATTTGTGTAGAGTGGCCGAACTTTGAATACTTAAATAATAAAGGTATAACAAATCATGGTATAGACATATCAAACCAGTAAACAGAAGTCAGTTAATCAGTAAACAGTACAAGGATTGATAGGGTTAACCATGTAAGGAAAAGGTGTGATCTCCAAATGCCGATTAACTTAAAATATACTGTAAATAGTAACAGATGTTCAAATATTTAATGTCAAAAGATAACATTTAATTTGGTCTCTTAATCCCAGGTTTTGTAGCAAAATATTTTTCCACGGAAATATTTTGGAAGTTTATTTCGTCCTTCTATGCCTAAGGGCCAAATAAAAATTAATCTTTAATTCCTAATCTGGAAATACAATTGTATTATAAACAAATACAACCATCGTTGAAGAAATATTTCTGAATCCTGTACTTTAACTAACATAGAAATTAAATTTTGCTTTGAGATTACATACCTATTGACTTTGTTAATATTCTTACATTGTTTACTATAGGAAAATATTCCTATTTTTATAACAAGTTGTCAAAGCAATGGTTGAGAGTCTCAATAGTAACTCATTTCAAATAATTCCGACCAGGCATTGATTTAATATATATTTTTTAATTTTAACTCGTGGACTGTTAGAAAGTGACTAGCTACCAATGATTAGATCCAAATTTCGTAAAATTCTTTCTCTACTTTCTCCCGTCAGTTTTATCCATTGTTAAACAAAAGATTTCTTAACTCCTTTTTTTAAGATCATCATTAAAATTATTGGCTTAGTCTTTCAAATTATAATACTGTAATACACTGATATTCTGTTCACGTTTAATGTAAAGAAACTTTTTATCTCTTATCTTTATATGAAAATTGCAAATATACATCTTTCTGAATATATCAGTAAACTTTATCAGCTTTAAAAAACTTTTTCATTTTGTTAAGCAGATTGGGAACTAAAAGTATATTGATTTTTAATGAAAATGTTATACCTGTTTTTGAGATATTGCTAAGAAAGAAATTCTTTCGTCGTTTAATCTAAATATATCAACCGTAGTACGATGAACATTTATTAGAGAAAAATGTTAGATTAGGCCTTTTTTTATATCTATTTCATAAGCTAAATTAAGTATATATATATATACTTATATAATTATATATATATATATATATATATATATAAAATTATAATATCCGGACATGTTTTAGTGATAAAAATAAAGAAAAGAGTTCGTTAAGCATAGGTTTGGAATCAATTGGTTAGCGAGTGTCGGTTGGCGAAAGATTTCGCCCAGATTTTTGCCCCTTGGCTAGAAATCAGGGCCAGAAATCAGTAAAAATTTAGCCAGACTGTAATTTTTTTGATCCGCATTACGGAGTAAGTTTAGTGATTTTATATGAAATCCGGCTTGAAACATTAAAGAAAATAGATCCCAATATCTCACTTTTATTATTTATCGAGAAATCTGGGTTTAAAGACGAATGATTGGGGTCGAAAACTCATCCTAATTTATGTTTGACGTAAAGTTAATTGTTAAATAGGTAGTAAATATACAAAAAGTTAAAGGTTGTAGAAAATCTTATTGAGTAAAATGGTTTGAATAGACTGCGTAAAAAAACACAAGCGCAAGCATTGCGAAGTTTATTAAAAACAGTACTCGTACGAAATAGTTAATTCTTAATCACTTGGAATGGTGTTTACTGCTTTTAATTTTGATATTTCTTATGCTTCTAATTTTTTTTGGTATTTCTATTTGCATATAAATATTGAGTTTTAATTATAAAAATCATATATATTACATGGAAATCCATTACGAAAATTTGACTGCAATTTTAAAAAATTATTTAATTACCGATTCTAACCGTAATTATTTATTTTCATTACATTTTCCTTAGTTTATATACTATTAAAATAAAAAATTAGTATCAATTTACAAGTGTTTACATATCTTTATAAAGTAAGAAATAATATACCCTTTTGTGTGAACCATTTTTTACGTCCTACAATACCACAGATAGAACTATTTTAATTATAAAAGCATGCTGCTGTACCAGTACCAACGAATGAAATCTCTCTTTTAATCATCTAAGAAGAATGTTTTATCTCAAGAAACAATTTCAGAGCAGATTAAAAGAACGAGAAATTGATTTCAGAGAGGTGGATTTACTTTGAATTCATGGAAGTAATTATTATTACTTGAATAGCTATCTCAAATTACTGTTTAGTTTTCGAGGAAACGAGGGATACAGTAACTGTTAAGTCTCTATTGCCTTTAAAGGTATATAACAAAAAAAAGACAAGTTTTTCTTCGAGTGTGAGCGCGCGTGTATGTATTACTAAATTCATGGTAGCTCAACAAAAACCTATAAAGCTTTAATTACCGTTATTTTTCTACTAGATAAATATCTAGCTTATTTTTACATCATATTATTAATTAGAGCTTACAAACGCTTGAATATTAGCCTGTATTATATTTTTTTACAAAGAAAATACTTTCTTTTTAACAAGTAATTAATTTCAATCTTTTTAGTTCAAAACTGTAAATAAATATGAAAAAGTAATTCTTAAAGAAGAAAATACCCAACAGTATTGGTTTCAATACATAAAATTAGGAAATTAAAAGAATTAACGATAATTAATAATAATAATAACAAAATAATGATACAGGTTTAAAATAAATAATAACAATAAAGTATTATTATTATCATAAATAATAATAAGAGCTGTTATCCAATCACTTCGAAAAGGCCAGCAGAACGGCCAACTACGAAGAAGATTTTCGTACTAAAAAAGAACAACTTGAAGGTCTACTAAACTTCAGAACTGAGTATAATTACTCATATAATGTACCTTTTAAAATGGAAGAATTCGCGAATGCGTTGGAAAAATCAGGTAACACAGCTGCTGGTCCGGATGAAATCCACTAAAATATGATCAGGCAGCTGAATACCACTGCAAAGCGTAGATTAATAGAACTTTATAAAAAAAATATGGCGGGATGGAACGTACCCGCAGCAGTGGAAAAAAGCTCATGTTGTTCCAGTACCAAAGAAAAATGAAAATTTAACAGACCCCAATAGCTATCGTCCTATTTCTTTGACGTGTGCTAGGGGGAAAATATTGGAAAAAATGATTAATAATCGACTCGTCTGGGTTTTGCAAAAAGAAAACCTGATATCACCGTATCAAGCAGGTTTTCGGCAATACCATTCTACCACTGATCAAATGATCAGCTTTGAGGACGTTATATATAACAGCTTCATTAAAAGGAAACATTGTGTCGGAGTCTTCTTTGATCTTCAGAAGGCTTTCGATATGACCTGGCGTCATGGTATAATGCTCCAGATACATGAATGGGGCATTCGTGGCAACCTGCCAGTCTTACTGAGCAACTATATGAATGACCGTACTTTCCACGTACGAGTCAGTAGCGAATATTCATCTGTAAGAAATTTGGAAAATGGCATACCACAAGGTTCGCCGTTGAGCGGTACCTTGTTTACCATTGCCATTAATAAATTTATATTAGCCATTCCAGCAGAAATCAGCAAAAGCGTCTATGTTGATGATCTGGCAATTGTGTATGCCAGCAACAAGACTGCTATGGTGAGGTACAAATTGCAACGAGCGATCAATGCTCTAAATGAAGTTGCAAAGAATAACGGATTCCAATTCTCACCAGAAAAAACGTGCTGTGTAAACTTTTGTAGGAAGAGAATTCCTCATCAAAGTCCTGCGTTGACAATTGATGATAATCCAATACAATATAAAGACAATGTAAGATATTTAGGATTAGTATTGGATAAATCCCTTACATGGGGATTACATATACAGGACTTGAGTGATAGATGCAAAAGAGCCCTAAACATTATAAAATGTTTATCGAACTTAAATTGGGGCTCAGACAAAGAGACATTATTGTGATTGTATAAAGCATTGGTTCAGTCTAAACTAGACTACGGATGTATCGTATATTCATCCGCTAGAAAGTCGCATTTAAAAAAGTTAGAGGTAGTTCATAATAGCGGAATAATCCGGCGGTAGTTCATAAGCAAAATCCGGCGGTTAGTCTGATGTCTGAAGCCTTAATAATGCCACTACATTATAGAAGAGAGATCCTCTTGTTAAGATATGCAGCAAATATATGGGCTTATCCTGCCCATATAAATAATAAACTTTTTAACAACCATCCTATGGCTGCATTATACGAACGTCGTGCTAACTATTCCAGACCAGCCGGAATTAGGTACCACGAATTAAGAAGTAAATATGAAATTGCCATTCCAGATACATTGGCAATTTCTACTAGAGAAATACCGCCATGGCTCTTGCCAGCGGTAAATACAAATTTGGATCTCTCTCAAGGAGAAATAAAAAAGAAACCAGCAGTGATCATCCAACAGGAAGTTTTGGCAACCGTCAGTAGTTACGAAGAACATATTAGAATTTATACTGACGGTTCTAAAACCGAACATGGTGTTGGATGCTCAATATATGTAAATGAAGAAGCCCACTTTTGGAAGCTAGCAGATGTGGCCAATGTCTACACGGCAGAACTCACTGCAATTCAGCAAGCTCTTCGCTACACTGAACACTATTGCGAAGAGAGAGTGCTAATATGTTCCGATTCATTAAGTGCACTTGTCGCAATTCGGAACAAGAACATTAAGGATGTCCTAATTGCAAACATCCTGTTCATTTTATACGTACTAAAACAACGAGGACAACGATGCGTATTTGTATGGACTCCAGGGCATGCTGGTATTACAGGTAATGAAATCGCAGACGAAGCTGCCAGAAAGGCAACAGTCTGCGATGACTTGGATGCATTTCCTGTAAGAGTGGCAGATGTTAAAAACCGTCTAACAAACATAGTAAGAAACAAGTGGAACGCTGAATGGAGGAGTTTAAATACAAAATTAAACTCAGTAAAAACTTCTCCTTATAAATGGAAAAGCGACTTTAAGTTGACTCGCCTTGAACAAGTAGCGGTGACCAGACTTAGAATCGGTCATTCGCGATCAACAAATTTATATATGTTAACCGGCGAAGTGAGACCAATGTGCGGTGTTTTTATTAAAACACTGACAATCAAGCATCTAATAGAAGAGTGTACCATATATGAGGACCTCAGAAAGAGGTTCCGTCTTACAAATAATATTAGTGCTGATCTGGATAATGGAAATGAAGAAAATATAGTTGCATTTTTACACGCCAGTGGACTTCTTAAAAGTCTATAAATGAATGTTTAAAGCTGTGACAAAAGAATCTCTAAGCGGTAGTTTTATATATACATATAAGGGAGTCTCGAAGCGTGGTACGTATAGTGACGGGAGGTAGCCCTCTTGCCTAGGCCATTTTGGCTCACCTGCATTCAAGAGCAGTGAGTCGGGGTGTTTCCGATGATGGCATGGGGGACCCTCAAGTGTGGATTGAGGGCGCGAGGCTGTGGGTGTACGCTGTGCATGCCTATAGCCTGTTTATAAGAAGGATTCACCTGCCACGGCACCCTGGCGCGACTGATATACTACTCAACGGCGGTTCTGGTCGCCCCGAGGGTGCTTGAACACACTATAAATGAGACTCGTAGAAGAAATAAATAAAGATATGGTATTGATAAGCTGAAATTTTAATTTTATGGTCTTTTAAGAACCTATCTCAAATTTTAATATGGGGGCCCTTTACACCCCATAAGTGTTCGTGATTGTCCTTGTCTTTTATGTCTTAATGTTTATTGTGAAGTTTGTGTTTTTAAATAAAATGTAAGGGCCCTTTACACCCTTACATATGACGATCCTGATGGAGATAATAATTTCTTTTAAAAAATGAGACGAGGGCTAATGACCTTAGCAGTAGATGCCCGTAAAAATTCAGTTAAAAAAAAAAAATAATAATAATAATGATAATTACAAACGGTAAGGTTATAACTGTTAAAATGTTACAATATTTAAAAAAAGGGTAGATTGAAGAAATAATGAAAAAAATAATAAAAGTTATTGAAATGAACGTATGAGTTATTTAGCGTATCAAAGGAAAATTCAAGCATCTTTATTCTCTTTAACCCGGACCAGCCTTTAATGATATCTAATAAATTGAGCGTTACAGATTAGACGGGTTTTCTAATTTGTTTTAGTATTTCTGGTTGGAAAGTCGAATTTTTCTCTTTACCGTTTTTTAAACGCAAGTCTACGAAGCATGCTAATTATAACTTGTCATAAAACGTCAATAATCTTTCTCATATTTATTGATTAGAACCGTTGTAATTTTCTCTTGGAACCCAAAGCCCATACTATAAGCCTAGTAGCTTGTAAGCTTTGTAGCCGATACATAAACCATGAACCGATTTTTAGCCTTATGTTTATTATTTCGTGATTTGTAACAGAGAAAATTTCATGTTCAATGGAGTTTGATAGCAAAATTTGCGAAGACGAACCTACTATGTTCCGGATGTCTTCCGTTCAATTACACAAAATGATCCTTGAAACTCGAACCAGTAATTTGAGTTCAGGGCCAACCAGACGCAAGTTATAATTATCCAATTTTCAAAGCCATCACCATTTTGCGCATCATGTTGAGATAACAAATCATAAGCCAACCAACATGAAACATCGTTCAAAAATTAAAAGAACCATGGCAGCAATTCTTTAGGTGTAGTTTAACATTTCAAACAAGCCTGAAAAATCAAATCTTCTTTTTCGACTAGACAGATCTTGAAAGTTTAGTCAAATTTAAAATTAAAGAAAATAAATAGTTAATTAACCATGTTTAACTGTAATTTTCAATCTATTTTTATTACTTTTTAATTTTATAATTTATTTCAAGGAAATTTAATTAGAATATTAACAAAATATTTAAGGTTTCAGTCATTTTAATAATTTATCAACTTCTTTCTAGTTTTTTTAATGCTTTAATGGTTTGGTTCACTGTTCATTTAAAAAAAAAAAAAAATGCTAAGTTTTATCATATAAAATTATTCCACTTAACTATAGGAAGATAATATTTTATAAGGCTAGGGATTCCCTTCATCTATGTGGAATTACTTAGAGATGATATTTTTGTAGACTGTATATTCAAATATAAAATAACATGCTGATCAGGTTAATGTCGAAATGCGTGGGTTGATGAAGGGGACTCTTGTCTGATCGAGGGTTAAAATATTGAGTTACACAACCCTATTCGGTGGAAGAGCGTGTTAGGATATATTTGTATGTGTGTGTGTGTGTGTGTATATATTCTAATAATGGGGAGGTAGGTAAGTCTGAAAGACCTTGTATAACGTTCACTGTTAGAAAATTTTGTTCATTCGCTGAAATAGATATATATATATATATATGTTCATTTTTAATTATTTCTAATTTTATTCCAAAATTATTTATTAAAATATTGTGAACTGGTTTGTGGTTTGTGAAGTATTCATGATCGCAATAAAATCTGATTTTTTAAAATTACATGATTAAATAATTAAAAAATATTTACTATTTAAAAGAATGCATGTTTTCTTAATCGATCAATATTTTTATTTTCATTGAGTTACGTAAATAGTCTTCTTCATATGTATTTTCTGAATAATTTAATATTAGTAGTAATAATCTTGTGCAATGCTGTAAGTAAACTCCGTTTTTTCCCGTTGTTTCTTAAACTAGTATGGATTTTGATTTGCTTGGCATTTCTCCCGTCACCCCCCCCCCCAAAAATCGCCCTAAAGCATACGACCAAATGTCTGTGCCACAAACGGCTATTAAGCCTTGAACAGTTTAGCGACCAGTATCCTAAATAGCTTCTTCAGCTTACCTAACAACGTGACCGGACTAAGCGCGGGCATTAAACCGCCGGCTTACCTGTCCAACCGCTCACCTGTCATATGTTTGCTAAGATGAATAGGTGCACCCGGTCAACTACTAAAAGTATCCATAAATAAAAATTTATTTCATAAATTTATAAATAAATTTATTTATTTTACTTAGACAGTAATTCGCTACCACGCCTAGGTCGCTGAATGCCAGTAATATTAAAATACCTGTCCACCATATTAAAGCGCTTGGAGCCTTAATTGGCTATTGGTCAGCCGTATATATCTTTAGGTTAGCCTTCCACAGCAGTGCGATAGGAGTCTATTCCTTTGCGTAAACTACTGATGTCGGTTTAGCAAAGCAATCCCATCAAGGAACTCCCACACGGTCCAACAATGCGGCTCTCGCCACATTGACTAGCTGGTTGTGAGTGGCTAACTTTCCCCTTGACCTCTAAGTTCCAGGGTAACCCGGTCTCTGGCTCCCCCAAGAGCAGGGCAGTCAAACATCAGGTGTTCATTTGCCTGACCTCCCCGCAGACGCACAGCTCATCAGCTGCCAGGCGGAACCGAAACAGATATTGGTTTAACATTAACATTAAATCTGTTATGAAAGTAATTAAACAAATGCGTGATTTACGAAATTTGGTGATGTAACCAATGTAATTTTTTTTAAATTTATATATGATTTTTTTGTTGTTCTACAACCAGTATATTTACAATTGGCTACTTAAATGGAACCATAAGTAAATCGTTTATAAGAAGCACATGATAAGGTGTTCTTAGGGAACTCCCATAATAAGTAATTCATAATCATAGTTATCAATAAGAAATAATCGTAAAGTTCATTAGAAAAAATATTTCTGCCAACACCACATAGTCCATAAAACCAAATATCAATAAATAAAAAAAAAAAAAAAAAACAATAAGCAAATAAATAGCCAAACCAAAAAAAAATAAAATAAACAAGAATAATTTCAGTAGATTTGGCACTGTCATTTTATAGCCCCTACGTCAAGCACATGGAGACGTTTCAACCTCGGATGTCCCTGCTGTTATCAAGCAGATTGATTGCTAAATGGTTGACGTGATTTTCTAGTCGTTGTTGGTATTTAACACTGCGCTGTCTAACAACCTCACGAACCATCGGAAGCTCCAGATATTCATGAATTTCATCATTCCGTGTGAACCATGGTGCCTCTGCAGTTGCTCTCGTTACTTTGTTTTGGAAGCGTTGTATGATATCTATGTTACTATTACTTGTTGTTCCTAAAACGTCCACGCCATAAGTCCAGATTGGTCGTAAGATAACTCTGTAAATCAGAACTTTATTGGACAACGTGAGGCGTGAGTTTCTCCGTAGCATTCAATGCAGTTCCCTATACTTTGCGTTCAGTTGTTTTCTATTCATCCTCACGTGACACTTCCAGGTCAAGCGCCGATCTAGATGAAGTCCTAGGTACCGCACACTCGCTGTTTGTGAGGTCAAGACACTATCCATTTACTCACTGGGACAGTCACCCTTTCGCATGACGAATGTAACAAGCTTTGATTTATCTTGATTAACGTTAATCTTCCATTTTTCTGCCATGCGCAAACAAGGTCTAATGCCATTTGCAGTTCCCGCGGGGCTATGTGCGGGGAGGTGCAGTCATATGAACACCTGATGTTTGACTGCCCTGCTCTTGGGGGACCCAGAGACCGGGTTACCCTGGAACTTAGAGGTCAACGGGCGAGTCAGCGAGTCAATGTGGCGAGGGTTGCATTGTTGGACCGTGTGGGAGATCCTTGATGGGATTGCTTTGCTAACGGTCCCGCGGGGCTATCTAGTTAACGGCAAAGATAGTAGTGTCATGGCAAATGTAGCGACGATGCAATCTTCCATGGCTGGTAGGCGGCTGTGAATATGGAATATAATACACGACCTAGTACAGAGCCTTGAGGGATACCCGACCTAATATCAAGGAATTTGGATAACTCATAATTACATCTTACCTGCAGAATAGGCCTCCTTTTCGTCCTCAATACCGTCGTGCTCAATGTAAGTAAAACGGGCGAGTGGTCCGACGTCGAATCGTAACTGTGTTCTACTAGAGTGTATATGATATACCTGAGTTGATAAAAAATTCAAGTAAATCCGGTATCTTCGTAAGGTCCGTAGGCCAGTATGTCGGCTGGAATCCCGAAACTACGTCCAAGCGTAGATTTTGAACACACCTCCTCAACATCCTTCTGCTGGTTGTCAACCGCGAACCCCACAACGGGTCTTTTGCGTTCCAGTCCTCTAACGAGCGATAAACCGTGATCTAGTTCAGCGAAAAACGTAGAACCTAGTGTTACAATGTATTCGGAGAATAAATCGTTAAGTTATAGTATGGCGAGGAGGAAAATACAATGCGGACAGCCTTATAGGTTCCAACCAGTCTGTAGTTTTAATCGTGGCTGCCTGAATCTGGTTAGTACAGAAACCTGGAAGTTGGTGATACCTCAGAGAATTCCTAATCAGTAGCGCAGTTCCTCAATGGGTCTCCCGTCTTGGTAATTTGTTACACCGAGAAACCTTGAAGCCTAAGGTAATTCCGGTCTGTAAAGTGCGTCTTTGATGCTGGTATTACGTCTAGAGAATTGGCAGTTGTCATAATTTCTAGTTCTTCCCTTCTAGAAAGTAGGCTGTTAATGGTCCATGTAACGATCTGGAAATATTTTGTCATTAACAGATTTTTGTTAATGACAAGGCATGCTTACCTGAGTAAGCAAGCCTCTTAGGCTTCCAATTTTTTGAACTACGAAATCTATATTTAAATAAAGCATGTCTAATCTGTATACATTTTTCTCACCATTACGGCCAGCTGCCGCAGCATACGTTCGGGGGAGACTCAGGCGTTACGCAGACTGTCCCAGGTGATCTATCTTTCCCCACGTCCCAACACGGGGAAATTTTTGTCATCAAATGTGAGGCCGGTCGCCGTACGACTAGCCGATTCGACTCTCGGAGCAAGTTGTGAGTTCCGATTCGTCTTTTGTTTTGCCTTCGTTTCCTCTCTAATATTTGTTGGTACACTCTGCAGCTCCGATAGTTTACCGGATGGTCAGATTGACATAATGCATAGTTTGCAGGAGTGCTCCTATGCTTCCTGGAATAATCAGCTGTAAGGTAAAGTGTGGGGAAAGCTTTCCCACACTTTACACAGCGGAAGGGCCTGATGCAGTTGTTTTTGGTGTGTCCATACTATTGGCATCTCATGCACTGTTCGAAGCCTGCTGATTTCCGCAGTATTTCGAACGACACGCTGCAATTCCCAATGTATTTTAACACAAATATAGTTTTATTGTTCTCCTATGGCTCTAGGTTTACAAAAAAACTCGATGTAGGCTCTTAAGTTACTCTGTGGCGTGCATTTATTAAGTTCTTCCCCCTTTGCCTTGGTCTACGATTTCTTCCTTGATCATCTCCAATGGAATCGAGTGGTGCAGGTTCCTAATAACAACACGAAAGGCTCGTTGATACTTTCTAGTGAAGGTATGATCTATTAATAAACCATGTTCTCGAACTATATTTATGATTTTCTTGTACGCTTCAATACCTTTAGACATTATTCTAAGTTGTTTACCTTCTACCAGGCGAATGTTGTAATCCTCCGTAAACACGACCATTTCTGACAATTCGTATATCCCTTAGCACATCATTTATCCCGTAAAGTACAATAGGTGAGGGCTTGACGGGTTCCGATTGGTTCGTAATATTCGTATCACCTAATGGAAGGCCACTAAATATATATGATGTGGATAATCCATCACTGCTAGGATTATGAATTGCAGTTTTCTTTCTCGGCATAGGTATCGTTCTCCACTTACTAGAAGTAGGTTGGTATTCCATAATTACACTGTCGTTATCACTTGAATTTCAGGATAAATTGTTCATTATGTCATCTCTGATTAGTTTTTTACGAGCACCCTCCTTGGATCTCTATTTGACTACGTTAATGGATCACGTTTTCTTGATGTTATTTGATAATCTCCACAATCAGATGCTCCTTCGTCGATCATATCAGTTGGTTATAACTGATCCATGTTGTTTGCATTCCTCTATGGCCTAGGTTAGCCTAACCAAAATCTTAAAAAGATACACTAAAATGACATATAAATAAGTATACCTTACAAAAAGAAATTTTTGTTTCTCTTCCAAATATGCAACAAGGTCCGCAATAATCTCGTACAAATATTTATTTCACAAATTATCAAATATAACAAAACATAATAAACACAGCTACAGTACAAAACAACAGCTGATTTTATTTAAAAAAATTTTTTTTTTAACCTCCGGGTCCTCAAGTTGTTGCTTCAGAGGATGAGATGAATGATTCCTGACCGGGATTCGAATGCAGGACCTCCGGGTGAAAGGCTGAGACGCTACCACTCACGCCGGTAGCTAATTTAATTACATATGAAATTAAGTACAATAAAATAAAAAAAAAGAACAGTACAACATTTTTGTTGAAAATATTGCTCTTAAGAAATAAGAAAAGCGTGGTTGCTATATGAAGAGAAAAGTTTATTAAAACAAGTTTTATTTATAAATGAAGTTCGTTATGCGTTGACCTATATTTATTGGGTAAATATGTTCTTATGTGAAACAGTGATGAAAGGTTCCAGTATTGACCGCGTATTGCTCATAGCCACCAGATACATTTCAACTATGTGAATCAATAGACATATAAAAGAAATTCCTTCCCTTTTGGGGAAATATCTCCGTTCTTTATCCTCGATATAATTTCGTATCTTTCCTGGATACGTTCATTCTCCCACTTAAATCCAGATATGAGATTAGGAGATTTCATCAGCCCCTTTATTATTTTCACCATAATATTGATTTCACCAATTTCATTTATGAATATCTCTAGATATTTTTATATATATATATTTAATTACTTTACTGACTTTCTTTGATATGTACATATATATTTATATTATATAAAGTGATTCAAAAGGAAAGGGATATAATTTGGAAATTGATTCTAGAGCTTGAAGAACAGGAAAAAATTCATACATATATCCGAAAACGCTTTGATATCTGAGTTACGGCTAGCGATATATTTCACCCGGATTTCAATTTTTAAGGCATTATATGAGGGATAAGCTTGATGGTTTCTTTTATTTATGGTCCTGCAAAATCGAATAAAACAGGTACCAGAACTGTATCTCCCGTATTTTTCATGATATCAAAAGAAAATGAGAAAAATTCGATGACAAAAAAACACGTATTTTTTGGTTTAAAGTACAGTAATTTTGTTAAATGGCTAATAAATGCGTTCATAAATCTTATAATTAAAACTTGTAGAGAATTTTACCCTGAGAAAATTTGTGTAATAAATTCTATGATAAACAAAAAATCAATTTCTATTTTCAAAAACAAAACTTAACAGAAAAAGTTCGCATATCTTAAAAATTAAAAACAGGTGTTTTTAGTACAATAAATGTAGACTTTTGAGAAGTTAAAATACTATTAATTTTCTTTTATAAAAATCCTCACTTTGGGTTTATTGTATTATTTTACTATACATGTTCGAAGATATTTCCATTGACATTGATTCACTTTTCAACTTGTTTCCTTACATTTTCTGTAGCCAACCTAACGATACCTTCGCGTTTCTTGATGAGGTTTTAATGAGATCAGTACTTCACATTAGTCTATTGGTATATATCGCATTTCGTCCATCCCCATAAACATTAATATAAAGGCGTAAGGTCCAATGATCTAGGCGGCCAATTTACTGGCCATC